>NC_138911.1:44044884-44657951 GCF_965231255.1 Vanellus vanellus
ATTCTTTACAGGCCTTGGTTTCCAAGCTGAAGAGTCTTAATGGATCAAACTAAGACTCAGTAAGAAACTATGTTATCCTTCTGATAATTCTGACTTTTTTTTTTTCTGAATCTATTGTAGCCTTACTATACTCCTTTGCGGTGGGTTCACTGTAGGGCTGTTATTTAAAATGTGGTTACAGTATGGACTCATTCATTGACATGGAGATACTTTCTGTTTTCTTCTCTATCCCCTCCAGTAATTCTTATCAAGTACCACATGTGTCATTACTGACCATTGAGCTGATATTTTCGGAGAACTGTACAAAAAGACTGGCAAGAGCTCCTTCCTGCACAGCTGGTTAATTTAGACCCCATCTTTGTGCATGTAGAACTCTACGTAAGGGGATTGTTTTTCTTCAGGTCTGTTATTTTGCATACATCAACATCAGATTCATCAGCCATTTTAGTGGCCACTTACTAAACGTCTTGAGATCATTCCACAACTCTCCATAATCAGCTTTAGTTTTGAAGAGCTTGAATATCAGCAACAGTCGTTCTTTTCTCATGGCACTCCCTTTTTTCTCGTCATTTATAAGTATTCTGGACAGATAACTAGAATGTACTGGTAACCTACTTCCATATTTTTCATCAACATGGTAAAAGCTAGACATTTATTCCTGTCCTTTAAGCAGAGAACCTACCCTCTTATGCCAGGGCAACTTCATTTCAGAGTCTTTGGTGAAGAACCTTATCAAAATCTTTTTTTTTTCAGATCTGCCATATGGTGTCATAAATATATGAGCATTGATTTTTTTTTTTTTTTTTCAAAGTAATCCTGGAGTTACTAACTGCTGTTTGCTTAGAAAAACTGGGGGGAAAAACCAAACACTCAAATTTAGTAAATGCATAAGCAGGATCCTACACATATGTTAAAAATTGTTATTTTAAAGCCTGTTTTGTAACTTTTCAATGATTGGTGTTGGCAATGCAGCTAATTGCATGTAATTGGCAGTACTTTAGTATTTATTTCCCTTCCCATTCTGTATGGCTTTTATTATGCATGGCTACTTGTAGTTAGGGAGGAGGTGCCTCACTGAAAACCCATTTCACTGAAATAAACCCTAAGATTTACTCTGAAATTGAAGGGGATTTCCGAAGTTCCTGGGCTTTGCATTAGTCCTGTGCAGAAGGCAGAGTATCAGGCACTGTAAGCCAAATCTACTTTTCCTGTGCAAAGAATTGAATGGTGTGGAATGCTATCATTAATAGGCACTCATAGTATTGGAGATAAATGTAGAGAGGGAAACTGTAAGCATACTTACAAATATAGAAGGCTTAACTATACCATTAATCCACAGTCACCAAAAAACGACTGCATTGAATCAGAGGTTTTGGGGATACTGTGCTTCCAGGCAATATAGCTACTAACCAACCGCATGAGGACTTGGACCTTCCAGCAAGAGATACTCTCGGTGTCCATATCCTGCCCTGGGTTTTCCATATGTAATGTGTAATACCAAATGAAATGGACAAAAATATCAGGAAAATGCAAGGACTGAGATGGTCTTGGTCACTCATATTGAGTCACTGATGGGAGTAGTCTATGTACCTTGGCCCTCATTCACCATTGAGTTCTGGCTACAGAAGTACTGATCCTGACATTATTTTAGTAAGTGGAGGTGCAGAAATGTCATACGAGCTATAGCATATATCTTTTCGAAGCAAACCTGAAATTGGGGATATACAGTTTGGTTTCTTAGTGTTTGTGCCTTCTCTGCTATTGCTTTTGTATCACAATTTAAAATATCAATATCTATACTTCACTGCAGCTTGCTACTTTGATAGAGAAATGTACTTGACTCCCTACAGTTATTGCAATTGGAGGGGGATCTGATTAGGATGCTTTTCCTAATTAAGTGATATCACCTAAAGTGAGTTTCCCTACCATTGTCTCACTGCAGTGTAAAAATAACAACAGAGAAGAATCATTTGGTTATTTTATTTTTCCTGATTAAAATGTCTTTACTCATTCATATTTTACAGGGTAAAATTCCATCTTAATGAAAGACTGAGGGTCAGTTTTCTAACACAGCTAATTATGTGTCCTCATATCCCAATCACAGTTAGGGCTCAATTTCGTTGAATTCAGCAGCAGCACGTCTCAGTAGATCCATATGTAAGGAGAAAGCCCAGGGTGGATATTCAGCCACCAGAGATCAAACAAAGGGTCCTTCGGAGGGTTTTTTGTCCGCAGTCAAGTCTGGGAGAAAGCTAGGTATCATTCCCTCCCCAACCAAATGCAGCATATAAGTGGGTCTTCACAGTGTGCCTGAACTTACTTGACTTCAGCTGATTGCATAAGATCTGTGTATTTCAGATTCAATTTTTATGTTTCTGCTTTGCCAATAAATCACTCTTTCCCCAGGAGAAACACTTCTCTAGTTTTCTCCCCTCCTGTGCTCTTTTTAAAGGTCCAGCTGACCCTGTATTTGACCAAAATTCTGCTCTTCTAACCAATGCAGGTAGTTACATTGAATTGGTTGGCCAAATAAAGGGAGGTTGGAGCATCTTTCCATATGTCTCTTGTTAATAAATACAAATAAGATAGATGAGCTCTGTATTTTATCAGCACTCTCTTTTTGGTTCTCCACCTTATTTAAGGGATCTGTTCTTGAAGTTGCATAAGAAATCTTTTTAAGAACTTAGAAGTTAAAAAGGCATGGTCTTAAGAGAGGTGTTTCTCCCAGAACGAGAAACAGTTTGTTATGGCAAGAGAGCTGTTTTATATAAGAAAATGTTAGAAGTTAAATATATTCTTCTTTTTTTTTTTAATTAAAGAATTGCAGCACAGCTGTTGGATCCAAGCCCTGTGGTTCTTACAGCCAAATACCATATTTATGGAAATCTTGTCCAAAACAGACTTCAAGATCAAGCCCAGTTAGATGGATTTTCTAAATATATTATTGTTTATTCCTTCATTCATTCATTGTTTATTTTCTTGTAATGCTAAAATTTATGTTGCTTCGGTTTCTTCAGATAATTGTATGCAGCACAGTTTGAAAAGCATTTTCCTTTATACCATTATAAAAGTTGAAGCAGGATTTTGTATGGCTCATTCGTTTCAGTCTGACTAGTTGCACTCGATGTAGAATATTTCATCCCTGCTCTGCTGTCTTCTGTGCCTTTGTGCCTGCATGCTTAGCCATTAATGGAAAAATAGACTTTCCTGCAGTTCTGAGTTTTCTTTCTTCTACTTCCTTTCCCAGTTCTGTTGTTTTTATTGATTCTATTACAATAAGTAACACACAAAAGAGAAGATTAGGGCAGAAAGATTTCCCCAGTCCATCAATAAATTTCCTAGGCTTCATTAGCTGTAATTTCTTGAAAAGACTTGGAGTTACATTTACATTATGTAAATAAAATGTATAATCCAAGGGATCAGCTCTTTCACATTCAATAATGTGTACCAAAAATAATTCAGCTGAAGCCAGTGGCTTAAAATTTGTACGAGAGAGCAGAAAACCAGGCTGGAGTACAAAATGGTAAATTCTTGTCACTTCTGCTTAAGCAAAAATCTAGAGAAAGACAGCTGTGAGAGTTTTGTCCAAATAAGAATTTTGATCCTCAGCCAAGGAGCATGAAGAAGACCAGAATTAAGTGCCAGTATTTTCTAGATAGAAGTGTTTGATAGACTGCTCTGTGCTTGTGATTTTTTTTTCTTCAAATGTTTTTCTTTTCATTTGTACACACTGCACCAGATTCTCTCCTCATTAGCGGAAAACAGTTTTGCCTGTTGAAAATGATGATGAATGCTATGATCGAAACTTCTGTTTAAAAAATTGCTCATACAGTATATCCTCTTAAGCCAAAGTGTAATCTCAACTTTTCCAGAAATTCACATCATTCCCTTTACAACTTTGTCTGTCCAAAGGATTAAAATATTTTTACCTAAACCATTTGACCTTTCCCTGATATATATTTGCTTTCAGAAACAATGAGTTTAGAGACAATTCTGTGACTACTTTAATATTCAAAGTTGGCATTATAGCACTGACATTGTATTTACTAACATATGGTGTCAGCAATGTTATTTTTCATTAACCACTTTTCATAAAATTGCCCTCAGTGTTAAGAACATTGGGATCTTTATAAGCAAGCAGTGTCACATTCACAAATGTTTAATTGAAATATGAACATGAATGGCACAATTGTCCTCCTAGTCAGTTTTGAATATCTCCTGTAACAGGCACATTAAAGAGTTTGAAGGCATATGCTCTATTGTAGTAGTAGTTTATTAAATACAAATGAAATTTCAGAGATGCTAAAGAGCAGTCTTTGAAAATGCATTTAATTCTGCTTTCAATTTTTGTCACAAGGGGGTTTTGGTTGTTTTTTTTTTTTTCTTTTT
The DNA here is from genome assembly GCF_965231255.1 of Vanellus vanellus. Classification (NCBI taxonomy): domain Eukaryota; kingdom Metazoa; phylum Chordata; class Aves; order Charadriiformes; family Charadriidae; genus Vanellus; species Vanellus vanellus. The sequence goes on from NC_138911.1 coordinate 44,049,274, forward strand.
TTCAAAACCAAGCAAACTAATGATACAAGGTAGTTGCCTCTTAAAGTAGGAGTCCTTACATTCCCTCCTCCTAATTAATCCCATCCCCAAACTCCATTCAGTTTTGCAATGAAGGTGGCCCCTGTTTGCTTGGGCCTGGTACATTTACAACTGAGGGGCAGAAAACGTCTTAGTACTACTTATCTGTTGTTACAAAGTGAAGAGCAACAAACAGTGAACAAATAATAAATAATGTCTGAGGAAAATATGCTGTCAGGATTCAGAAAGTTCACAAGAAAGCTGTTCTGGTCAGCGTGGCATTTTAGACAAAAGATTTTTTTGTCTTTTGCATTCACTAATATATATCCTGGTTTAAAAACAAGCATCTGAGCTTGGAAGCACTGCCTCTGACCGCACAAATACTATCTATTTATAAATATGTACACAGTGAATAATAAATCCCAAATTTTAAGATAATACTTTTTAAAGTAAATGCTATATTCTGATGTATTTACCATCCATGAGCAAGCTTTAGTGTTCTTCACAACAGTGAAGTTACGGTTACTTCTTTGGAAAGAAAGTATTTTAGCCAGTTCATCTCAGCCATTAGGTAAAATGGGAAGCTGTTTAGTGCTTTTCTGAGACTGTAAAATATAGTAAATTTTACATGCCTGTTTGAAATGCATGTCGCAAAGAGTCTCAACCTTTTAAATATACGTATTGTACAATCAAAATTAAATAAAATAAATGCATTAAATATGGTGCTTCTCCGTGGCAAGTCACTGGCCTTATACAAGTAAACTCTGCAGCCTCCTCTGGGCCAGAACATTAGTTGAATAGTTGCAATAAGAAGAGAGAATCAGATGCTATTTAAAGGCATTAAGCAAAGTGTAGATGATTAATACAGGTAACTCAGCTGTGCATTCAGTTAATAAGGAAATAATTATTATAATGTAGCACTTCATTATTTGTAATGCATTAAATGGAGATTTTTATATGATGCCTTTACAGAGCAGACAGTTCTCTTGCGTAACAGATAACTAAAGTACACAAAAATTACAATAAATACAGAAAGGCTGAAAGATCTTTTAAAAAGCAATATGTATGATCTGATGATTAAGAATAGATATTAACCCCTCCAAATGCCAAGCAAATAGGACTACAAACTGCACTGTTCAGTGGTTTAATCTCTGTTTTTATGGAAATGATTTAAAATCTCTTCTCTGGTGCGGGAAAGTCTGTCTGAAATACCTCCATATTTTCAATGACTAAGCTATATATTTTCTAGTTGTTTTCTTCGTGCAAAGTGTGGGAAATATTTATTCTGAAGCCCAGCTGAAGCACCAATGTGAGAAATGTTGTAAAGCATCTCATGTTGACTGGAGCTAATTAACTGCGATGCTCCAGTGTTGTTCTCAGTTTTAAGCAGGAACACACAGCACAATACCTTTTATTTTGCTGTTCAATAGATTTTTGCTTAAAAACAGATGAATTCAATATCCTTACAATTTTAACCCTTTTTTCCTTAAAATGTTCTTAGTAGGTACATTAGAAATACTTCCAATGGCATGATGCTGTTTATGTTTTAAAATAAAGCGTAATTTGATAAACTTGCTCTATTGTGCCCTTCTACATGTACACACGAAACATACTATGTTGTGACTGCATTTCAAAATCAGAGCTACATTTTTTAAGACATATATATACAAAGAAAACAAGCCTGGATATAGAAAAAACTGCAAGAAAACTCATGATTTATTTCCCCTTCTTCTCTCATATAGAAGCTAACCTTGAATCAGAAGTAAATGCTGTTGTCCTGTACATCCTACATTTGCCTCTGTATATCTGTGGAGATACATACATTCAGGCTGTTAGAAGCTGAAATACGTTTCAGTGCTGTAGAAGCAGACATTTGGTTATTGTGCAAATCAGATTGTTTTAATACTGAAGATGTGTGAAATGATTTGCCTTTAGTTGGTGCTGCTGAAATTTTAGTATCTAGAGAAAGTTCAGTGCAGTGAATTTTACTTAATATTAAAACAAACCACCACTTCAAAATAATATGATTAAAACCAACTTATGTTTCCCATTGGCTAAACACAGGAAAAAGAAAAAAAAAATCTCTGTATTTTTTCATCTGACTAGCTGCAAAATCACCTCTTCATGACATTTTCTGAATCCTTTTTCCTTGTTTCAAAAGTCCTGTTTTTTTTGCTACAAAGTTTCATCATTCCTGCCCATACTGACTCTAAGAAGCAGAGTCAGAACAAGATACTGATCTAAAACCAGAAGGTCTAAAACAAGTCATCTAAAGATTTTAAATTCGGGAACAGTGCAGCTCTGCATAGGAGCCTGTCCCCTGTCTGCAATGGGAGCTCTATCCCACTTGGAATCAGCATCTCTTGAGGCTGTATCTTGTGATCAGTCTGTGCTCACAGTTCTCGCTGCCCCTCTGGGGCATCAGATTCTCCTGATGCTGAGAAGGGTTGCAGGGACCAGAGGGACAGACAGTTGGCTAAAATGCACAAAACCAGACTCCAGAGTGAAAACACCAGAGTGAAGGCTGTCAGCTCTTAGACTGTGGAAGAAATCAATCCCAGCTGAAATGCTATGTATATTTTATGATAACAGTAGGTAGGACCTAGCTGCTCCCCCATCCTTTCTCTCTATCCCCTGTTATGCCCCTCAGGCAACCATGACATATTCTCGGACCCCTATGAAATCACACTTCTATAAAGTGGAATTGGAGCTGAGAGGCCTCTTCAGGCTGGGGGTCAGTGAGAGCATACTACATCTTTTGTTTCTGTTACGCTGCTCCTGCTGCTTATAGGGATTTGAAAGCAAAGAGAGGAAGGAGAGACTTGTGACTGAGACGTTAGCTGCACAGTTTGGCAGACTGCTTTCTCATTCCCCATCACGCCACAGACTTCCAGAGGAGACTTGATCCTGTTTCTTCATCTCCTCCTAACTCAATTTTCTCATTAAGATCTACCCTTTTTCTCCCTCTTTTTCTCTGGTTGAGGCTGGGTCTGTTTCTGGTGTTTAGGCACTGCAGTGAGATGATTAATCTCCACTTAATGTATACATCGTCATCACCTTTGCACCAGAAAGTAGGAGACGTTGCAAGTCTTATGTGTGACAGTGATCATCCATGGAGACAGCAGAAATTCATTCCAGTTCTGATCACAGTCAGTTTTTCAGTCTTTTTCTGTCCACAGAAGAATACGCAGTGAAATCCCACCTTGTGGGAGGTTTCCACAGGGGTTAAAAGAATAGAGACTGCTTATAATAAATAAGTATCCAATCACCTATTAAATCCCTTTCTATGGTGTTAAATATTCAGAAAGATGAATTCTACCCTTCAGCATAACCACTATATTGCATTTCTTCTATATCCTCCTGCCTCCTCTCTATTTTCTCTGGCTTTTTATGCTTTTCCTTTGTTTTTGCATCTTCCTCTTTCTCTGCAGCCATTTGAGTTCCCATTACTACTGCCTGCATTTTTTTTCATCCTGTCTCCTTCATCTCATTGTCTGCTAAGGTTTTGACAACAGAGTAGCTAAAATTCAAATTATATCTGCAATGGGAAGAGAAGGTGTGCACAGTTTCATGTTTTCTGAAGGCATCGAATAAGGCTTGTTATATTTACACTTGGCTGACTGAGAGTTGGAGGCATTTGAAAAATGTGACTGTGACTCCTGTACAGTCTGAATGTATCAACTGGTTCATTGAGATATATTATATATGCCATATCTGTAACACCTCAGGTCTCCAAACCATGTTTTTTTTAATTAACTTGGATCTAGTAATGCTCTGCCTTGAAGGCAGGTCACACCTTTTCCATAGAAAGAACCATGTGGCTCTCTTCTAGAAGTCCCCTTATTGGAAGTATTGTTTTGTAGCAGATAGATCCAAAAGCAGCCTTCAAATCTTATTTCAATAATATTGTTCTGGATGTGAAACTAGAATTGAATAAGAAATGGTAGTCTGATTCTTAGCATAAAAGGCTAAAGTGAAAACCATGTTTCAGATTAATTGGGATTTCTCATTTCCGTGGCTGTGTTGAGTCTGAAGAACCCCTTTTGTTGGTATTGTTAAAGGCTCATTGCAGCAGCTTGTCAAGATAGAATTTTCAGCCCCAGTTAGCTCCTGGTACGCCAGCATGAACTGCCAGCAGAGCTGACTCCTATGCCCTCTCCCTCCCTCTCTCCCTGCAGAAGCGGTTAGATTGGAAGCCATACACAAGTTACGTAAGGGCAACTATGGCAGTGTATTCATTCCAGCAATAGACAGGTGATGCAAGCTGTCTGGAGGCCTCTCCCTCTTGGGTCACATACCCAAAGAGCCCGGACTAACTATAGCTTGGATAGAGACTATGAAAGATGAGCTGCGTTGAGTTTCCATCATGCGTCTGCTTTCTCCCGGTAGACCTAGACCATCAAGGAACTTGTCTGAAGACAGAGTACTAGAGCCGTGTAACAGCCAATTATAGCAGGCATTATGGATTTGTATTTTTTTTTTAGTGTGGACTTTTCAGTGGCAATTAGGGTTTCAGTACCTTCATGTGGACCAAATGATCTTAAAGATCCCTTCCAACCTAGATGATTCTGTGTGCCTGTGTGATGGCAGGTTTGGGTTGTTTTGTTGAGAAACCCATATTTGGTTCCTGGGATTGGAAAAGCCCCAGGATTTCACATGCTGTGAAATATAGGTTGCTGGTAATGATGGACTTGTCAACGGAACACACTGACGTGAGAAAGTAATGCCTCTCCCTGGAAAGCGAGGTCGCCAGGAATTGATCTCTGGCTTGTTGACCCTACACATGTGATGGATGACAGTAAGTATAGAGAAGCAGTGTCCCCATGTATATTGAGCATTAACATAGGCACAGAAATATCTTTCTTCAACTTAAAGGTTTGTTTCTACTCACTGCTTCAGAGTTTTCTGAGGGTAAAAGCTTTGCAAACTTCTCTCTATGTGGCAATTCAAGTTGGGTGTTGTGTAAATGAAGACCTCGAGTTATCGGTGTTAACTTTGTGATTCAGCAGCCAATATTCTTGATCTCCAGCAATACCCTTTCTGAATGAACAGAACAGTACTGAGTCCTTGCCAGGACAAAGAGACTTTGGTCTAGGACTCCTCAGAGTCACAGAAATTGAGACAAGAAGGGGCCAGTGTGTATCTCTTGTCTTACTGCCTGCACACAGCTGGCCACCATATGTCACCCACTAATTTCTACATCAGATTTCTGTCCATGCTCCAGAAAGACGTGCACCTTCGAGTTAAAGTGGTGGAGGATCTATCATACCACACTTACACCTTCACTATTAAAGATTTGCACCTTATTTCAGATGGACTTTGCCTAGCCTAAGCTTTCAGCTGTAAGGTGTCGTTATGTTTTTTTTTTTCTACTAAATTAAAAAGACATCTAGTATAGGAAATCTTTTCTTAGTTACATGTAGACTGTGACTGTGTCATCTCAACCTCTTTGTTACTGCCCTGGAAGAACACACTTCATTGATTTCATATACTGGAAAAGCCTCTCATATTCCTTAAATAAATATAACTAAAATGTCAGTTCTGGATTGCGGTAGAAACAGAGTGCATAAGAGGGAACAAAATGGAAGGAACTGGTTGTATTTGCAATGAATTTAAAAACAATACATTCCTAAGACCATCACGTAGGGAGAGAAAAGAGTTTGGATTGTGGCACCAACTTTTGTTTCCAATTGCTATGTGAATTAAACAAGCAGATGTTGCTCCTTCACACTATGAAAAGACTCATAAAAACTTGCGGTTCTTTTTCTTCAGGGTATGTGTTAACTATTCAGGATAACATTTGTCCTGGTCAAAATAGTGCTCTAAACTGAGATAATAACAGCAATGAAGATATTAGAAATAAGAGCAGGTCCTTGGATCTTACATCATTGCTTACTGAGTCACCAGAAAGCAGAGTGGCTTCTCCAGGTCCCCCCACTCTCTGCAGCTTCTGGAAAAAAGGTTGCATTAGAAACTGCATGGGAAGATCATGGTGGAAGTGATTCCAAGCTACAGAACGTATTGTGAGAAAGAGCAACCCTAACTTTAATATAACACCACAAAAACGTTGCCCTATGGAGTCTGCCTGTTTAAGAGCTCAGGAAAGGAGGGACCTTAAACTGCCAAACGTTAATCACATCATGGATTAGTGGCGTAATTCACTGCCACAAGATACCCCTGGGAAAGTCCAAGAAGTAATGAAGTTCAGAAATCTACCAGACGTGATTCAGAAAGCTCTATTCTGAGCCAACTATTCTATACTTACACACTTTGAGCACCTTGTTTTAGAAGCAGTAGGTAGTACTGTTGTCTGAAGAAAAGGTACTGAGTTCTATAAGCTACTGGTCTGATTTGACCTTGCCTTTTCTATATAACTTTTTCTCTAAGCCTAACCATTGCTTTATGGATAATGTTCTAGCATCTGTGAACTCTTGAATACTCACACCATTCTGGTTTCTTTCCTGTACCTGCAGTAGTACCAGAATTTTTGTCTAAGCTGTAATATCCTCATACATCCCCATGAGCCTTACCCCTTCATGACAGCCTGTTTTTCATTGCTAGAGCTCATTATTCAAAATGAGTGGCAGAATTTTTTCTCACTTCAGCCAGGAAGGAGTCTGGGCAGAGAACTTCCAGAATACGCTGTCTCCCTTTCATTAGTCCTCCAACTTTGGGATTAGCATGCATTACTGTGCAAGTTCTTTTTTGCAAAGCAGACTCTGGATCATTCACTCATTTTCATGACTGTTTTGGACTAGGCTTTCCTGGGTGGGACAAGATACCCAAAAGGAATCTGACTGCAAAGACATTTTTGAAATCTGTTGTCCTCTTTAGAGGCAGCTACCTTTGACGGTATTTGCCCAAATTCAGGTCATGACCAAGGTGTATTTTTTATACTTAAATATATGGAAAAACAGATGATTTTCATCACTCTGGGCACATTAGCTCAAAACAATCATATTGGAAAATTGCATATTGGAAAGTCAAGGATTGCAAATAATGTGTCTCAATTATTTATATTGCTAAAGAACATGGTTGCTCTGCAACTTATGTCTTGTGAAGCAGTCTTGAGATCTGGGTTTGACTTAATTAAATTATTAAATACGAGAAACAGAAAAAAATACTGAAATGCTTTTGTCACTGATGTCTTTCTTTCTACAGACATATACACTGTTGCATAAGAAATTCCAGTGCATTGAATCTATAAGCCAGCAAGTTTTATTCTAGATCAACAGACCCAGCCAAGTGGCAACATCCCTAGTGAAAAAAGCAGTACAACACATAAATTGACTTCTTCACTGAAAGGTACCTGTAACACAGAAGACTTCAGAGTCATACAAAATACAAAAAAAAAAAAACGAGTTGTTTTGTGTGCGGCTTTGGTGAGGGTTTCTGTGACTGGCCCTCGCTGGCTTCTGCAGCAGTCAGATCTGTTCTCACCTCTGAGCTTTCTTAAAATACTCACTAAAGGAGTGACGCAATTGCTTCTTCAGAAGCCAAGAAAACTTTTCCATTAACTTCAGTGTAAGCAAAACAAGGCCATTTCTGGATGTTTTGAAGCCCTATCTCAAACTTTTCCACAGATCTGTTTTTCATGACACTGAGTCCACCCTTTCTCTAGCTGGAAAGACCTTCTCTGCAACCTAGGAAGCTGTTGGTTGCAGGTTATATTTCACTTTTCATATCAAAAGAGCCTGCTGGTGTGTAGCCCTCTGAGCATAATTCAGAGACTTAACACCCATGATGCCTTTGCTCCCTCCACTATTTCAGCACATAACTTTCCTGCATTACCATGTTGGAAAACCTGTCCTTCCTCAGTGACAGTGGACTGCCAAAATCATCCAAACAGACTGTGACTGGAGCTCATTTGCATGCAATCTGATCAGCTGCCTCCTGTTTCTGATAAGGACTGGACAAGGAGTCTTTGGAGAGCATAATCATTGTTCATATCTTCCGCATGGGTTTTGCAGAGCTTTGCACATGATAACATTGCTCTGCCTTGTTTCTTCATGCTTGGTCTGCATTCTTAGGGCAGCTGCTCTCATTATCCTAATCTTGCAGGAGATAATGGCAGAAAACTATGCTTGTTTGTCTCAGGTTTTCCCCCGTCTATAAGAATTTTTCAGTACATGAATGGATTTACTAGTACGTTGAGAAAAGTATCAGATCTACCTGCTAGCTTTAGTCTTTCTTTTAATGCTTCTCTAGTCCTCATTACTGTCTTAAACGGGAATAATACTGTACATTTCGGTTTCTTTTGTCAAAGTAGAACCTTTGCTATATTAACTTTGCCTTTAGTTCAGCTGTTTCTGCCTTCTGTTTTCTGTGAACGTCCCCTATGCACACAATCGCAGGCACTGAAAGCAGGGGGAAAAGGAGGGGCAGCAGAGATGCTGAATGACTCTTGGACTGGTACCCCCAGAAATCTTGTTACTCCATCACTCATTCAGCCCAAGTCAAGCCTGATTTAAAACAGATTAAGTTGTGGACTGAGTTGCTTTTATCTGTAAAACAGCCCTTTAAGGCAAGAAGAATTGCTCATTCTTCCAGATTGCAGGAAAAGAACATATTTGCCGGCATGATACCATTTTAATAAGAATTTATTTCTTCACATTAAAATGACTGGATTTGGTGCATCCTACATTCTGCAAAGAATATTCTTGAGTTTTACTATTGTATTTTCTTAGAGCAACGATTATTTGGTGAATGAATCTCCACATTGTGATTAGGACGGGGCTGAAGAGCACTTTATTTTGCAGAAAAAAAAAAAAAAAGAAAAAAGAAATATCATGCTGAACCTCAAGGTTTGCAAGGGAAAATTATGTCTGTGGTTATGAACTGAAAGGAAAAGGACAAACCGTCAATCACTGCAGGAGTGAAAATCTGAGGTTTATAAATAATCCTGCAAGACCTCTTGCTGCAAAGTTGTTGTTTCCGAAAAAACAAACAAACAAACAAACAAAAAACACAAGTCTGACTCGTATCCTTCTTACAGCCCTGAAACAAAGTTTTTACAGTCATAATGTTAGACTACTCCAACACTCCCTGTAAAGAAGTTTTCAGGTCAAATGGAGCGAGCCTAGCAGCAAAGTTGTGGAGCAGGATACACACAGGAGCTCTTGATGTTCCACTCCAGTGCTCAGTTCCGCACTCAGCATCAGGACAGAGTCTGTTCAGAGGGTAACTAACTCCCTTTTAAAAACGTGACTTTTTACTTCAGCTGTCACCACTGGGCTGAAACGTTCTGAGCGATTTAGGCTGATGGGGCTAAAAGACGTGGAGAGTATTCTTATTTTTTACTGTTATTACTTCTTAGAGTAGACTTCCGAGGGAAAAGAACGACAAAAGAGCAGTGGGTTATTGGTATCACTGCCTGTGGGTTATTGTGGGTTGTGAGAGGTGATAAAGAGCTGTTTGCTGTCACCAAGGAAATGCGGGATAACTTTAGGAGGAGTAATATCATTGCACCTGACCGGGTCAAGGTTGGAATGGTGGTTATTTGGCATGTGTTGATGCTATTAAACCTCTATTAGCACGGAAGAGCTTGATCCTACGCTGCTGAGAGCCGGAGCAGGTCTCGCATCGTAACTTCACTGGGAACAGGATCGGGCCCAGACCGTCTTGACACAGGATACCGATGGCAAATGTCTGACATAAGGAGAAAAAATTGTCCCCAAATTTTTAACGGAATGACCCCAAATATTAAAGCGTTTTTGAAAGTTTCGTGTTTCATCCACAGAGACTTGGTGAAGACTTTCTGAAAAGTCCTAATGACTGAATAATAAAAAAAAAAAACTAGAAGAAGAAGAAAAAAATAAAGGAAGCGTTTCAGTTTAAAGAAAATAGTTCTGATGTGAGAGGATGACACTTGAAAACCGTAATTACGTGAATGTCAGTAGTAAAAAGCATCCTTCTTAAGCTAGCCGTATGAAACCTGAGCACAAACAGAAACTTGTCATCCGAGCGAGAAAAGAACCCCTCCGAGCATATATTTTCCTCGTTTCACCATTTCATATCCTAAATATAAAAGTATCGGACAACTGCAGGCAGGTGGCGTGGTTAGGTGTCGTTTTGTTGGGGTGGTTTTTTTGGAAGCTGTGTCACACGAGCGGTTGTGTTTAAGCCTCCCGGGCGTGTAGGTGCGAGCGTGCCCCGACCGCCGGGCGGCCGGCGGGGGCGGGAGGTGGGCAGCGGGAGCCTCACCTCGGTGACAAACCCATCCCAGGCTCCCGCAAACGCCAACAAAACCACGGCCGCAATCGCTTTAATAGCAACGAGCCCAGGGCCCGATCCTGGGGTTGGTTTTCTCCGCCCCCCCCGCCTTCCCTCCCGAGATTCGCCCTCTCGTAAGCGGAGGGGTTCCGGCCCCGGGGCACGGCGATCTCCCGCCGGCTGCAGGAAGAAGGGGCTGCAGCGGACATCTTCTCCCCTCCGCACCGCAAGGAATTTCAGCTTGTTTTTTCTTTCCTGCTGTTTCCTCTTCAGTTCCTCCCGCGGAACCCGAGGAGTGCTTTGCACTCCAAACCGCCGAGCGATGGGGCGGTGAGGATAACATTCAGGGTTTGAAAAAATTCGCTAATGCCTCGAGAATATCACTTAAAAACTGTCCTGAAATATTCCGTAGCTTTTTAATTGAGGTAAACAAAGTGCAACAAATCCTAACTCAAATATGATTGCACTGAGATTAGGCTCTAATTGCTTAAGGTTCAGGTGGAATCCGCAGGCTAAAGCCTATAAGAACAATCTGAATTTCACAATCATTCTGTCAAAAGGAAAGAGATGAGAGCCCACACGCTTCCTAACAAGTCATTTTTAACAGTTACAAGCTTCTTACAAAGACCACACAGGGAGTCTAAGAGATGCAAATCTAATCCCTGGTCATTCTGCAGGCCTTCAACAAAGATGTACTAAAGCCTAATAGAAAAGAAATCAGTTCTCTGTCACCAGCTCCTAGTAAAATCTATTAGAGAAAGTACGGATCTTGTATTTACAGCAGTTGCTTTTAAAGGTTAAGGACAAGTACATATAAAAGGTATAAATTTTTTTTCCTATGTGAAATATTTAATAAAATCCATCATCTCTTTTTTATTTCTAAAGATGCTTTGATATTTAGTTTGTATTAATTGAGCAAAACAATTATCCAACCCTTTGTTCTTTGAAATACTAGCAACAGATTTTTTTAAAAAAACGTTAGTTATTTGGACGGGTGCCGTTTCGCTTTTTTTTTTTTTTTTTTTCAGGATCCCTCGTTTAAAAAAGTGTGCAGGGACCTCAGAACAGCGTTCGGTATCTTGTCAAAATATCTTCAAATGTCTCCATCCCATCGGTAGTTTAAACAGTGTCCAGGGGTGAATATTTAAATCAAACGAATATCTAAATAAAGAGGAATAAAAAGTCCGGCTGCACATTGGCAAACGACACACAGAAATAGCCAGCCTTTTCCAGCGTACTCTCCTCTCCTAAGTTTTGTTTTTAATGAGATCACGTCTCTTTTTTTTTTTTTTTTTTCTAACTCGCTATATACTGAATTACCTCTGTCTCCCGGCAAATCTCACCCTGATTTAGTGAGGCTCTCTATTGTACATTTGAATAATTTAAATTAACACGAAAGTCATTACTTTTCTACACGAGCACACTCGTATGCAACCATGCGTCTATGCACACCTCAACGTATACACCATACTTTTGCAGAAGATCTATATTGACACCGGGGATACACGTACGCGCATACACACACATTTGTAGCACCACTAATTTATAGGTTACTTTTGTTCTTGAGATGTTCGCCTGTTCCTGTAGCCCGGGGAGGGCTCCGGGCACGCAGCCTCTAGCCCGGCCATGTTAGTAAATGAGGTCGCAGCCCTGCGGGCTCCCCGTTGCAAGGCGCTGAGTGGGTTAAATGGGAATCTTGCCTGCCTAGCCGCTGTGGGATCAGACCTTCCATTTCTGCCTTGGAAATCACTGAGAATGAAATAAACGGGTCACTTGTTGATGGACCGCGAGTTTTCTTTGAGTGCAATATGCATCGGGGGAGCCGAAGTGCGGCGCGGGGGGGTCGTTCTTAAATGACAAGGGGAACTAGAGTCTGTTTGGGAGAACAGATGATGCTTCTGGGGGTGACATGGCTGTTTCTGGTTCGGGGCTGTGTTACCGACGTGGGTAAAGATTTGACCCCCGACAACATGTAATGTATCTCCATATCTTGGTGATTACACCAAAAAATAAAATAAAAAAGACTGTTCTTTAGGATTTATGTAAAAAGGAAATAGTATCGGAATCGTTTCCCTGTTCTGCTGGGAGCCCTGGGATGTTTCTCCCAAGCGGTGAGAAATTCGGCACGGTCCGGCGGGGTGAACAACTAACGAGCCAGCGTGGCTTGAGGTGAGGAGAAAAACACGTGGGGCCAAAACCTGCTCCTCACTCCCCGTGATTAGCACGTAGATTTCAGTGGGACAACTTTTTTGAATAAACGCGTAGGTGTCTGCGCTGGGAAATAACTTTTCCTAAGCGGAACAGGTCCCCTTTCTTCCTCCTGTTTCGTCCCCCATGCCCACCTCCCGACATCGTGATCTTCGTGGGAGAATCGGCTCCAGCCGCCTCTCTCCCTCGGAAACAGCAGCGGCGGCCGCCAAACCCTCCTTCTGCACCCCAACCGCATCACCCCCCGCCGGGCGTTGCGGGCCGCCCCGGGGCAACGGCGAGTCGGGACCCCTCACCCCGCGGGCACCCCACGCCCGCCGCCCTGGCCGTCCCCCGTCCCTCGTTCCGTCTAGAAAGTGTCCAGCCGCTTCCCCCGAAATTTACTTCATCAGCGAGATGTCAGCCTGGATGAGCTCCCTGTCCCGGCGCACGGCTGGACATGGGAAGGGTCCCACGAGTGATCAGTGCCCACTTGTTTGGATTTTTTGGTGGTTTATTTTTGGGGTTTTTTTGTTGTTGTTGGGGGTGGGGTGTGACACGGGCCAGAACAGGTTTGTCATTGTGGTACCTCGGGCCGGGGAGGAAAAGCTTCAAAGCACAGAGCGCAACCCTGCGGGGCCTCCTGCACCCGGCCCCTTGCCGGGCCGTCTGGCCCGAGCCCTAATTAGGGCTCAGACCTAATTAGCTGGTGCGGAGGGGGGAGTGCGGGGTCCTTCCTTGGCGGGCTGGGGAGAGCAAGGTAGAAATCCCAATGGAGAAAAGTTTCCCTGTTCTTTCTTTCTGGCCGAGGAAAGGGCGATTTGCGCGGGGAGGTGGGGGGAGGTGCGGGGATCGGCAGAAAACGGAACGGGGAGAAGGGGCCGGGGGAGCCGCGGGGACCCGGGAGGACCCCCACAGCCGCCCCTCCCGCTAAGCCAGGGAGCGGGGTACGCCCCGGGACGGGCCCCCAGGTTGCCTGCGGAGACACGCCCCCCCCCCAAACGGTGCCGGGGGAGACGCACGGGGCTCTGCACAAACCCACCTGTCATCCTCGTCGGTGTGCGTGCGGTTTGCAAGTCAGTAATAATAGTTTGCACCTCTTAGCTAATTCAGCTTTCTACGACATTTCCTTATTTATTCAAATATTTATTTATTTACTCCCCCCGCACCACCCGAGAGCTGATTTGGCCCTTTGAAGTGGAAGAGAATAAAACAGTGCGGCGGAGGGTGGGAGCCGGGAAAAACGGCTGCTGTGACTGGGACGGGCCACGGTATTTAGCTGCGAGAAGCAAGTGTCTGCTTTCAAAAATCCAAACAGAAAACGGGGCGGAGGGCTGGGACCGGGGCTGGGACGCTGCCTGCAGCCACAGCGCGCTGTCAGCGGCGCGCACAGTCACATAAACAAGTTAAATGAGGGAAATCGGAAATGCCAATTAATGTGCGATGTGCGGGGTTGGGGAGAGCCTTTATTTCGCTATTGGTTACCCGCAGGCGAGCCTTAACTTCCCTGCCCGCTCCTCTCCCGCAGGATGATTACGATGGAGGACCCGTGGGCCTCCTGGCTTTCTCTCGGCTTCGGGCACTCGAGGAATAAGAAAAACGGTCCCAGAGCAAGCGGAGGCGGGGAGGTGCGGTGCCTTCTCGGAGCAGGGGCTGCTGCGGGGGGCGAGGCGAGGGGGAAGGTACTGCCATCCCTGGGGCCAAATCAGTCCCCCTCCCCGGTTCTGCGGTGTGGCTTTTGTGCATCCTTTCCCCGACTTTCTCGGCAGCACAGGAGGCGGCTCTCGGGGGACGGGACCGCGGACAGCCCCGGGTTACTGCGGCGCCCTGTTTGCTGCAGGGCTTCTCCGGGGCAGGGCTGGCTTTGCCGCCGGGCTGTGGGCTCGGCGGGCGCTAGCTCCTCTTTAAACCCCCGTGCAACCGTCCTTCCTCCAGGCCTTACTTTAAAAAACAAGTTACCATTTTCTACGGAATCATTTACACGGTGTATTCTTGATTAAATGACTGTTAACCCTAAGAGACTGATAGGACAATCAACATGCTTTTCCAATCACCATTCTTTTCTTGGTTGTTTTTTTTTTTTTCTTTTTTCCCCAACGGGGAGTCTCGGCTGTAGGTCAAAACCTTGCTTTCTAAAGCAATTAAGTCATATTTTCAAAGAGAATATTAGATTAAAAATACACCGTGGTTAAAACATCATGTGAAAGGTCTTGCAGCGGGAAGAAAATATTTGGTGCTCGTCTGTAGATTCTCTCACCTACCACCTACTCTGAATGCGTCCTGTATCTTCCAGCATGTCCGGCCCTCATGATTGCAAATAGGCCTGTTTTCAAATGGAAATAGGACTTCCAAACTGATTATGTGTATTGAATCGGAATCACCCGCTAGATCCTCTTGTTTAAAATGTATTGAAAAAAGCATGATGGTTGCACAGCTCTGAAACTGGCTCCTTCTCATCTCAGGGAGGTCGATCTATTTTGCAACTTTTTGCCATTTGAGAATGTTTCAGCTGGATAATTACGCTGCCATTGTGGAAGGGCGATGCACTGACATACAAACACCCCCTCCCCCGCTACACACACACACACCCGCCACCCCCACCCCCCTAGCGCATACACCTTCAGCCGCCACCGCGGAGCCCACTTCCGTGCACAGCCCACGTCGTGCCCGAACTTCCACGACACTCACACGCCCGCCCTGCCCACGGCAGCGCAGCTTCAGCGCCTCTCCCCTGCCACCGCCACACAAGTACGGCTTGTCCCAGCGCCCCGCCACCCTCACGCACAGCCTCCCCATGACACCAAGCGCAAAATACACGATCTACCAGCACCCTCCCGAGCCCCACGGGGCAACGCGGTTCCCACGTCTGGGTTCTGCTTCGTGAGCCGCTATTTCAAGACAACCAGTCTGTGTATCTCTGTGTGTGTGTCCACGGAAAAGCCAGAGACGGGGAGCAGCAGCTATTGCTCACACGCTGAAGAATGAGGACAACCTCCATGCAAAGGTTCCGTCTATTGATATGTAATGAGAGCTTTAAACCCTGTCATATCTTCCAAAGAATAATCCATTCAAATTCAGAAGGGTAATTAAAAAGCAAGTAAAGAAAAGGGAGATCTGCACCGGGCAGAAAGCGGGCAGCCCCCCGCGACCGGGGCAGAGAGAAATTGGCGGCAGGAAGCGGGGTTCCCCTGCCGCGCCCCCCGAGGAGGCGGGGGACAGCCCCGGCGACCCGCACGCCCGGCCCTGGCTGCCCCGCTCCCACCCCCCGCGTCCCGCCGCTGCTCGGGGCGAGCACGCCCAAACTTTCTCGGGTGCTTCCTCGGCGGTTGCTCTCCCCCCACCTAAACCACCCAAAAGAAACCCGAGCTGGGAGCGGGTGGGGGTGCCCGGCCCTGCGTGCCCAGCGGAGCGCGAGGAGCCCCGGCGGCCGGGCTGACCGGGCAGGCGGGCAGGGACCGGGAGCGGGGCCGCCGCTCCGCTGGGCATCGCAAGGGGAGCGGCGGCCCGGTAACCCCCCGGCCGGCTCCCCCGAAAGTGTCTGCACGGAAAACCTCTGCCAGCGCGGAAGATGCCAGTGCTGGGACCTGTCCTCCGTCCTTCCCCGCACTTGCACAGTACCTTTGCGAAGACGCAAATTCATCCGGCCGCATCCCCGTCCTTGATCTTTTTTGGGTTACCGCGGAGGTGCCACGCACTTCCCTGCCATTACCCCGCTAGGCAAGTGTGGTGTGTGTTGCAGTGACGGGGCAGGACCGGGTCCCCGAGCCCCATGCCACTCGCCCTAGCTGTGGCAAGGCGCCACAGACGGTCAAACACCTTGTCAGGGCGCTTGGGAGCAGTGTTTGGCCGAAAGTCAAAGGGGTTCCTGGCCCGGCGTTTGCAGCCCTCCCGCCTGGGCATCGCCCCGTCTGCCAAGGACAGGAGAGGCGGTGGGTGCGCACAGCTGGATGTGCCCGGGAGCACCTGCAGCCTTGCAGCGCCGGCAGAGGCTGCCTTAGATGGCATTTCAAAAATAAGAGTGAGACAGGCGCTTCCCTCGGTCGCCTGTAGCCCGCGGGCGGGGAACGTTGCCGGGCTGCTCTCGGTTCCCGCAGGCAGCGCAGCAGCCGGGGCTGCGGGAGACCTCGTCCCCTGCGCGCCAGACACCCCCGCGGCCGGGCTGCGGGCGAACCCCGCCGCCGTAGAGCTCGCTGGCGAAGGGCAGGATCAGTCCCGTTACCCTCGACGGCGAACCTCGAGTTGAATACCGGCGGCAACTTTGCCATGCCGGGTTTTTTGGGGGATTATTTTTGGTAGGCGACGGGAACGGGGAAGGGGGGGGCAGCCCAGCGGGCGCCCCGCTGGGGTATGCGCGGCTGCTCGCAGGGAGCCCGGAGCGGCTGCGCTGCGGAGCCGGATCCCGCCGCCCTCCCGTCCCGTCCCGTCCCGTCCCGTCCCGTCCCGCCGGGACAGCCTCCGGTGAGCAAAAGGCGGCAAGTCGCAGGAGGATTCCCTCGGTGTAAAATAAGGCCAGTGGACAATGCTTCTTTCAAAGGAAGAGTTTTCCCATTCCTGCCCGCCTCTGCTGTCCAGACCCCGCAGTTAATGCCGGGCACATCAGCTCTTCCATATACCACGAGATGCTCACATCTATAGGTATAATTCATATATAGACGCCCATGTATAGATTAAAAGCTCCGCATCGGTCATTCACTTTTTTGTTGTTTTTTTTTTTTTTTTTTTTTTCCCTCTGCGGTGAGGTGCAGGGGACGGGGAGCTTCGTGCACTCCGTTTCGCAGCAGCAACAGTACGTTGCTGAAGTATAACGCGCAGGTTAAGAGCAAAAGCCCAGACCAAGAAGGTGTCCAAGAAAAAGATAATATTTTTAAGAGCTTCTCTGAGAAATAGCAGCACCCACAACAACAACAATAACAAAAGTTTAAGGAACAAAAGCACCGAGAGAAAATCCGAAAGAACCACGTCCTAGCGTCACATTATTAGGTCAGTAACACACTGAAATGAACTCAGCCACTTCAGCAACACCTTTGATATGAAGCAAAAATATCTGTTCCCTCCAGGATCCCAGGTGTGTGTAAGTTTGTCGCCTTCTAGCACGTTATTACTCGCCCAGATTTACTTGGTCGAGAAGAAGGACTCTGAGGACTCTGGTGAAATCCACCAGAACAGATGAAAGTGAAGATCTCATACCTTTCTTAGTTTTCTAAACATTGCAACCACACTTTTATTTAAAAAAAAAAAAAAAAAAAAAGCAAACACCCAAAAAACAACCCCCAAAAAACCCAAGCACAAACTCAAACAAAGACACCCCCCCCCAAAAAAAAAAAAAACAACCAAAAAAAAACAACCCAACTTCATGTGTACATGGTACATGCACTATAGTCTTTTCCTGTACACTTTAAGGAGCCCCTACATCGTTGCAGCGCTACTGTGAATGATATGGGGAGTTCTTGTCAAATGAATGCAATAAGTCGTATACGTTCACAAAAATCAGCTATGTAAATTCACCTGCTAAAGAAGCACAACCTACAAACTAAAATTACTCGGAAGGTCCCACTGTGTTTAACGAACAGAAATATAATTCAGAAAACACCAACCGTCGTATTCAGATTTAGTCGTTAGCATGAGATATGGAGCTAGCCAGTAAAAACAGACCTAAGTATCGTTAGTCACTTGGTAAATATTTTTAGAATATACATTTTTAACTTTTTTCCATTTCTGTACGCCAGCTCAGGATAGTGCATTCATACTGTCTTTCGTAGGTAATGCATTCGGCCATTTGTAAACGTCTGCTTCTTAATGTCTGTGTCATTGTAAGAAAAAAAATACCAATTTCCCTCTCCGCCCTCCCCCTAACAAAACCTTTACATCAAAGATTAAATGTCATAGTTAACGTTTTCATCTCTAGGTTTCCGAAGAAATATTCTGCATAGTAAGTTGTTTTAAGCATCAAAACGAATTTCAGTTTCTTTCTACATCAATACATCTTATTCACCGTCTTATTTATAGCTGACCAGAAGCCTTCGAGAGAAAGACATAGGATATAGAAAACTTTGACCTTACCTGCTCCCTAATGTGCTTGCAGTCAGAAAAGAAAAAAAAAAGGGGGGGGGGGGGAGGGAAAAAAGTCATTTCGTATTATTCACCACTTTATCAGAGACGGTAATCTCTCTACCTCATAGGAACAGCCGTAGTGGGTCACGTCTCTGTACACATTTGATACATATAAACAGTATTACCATTTACTTAGGGTTTGGAGGGTTTTTTTTCCCCCTGAAGGGGATCATGAGAGGAACAGCGGGTCAGACAGGAAAAAAGAAAATATTTCTCAGCTTTGCTCCCGACACGGCCATGAAAGGACTGAAATTCTTCAGAAGTCACTCAGTCTTTACCTCTAGGTCCCCTTTGTAAAAGCAGCCGTCACGACAAGTTGGACCGGGGCTGCCTTCCCAGCGAGGCCCCTCTACCTGCGCTCCGCCACAAAACTCCTAAAATACTTTTTTTCCACCACCACCACCCCCCGCCGTGGCAACTTCTCTTGGTGTCATCTCAGAGCTGTCTCAGATTACATTGTTTGGGATCTGCACTTTGAACACTGTCTTAGGGCCCTGCACTGCCTTTTGAACCGAGATGTAGGCGATATACTTTCAGATCAGCTCGCCATGGCTGGGGTCGTCCCCCCCCGTAGGTATGGAAACAACTCCGCTGCTCCAGTAGCCCGCAGCTGGGCAAGGAGCAGAGCCCGGTGCAGGCCCCGGAGCCGCAGGCTCCAGCGAGCCTTTCCTTCCGAGCTTCCCTCTTGCTAACAGGCGGCTGTGAAACAAACAAACAAACAAACAAACAAACAAAAAACAAAATAAAAAACCAAACCAAACCGTTTTGATATGAAACAGCAAATATGAAGAAGCCTTTTGCTATTGTTGCTCTTGTGGCTGTGGTAGTGGTGATGGTGGTGATGTTTTTTGTTGGTTGTTTTCTTTTTTTTCTTTTTTTTTTTTTTTTCCACAACCTGCTGTGCCACTACATGCACACTTCATGGCACTCAAGCATGAACTCCTATTTACAGCAGGAAAAAATGCCCTGTGCGGTTCTTTTACACTTACAGGCAGTGCCAGGGAGTGGGGGAATGGAAGGGAAGAGCCATTCCTCCCTAGATCCCTTTATCTCCCAAAATACGGGGTGCCCACGGTCTCTCGTCGATAGAGGAGCAGTTATACTGGGAAACGTGCATTTCTTCCAGTATTTCAGATTTGAATACTGCTACCCCCCACCCTCCCCTTCGTCCTCCCATTATCCAAGTTCTGCATTGATTACCGGGAGACTGAAAATCAGCATATTGGAAGAAGCAGGCGTTTAGACGGAGTCACAGATTTTAATTTAGAAAAGCTATACAGTGACTAAGTTCTCGTGAGTGTTCTCGAGGGATACTGGAGATTAAAATGTATTTACACCACACCGCACCCCGCCCCCTCCCCGAAATATCTTCATCCCAATCAAGGCATAACTGGCTTATACAAAGAATTTTATGATAAAAGGCTATAACACAATGTCATTAAAAAACTCTATAAAATTGTTAAAGAGCAGTTTGTTTGCATTTCTCCTGATTGATATGTAAATACAGTTTGAACTGTGTTTGCTCGGTCTCTAGTGCTTAATAAAGAGATGAATTCACCTTTCTGTGGAACAAGTAAACAGACTTTAAACTAAGCCGACATCAGACAAAGTGGAAACGAGTTTATTTAATCGAAACTAAATCTAGTTTAAGAAAGATAAGTCAGTGTACATAATAATCCATTACAGTAATTACACCCACCACCAAATATGTGTTTATGAGGTTGTCGAGACACAATAAAATTCATTTATTTCCCCCGAAGTCTATAATGAAAAGTCACTGACTGGATCTCTATCGAACATGCTAACTCCAATATTTGGAGGGGGGATAATATTTCTCGGCTGTATTAATGCCTTTCAGTGCTCCTCGCTTTTGAACGTTCCTGTGTTTGAAAGGATGCAAATATTAATCACATCTAAAGGGAAAACGTCGATTTAATCACAGCACTTTCCCCTTCGGTCTTGTATATTAACTCCGGGAGAAACTAACCCTAATTTAAAAAAATACGTAGAGTTAACCCTGCTCTTGCCCCTTTCGCGGGAGCTGGCAGCGCTGTGCCACCGACTAGGAATTCCCAACACTTGCTTCTTTTATCAGAAATAACAGCACTAAGTTCCAGACCACCCCTTTAGCCATCCTTAACGTGATGTTATAGATCTGAAACGAATATTCTGCGTAGAGGAAAAAAAAAAAAGAAAAAAGAAAGAAAAAAAAAGGAATATTCTTTGGGTTAGTTGAGAATGTCGCTGTATAAAACAGGACATTATATAAAGAATGAAAAGTCTAGAAATTCCTGTTGACACACGTGATGTTCTCTAGTTAGAAATAAACGGGGGGAGGCAGAAAGAATCCGATAATCTTTCCTTTTTTTTTTTTTTTTTTTCCTTCTGTCTATTTCCCTTTTTCTCCATCCAAACTAGCACTTGGTGTCCGAGTAACACCGCCTATCTTGTATAAATAAAAGACTGGAGCTTTCGAAAGCTGCTACTTAAACTGGAGGTTGGGTTGTTTCCATCCCGGGCAAGCTGCTTGCTTTCTCTTCAAAAATATGAGCATTTCATAATACCTCTGTAATTCAAAGGTCTTTCAATGACTGCGATTCGCTTCTGTGGTTTAACTGAGGGGATCTGGAGAGAAAAAAAAAAAAAAGGAACCGAGCAGCAGATGCGAAGGAAAACACGAGATGGGGTCTTTTACGATGGGGGACTTCTTATTTTGTTACACTTACAAAAGGGGTAAGGTACCCGAAAGGTAGAGAATTATATCTATTTCGGGCTTGTTCAGTACAAGCTGCTTAACTTGATATGCTTTATATATTTACAACAAAGTTAATATCTAAATGCCTTGCATTACCCATAATATTTACCTTCCTACCAACCGCCCCTCGGTGTCTCAGACAGGCGCGCACCCCGCGCACCCACGCACACCCACGCACACCCACTCACACGTGCGCGCACACGCACTCTTTCCTCATCTCCTTCTTCGCAAGATTCCCAAATCTCTACAGAAAAAAAAAAAAAAAAGAATAAAGAAAAAAGAAACCCCCAAACAATCTGCGACCAACTGGGGTGCAGCCTGCAGCTAACCTCTCTCCTGGGTAATGGGGTGGCCGTGGGCAGGAGAAACTGCGTGGTTGTGTGTGTGTCTGCTTGCGGGTGTGGGTACGTGTAGAAAATTAAATACAGTCTGATAAAGAAAGTTAATTCAAACTACATGTCGTACACAATAAACTATCTTTTTATTTTGATTATAAATAAGGTGACTGTACTTCCCTTAAAATACAAGTACATAGGAAAACCTGGTAGAAATTATTATCTTTTTTTTTTTTTTACAAGGTATTAAAACTGGACGCTTTTTTTAATCGGCCGCATGTTCTAAACTGTCAGCAGGTTCTTCGTTAATTTGTTTCTAGTGGCGTTAGACTTTTACCTTCTTTCTCCTCCGTGCCTTTGGCATTTGAATTTCTATTCCCGGAATACTTTGCTTTCTCTAGCAAGAAGTCTCTGAGGTGCCCCCTGCCCCCCCAATAATCGGGCTAATGAATTTGGACTCAATCCTTTCGCTCTCGAGTTTGCGAATCCCACACGTTTGGTCGTCACTTTTGCACGCTGAGGACCGATCCTGTATCCCGTTAACTCCCTGGCGCAGCTCCCCTCTGGAAACAGGGTCCGGTCCCCGGGAGGGGCAGGGGCCTTTCAGGGTTTGGCAGCATCCTGGGTTGTTTTTCCATCAAGAAAAAAAAAAAAAAAAAAAAAGGGGGAAAAAAAAAAAGAAGATGCGAGGAAGGGAGGGTCGGGAGGGGGAACCAAAGGGAAATAAAAAAAAAAGAATATTCGTAATGTGTATAATTTATTAGAAGCTTCTTAGGAACTATATTTAAGCCAAATATCTACATAAGTTACAACAGGAAAAGGCGGCGTGCGCAAATAACAAACTGCCAGAGGATTTACGACGGGGCGATCAGTGTCCATAAAAAAAGGGGGGGGGAGGGTGTTGGTTTGGTTGATTGTATTTTTTTTTTTCTTTTTCTTTTTACAACAAAATATACAGGCTACTAAAAACTATGGGTTTAGTCCAACTTTTGACAGCATTATACAGCTACAGGTTCACACCAAACGTAAGGAGGAAAATAAAAGCCAAGCCTTTGATGACTCCTCGTCTCCATCCGCTGGCCCTGGCGGCGGCGCTGGGAGAGGAGACCGGGGGAGGGGGGAAGCTGCTTCTTGTGTCTGGGTGACGCGAATGCGTTTTTTTGGGGGGAAAACCACCCCATCCCCCAAAATCTCTATATTTACATGCAAGTCCTAAACGCTGGCAAAGTGTACATCTGAAATCCAAGCCTTCGGACCATGCCTAACGATGGTCGCCTTTCTGCAGACTGCTCCGTGGTTAATAGTCAGGTTTATATTTTTTTTAACAGCCCGTACAACAACCTTGGGAAAAAAAAAAAAAAAAAAAAAGACCCAAAACCATCAAGAATAACAACAAAACCGAACAACAAAAAAAGTCTCTCTCTCTCTTAGAGGTCCTCAGAGAACCGCTCAGAAAACGGGGGGAGGGGGGAAAGCGTTAAAAAAGGAATTTAAAAAAAAAAAAAAAAAGGAAAAGAAAAACACCCAGTAGTTTGGACAGGACAGAAGAGAGTTGTGTGACTGGGAAAATCTGCTTTTTTTTTTTTTCCTTATTTTTTCTTTTCCTTTGTCTAATCCTTTCACCAGGTCCTACCGTATAGCAAGGTGGAGCAAGACATGGCAGTGCCATAGTCAGAAGTAGAAGAGTTTAGGTGAGACAAACTGGAGACTTGGCTCTGCAGAGAGGAAGGGCTGGCCGAGTGCTGTCCCATGTCTGGAGACTGCCCCGCACTGTTTGTCTGGTGGCTCTGATGCTGTCCGAGGCTGTTGCCATTGGTAGCCACTGTGATCGTTGTAGCCGCCTGCTGCTGATGGCTCTGGATAGCTGCTGTGGGTGTGTTGGAGCCTGCTTGGCAGGGCTTGCCATCCTTTACAAGCACTGGCACCGCCACCCTTCTGGGAGACTGCTGCTGCTGGCAAGAGCCGTTCTCCTGTTGCATCTGCTGCTGCGCAGCCTTGTCTTTGGCCTGGCGTTTCATCTTGTAGCGGTGGTTCTGGAACCAGATTTTGACCTGAGTCGGGGTGAGATGTATCATGCTGGCTAAATGTTCCCTCTCCGGAGCGGAGAGGTATTTCTGCTGTTTGAAACGTCTCTCCAGCTCGTAAACCTGGGCCTGGGAAAAAAGGACCCTCCGTTTCCTCCGCGGCGTGCTCTGGAGCGGGGCCATGCTCTTGCTCACGTCTCCCAGGGAGCCCAGGCTGCCCATGCCGCCCATGTTCATGCCCGAGGACGGCGCCATGAAGCGGGAGACTGCAAAGGAGAGGACAGAAGGCGGCACGTTTTAGGCGACTCGGCTTGGTCCGAGCGGGGCCCCGCGCTCCGGCGGTCCCCGCCGCCCCTCGCCCCCGGCGGGGCCCCGCAGCTCCCCCCCCCCCCCCCCCCCCCGGGGATCCCAGCCCCGGCCGGGGCCTCGGGGTGCCCCCGCTCCCAAACAACGACCCGCGTCCCCGGGACGAGCGGCGTGTAGTGGGACCCCCTTCTCGCCCGGCCCAGCCCCGGTGAATAAAGGCGACAGCTCGCCCCTCGCCCTGCCCGGGCGATGACACCCGAGCAAGTACCTGATGTGACAGCGCGGTGGGAGCGGCCGGGGACAGGGTCTCCACCAGCGCCGACCGGGGCGGACTCTCCCGCTCCCCCCCGCGCCTCCCGGGACGTGGTTCCCGCTGCTCCGGCTTCCCCCTCGCCCGCTCGGTGCCGGGCGGCGCGCAGGCGGACGGGCACCGCCGGCTCCCTCCCGGGCCCCCGGGCCGTGCCGCTCCCGCCCCGCTGGACGGCGAGCCCCGAGCTGCCGCTCCCCGCCACCGTAGGGCTTCCCACCCCCTTCCCCCTGCAAAAGCAGCCCCGGGAGGCTGCTGTGAAACCATCCGGGGGCGGAGGGACCGGGCACGATCCTCGGGCTGGAGGAGGAAGGGGGGGGGGGGGGGAGGCAAGAGAGGTTGGGGGGGCGGCTGGGATTTGGACCGACTTTTGCCCTGGCGCGGAGCCGCCGGCGCCCGGTGCCCGCGGTACGGTGGGGCAGGTGCGCGGCCCCCCCCGCCCCCCCCCCCCCCCGCCGGCCACCCAGCCCCGGGCTGACTTACTTGAGGAGAAGCGGGGGTCCGGGTTGGTGCCGTACCATCCTGTCGCCGAAGCGCTGTTCCGCATGGTGTCCTGGTAAGGCGGGAGCTCGCTCATGTTGCCCAGGTTCCCATTGCAGTAGCCCCCCATCGTAGCATGGGAGAGCTGGGGGACCCCTGCCGCTGTCATATGGTAGGCGGCAGTCACTGTTCCGTTGTGGCCCATGGGGTGCTGCTGCATGGCCGGCTGAGAAACCTGAGACTGTCTGTAGGCTGACAAGGGAGCCCCCAAGTTACTGCCCTCCATGCCCACTTTCTTGTAGCTTTCCTCCAAAGGACTCAAGATGTCAGACACTGAGAAAGGAGTCGTATGCTTTGGGCTCATCGACATGATTCGGCGGCTGGGGAGAAAAAAAAAAAAAAAAAAAAAAAAGGAAGGGGAGGCAAATCTTTTTTTTTTTTTTTTTTTTTTTTTTTGCCAAATATTCTGGTGTTGCCTTAACGCCGATCTTGTTGGATGTACACGTAACCGAGTGGACGAAGTCCGCCTTAATTGGATTGAGTGGAGGCTCAGGGCTGCCTTTCGTTTGTTTTAGCCAGACGCCAGGTTTTAGGCTGCCACCAGAGGCGGGGCATAGGCACTAAAGCAACAAGACAATAGAAGCCTACATCTTGCCCAAGATAATTAGCTTACATGCTGATGACAAGGTAAACACCTTTAAGTTTTACTTGTCAGGATTTTTTTTTTTTTATGTCTTAAAAAAAAGAGAGAGCGGGAGAGAGAGGGGAAGAGAGAGAGAGACCCCGTGAGCACAACTCATTTTATTTTTCTCGGGGGTGGCAATATCGTCAACGGGAAATGGAAGGCAAGGCAAAAAGACCCCCGTATGACTGGGTGAAAGGATTTAAAATCAGCTCCCGGGTGGCAAGGCTGTCAGCCCAACCTTTGTAAGAGCTGGGGAGACGGGGCTGTATGCCGGTGAGCAAAAGGACCGACTTCCCCCCTTCTCCCCCCACTAAATTCGGTCTGGAAGGAGCCCCGCCGCCGGGACGGTAGACGTTTCCCTCTGGGCCACCGCTCCACACTCCCCGCACCGGCTTGTCAGGTACCCCGGGCCGGCTGGTGGCTGAACAGCCCTTGGGATTTAGCATCTCGGGAACCTTCTCTATGTCTGCCAAGACCCCCAGTGCGAGACCCCCAGCGCGAGGATCGTTTCCCTCCCTAAAGCCATTAGTTCCGTTTACCTAGGGCTTTTTTTTTTTTTTTTCCTCCTCTAACCTCAGAGAGAGGTGGAAGAAGATGCAAGTTCGCAAAAACAAGCAGTAATTTAATTGCCTGGGACGAGGGACTGCTGAAAAAATAGGTGAGCGCAAAATGTCGCTCGTTATTCTCAAAGGCAAAGATTGTCACAGGCTCTCGTGGTCCCTCTGAACCTGAAGCTGCTTTCTAAGGTTATTTATACAGCACGGAAGCTGGATGGAGAAGACCTCTCAGGTCATCTGCTACACCACCTTGCCAATGAATTCCCAGCAGTTTCGAATAAACTGCAATTTCTGGCACTTTCGGATCTGTTCCCTGATCCGGTGTGAAAACAAAAGCGAGCCCATTCACAGCCACACACACCTACGCACAGCCAGCAGCTAATGTCACTCGGGTCTTTGAAGAAATCTCCCAAGTTGTCCAGAGTCTCCAAAGCTTATATTTCGGGGTGTTCCCGGGCGGAGGAGAGAAACCTCCCCCGAGTGTTTCACACCCCGGCCTACGGCCCTGGCAAACCCCATTTAATACAGCGATTACCTGAATATTAAGAAAATTACAGCGAAGGTACAGTTAACCCAGTGACTTTGAAGTGTCAAGTAACTATTTAGTAATTGCACTTGTAAATATGTTTGTGCTCGGCTGGTTCGTGCTTAAAAATGCAAAAGTGCACTTGCTACCCGGGAATAACTAAATATCTTTGTCTAAAGTGGCAGCATAAATAGCCGGTCGCTTTGTGACTGTGCTTGATATTAGTACATAAGGATCATTTTGCTTCAATTGGGAGGCTCTCATTCACTAGGCAAGAAACCGTTTAGGAGAAAGTAGGTTCCCGTATGAGAGTTAACATCCTTCAAGTGTAAGCCTCAGCCTTGATTACACTTTAGCTCTGCAAGAGGTGAGCTTTTCCACACAAATATAATCGGGGGAACTTTCCTTCAATCAGGCCTCCAGCTCTCTTACATCATCTTAGCTGCCTCTTTCGGCACCAGCTCCCTCAAGGCTGAATACCCCGAAGTGGGCTTCTTGTGAGTCTGCTGGGTCACCAAAGGCAGGGAAGGGCGACTTTGGGCTAGAAAGGCGGCTTCTTTTACCTCTTTTCTTTCCTCTTTTCTTTCCAGATCTTTAGGTCTTGTCTATCCAGATCTCTGGAAGATTTCTCTCCCCCCCCTTCCCCCCTCCCTCCCCCCTTTTTTTCCCTTTCTGCGCGTGTTTTTCAGTACGGTCTTTGGTTTTGTTCCTACAGAGAGAGACACTCGACCTTGTCTTGGTAGTTCGTTTTTTTTTCACCCCACCCGGATTTCTCAGGCGCATCAGCTCCGTGCCTGTTTTATTAGCCTTAAAAAGGAGGAGGTGGATGATGGAGGAGAAAATAATTAAATACCGGAGGATCCACCAAAATGACGCTGCGGTCGGCTCAAATCAGAGACGAACGACAGCGACTGACCGCGCAATTTGTGGGGCAGGAGCAGCCACTCCGTTTCTCTCCAGGGAGTTCTAGGTGGGGAGGCCCCGGGGACCGGCGACGGCGACAGGGAGCGGGGGCGGACGAGGCGCCCGCCGCCCGCCCTGCACCTTCCCGGGGGCGCCGCCGGAGCGACCCCTTCCACCGCTGGCTGCGGCTGGGCGAGCTGGGCGAGCTGATTTTTCCTCCCCGCTCGAATGAGAGCAGGTTAAATCGCCTCCGAAGCGTTGCTCAGTCAGATTAACCCGAGGGAGTCCAGCCTTGACTCCGCGCGGTGTCTTGTAAAGGGAAGTTAATGCGAGAGCCCTTCATCCCCCCCTTCGCTGGGCAGAGGGCTAAACTCTCTTTGTAGCTTATTGAGAAATCCACCGACGCGCGTCCAGGCACAGCTACACCCCGCAAACGTCCCCACAGCACTTTTTAGCCCCGCTAGATCGACCTAGTGAAAAGGAAGCAGGTCAGCCTCTGCTCCTCCTTTCCCACCCCAAATGGACTATAACGGGGCGAGTCAAACCGCGGACGAGTGGCGAGAGAGCTGCTTCGCTGCTGCCCTGTCCCGTCCGCTCACCCTTTTCTTTCAAACCCTCCACCCAGGTTTCGTCTGCCAGAGCTGGTTCCCCGCCGCCCCCGGGGAGGGTGGCCGCCCCGACGGGGTCCTGCCTAGGCTGCTTCTGGTGATGTGTTCGTTTACCTGGTGATGCTGCTTAGTAAAACGCTCGAGTTAAAAGGAAATGCTAAGGAGGAGAGCAGGGAAGATGAGATGCGTTTTGCCTGGTGGAAGCATTTTCATGAGAAAGGCACGGTCTTCACCCCGTGTTTGCAGAATGCGGCTACACGGACGTCCCTTCAATAGCTTCTGACCCCACACAATCCGTTTGATAACACTCGAGAGGTGGAAGAATGGGAGACTTTGTCAATCAAATGGTGCCAATCCCAATGGAAACGGTGCCACCAAGACCGCAGCGCTTTTCCTCATCAACTGGATTGCGGGGGCTGGGAACTCAAGGATCAGCTTTTGAAAGTGCGCACAGGGCTCTCCAAAGACAACAATGTCTTTTTTATACGAGCTGCTGTGCCTCCCCAAGGGGAATCAAATGTGGTCGGCCAGCCCGAGCCGCCGAAGGGCCACGGCTCTGCCTTGCCACCCATTTCGCCGGGTAGAAGCCGCGGAGGAGGGGAGGTGGGGGGGTCGGACGTTTCTGCCTGGTCCGGCGCCCAACTCGGCTCCTCGCCCCAAATTGCTTTTCCCCTCCTTTAGGCGCTTTCAGCTCCTGCGTTGGCTCCGCGCCGTTCCTCCGCAAGCGGAGCCCACGCAGGAGCGCGGCCCCGATTCAGAGCAGCGCTTAAAGGATGTGCTTAGGTGTGAGTGGCCGCCTGGGCTGGCGGAAACCCTCGGAGCACCTGGGCTCGGAGCGGAGAGGGGAAATGTCCCACGCAACCCGGAGGCCAATTCTTTCTCAACAAGAGGGACGCTTTCTAGGAGGAACTTTTTGGTACAAAGGCGTGATCCCCGTGGGCCAGTTCACGGGTGCATGTCTGGCTGCGCCAAGCCACGGGCATACGAAGCACCCCCTCCCCGCCCAGCCCTGTCGCCCCCGTTCCCAGCCCCCGGGGGGGGGGAGGCGGCCCTGCCCGCAGCTTGCCCTGTCGCTGGAGCGGGGCTCGGTGGGCTCTGCGGCGGGGCCAGCCGCTCCTGGAGAAGCCTGGGTTAAAGGGGGCAAGAGAAGAGCTGGGACATAACTCTTTCTTCTCTCCTGAACATCAGCACAACTCTGACACACCCACAGAGAGTCCTAAACTACTCTCCCAAAGCCCTGCGCCTGGAAAAGGGAGACCACCGAGGCAGCTTGCTGCACCTCTCCCCTCCCGACCCACCCCCTGCGAACTCATAAAAACTTCATCACCGGTTTCTCGGGCATGCCGGTGCAATACATCTCCTGACCCCCTGGTCCCCCGTCGTCGACGTGTCTCGGCCCCCAGAAATATGGAAGATGTGCCCAGCACACCGTGTCCACAGCACACACCGGGAGGGAGGGAGCGGAGCGGAGGTTTCCGCAGTGACCGAGTAGGGTGGACCTGTGTCGCTGTCACTGCCGGCAGCGGGCAGGGCGCTGGGAGTCTCTCCCTGCCTGGAAAGCACATGCTTGGGAGCGTAAGGCAGGAGTCCTACCCAGCCGCGCTCCTTGCGAGCGTTCCCCAGGCACAGAGCGCTCGGGGGGTGCAAAACTCTTGCTGTGGCTCATGGGGACAGTTCCCCGCTGTGGGAAAGTTCCCGTCCCCTGGTTAGCTCGTTCGGGTGGGAGAAACATCGCAGTACAGCGGTCGAAATCTCTTCCCCCCCCCCCCCCCCCCGGCGTGGGAACCTAAGAAAACAAGCGAAACCACCAAAAGCTAAAGCGCAAATCCTCACCCCTCCGCAGCGCACGCACAGTTGCTCCTCCAGCTGCTCAGGGCGTGGAGCATGTCGCATTTGGGGTTCCTCGGGGCCCCTTCGCCACCAGTGCCCCGGCGGCCCCACTCGCAAGGTTCTGTGCGAGGGCAGCGCTGCCTCCTCGCAGCTCTTTTCCCTCCTTCCCCAATTCCTGGCGGACGGCTAAGCCCTCCTGCCCTAATCCCTCGACCTCCCCACCCTCACTCCCCCCCGTCTTGTCCTTTGCCGGGCCGTTCCCGGCCAAGAGGACCAGGGTGGGGCCAGGTACGGGGTGCCAGGGAAGGGCTCCCGGTGCCGTCGCGGCGGGCGGAGGGCCGCTGTGCCAGGGCGGGGGCGGCGGGGCCCCGTGGCACGCCTCGGCCCGGCGGCCGCACCGCGCCCCGCCGCGGCTGCCCTGCCTGCGGACCCGGGGGAAAAAGGGCTGTTTGTAGGCACGGACTCCCCGGTAGCCGGGGGTAGATAGCAGCAGCCCTCGCCCCGAGGTAAGAACGGATGCCTGACCCCCCTCATCCCGGCGCCGTTATTATTAGCAATTAATATAATGGCCTCCACATCTGGCTTCCTGCATGTCAGTAGGCTGTCACCGCCGTAGCACCGTCGGTACACACACACAGAACTTATCGTTGCCCCCGGAGCATCTTTGACACACCCAAGCCAGAGATGATTTCTGCGGCGGATTTCTGGAAGGTGGTTGTTGAGTCAATTTGCAAAAAGTTGTTCTATAGACACAGTTAAAAATATAGACATGGATTACAGAGATATAAATACATACGCAAATACTTTTTATCGGTACAAACCTACAAACAGAATCCTCCCGGGATCGAGCTATTTATTTGTTTTTACATACAGCTATATAAGTGTATTACATTAGATGGCTTAGGAGTTATGTGCTTTTGTATATATACCCAGACATGCCTACACACACATATATACACGTGTGCGGGGTGCATACCTCCGGCAGCGGGTATGCATGAGTATATATTTACGCATACATTCATAGTCCTCAACCCCGTCGTCTCTAAGTGTTTCAAAAAGGAACTCAGCTTTTAAGTGGGTCACCTCGCCGTCCTGTCCTCCTCTCCCTTCTCCTCGCCCTCCCCGCGGGCTCCGCCGGGGCCCGGGGCGGCTCCTGTCCCGGCAGCGCTGCCGCCAGGCCCGCGGCCGCGCCGGCGCCGGGGAAAAGGGGCTCTCGGCTCCCGGGTGGGGCTGGACACGCGTGTGCCTGTGGGTGCAGAGCGAAGGGGGAGGCCGGCAGCCGGCACCTGCGGTTTGATTTACCGCAGCCCTTTTCGGCGGCCGGTGTCGGCGCGACCGGCGGCGGGTGGGCGGACGGGGAGGGGGCGCGTTGCCCGCTGCTCCCCCGGCTCTGCTCTCGAAGCCCCCCCTTGCCCCGGTGGGAGACTGGGGGAGCTGCAGCCTGCCTTGGGCGCTCTGCGGGGCGGGGGCTCCGCGCCCTCCCGCGCCCTCGGGGCTGCGCGGAGGGCGAACGGCCGCCGGCCGGGTCCGGGACCTGGGGAGCTGCCAGTCGGGCCCGGGGACGCTCCGCCGCGCCCGTTGGGAGTACGTGCGCTGGCGGGAAGGCGACCTTTCCCCCTCGACCTTTCCCTGGGGGTAACCAAAGCTCCCTTTTATTTTCAATGTCACTTCGGAGTTTGCCTTTTGTTCCCCACTACCTCTCGCTTCCAGGGATACGGGCGGCTCCCCGCTGGCTCGGGGAGGGGCGAGCGGTTGCAAAGATACCTCATTTAAAAACGACAATGGAGCCCTTTCGACCAGCCCGGGTGGTGCCCGAGCTGTATTTTCGGGCTGGGGGGAAGGGAATTGTTTGCTTTGCTTTTGTTTTCACAGCAAAACTCGAGGGCAAGTTACAGGAGGGCTGCGAGGAGCCCCGGCCCTTCTTCATTGCCCCAAAGGTACCGGGCAAGGCCACCCGGCCGAAGGCCGGCGCATCTGCCGGCATGCCCACGGCACCCTGGGAACCCGCGCAAACTGCGCGGCTCCGGGAGGATCTGTCCGCAGCTGCCCTGCTGTCACTAAGTTCGGAGTGACCGAGAATGCTCTGGTCATTGCCCACCAATCCTCTGCCGCACCTCTGCTCCACAGCCTATGGCATGGTCTGAGTTTGCTCTGGGGCTTTAATTCGGAAGGAAGCTGCCCGCTGCCCCGTGGTGCCCTTGGCTTTTCTGTTTGTTTGTTTGTTTGTTTGTTTTGTTTTCCTTGGCAAGGTGGGACGCTGCATTTGCGCTCCGGCGGCTCCAGCTGTCCGCCGTTCCCGGGGGAGGGACGCGTCGGGGCCAGACCCCCGAGGTGACCCACAGCAGCCTCCGCTGGCCACCGGGGGAAGTGCAGCGCCGGGCCCGGGCAGCGGGGCTGGAGGTCCCCTGGCCCTGTCCACCTGCCGCTGCTGTTGCCACTGTTGAAATTTCGCTCTAATCAGGACAAAAACAAATACATGAGGAAACAGAATGGGATTTTGCTCAGTCGTCCTCGTAGGAGATCGGTGTAATTACGTGGATATTCGTCCTTCTTCACTTGCTCCAGATCTAAAGGAAAGGGTTACCTTCTTTTAATGTTGCTGCAGCTCCTCCGCAACACCCTCCCATAGATGTAGCTCAGCCTCTGAGCAGTATTCCTCTCCCTCTCTCGGAAAGTACCTGAGGTTCGCCTGTTCCTGGATCAAGAGGAGCTGTTTAATAATTTGTGCCTGCTCCAAGTGTATGCTTTTGAGCAGCACAGTCAAACAGTTTCAAATTGTGCTCTTGACAGTTCATGGTCACATAGACAAAAGATTCTTACTCAAAACCTGGCTGTTGGGAGTGACTCTGCGTCTTCCCCATCTGCTTCCCACTCCCTGAGCCTGCAGCCTGTGAGCTCATCCCAAGAGGGCTGAGCTCAGTCCCCACTCTGCAGGGGCAGCCTGGTTGCCCCATGATCTTCTCTGAGTGTGGAGAGTGAATCTGCTGTGCTATTGGGGGATGAAGTCTTCAGAGGTAGAGCTGAGATGTCAATCAGCAGAGGCCTGGTAGGGCCAGACTGACTCAACTGCCCACTGTGAGTGGCGGATGCATTTGCTTATTTCTCACGTGAGCCTTAAAATAAGTATTTCCCCTGAGTCTTCAAAAACAAAAAATCGCAGTTCACTCCGCCTTGATTTTCTTCTGTTCCATTCCTGGGAGAGAGCACACAGAGGTTTCCTAGGCAAAGAGGACCATTTCAGAAGCCCAAGGGCAATTCTAGGGATGTTTCAGAAGTCTCCTTTTCACTTCATGGGAACCGGAGCCTCTGGGAAGATCATGCCCTCAGTCTGGCTAGTACAACTGGTAGGTCTAGTTAAAAGCTGACGTAAAAAGCTGCAGCACAAAGGAAGCCATTTGTAGGGAAACTCAACAATGAACTTTATTGGTCCTGCTACCAAACCCATTAACAAAGCTATACACTCTGCAGCATTGTTTCCAGGCCTGGGTTTTGTTAACCAGCTACTGACATATATATGGCCCAGGGCGCTGCTGTAACAGGTGCATTCTTCTTGCCAGGAAAGGTTTCAGTTCGATTCAGTTACTAGTTTGAGCTAGTTCAGTTTCTAGATACCACTCTTTCAAGTTTCTTGCTGTACATAGATAGGGTCTCAAGAGGTCATTGTACAGTAAGATGTACGCATGGCATACATGGCAGGGAAGCTCTGCTCGGGCCATGAGACCTGTGTGCCACAGAATTTGACTACTCTGAGAACAGCTCTCATCGCCTCTAAGGCGATGGGTCAGACACCCTGGAGGCCAGATCAGGCTCCATCAGCTGGACCGCCCTGCAATACTGTATCTTTCAAGGAGTGCTGTCAAACCAGCGTATGCGGCTCACCCACTCCAGCACCAATGGCCATTGATATTGCCATACACATCTATGGAAGCAGAGTCCCTCTACTTTATGCAAGAAATGGAGGCAAGGGATAGTGAATTACAGGTGTTTGCAATACTGAATTAATACTGGGAGCAATGGGTGTCTGTGCTCTTCTGTTACTGTACGTACCCCATATCCTTGCTCAAATACTGGCATTTGCACTCTCTGGCATTCACTCTGCCGAATACAATTGTTTATATGAGCTGCACAGTGCAAAATATGGGGTCTGCCTAGATGTTTTTCTTGCCAAGGAGCGTGAAGCAAAGGGTTCATCAAAACTTTTCACCTTTTCCTTCTCACAAGAAGAAACAGTAACCTGGCAAAGAAAGGACCCAGCTGGAAAGGGACTTTTCACCCACTCTGACAGCTGTGTAAAGAACAGAGTTGCTTCTAAATGAGCTGATCTTTTTGTAACCAGCTGATGTCCACACCTTCCTCTGTTGCCTCCAGCAGCAACCTCTCTTCCCTTTGGACATGTTATCAATCCATTGAGCAAGATTTTTTTGCTCCCATATTTGTAGAGGATAGGTAGCATGGTTCCACTTGCAACCAAGTGCTGACTAAAATGTTTCACAGATATAACAAAAGATGGGCTCAGCCTTACAGAATCTTTCTTCCTGGAATTGATCAGCAAGAAGGAAAGAATGAAGTTCAGCTTGAAGTTCAGTTGGGTTGAAGGACCAGGAGTTGGAAAACAAAAACAAAGCATATTTGTATTGTGACCTAAAAAACGCACCCAAGAAGTTTCCAAAGGTCCAGAAGTATTTTACCTTTGAATTAGAACAGCACTTTCTATTAAAATAAAAATCCTAAAACATGTGCTAAAACAAGTCCTTGCTAGTAGCTCTATTTTCTGTTTCCCCAGACATTAGTCATTATTAGCATTCTGGTGCAGAAGAGTCTCCATGTAGCAGGACTATCTTCTAAATTACTTTGGATGATCGACATAATGAAGTTAAAAATTTCACTCATCTTTGCCCTGTCATAAATGAAAGCACATATTATACTCATTCAAAAAATAGCTAACCATAGAGTTAGGTTCAAGTTACATTTTCAATGTAGAAATGTTTATGCTGAAAAAGCCTAGATACTTTCTTGGAAGTAGTTTAATGATGTAAAATAGTCCGTTAATGGATTTTGACTACTGTGCAGTTTTTAAAATAATGTCCCTTGTAATTAGTTGTTTCATCATTCTTTTATGTGCCTTGCTTATTTCAAATTCCAGGGAAAGAAGGCTGCTAAGCTGATATAATGAGATAATATCCTTCACTGGCATAAGTAAGGCTATGAGATGGACTGCTACCCACATTGGTAATTATACATGCTCCGGTTCCACAACTGGAACCAGAATGAATACTCTACAGCATTTTACTCTCTCTGAATAACATAACTGAAAAAAACAAGTGAGTAACTTGTTTACGTATTATTATTGGAGGAAGCAACCTGAGCTGGCTGTCCTTGAGTCTGTGGAGTCAAACTCATTCAGTGAGCACTTAACACAGGACTAAGGAGGAAAGCCATTTTGCCATCTACATACAATACTTGCTGTGCCAGCTCTGCCACCCCACATGGGTGCCAGCTCCAGGTTCTACATGCCCTAGGAAGTCACTAGAAGGCAGGGAGAGCATCACAGATTTGTCCAGTTGTGAGATGTGAGCTTTCTAGGTGAATGAACTTGGCATTTCCATCCCATCTTCTTTGTAGGATCTCAAAACGCTCCATGAATATTAACGGTCTTAGGGTGAGAGAAGCATTTTACCTCTATTTTGAAATGGCATAAGAGGCAAAGATTTGGCTCATGGTCATATGGGAAATAAGTGGGTTCAACATAATCAGTGTGCCCTTCTAGAAACCTATTTTGACTAACGAATGGAGGCAAAGCCACCTACTGCCTATCTGGCCACACTGACCCCTCTGGCGGCACAGCTAGCACAGTGTGCTGCCGAGGCTGAGAGGCAGGATTTCTGGTAAAAAAATACATGCAGTCAGAGCAGCTCATTGCTGCAGACAAATAAAGCCCCCGGCAGTCCCTGTGCCTGCATCGAGTACAGAGCAGCTAAAAAATGGTCGAGAGGAAAAACACCTGGGTGACCCAGCAGCTCCAGAGTCTCTCCTTGTGGGGCTGCAAACAGGGCTGCAGGCTGTGCCTCGGGAGTGCGTACACTCTGCCATCGCCCACAGGCAGGGGTCTGTCCTGCCACTTTGCCACCTGTGGCCCAGGACTCTCCCAGAGTGAGAAATAAGGGTTGCATTTAAATTCAGTGGGAAGAGTCTCCGGTACTTATAGCCTTTAAAGCTTGCGCTGCAAAACCTGGCAAAGAGTACTTGCTTTTCATTAGTGCATTTCGGTGCTTTTTCAGTAAAAAAGCTTTGTCCTGAATGCAGCCTGGAAACATCAAATGGAAATACATATTACATGAAGCAGGGGTTTCCAAACACATCTTGCTTTGGTACTGCTTGCTGCAGCAACCCTAGCTGCTGACAGGGACAGCAGCTGGAGCTGCTGGTGTCAGCTGTGGCCAGGGCTCCTGGCATTGATAGTACCAGCCCTACGTCTCTGCCCATCTCACCTCCAGCTCTCCAGCCTCTTGTCAACCCTTCCCCAGCACTAGGATGCTGACTGTAAGCTTCCTAATCTTTCCCCAGTCACACAGCCTCCCCCCCCCCCCCCCCTCGCCTCTTTTCCTCCCGTTGCACTTTCGACAGGTGACCAGCACTGGCAGTGTACTGGCAAGAGGTGGCTTCGGTGGCAGAGGCTGTGGGACACAGCTTGTGTACAGGTACCAGCCTCCCAGCTGAGAACCTTTCTCCATAACACTCAGAGCAGTTTGAGTGCCAGCTGTCGGATGCAGGCTGCAGGGTCTTCATGCTTAGGAAATGGTGAATCACAGTGACCAACCACTTCAGAAAAAAGAAAAAAGGTGTCTGAAATGCTTATATGTCTGAGAAATATTGGCTTCTGTAGAAACTTTTCAATCAACTTCAGATGCTCAGCTCTTCATGGCCTGTTCCTTGCAAGGCATAACGCTTTGCTGAATGTGCAGCCCCTTGAACTGATGGGCTTCTCTAAATATTCCTTTTCTGAGTAAGTAATTATGTACCCTGTATTTATTAAAAAATGGCTAGAAATGCAGGACTTTGCCTTTCTCTCAATCTGCATGTCATTCCTTTACAAAGCTTGAAAATAGTTTTCCTCTGGTATTTATTCATTTTGCTGCGCTGTATATCCAATTAGGCTCTTCTGCTGCAGATTCAGAAATGAGAACAGTTCCACCTCCCTCGCACGCAGCTCCATTTCTCTTCAGTTTCATTTCCCTCAGGGTCACTGTTAGGTGATGATATGCAGTAATGTCCCCAGTGAGGTGCTGTTTCCATTAGCTTTCCCCTTCAGACGTGGTCAGAGGTCTGAATTCTTATATGATTTGTTTTCTTGGCTACTTAGAAAATAAGGTTCAGTACTGATCCCTCTTCTGCACAGATGAGAAATGCTCCATTTTCAGGTATTTCTTCCTTTTTGAAGAAGACAGTGGCTCTTACCTCTGTTTTTAAAACAAGAAGTATGTTTTGGTGGGTGATTTTTTTGTGTTCAGCATTCAATACTATTTATATAAAAATGGTTATAAAAAGAGAAAGAAATCACATGGCAGAACATAGCACGCACATCCATACACCCCTATTAAGAAGACCACAGAAAATGCTCTCAGACACATCTACGTGGAACGCAGTGAGAAAGCAAAAAGATACCTCCTCCTGTGGAGCACAAAGCATTTTCTGTAGATGGATAAATGTATAAGCTCCACACAAAAATGATGCAGTCAGTTCAGTAGATGTAATCTTTGCTGAATCAGACATGATTCAACATCCAACGTGCTTTCGGTTATGCTATTTTGGCAACTGCCTTTGGGGGAGGAGAGGGGATGACAAACCAAGTACAGCAGGTTCCCATTCTTCCCTCAATGAAGTGGCATTTGAAAGTTTATATTCTTTGAGCACTGAAATGGCTTTTTTTTTTTTTTCCTGATCATGAAATTCCAACATGTGGGGGCACTTCAGTGCTTTGTTGCACTTTAGCTCACAAGAGTGGTTATTCCCTTAAAGTTAATATAACTCAGTAGCCTTCTATTGGCTCTTCACACCACTTGAAGCCCATGGTAGGGCTTTGCGAGAAAAGCTGGAGACAAATGGCCGTGTACTTCACCGCCATGGACCTTGAATAAACTGTTGTGGAAGTGGGTTTGGAGAGAAATTGGGGCTAGCGTCTCAGGGGAATCCATGACCCAGAAGTTTGGAGGAGGGCATTTAGACATGCAGTGACTGTTACTGGAAAATCAGAAGAATTATTGCTCATATAGTCAAATCTAAAAATAAGTACCAGAGCTGGGGTGAATTTCAATCGCCAGTCTTATTTCTTTCATATAAATGTGTTGATCTTTCCATGTTTTCATTGTATATTTCCTACAATTATCTACATTTAACTAGGTAAAGAGTCATCGATAGATATTATACTGTAATTAAAGCTGGCAAGTTTAAAGCTTATAATTTTCAGCAGAAAATACATTTTTTTATGAATTGGCATCTTTTTCTCTTGTCCAAATCTAATTGAAACTCCTTATGGGTGTTGCTTGCCCACGTTTTTCTCCGTCCTCCAGTTCCTTAGGTGGATGTCATCTCTCAGCTGTATTGTTGGTTATTGTCTGACATCATCAGAAGTTGAATTTTCTCTCCCACAAATCTCATTTTCTCTGTTTCAATACAGAAGCAAAGAAAATATCAAAAGTCAAGTTTTTTTTTCAGAGGCAGAAATTTCACTAGAACTCCTGATGTTTTGATAAATGGTCTGGATTCAGAAGTATCAAATTCTTCTATGGGAGAGAAATTTCAGTTTCCAATCATCGCAAATTTAAATAAAAAACCCAGTTGATCTGAATTCTTAAAATTGTTTTGAGTAACTGAAAGCCCATGAGAAAATCTCATAGTTTGCTTCCTTCTGGGGAGCAGAAAGCTGTGGAAAAAACCCTCTCAAACTGTACATTTGAACATCAAATGTTTGGCAGAAGCCTGTTCCATTGCACAAGCCAAGTAGTAAACTCAATCTTTTTCCTCCTATATGAATAACTGATGTTCATTTGTGTAGTTTATCAGAGTGAGAATGGAAAATCAGTCATGTTGTCACCACAACAGGAGTAACTGGGCCTTATTTAGCATCAAGAATGTTATGACTGCTTTCTGGGCATTGAAAGATGTCTGACCATCCTTTGCCAATCAACGTCCACATTCATTACCTGTCAGAGAAGGACTTTATTCTTAGCTATTAGCGGTTTTTGTATCCAAAGCCCAGCATACCTTCAGTGTTTGCCCTAGAAGACATACAGTTGGGAATGGATGCAGCTGGGAAACAGCTAGAATTAAATTTTAGGCAACAGCTATAGATACTACATACTAACCATCTGCGCCTATAGACACCCTTATGAACTAAACTGCAGAACTCTTTTGAGCAGTACAGGGTCTGCTCAAGCCATATTGTTTCATTGCATTAGAAAGCCTTTAGATAAACATTACACTGATCTGACCTCATTATTCATCACTGTTGTGACAAGACTGAGGTCTTGACAAAGGTGGGATCCTTCTTCTCCTTGCTGGACAATAGCCCTTGTTTCCTGGAAAGTTTTTTCTGAGTCTTGTGATGTCACCTGTGATACAGCACGAGAGAACGTGGTGGCATCCCAAGGCTCAGTTAGAAAATGTGGATGCCTTTGCTCTAGCAGACCCAAGGATGTGGATCTCAGGGGTTTTTTTTTTTATCATTCTATCTCTACTAGTTTAAAAAGAACTGAATTAAAAAGTGGTAGCATTTTCTTTTTAGCTGTTGTTCCCTCCACACATATTTGTTTCCTTTGGTCTTTTTTATGGTGTTATTGAATTTTACTTTAAAAGCTGCTCTTCCAAAATACTTAGTCTTCAACAGGAAATAGGAATGCCTGTAGCATTTTGGTCTTTTATTGAAAAACAACATGCAATGTCTCCATATGAGACACATATTATCCTTTTATTGGGTGAACTAGACCATTCTGTACCATTACTTTTAAATAGAGCATTGTGGAATACTTTTGGTAAGACAGCCCATAGCCACACTATAAACTGTCATAAAACATCTGCCAGCTTAAATTTAATAATGCAGTATACAGCTCCTTTGTTTCTTATTTTTAAGTCAACAGCTCCAGAGATGCGTAGGTAAATATCTTCTCTCTTTTTTCCACAGGAAATATTTTCCACCAAGTTTTACAATGAGAATTATTCTTGTACACAATAATGCCTGTCTTTGGTTTAGTTATCTAAATGAATACTAGGTAAAGCTCTTCACTTTCAAATTGTCTAATTT
Organism: Vanellus vanellus; assembly: GCF_965231255.1. Taxonomy (NCBI): domain Eukaryota; kingdom Metazoa; phylum Chordata; class Aves; order Charadriiformes; family Charadriidae; genus Vanellus; species Vanellus vanellus. Next base: position 44,089,415 of record NC_138911.1, read on the forward strand.
TTATGTGCATACATAACTTCTACTGATCTCACAGAGTTGTGTACACATAGTGAAAGGGTAGACACCTAGTAATGGCCACCATTGCAACTGGCAACACGATATTTCTTTTTGCTTCTTTCTTTAACTTTAAATGCAATGCATTGAATCAATGTTAAGTTTCTTCTCTCTGTGATTGCCTCTTCCTTTATCTGTTACTTTCTGTTGCTAAGTCTCCTCCTTCCCTTGTCATCTGCCTGCGTGGGTGTTCTCTCTCTTGGTTTCATGCCACAGATGCTGAGAACAAGTCATAGTCCAGGAGAAAACAGTTTTGTGACAATGAAGCCCATGCAGTTGCAAAGTATGTTTCTATTCCAAATCCAGCGGCACGTCCACTTATTGTAAGAAACCCACAGAACTGGTGAGTCAGGGAGAAAAGGAGTCAAAGAGCAAGCGGCATGTGTGAGTAAAAGCCTTTTTAGAGGGACAGATTTTTGTGGGCTGCTCGATGGCTGCATGAGTTGCTCAAAGGGCGTCTAAATGGTGTTGAAAGTAGAAAGCATGAACATTTCTCTCCAGCCATTTGTGCAGTGGAAGGGAGATATTGTGCTTGGAGGGCTCCATGTGCCAAGACAGACTGAAGAGGAGAGGGAGCATTGCAAGATGTGTCTCTCTGGCTTCCACTCCTCCCCAATGTATAGCTACATCTGTTGTATAGCTTTCGGATTGGTTCCAGGCAAGGTAGCTGCTACTTGTGTCCATTCATCTTTACTCCAACTCAGCTGAGCTCAGACAGCCTGGGTCATAAGTGGCTTATTCTCCATCTCAGAGAGCCTGAGAGCCATGTGGTAAGGCGAGGAGACAGTATGGGTGTCTCAGCCAGCAGGCTCATGAAATACAAGCAGTAACAAACTGAGGCTACCATGAGGACTTAGCGAGGGCGATGCTCCTTTTGCTTGTTGTTTGTGGAGCCAAGATTCTGGTTGGGCACTGGGAGAAAATGTGCCTTTTCAATTTGTCTGGGACTCGACTCAATGTGATTGAAACTTTCCCCAAGTGTTAGAATCCAACACCGGAAAAAAAAATCATCTCCGGTATCCACCTACATGATAAAGTCCCTCTCAAAGTGATTGTAAGAGGAACACAGAAGTTTTACACTTTGAAATAATCTACGTTCACATGTTTCTTTCAAGGTTAGTTTCTTTCTGGCAATCATTTCTTTAAAATTCGTTCTTGCCACATCTCATTTCTTTTCCACATCATGTGCTTCGTTTTTCTTTTCAGAAAAGGGCAGGTTTTCTTAGTCTCCATCCATGTGCACAGCAAAGTCAAAGGGCCGGAGTCTGAAGGGTATGTGGCTGGAATACAACTGTATTGACTTCAGTAGTTACTCCAGGAGTACTTGAGAGAAAAGTCAGGGACAAGTTATTTTTAACAAAGCAAAGCCTATTGTCACAATTGTTTAAAGCTTTGTGGTACAATATAGGATGTGTCAGACAATGTTAATTTTTAAAAGTACTCTTTTATTGTTTGCATCCTCCTACTAGCTGAGAACTTTGATATTTTGTTGGATTTCTCCTTCTCATCACCCGGTTTTGCAATTCTTTTCTCCACTGGCCCAGACTTAGAAACTTCCAAATCACTGCATCTGGTAGCTCTGACAGTCTCCTGTGACTGCCTAATTTATTTGTGTACTTATAGATGAATCATGAGTAAGAGAAAACAAACTTGAACTCTGCCATTTCCACTTGCTCAAATATATAATTTTAATGAGCAGTAAATTTGCTGGAAAATGCAGTACCAGTTTTTGTGATAATATCTGTGTGCAAATTGCACAAAATAACAGGGCTAGATGGACAACTTGACTAAAAGAGTTGTTTCCTTTTTAATTGGAATAGAGGAGCAAGATTCCTGAGGGGATCTGAATGAGCTTACTAGCCCCAAAGGCTACTGCCTTCACCCCATTGTGCCTGTTAGACAGCACCTCACTTCTTGTTGGCCTTTTTTGAGTCTGTCACTCTGCTGAAGATGATGTACCGGCTGGAGCAGGGGTGACCAGAGCCCAGCACAGCAGACCCTCCATCAGACCGCACAATCGCCGTCACCCAAGTGTCTGGCTCAGTTTTGTGGTTTACACCCGGCAGTACAGCTCCAACAATGCAGGGTTGATTCTTCCTTCCCTACTGCTTTATCTTGTCTTGGATGGGTTTTCCATTGCTTTCCCTGAGGGTTCTCCCCCTCCTCCATTTTTTCCAATATTAAAACTACTTTTTTCTTTCTATCGCAAGCTGCTGCTTTTATTCACACATTTTGTTATTCCATCACTTTTAGCCATGAATACTCTGCCTCTGTCACATTTTTATGCTACAGATGTCCTGTTTTGCCCTGTTTTACACACCTGTGTTGTGAGGATTTGACTCACCCTAGAAATACTTGCTTCACTGTATTGCCTATGAAAAGCAGTTTATATAGTTGTCTCTAAGTAGAAATCTGCATTTTGGTATTTCCAGTTAGGTGTGGTGAATCTAGGTTTTTTTTGGTCATGACCAGTGTCCTTGCAGAATGACTGCTGGGGGGCACAGGAGTGTTTTGAAATTCTCTCTGTCATGGTGAAACTGCCCAGGGAACCGAGTGCTAAATCCTTGGTCCTTCTTCCCAGCTCATCTCTGCCTCTTTGCTCAAGGTTGAAACTCGCTCCCTTTTCTCGCATGCCTTTATTCAAAGCTTCCCTACTCTATTCCCTCCTCCCCCCGCATCTAGTAGCAATGTAGCTTTTGAAACTACATTCATTGGCATGGTATATTGCTGTGAAAATTCACATCCCTCCTCCTTGCCCTTCTCTTACCCTTTCTTTGAAATAAAAATGCAAAACTAATAAATAAGGTTCCTTTCCTGAGTTTTTACTTCTTAATTAGCACATTTTTTTCTAGCTTAGATGTCCCTCCTGCTGTTCACAACATCAGGAAGACAGTTACAGTATTTCATTAGTCATATAGCATAAGAAGTATGTGTTGGACAGCAAGTTTCAGCGAGTACTTTCTGTCCGCTGTTAATGTATGCATCATCAAGGAGGACAATATGATTCATCATAGCCATTGAATAGCCTCGTTCTGGGCTCTTCTCCTTTCCTCCAGATTCTGCACCTTCTGTTTTTCCTTGATCAATCTTGTGTTTTTATTTCTATCTCCCCAGACTCCTTTAGTCCTCTCATATTGTACATCTGTATAACATGATGTCCCCAGCGAAGGATGGGAATATTTCCCTGGGAAGAATCATCTGCAAATGCCATCAGTGTGTTTCTAATCTTCTTTTTTTATAACCACACTAAGGATATTAAATGAAATCAGAGCTAGCTTTGGTCTCTGTAAGAACCCTCTAGGCACCTTCCCCAGCTTGTCACATTAGCGCTTATCATTTCAGTCTAACAGCTAATTTATAACTCGTGTGTTAGTGCTCTTGAAGAAAATTAATGTAACAAAACAATTCTACTCCTTTTGGAAGCATGGGTGATATTTGTTTTAAAGAAAACTGACTGTAGTCACTCATGCTCCTTCTCCCACAGATTTCACTCGCTCATGTTCTCGCACCCACATACTCACAAGCACAACAGCGCATACATTCCCAGGATCAGTTGTGTGTGACTGGGAAGATAAAGAAGACTAGCTATTGAGTCCTCACTGTATCTCTTGGGTTCCTCTTTGTTGGTAACTATAAGCAGGATTTCGGATAAGCCTTATGCACCTTTTAGGTGTCAGGCATATTATGATGACTCCAAACCTTGCTGACTTCATCTTTCATAAATCTAAAGCAAAGTTGATGTCTGTTGGTTTTGGGCATCTTTAAGGCTACAGCCCATATTCTCACTGGGGTAGTGGCAAAAGGAAGGCCCCATGTCATGTACTGTAACTTTTTTACCCCACTCTTCTACCATCAGAGGTCTATGCTGTGGCCTTACTGGAGCACAGACCTTCAAGTCTTCATGTAAAAATCACGTTCCTCAAGGTTTACCAGTCTGACTGTGCTTGACCATGTCCTTGGTTATCAGTGCAGGTACCTCAAGGATTGTTATCTTACTGGTCTGTAAGTACAGATGCTTACAGGGAATTTTCAAAGTTGCCTCAAGTAGTCATTCACGGGATTTCCATTTATTTTTCGCATTGTGGGCTTATTTATAGGTTTTGTTTTATGTGTAATCCACTTCCTTTTATGGAGCTGGTCAACAAATGCTAAATATGATGGACTTCTAAAAATCTTAGCCTGAATAACCAGCCATCTCAGACTCTCAGTTAATGTGGCACATTATCAAAGCTCTCAAATAGAGAAGGTCCCATCCTGTGCAGTTTGATTTTGGTAGAGTGACTGAAGCATACTCTAAACATGGGACAAATAAGTTCCATATCTCAATGGTTTCAGAGTTGTAGTCTGTTGAGCTGAATCAATTACAAATGAAGGGTCATTCAAAGACAGCAAAACATTTAAACTGTAATTTCTCATTTTGCAACAATGAGTCAAATAGCACTGCACAAGCTCATCTTCTGCATGTTTTTATTCAATGTCTATGGTTTTTAGCACTGGTGGTGTTAGCTATGAACATGTTACATATTTATTCTATTTCAAGGTCAAGATTTCCTGAGAGGATAGAGATATACAAATAACTTACATTTGATATGGCTGGGTATTCAAGCAGCAGTGCTATTGTAAGTGATAACAAAAGACAAAACGTAAGTCTGATACTTAAGGCCAGAACATGTTGTTTTTCAAATCTTTTGTAACAATATGAAGGAATAGGAATTTTTTCTTCCTTGAAAAAAAATCTTTATTTCTCTGTATGTTTAGTTCATGATATTGGCTTTACAAAAATGATTCAAGCAGCCTTTGCAATAAAAGAGTACACATTAATGTTCCTACAGCATTAAACACCGTTTCATGGTATACATCAGTATCCAGAGGTCATTGCTTTCTTGTCAGAGAGAAATCTGAAGCGCTGTTTTTTGTATTTAATTATAAGATCTTTATGTTTCAGTAAACAAATTCTGACCTCACTTAGATGCTGGTTTAGGGCTCTTTTTGTGAAAATGGCTGTTTGGGGGTTACCACTGCCATTTTGTTCATTCTCTGTGTATGGATTGTCATCTGTAGTTTGGATTGTAAATCTCAGAGTCTGGTACATGCTAATGAACATTAGTGTGCACATGCTCTTCTAATTTCTTTGTTTTCTGCTAAGTTTAGAATTTTCTAGACAAGCTAAGATAATCCATACTAGAAAGACGTTGTCCTATATATGTATTTTGTTCTATCACTTAATCATCAGCTTTATGTGAAACCATCAAAAAGCATTAACAATTATAAAGGCGTTCGGCACCATTTCTTCCATTTAGGGCTACATTATGCCCCGAAGTAAAGCCCTTTCTAGGGATGGGGATCAGAACACGTTCATAGGGCTGCAGTGCTCATGAAGCCGTGGTGGATGTTATTATAGTGGCCTCACATTGTTCCCAAGTGTGCTGGGAAAAACAGTCATCAGTGGAATTTCTTTCAGGTTCGTGTTCAAAACCCAGCACAATACATTGGAAACAAAGGCTCCCAAAACCTTACAGCTCAATTCCTACCCTGTTCAGAGAGGAAGGATAAAGGAGGAGAGAATTTTTCTCCTTCTCCTTTTCCTTTTCCTTCACCTGTGCCCCCAAGAAATGCGTTTGTTGCAAGTTCAAAGGCAAGCATTAGGCCAGGCAGTCTGTGCAGTGGTTGGAGGGCGCAGGAGAGAAAAGGTGAGGGAAGTCCTGCAGGAGGATACTCATGGGTCAGTCAGTCTGCACAGCACAGGGGACACACAGGGTGAAGGGACAGAAGACAGCATCAAGTAAGGAAAGAAAAAGAAAGGAAGGAAATCAGAGAGGAAGGAAGGGATGGCACAGGTACCAACCTGCTCTCCAGCACCCAAAAGCATAATGCTGGCTGCTACTGCCCCAGAGGGCTCTGCCTTCTGATCCTGCTTCCCACTCAAATTAAAGGCCTCAGGGTCAGGTTCAGGCAACACAGAGATGGTTTCTGCTTCTGTGCTGCTGATCTGATTCCCCAGCTAGATTCCAACCAAATCTTGACTGTTTAGTGGGTACTTCTGCCACTGGGTGAAGGGGCCATCAGTCTTGCAAGAAGTGCACTGAGTCTGCAGACCTTGTGCTTGCAAGCAACAAAGGTCTGACTACAGATCTTAATACGTTGGGAGCTAAATACCAAATGCTGTTCATCTGCTTGGTGCCTCTGCAGTACTTTTTTTCAAATACAAACATCTAGAGGTGCAGCACACCCATTCAATCAACCTAGCAGAACTCTCTTGATTTCGTCTCTTGCATTCAGCCACTTATATTTTATTTCAGCCTGCTGCAGGCAGCTGCACACTTGTGTCGGATTCAGGTACAGTTTGCCATAGAAGAGGTAAAAAATCATCAGTATTTACAGCCCTCCTCCCGCCTTTTTTATATATTTTTTTCCATTACCTGGAATTAAGAATTCAGGCTCCCTCATCATCATCCTAACGTGAGCCCTCTGATACCTGGAGTTTTGCGTAGACTCCAAGGTCTCTTTAAACATACGATTGTCTCAGTTTAGTCTTCTTTTATCTTCTTAAGGCAAGGTTCTTGCTCTCATACCTGCAAAGGAGAGACAGCTTGACAGAATAAGCAAGGCTCAAAGAGTAACAGGCAAAAGAAGAGCTAGGGATTTCTTATTTTTAACAAGTTCATATTTTGAAAGTAGTTTAAAGATTTTGGAGCGACTCTTCCTAAATTTTTGTACATTTGGTGTTGGCAGTGGTACAAATGTATGAGGTTCTGTTTTGAAATGTAAATTTTCCCATACAAGGGAATTTAGCCTGCTAACTCAAATATGAGTTATTTTGCTGGTCCCTGACAGGATTGGAGCCCAAACTTTTCCTGTTCAGGAAGATTTATCATAATATGAAGCCTTCAAGCAGCAGACAAAATAAGAAAATCAGGGAAAAAGAAAGAAAAAAGAGAATGAAATCAGTGTCCAGTAGAATGGACAGTATGGAAAGAAAGAATTTAGAAGCAATGAGCCTAATCAAATTTTTCCCTTTGTTCAGATCATGAAAAGTTCTAAGGAAATTGAGGTCAATCTACTGAGTGTTGAAAACCCCACCAAATCTTAAAGAAAATCCACTGAAACCCTTCCATATAGTCCAGTGAAATCTTAACTACAGGCTGCATGATTATCTATTGAAGTATGTTATTGTTGTAACAGGTACACAGATGGTAAGCAATTTCAGGGAATTTTTTTTTTCTTCTCTGAGCTTTGCAGCAGTAGCAGAGCAGGTTCCATAAATCCTTTTTGCAGTGAGCCACAGCTCTATCTGTTTTGCTGTGATCCCTGATTCCATCACAGCAAGAGTTATGCCAGGTGGCTTCAGATCCCAACAGTGATGGTTTGTCCCTTGGGGCAAATCAGAGGTATAAGTCCTCAAGGTCACAAGTCTCTACTCTATACGGGAAAAATCATTCCTTCTTCCTCCTTCTTTCTCCAAACACTCAGGAAAAGCCCAGCACTGTTCAAAATCCTTTGATGCCAATTTTCCAGGGAAGAAAATGACTAGAGAAGGAAAGTAACACTTGCGAACTATTGAACCTGGGAAACTGGATACATTTCAGATTTGGAACAAGAATCACTACCTGGCTAGAAGAGGTCCTGAGCAGGTATCAGACAACCTAATTTAGTTGTTAAACCAGATACAACCAAAAATGGACTCGTGGGTCTCACGTAGGAAACAGAGATAACCCTATTCTTGCTCAACCCCATAGGAAGGAATGGAAAGTCTATCCCAAATCTAAGCAGTCCTTTCAAGATTTTCACACTACAAAGGTGTGACTAGTCATATTGGTTTTGGCTGGGATACAGTTATATTTCTCCTTAGTAGTTTGTATGGGGTTATGTTTTGGATCTGTGATGAGAACAGCGTTGGTAACACAGGGATGCTTTAGTCTTTGCTGAGCAGTGTGGGCTCTTTCTGCGTCCCACGCTGCCCTGCCAGCGAGCAGGCTGGGGGTGCACAAGGAGCTGGGAGGGGACACAGCCAGGACAGCTGACCCTGACTGACCAAAGGGGTATCGCATACCATATGGTGTCATGCTCAGCAGTAAAACTACAGGGGGTGGAAGTTGGCTGAGGCTGCCATTGCTCGGGGTCTGGCTGGGCAGATGGTAAGAAACTGGGGTTTTTTGCATCACTTGTTTTTCTGGGTTTTGTTTCTTTTACTCCTTATTGTGCGGTTTTAGGTTTTGGATTTGTTTTTTATTTTCAACTGCTTTTATGTCAACCCACGAATTTTCTCACTTTTGCCTTTCCAGTTCTCTCCCCCATCCCACTGGTTGGGGGAATCAGCGAGTGGCTGTGTGGTGCTTAGCTACCTACCAGGGTTAAACCATGACACTAGTGAGGTAACTTCGATGACTCAGAAAAAATGGTCTAAACAAAGACACTGAGTAAAGACACTAAGTGTAAGCATCTTACACAACATCATGCTTAATTTAGCATCAAAGACTCAGCACTGGATCAGAGAGGGGATGTTGGGTTTGGTCAGTCAGTAGCCTCATATCATAACCATTGATTTTCAGTGGAGCATTTCTTTTCACATTCCTATAAACACTTGCAAAGTACAGGAATGTAAGAAGCCACCTCCTAAGTCTTCCAAACTGGGAAACTGAGACAGCCTCCATGTTTCATTTTCCTCCCATCAAGAATGAATTCCAGCTCCAATAGACCACTTCTCTTATTTCAAGCTGCCAATAAAGAGGAAATCTACAGTGGAAACGTTAACATCTATTCCCACAACAATTGACAAAGGACACTTTCTGCCTTTGCTACATTTCAATAGATGTTGTGTGTCCTTGGCATTGAAGTGGCCACACTTTTGCTTCCATCCATCAGCTGCCTGCAGGGCTAGGAATCTTGCATGGAGAGCAAGAAAAGGGATTTGAAAGGGGTAGGAGAAAAATAAAAGGTTAGTTGGGGAAATTTGTTCTGGACTCCTGGACCCTGGCTCATGCATGAACAAATCCCAAATCATGCTTCTAATAAATCTTAGTGGGGAAACAGTGTGAGTTCAAGGTTACCTTACCTAAAAAAATGAATTATATTTTCCAGCAGTATACCCCTACTGCAATTCTTGCTAACTTACATATTCAAAGAAAGAAAAGATTACTGCCAGCTTTCTCAGGCAGAGGGTAGTCTCTTGGGAGTGTTTCTCTTCCCAGAGAGATCTTTTTGAGAGTTCAATATGAATCACCCATGGGTTGCAGGATCCTTTCCTTTTTCTTCTTAGGAGAGATTCAAGCAAAGCTAGTCAGAAAATCCTCCACAAAAAATTTCCTTTTGAAACTATTCATTCCTCAAAACCAGAACTTTTCACAAAGACATTTTATCTTCAGTCAGCTTTTAGGAGAAGCATTCCTCAGCCCTCTGCACTCCCAGGAGCAGATTTTAATCCAGAGCCATAGTGCCTGAAACCAGCTGCTTCGCTGTCTCTATCTTGCCTGAAAGAAGAGTCTAATTTGGAAGACGTACTATTCTTTTTTTGGATATTTCATGAGAGACTCTGCCCCAGAGCCACCCTCTCCTGTGTGGAGTGTCGAGAGGCTGAGCAGTTCTGCCGTGTGAGGAGGAACACATGAGAGCACACGTTCTGCCTCACGAGGAAGAGGCTGTCGGTGCCCTGAGATACCAGGTATGTTCTCACAGTTGGCTTTTACTACTTTGATTTTTTCTCCCCATGTGGTACCTTGGCATCCCTGCGAGGCAGCTGCTCAGAGACATCTTCCTGAGTGTCACCGCTGCCACCCAACTCCAACAGCAGCTTGTGTGGAAGCCAACTTGAGCTGGAGGACTGACAGTCTCTGGGCCTCCTGTACTTATCACCCTCAGCAAATTGTTCAGCCCCTGCTATTTGGACCCTTCCAAAGCACAGCTAGCCTTACATTTGCTCCTCAACCTGGCCTGACATTTTCAAACCTGCCTGTGTTATTCATAAAAATGACAACGCAAGAAATATCATCTTTTCCCCACTGAAAACTCAAAGTTAAAAGCCATCACAGCTGCTGCAGAGGCTTCACCAAAAGCCGTATCAGCAGTTTCTGTTTTAAAAACATTTTTTTTTTACCCAGTCACACTGATGCAGCTGCAGTTTTCGGCAGAGCCTTCTCTGTGGCTGATTTGCCGTTTTCTCTCACTTTCCATCAAAAAACATCTAGGGCTTTCAACACCTCAAGACTTAGTTTCTGAAACTCTGAAAGTGAAGGTTAAATATATCACAGCATCTGGCATAGCTCTGTTAGAGCCACGGTCAAGTATTTCGCATTTTTAGATGGAGGAAAGTCTTTGTTCCCCTCCTGCATTCTGAATGCCAGATAAAATTACCAAAAGTTACCTGAAACTTGCAGTGTCAGTACCACACTGTGAGTACCTCAGTGCTAATGGATCCTACATGATGAATTTGAATTGGTCTGCCAAAGGCAATGGCAGGGAGTCCAAACCTCCCATGGTCATTAAGGCAACCAGGAGCCTGTAGGTTTCAAAAACAGGTAGGAGACAGTAGGTTTCTCAAATGCCACCGCCAGACAGCATAACATGGGAGGCAAAGACTTGCTGGAGTTTGTGCTGCTTTCTCAAAGTGCTTTGCTCTCTCTAGACACTCACCTCCACTCATCCCAGGAGCCACTTGATTCAACTCGTCCCATCCAAGGTCCAGGTTTCTTCAAAACCAGAGACAGCAATAGCTGTTCAGGATGTGGAAAGAGAAAAGAGTTGGCTCTCATGAGCGTTGTGGTAAGAGGGTGTTCCCTGCTGGTTTGAGACCTGATTTAACAGCCTGGGCTGGGCAGGAGCAGGTGGCCAGGCTGATCCCTGCAGGGCTTTACAAGAGGACCTCACAGCAGAACAGGGAGAGCTCTTTCCATGCCCTGAGAAGTGTGGCAGTCCCACAGCAAGGCTTTGAGAAAACCTTGTGGAAGAGGGAAGAAAATCACCTCTTAGGACTCCTAGTGATGCGATAGGAGAAAGGAAGGGAATATGTCATTAGCTTAAAGATTTTGCTTTCCTTTTTTTTCATGTACTTTTGTGCTGTTTTCTTGGTGGTTGTATTCTATGAGTGCTGTTCCCACACATCTCAGAAACAAATGGATGGGTGAAAAGGATATTCTTCTCCAGGTGCCCTTGATATCAAAGCAGAGATGAGTACTTTCTCAGGTAAAACATACAAAGACTGATTGTCTAACACCTCTGCTTGACATCTAGCTGCTGCGTCCATGTGTATGAAAAGATACAACCTCTTCCCTATTCATTCAGTCAGTGTCTGTGCTAGTGGATGTGGTAGGATGAAAGTAATTTTGTGGGTTTTGTGCAATTCAGTGCATGTAACAAAAAATCTAAACAAAAATATAATTAAAAAATCGCCAACAGTGAGAAGACATCAGTGACACTCTCCCATCTCCTCATTGTTAAAGTAGGTGTCTGAAACACTAACACAAAGTGGTCTGAACAAAGAAAGACGAAAATCAGTGAACGGTCGTTTGTTATATGGTACATTTTCTTCTCGCTGGTGGCTCCGCTTCATTTCTGTTAAGCTGGACAGATCTAGTTGTTTGTCTGAGGGTAACATATCTCTAACAAAATTCCTACTGTAAGGGCTTTCCCAGAGCAGAATTTCATCTGATATAAGATTGTGAGGATATAAGAACTTCATGGCTAAATTAAATGAAAGGTCCACCTAGCCAATATCATATAATAGCCAACAGTAGATGTCTGGAAGAGAGCAAGAGAGTAGAGAAAAGTATGTAGTGATGCTTCTCCAAAATAACCTTCCAATCTCCAGCAACTTGTGGCTCAGAGATCTCCTGAGCCAGGCAAGGTATTTACTCTTTGATGAGTTTCTTTTACTTGAACTTTTCCAGTCTTTCCCTGAATCCATGCATAATGTCTTTTGATAAAGATTTCTTTTGCTTAAGAACACTGGGTGGAGAACCATCTCCTTTTTGTTTGTTTATAATCTTCCATCTGCCCATGTCATGGGATGCTCTCTTGCTCTTGTACCAGGAAAGGGACAATCATCACTTTCTGTTTGTCCTCTCCTTGGCACTCAGGACTTTATACACATCCAGTATGTTTTCCTTCTGCTGTTTCTTTTCAGGCTGAAGATGCCTCCCCTTGTAGGGAAAAAAATTCATACCTGCGCCAACATTCTCTGAGCCTTTTCCAATTCTGCTATGTCTTTTTTGAGAAAGGCAACCAGAAGGGTACATAGTATTCAGGACACAGATGTAAAATGAATTTATATAATGGTATGTTTTGTCTTTTGTTCTCTTTTCATTTCCTTGGCATTTTTGACATTGTTTCCATTACTAATCATGATATGGCATTTTCACAGAACTGTCTGTTATAACCTTCCATTCCCGAATAGTCATCTCTGAAACAATAATGTGACACTACCATAGGTTTTTGTTGTTTGTTTGTTTTTTTTTTTTTAATGTGAATCACTTAATGTTTATCTGCTGTAAATTTAATCTGCTATTTAGTACCCAGCCACTCCATCTTGCAAGATCCTTCTGGACAGTTCTGCCACCCTACTACTTATACTTGAAGCATTCAGTATCTGCTATTTCAAAGAGTAAAACATGTAGTTAATTACTATTCAGTTTTAAGAAATGTCCTGGTTTGAGATAAAACAGAACCAATTTTGTTCAGTAACTTCACTTCTTAGCTAGGCCTCTCTAACTACTGAAATTAACTGCGTATTGTCTGCCTGGGCATCAGCTATAAACTTAATGTCCTGTTAATTTAATTCAAACTAAATGTATATCAGAGGATGTTATAACCACTTAGTCTAGTTTGTACATTCAGTAATGCCAGAGTCCCTGTTTCTTGCAAATCTGTGAGAGAGGATGAGAAGCTTTCCCTAGAAATGGCTGGTGATGTGATGGTGGATGGGGGTTGCATCCGGGAAATGAGCTGGAGCAGTCTCATGTAAATAATTCGTGCTTTCTTCTTCCTGTACTACCAATAAGCTACTTCATTGGCTATTGCTGCAGTGGGAACAGACTACACATATGGGACATTGCATGTACAGCTCAGAGGTGTCTCAGCAGATGTAGCCAACATTTGAGTCAGAAAAAATCTGGAATCAAATGCCTCGTTCTTGTGATTGAAATATTTTAAAATCTATTTTAAATAACAGTCCTGTGTGTGTGTGTGTGTGTGTATGTCCCACTTTTTTTTGTTGTTTTGGTTTTTTTTTTTTTTAAATACTGTTTGGAATGAATAACTGGTGACTAGGGAAAGGATGGAGAATACTGATCCTACTCTCAGTGTGTGGACTTTGACCTGTTAGTTTTTCTTCTCTGCCAGGCTCTGAGCTCTACATGGGTCACAAGCGTGCCATGGAGGCCATACGCAAGGAATTCCCAAGTTCTTTCCCTTGAGCCCTGTGTTACCAGAGTAGCATGAGTCCAAGGGAGAAAAGAGGCCCATCGTTTTCCTTGTTCTGAGCCCTGAGAGCTGTAAAGTCCCACATTCACCGTGGAAGTGGGCTTTAATCTGCAACATTTCAGAAATAGAGTACAAGAAGAAGAAAATATGGAAATTGATTTAAAATTATGAAGAGGCAACTTAGACTTCACCAAAGACACCTTGTAGAAGCATAAACTTTTCCCCTCTGGCTTCACAGGGATGATTTAACTGCCAGGATGCAAAGAAAACAGAAGCTAATTATCAAATGAACATTGTCTTAATATGTTAATGAAGCGGTTTTGCTAATAGCGAGAGACCTGAATTTTAATACATTTTAAGAGCTCCTTGATTACGTGTTTGTTAGTTGTTATGATCATTTTAAATTATCTGTGCATGGCTTTATAATGGGTTAAAAACTGTATTAAGCACTGTATTCTAAACAGGCCTTGATGAGGCAGGTGAATAGTGCAAACATTGTCGCTAGGAAATTCACTTCAAAAGAAATGTAAACTAGTTAACCTAAAACGTGTCATCGGATCCAACAGTCACGCTTAGCAATGTAAGTAATTTTTTATTTTTTTATGGAACTGCCACCTACTTCTTCAGCAATGTTTTTCCTGAGGAAAAAAGTGTTCAAGGAACTTAATAGCTATTATGTCAGAGTGTTTCTGTATGCAGTATAACAGGTCTCAAATCATATTTTGCTGTTGAATTTAGAGAAATGAGTGAAGTAGTTCAGAATATACTGAGTTAATCCATCCTATCCTTGGTGATTACAACCAAGGCCTGTTTTGTTGTTTTTGTTTTTTTTTTTTTTTTAATTCAGTTATCCACAGTTATACATATTTTGTTTTTCCGTGTTCAAAGAATCTGTATAATTGTCTTTAAGCAGGTCTGGGACCAGTACAAATCAAAAATTCTTTCTGCAATGACACCAGCATAAAAATGTACACACCTACATGGCGCTTTTCTGTTAGAAGGCTTCTTTGCCCCTTTTTGCATCAGTTCTATTTGAAATCAAATCATAGCGAACCATTATCCTTCCTTCTTCAGCTTATTTTCAGCCATCTGGAAAAGCCTTCAGTTGAAGTGTTCCCGATGATGGACTACTCCACATATGAATCCTGTTCACGGGATCTGCTGGTCAAGAAATTAGTGACTGTTACTAGTCCTCTGGCTTCATTTTCTGCAATTTCTAGAAGGAGCCAAACAGAGATATCTTCTCCAGGAGATAGCCTTCAAGCCTTGAAAACATATTTTCGGTCAAAACACAAAGAGCCCACAGTGTCCATGTGGACAGAGAGGTTGTAGCTCCTGGAAGGATGTCAGTGTTTGCGGGGGGTTGCCAACTCCCTCATGCCCACTTGGAGTTTTTTCCCTTGTTGTTAAATGAAATGGTAGTTGAGGGGTGTGTGCCAAACATGCCCTGTCTCCGTGTGTGTGAGTGTGTGTATTCTCCCTGCTCAGGCAATTCGGAAAGTCAGACCTTAGTTTCTCAAAACCAGAAAGTGGAGCTCTGGATGGGAAGGGAATGGGGACCCGAGCACAAATTGGGAATGTATTTATATTAAACAAACAGCCACTAGGTGGTTCAAACCTGCCCCTCACGACTTCCATCAACATCAAACAGAAGGCTCATGCTTGCAAAGTAAAGGTGTTTTGTGATCCTCATATACTATGTAATATAAAGTTATGCAGTATGGGACAGAGGCTGCCTCATTTTGCTGTAGGCACACATCCCTCCCTCATTCAGCCTCCAAAAGTGCCTGGAGGACCGGGCTGTTGTAGCTGTTTGATAACAATTTGGGCTACCTTAGAGTACCCTGGCAGTGGCTAATTAATGAGCCAGTACTCCCTACCTCCCTCACACTTGGGTACCCAACCTAATTTAATTCCAGATCAAGCCCCTGCAGTGGTAGAGATAGGCAAAATCTGAAGGCTAGCCCAGGGAACTGAGACCATCTCAAACTGAAGCCATGAAACCCCTCTTAGGAAATCAGCTGAGAGGATACTTAAATACAACTTGCTTGGCTTTGACAGTTTGCAAAATTAAACATATATATTACGTGAGCTAAAGAAATTAATATAGGGTGATACTGCTCGTTTTATTATATTAATTTTCTCATGTAATTTGGAAACTACAACTATCTCCCTATTTCTTGCACTTTTGTGCCAATTTGTCAGAGGAAGGAGGAAATACAATCTTATTTAACATAACTAGCCTTTGAAAAATCCTAATTGCCTGTCTGAGTCTAATTTATTTTTAGGTCATACTGCCCTCTAGGGGATTAGGCAGATAGCGAGAGATTTTTGCATAATAAGAACATTTTTTAATTCACAGAAAAATACGACGCTTCTTTTGTACCAGAGTAGAGCATAATAATCGCGTATAGACCTCATAATTTGGCTTTTTAAGTGCAATTTGCATGCATTTTCTTGGGAAGTATCTTTCATAATTAACTTTGGGTCTCTGCTTTCTGGATGCAGGTCTGCATATCACATGCACAGGATATTAATCTTTTTACATTAGGGAGTTTGTAGAGAGTCCAGTCGATATGCTTAAATCAGGGGAACTTTCCCATTGATTTCCGGTTGTGCTGCATGAGAATTACAAGAAAACTTATATGCTTAAATACTCTGCGTGAACATATATATTTGTACATCAAACATAACCTCACATTCAATGTTTTTTAAAAAAACATCTGTTTAAAATAGAGCAAACAGCAGCAAACTCACCATGTCAACAATTGTGAGTGCTTTTTGACAGAATATAAAAATAAAAAGAAGGAAAATAGGGAGTAAAATGAAAGTTTGGAAAAGAGAAAGACAATGATTAAGAAGATTGCCCTTTAGGCAGGTTGAGAAGCCTGCAGGCTTTTTCAGAGGTGTCAACACTTGCTAAAGGAGAGTAGCCTTCTGCAAAACACTAAAAGGCCAGACATCTAGTTGCCTAATTATCCCCAAACATCAAAATCTTGGCTCCTTCAGTGTACCTTACTGATGTGATGATCCTGCCACTGGCTTGCCCTCACCGCATTTTAATTCTAAAATAAGAGCATAACCTTGGCTGGCCAGATTGAATTAAGAAACAAGGCTGGGGACTGTGGATGCCTCACCAGGTCATTATTGCTTTTTGTGCTTTGATAGCTGGACCCAAATCTGCTGTGCTGCTTGGCTTTTTTTTGTCTTAAAGCTGCCAGGCCATGTGGCAGCAGAGTTTCCTTTTTTTTGGAAAGAGGATTTTGGTCCAGCAGCTCATTAATCCCTGATCTGGGAGGCTTTGGGGATGAGTCCTTCCTCTAGGTTTTCACTTGGTTGTGAAAGTTTTGACCAATGCTGCCCTCATCCTGCTTGTCAG
This sequence comes from Vanellus vanellus, assembly GCF_965231255.1. NCBI lineage: Eukaryota > Metazoa > Chordata > Aves > Charadriiformes > Charadriidae > Vanellus > Vanellus vanellus. The sequence goes on from NC_138911.1 coordinate 44,106,258, forward strand.
TATTTCAAGGCAGATATTGTGGGAAGTTCTCATTTGGCCCTGATTAATTTTAATTTTACTGTGGAATGAGTGGTCTGAGCACTGCAACATGCCTCCAGTTTCTTGTTTGATATCCTCCTGCAATTACAAACAAATCAGTCAGTTTTGGCTTCTTCCCAGCATCACACTGGGCTTTTATGAGATTTTAAAGCTGTCAGCATTACACGATCAGGCTTCTCGCTTCAGTCTTAGTGTACTTAATACTATTCCGTGCTAATGGTTCATGAAATATTCACCTACCCATCCTCTAGCTTCATTCAGCCATGCTTCCGTCTCCTTATTTAAAGTCTGTATCCACTTCATAAAGTTTGTTGTTATACCTGGAGGTATAAACTGCTGAGCCTTTTTAGGCAAAATTTCTCTTACATGCTTCCTTGCCTGGCCATAGCCATCTCTGCAGCATTTTTTTATTTGATCGGGACAGCCCTATCATATGATTTGTTTTATTCAGGCTTGTACAACCTGTATTGTAGTCCATGGCATGCCTGTGGTTTCTGCTTCCACTTCCAGTGGTGCGGCTGTGTCGTGCTATGCTCAGCGGCTCCACGATAACTGGCTTTCCTGAATCTCTGCTGATTCTCACTTCATCATATCAAAATCTCAGAAGTGTGTGTAACCTCATATTCAATTTTCTGTTTAGGAGTAATGCTATCTTTATACCTTAGCTCACACTTCTTTGGTAGGTCCTTCTCTTAAAATACTAGTAACCACTGATACTAACATTGAATGGTACTTGTCCTGAGGTGGTGCAGTGGCTCAATGGCTTGTCTACCTGTTGATGTACCAGAACCTTGTCTCAGGGTCACAAAGTGGACACATGTTTGGCCTGGGTGGTTTGAGCAATACCTCCTGTACTAGGCTGGAAATTCTCTTCAATGCTCTGTTAAATCTCTGGTTTGTTCTGGGTTTGTGTAGATGCTCCATTTACCTGGGAGCATGGTCCAGCAGGTGTAGGATAGCTCTTTCTTTGCTAACCTACCTCCACAAAGACAAAGATCTTCATGAGTTTCTCATGCCCGCAGGAAGAGATTTCTAGTATCACTCTGGAGCTATAGCCATTGCTTTTACCACCCCTGCTTATCGTGGTGTATGGTTTCCATGCTCATGTAATATGAACTGTCTGGAAATCATATGTTCCCACTCACCTCTCTGCAGATGTTCTTGCTGGGTTTACAGGCTGCCATGATTCAGTGGGCATCGCATTCTCTGATCACACAGTTCAACCTCTGCAAAAATGGCTGTCGGCTCTTTTTCCCAGATTGTGGACTGGGACCGTCCAAATCTGGAGGTGCCAGCACAGGGCTCTCTGTGTCCTCCATCCTTGGCTGTGCCAGTCCCAGCAGAGTGTAAAGGGGCAGGGCTTGCTTCTGCAAAGTTATTTGTGGAAGTCTAACATCCCCAGAGATGCCGTCATGCTGTCTGTTTCATCTGTCAATTAATCATGCTTTTTCATCCCTGTACATCCCACTAGCAGAGCTGTTCTCACCATGATTATCAGCCTGTGTGTGAGGTAAGAATGCAGCTGCACCGACTCCCTAGGGAGATACTGGCTTTTGGAGACGGTACATTCTCAGCTAGCATTTGATGCATGGGCAACCAGACTTGGACTACACTTCTCTTCCCTCCTACATCTGTGCTTCTCCCTTGATTTCCACACAGGCAGCCTCTTTTCAAGGAGTGGTTGTGCTGGGAATCCATATTCTGCAAGGAATTCCAAAATACCACCAAAATGCCTGCTCTACTTCAGAAAAGGAGTGAAAGAGTTAGAAATACCCTGAATAAAAAGGTGGGAGAAATACCCTGAATAAAAAGGTGGGAATCCCACCACTGCAGTTTGTAAAAAAACAAAGCAATGCTTTTGCACTGTCATCTTAAAAAGAATTTGGTGAGGCTGAGTGGCTGTCACAGAAGCCTTTCATGCTCTGTGCCACCGAGCTTGGTGTGCTGCCCCCAGGCATGGACTCACGGAGGATAAACACTAAACTACAGCATTCACATAGCCAGTTGCAAACCTGTGTGGCTAAAAAGACTCCTTTCAATGTAATTTAAGACACATTTTACATAATATATTTCCCTAGATCTTGCATGCCTGCATGAAGAACTTCTTGACTCCATAAGTGATTCTCTGATGAAAACAAACAAGGGCTGATGGTGACTAAAGTGCTCCTCAACACAAGAGCAGTGCTGCAGCCAGATTCTGCCACAGCCATTCTTGCATTAAGTAGTGACTTAGTCTACAAGGAGGATGTTTAGTCTCAGCCTGAGCACTGCTGGTGAAAGGTGCTACTCAGCCTGAAAAAGAACCTGATTTACAAGAAGAAATACAAGCCAAAACAACAGCTTCTCCAATCACAATGGTTGAGTGGGAAGGTTAAGATTTAAGATGCAATGCTTGAGTTAGAATTTGCCTTGGAAAACGGGGTTAGATCCTCTTTTCTGCAGTTCTCAGAGCCTTCCTGCCCCCCTAATCTGAGGATCCAGTCTGCTAAACAGGACCCAGAGCCATGCTGTGCCCCATAGACCTATCACCAGCTTTGCTTCTGCACTTATTTACTCAGACAAGAATAAAATCATAAAGCAATGAATCCTCTTGTCCAGCCTCCTATATATCAGTGGTTTATATCGCTGTTAAGACCTGTCTCGAGCCTTACGTGATTTCAGTGTGATTTAAACATGCCTTGCAGAGGGCCTTCCAGCGTTCGTTGAAAGGTCCTTACCTTAGCTAATTACCCTCACACTTCCAACTGTGTGCCCTGCTCCAAGTTTGGATTTTTCTGGCCTTCAGCCTCCATTTTTGTTATGCCTTTCTGGCCAAGATGGAAGAGGGTTTTGCCTCTAGGCAAACCTAGGAAGACTAGAGCACAGCTGATCCTGTGAGTCAGCCCTCTTACTGTAGAAGGTTCAGCAACAAATTCCCATATGTCTCTTCACATAATAATCAGCATAATAATCCCATGTGTCTCTAGGAAGAAATCTTGCTATAATGAAATCATGCTATAATGAAATGATCTTTCAATCTGCTAAGCCCAGCAGAAACATTTTTTTTAAGTCTTTTCTCCTTTTATTTTCATTTTTCCTGAATTAGTGTGTGGCTCCTGTTTGCTTGCTCTCCTGCAATGTGTTTTGAAAATATGGATACAGACAGTAGATGTAGTGACCTAGCACTGATCCTAGTGCTAGGAATCTCTTTCTCTGGTTTTCCAACTCATTCTTCAAAATCCGAGGATCGCACTAGCCTTTTTTACTCCATAGTTGTACCAGCAGCTTCCACTGAACTCCTGGCTCACTAGATCATTTTCAGACTCAGGGCTTCCTCCCTGTCTTTTCCCTATTCCTTCTGTAGGATCGGTATTTTTCAGTCCTTGATGTACCACTTTCCTGTGGCAGTATTCAAATGCATCCTTTAAAGACCCATCTTTCAAAGGAACATGGGCTTCTTCCAATGGTTGTGTTTTCCACTCACATTCTGCCCTACACTTGGGGTGCCAGGGATTGGAAGAGAGAAGGGAAAAGGATGGCCTTTCCAGCAGCAACAAGCTGATAGATTAGCTCAGCCATTTTGCCATCATGTCATTGACAGGACATAGAAAAGGTTTTCTGTCATCTGTGCATGTTTTAACTTTGGAAAAATAACGTGAAGAGCAGGAAAAATAAACAACATTGAGCATTTGCCTTTTAAAGGAACTCCAGCCGTGCTGTGTGCTGAATGAGGCAGAGATCTCACAGGAGAAATTCAGTGTGATTAAAGACTATGCCAGAGTAAATAAGCCCAAGGGGCTACCTCATTTCTAGAACATCCTGACTTTTAAAGGTTTGACTTTACAAATAAAAAGGCATTTAAATATATTTGCATATGTAACACTTTTTATTTATCTCTCCTAGGAAACAGCCTCTGGATAAGCATGAGACACACCATGAACTTTAAATTAAAGTTAAGCAGGTGCTTAAGCGTTTTCCTGAATGAGACAGGCCTTAACTATCACTAAAACTACAGGTCAATGTAGGAGTTTTTAGATTATATACTTAGGCCTCCACGAACACCCCTAATGGTGTCAAGGGCTGGTTTTCTGAAGCGTGAGGTGTCCAGCAACACTTCATCCTCGGCTAATCTGCCTACAATACATGCCTTGTGCCTATGCAGGTATCTTCTATACTCTTCCACTGCTTTGTTCCCGAAAACTAATGTTTATTATTTTAATAAACCAAACAGGTTTAGGTATTTTTAAGCAGTCAAGGATGGCTCGATGCATTTAACTTGCTTACTGTACCATTTTTTCCTCTTTTTTGGCCTGTGAGGGATGCCCTGACAGTACGTTGCCATATAGTTAGACAGCTCCTACTGCAATGTGGAACACTTCTCCTGCTGAGGGGCTTAGATGCTATTGTGTTATAGATAAATACTAATGGTGTATCTACATAGTAAACAAAAAAAAAAAAAAAAGAAAAGGTTAACATATGAATAATGCTTAAGAGAACCTGGGGGAAGATGGAATTACTTATTTTCATTATTCTTTCAATCATTTGGTTTCTGATATTTTCCTTGAAGTTAAGATCTGCTATTCTTTAATCCCCAGGAAAATGATTACTATCATTTAAGAAAATTATATTCTTCCTAATTAAGCTGTTTTCAGACAATTAAATTGCTTCCTGATTTTCATAATTGTCTCATTGCTAAGATCTACCTCTTTCCTGATTAGCAAGGTGGGAAAACCCCAGTGCTTTTACTCTGTACAATATTTAGCAGTTAAAAAAGAAGTCCCGGCAAATATCCTGAGTCAGACTCTTCCTCCACACAACCTGGCCCACATATGCTGCTCTGGCTTCACAAAGCCAGATCAAATAGCTAAAGGCACCCAGAAAGGTGACCAGAAAAGTAAGAGGAAATGTGTTTGGGATAGTCCTGTGAGCTAGCAAGCACAGGAGGCACCGTACCCTGGGAATGAATGTCTCCATCACCTTCAGCTTTCATGAGGAGAAGACTGGCTTCCCAGCCAGCCCCACTGGGTGGGCTGTGGATATACTATCCAGAGTGTCCTTCTCTGCAGCACAGCCGAGGATCGGGTTGAGGGAACATGTTTGAAGGATGTTAGTACCATGGCACTGCCTCGCAGTAACAGAGCACACCAAATCAGGCAGTCAATGGCTGCATTTCTTGTGATACTTCAGCCACCTGCACATCACCTGTCCCTGCAGTAGTCACATCTGACACTCCAGACCTCCCAAGATCTGTATATAGCTGTGCCGTGACAATGCACTCTTGCTTGTCCCTTTCCATGTGAATGTTCTTTTCTTCTTTCTTTCTTTTATTTGCTTTCTCTCTCCCCTTGATTTCCTTCTTTTTTACAGTAGGGCATTAGCTGTTTATGTAAGAAGTCTAACACTTGTTAGATCTTATTGTGGCCTTCCAGTACCTAAAGGGGACCTACAGGAGAGCTGGGTAAGGACTTTTTACTAGGGCATGTAGTGATAGGATGAGGGGGAATGGCTTTAAACTAGAAAAGGGCAGGTTCAGATTAAACATTAGGAAGAAATTTTTCACTTTGAGGGTGGTGAGGCACTGGAACAGGTTGCCCAGAGAGGTTGTTGAGGCCCCATCCCTGGAGGTGTTCAAGGCCAGGCTGGACATGGCCTTGGGCAACCTGGTCTAGTGGGAGGTGTCCCTGCCTATGGCAGGGGGGGTTGGAACTCGATGATCTTCAAGGTACCTTCCAACCTAAACTATTCTATGATTCTATGATGTATGAGAGTCCTGGGATGCTAGGAGTTATGGGGTCTGGGGAATGCCATGTGGCTTTTGGCTTGTGAAAGGTGCACAGTGAAAGTCCTGTGGATCTTTCCACATTTATGGCATGCTTGTCTGCAACTTCATGGAGGCTGTTCCAAGTGACCCAGAGGGTCAACACCCTTAAATTGGTTTTTGGAGGAAAACACATGGATGAGGAGTCACTGTTTCAAAAGCTCTGTTCCTAATTTGGCATGCATGCACTTTCAAGTGGTTGTTATGAGAAATAAAGAAAGTAGGTTAGTCAAAGACTATGGACTAGAGCTGTGTAAACAAGATGAGAGAATACACAATATTTATGCATCAATGCCAGGTGATTAAACTAATCAGGTCAGACCCTCAGCTGGACATAGAGATGTTCCTAGAGTTACGGTGACAAACACCATGTGAAGACCTGGCTCATTATATTTTTAAAGGTCGGGCTAGGACTGAAGGGACCTTTCCACCACAGCTAACCACATGAGGAAAACATTTTTTTACAGCAGGATGTGCCTGCCTTTGAAAATGCAGAATTCATCAACTCTCATGATTTCACAGGGCTGCCACTGTAATTGTTTCAGTGGCCCAGTTCTTGAAGTCAAATGGTGAAGTGACAGTGCACACCAACATGTGCCATTGTAGTTCTCATTGACCTTAACAAGCTCTTTTGAAAAGAGAAAATAGATAAAAAGCATTTAAAATGTAACAAAATAATTCTTAAAAAAGAAACTGGGAAGCACAAAAAAAGGTTAACCCTTTCTTTTTAATGCCTGTGATACTTTACGCTGGCCTCATGAGTGTTGAGATCTGACTCGCTGATTTATAATACTTGTGTGGCATGGTCTTGAAAATGTGGCATAGACTCATAAGCATAAATGCATTAATATAGCCAGAAATATTTCTTCATTAGAGATATTCATGGAAGTGTCAGATATCTCCTATGGTCTCCTTCCTTTGACATTCCCAACCAAAAGAAAGAAGTCCTGAAAGCAAACGTTTTTGCCTTCTTGATGTGAGCAGCTCGTTTTTTTGCAATATCAAAGGCCATTTTTGTTACTGTCTCTTTTAAATCTGTCTTTCAAATTGTTCCATGAGAACTGATTTTATATGAACTCCATTTCTTTATTGATAATTTTGTGAGAGGAAAGGTAATGGCTGTCAAAGGTGAGGAGGGCAGTTGTGGCACAGCCAGCGTCAAAAGAAACACAGATGGCAGTTCAACGGTTGAGAAGCAGCAGACCTGAGGGACATGGTGGTATGAAAATGAGGGAGAGTTAGTCCATAGGTTTCCTGTGAGAGTCAAGCCTGTGCTGTCAGTCTCATTTTGGTTGTTCTCAGCAATACTGACACTCTCAAACTCCTTAACTTTTTGCCTTTTTCACCTCACACTTTAACAGCCTGTCTCAGAGGGTGGCAATGAAGCACAAATAAGTTTTGTCTGTGGAAAAGGATCCTGCAGAAAATACCATGTGTGGGAAGCGATCCTTCCCAACACCTGCATGCCCCCTCCGAACTGAGGGCTGAGCTAGCTGGAGTATAAGAGTGATACACAGATGATCAGTAAGCTCTTTGCTTGGCATCCCTTTTTCATTATGCTGCCATTTTAGAGAAATGTTTTTATAGCCTCTGCTTGATTTTCCGTCAGATCCCTCCCTCCCTACGAATCCTCCCTTCCTGCTTCCTACAGAATGTGGCCAGCTGGTTACTGCTAAATTTAAACAAAGATGTGCTACTTGTAACTCTCTTTGCTTCATCCACACAATATTACTAGCCTAACTCAGCTAGCAAGAAGTACTTCTATTTTGATGTGCACAGGGACTGTAAGCCCGGATGAAGGTCAATGAAGGCTGTTGCATAGATAGATAATGCTGACAGAGAGGGCTGTAACTGGTTTTCCGCAGGAAAGTGCTGATTCGGTGGAATTGGGACGTTTGAGGGGTACATGTGAATTCTCCTCAATATGTGGGAATGCGATGGGAACTTAAAATTGGGTACCCAGTGGAGATCTGCAGAGCAGCTCCATAAGCGGCGGCAAAGCACAGCCCAGGTCTCCATTAGTGCTGTAATACTGCCACACTGCTACACAACAAAACACCCAGCGTCTCCTGTGAAATGGAAATCCTCCTTTCTCGTCAGCTCTAATTACAAACAGCATACCGTGTTTAAATAACCAATAAAATAGGGCATCAACAAAGAAGCGATTCTCTGCATCTCTGAGATTCATACAGCATCCAAGAGCTCAAACATCAAGGAGAAAACAGCAGGTAGCTTAACTCCCAAGATCTCTCCCCTGCTGATGTTATCATTGACAATGAAGGCAGTGTTGTAAGTGCAGAGTGCAATGGACAATTCATGCACTTACCGTATCTTGCACTCTAGCTACAGGCGCGTGATTTTCTGAAGAAATGATGACAGGATCAAACATATTCTGGCAGATGCTCACAAAATCAGAGCCCCTTTCACTCAGTAAATGACCATAAAAATGCTTTGAAGATGACAATAAAAAGTTATTTAATCATGTTCAAAACAGAAGCACCTGCCAAGTCAATATATCATTTTTTACATGATTGGCTGGTACAGTGACAATAGCGAAAAATGCAAAGTGAAGCTGTTAGGAGCAGCTACTGGCCTGATTCTATAGTAGGCATAGCCTGATGGTGCAAAGAGAAAGCAAGAGAAGGGGGAAGAAAAAGCAGCAGAGAGAGTCACACATACATTTCCTCAGCCTCCTGATTTTTCAGCTCTTTTTCCCAGCTGTTACAAGGTGCCTTTGGGAACCTAGTCTGAAGATGTCCTTAGCAGCTCTCATTTTCTGTGAAGTCAGTGCCAGAGGCTGTTCTGGCACCTGAAGTCCTCCAGGGGAGCAAATTTAGATGTCCAGATTTTAAGATCAAAAGGGCTTGTTCTGACCAAGCACTGTCATTTCTAATACAATATGAACTATGGGGATCCCTGGAATTAATTCCTAACAGAAGGGCAACATCTATGATTAAACTAGAACATTTTTGTTCAAATACCCCATTAAAATTTTTCAGAGTCAGGGAATTTGCTACCAAGTTGTGGTAAAAATGGCTAAGTATTGTCACTGATTAGAAGCCAGGCCAGATTTCAAACTAGGTTTTATCTAACTAATGGACCTCACTAAACTTTCCCAGCTAAACTGAAGACCCTGTTATGATGAATTTTATGTATACTGTGTGAGTGCTTTAACTTAGGTTGCTTCTTCAGTCACTTCGGTAAGCTAGAATAGACAGGACACCTACCCCAACCTTCAGTCCACAGGATGATTGCCAAACCTTCATCTTTCCTGCGGGTCCTGCACAATGGCTCTTGAGTGCATCTCTTAAAAGGTAGACCCCAGAACAGTATTCCTGTAGCGGCCTGAAATTTCAGTGCGCCCAAAATTCAACTCTCTGTTGCCAAAGGAACATTTAAAACTAAATTACTCAAAGATGAAAACAATGATAAACTCTAAGTTACTTTGAAGCATAGATACAGTTAGTTTTCAGTAGCTAAATTTGAATAGACGAGCATTAAAGTAATCACAAACATACATATCGGTACTACGAAAACTCATTGCATAACTGGGCCTGAAGGTTACTCAGTGGTAAAATCAGTTCCTCATGATTGTTATATCAGGTATGAGTGAAGAAAACAGAATGCTAAATGACTGTTTTAAAAGGAAAAGATGATGAAGGAAAGAATATTAACACAGTCTCAACCTTCAGTAGAAGGCAGGTAAATGCAGCACAAAGGAAATACTTGTGGTGATGAAGGCAGAACTTCCACGCTGAAGACACAAACAATAGTGTTGGTGCGGTGTCCTGAGGCCAAGGCAGGGAAAGTAAAGGGAAGAGCTGAGTAAAAGCAGTCATGTCCACCTTTTAACTGTATGCACAAATTGCACAGAAGGGATGTTTGATAACATGGTGCTCTCTGAAAGCAACTGGGAAATGGAAGAGATCAGGAGGAGCCCCCGACCGGTGGCCAGCTAGCAGCAGCAGATGCATTTTCTGAAGTGTAATGGCAAAGCAATCATCACGGATGATACTGTATTTTGCAGAGAGCAGATGCGTCCAATTAGGAGCACTACGTGAATGCACACAAACAACAGAAAGACACAAATCAACAGCTTCTCCAGAAAGCAATGCACTAGCTACTGGGCACCTTTCCATACTGGGATGCATCCTTTTCAGGGAAGTTTACTTTGTCTGGCAATGTTGGAAAGTCATGAGCGTATGGGATAGGTGTAGAAGATATCCAAGACAGGATACAAACCTTGGAGAATGGCTATTGAAAGACAACAGTAGTAGAAAAAGGAAGTAAAAGGCTTTATACAGGTTTTATGAAAACAGCAGTTAACACAAATAGTGGCTTGTCTGAGCAAAAATACAACAGATAGCAGTGATCTTCAGTCATTTTCCATAGTATTCAGATATGAAGTATCAGTAGTATATTTTCTTCTCAATTGCCTCTTTATCACAGCTAAAGACAGACATGATTTACTTAAACACATGTAATATGTGTGGGGTAAGGCACGCAAACACCCCAACATAGAACCAATATACTGAACTTTGACTATATAATTCATAAGTAATTACACAAATCAATCTATTTTATAAAAAATAAGGATCTTTTTCTCTCCAGAATGATACGTTGTATATACTTTTAAGTGGCTATATTTTTGATTTAGTGAAAGCATGATTAGTGTTGAATATCATAAAGTCATTAACTTAGTACCAAATCTCCCACCCACCCACAACAGGATAATAAGGAGGTAAGAGGAAAACTGCATTCCTAGTGTACCAAGTGTGATGCTTCCTGCCAACGCATATCGCAAGGCAAAATATTGCGGCTGTTTGGAATGTCAAGAAATCATTTTTGTCCTCAAGGACACTACAAAGTAGAGGGCAGGACTGGCCTGCAGGTCACATGCCCATGAGGAATTTGACTGGCTGCTCTAAAGCAGCATGGACAGTCCCATGGAAATGCACCCTCCGTGTTCCAGAACTGGTGAGGAGATTTGGAGATTTACTCTTCTCTTTGGTGTTACTGGCTTGTCTACACCTTTTTTCTATTTCTCTCTGTTCCTTTTCTCTTTTAAAGTATTGCTCATTCAGAGCGAGCCAAATTCTGTCAGATTCTGAAAAGGATGTCTAACTCCCAAGTTTAAGCATTAGATGGAGCAAAGCCTTATGAAGAAGTAACTAACATGACATCGTCTCTACATGTTTGGTCTCCTTTTGTTTAGGAAGGCAGTCTGAGACCTGTGGATGTCTGAAATGGACTCATTATCCATATTGGTCCTGAATATAAAGGACACCTGCTCTGGAGAGAAGTGTCTCATTTATTGCTTGGGAGACCTATCTTTGGAGGGTACATTTCCAACACACTTCATGACCTCTTTTAAATAGCACAGGACTGCAGAAAACAGGATGGAAACTGGCAAAACTGCCAACATCCGCAGTCGAGAGAGCTGATTGCCTTCACTGTTTCGAATGCAACTGTAAGCCTGATCTCATAGCTCAGTAATCTGTGCTCAGTGGCAGATCTCTTATGCCTGTTAAATCTCATAGATGTGTAAGTGATTTTTATCATATTAATAATGTTAGTTACTGCTGATCTGAGCTACTCTACTCCTGCATGATACTTGAGGAGAGCTTTATGCTTGAGGATCATAAAGCAACTTCCCTGATGTGGGCAACTCTGCATCTACTGTCTCCTTTCCCCCAGGAATTTCCCTTTTAACTAAGATGAATTAGAAGCCTCCTGGAAGTTACCTGAGGTGCCTGGGGTCCTTCTGTCATCACTGACACTGGTGGCACTTGACTCTTTGTCTGATTGTTTTTATGTTGAGTAGATGGACTGGAGTCTTTGCTTTGCAATTCTTTGGTCATGGCAGATATTTTGGAAAGAGTGCACTACCCAGTGGCCGATATGTATGGGACTGGACCAGTGCTCAAGTGTTGGAAGCACCAGCTGAGGAAAAGGAAAATGCGCTATCTAGGCTTTTGATGAAAGGGCTGTGTGCCATTAGTAAGGCTCAGAAACTGCTATTCCTTGTATCCTAGCTGTTCCCATCTTCTCAAGAAGCAGCAGTTATCAGTCATTTGAGTCCAGTAAGGCACTAACCTTCATCAATGAACGGTGGCTTATGAAGGGCATTGAGTACAGGGAGAGCTGGGCCTGTGCTCCTCCGCAGATAGTGCTGGGCACCACTGGTTTCTGAAAGCAAAGTGAGGTGACTGTCCCCTCCAGCACCAGCTGAGCTCTGACCACGGGTGGAAGTCTTATTCCTATTGAGTGCTACGAGGTAGGAGGGGCTGAAATGTCCAAAGAGTTTCACAGTCCTGACTCGCCCTTAGTTAACAGTACAGTGCAGATGGGTTATTAACCCAGACGTACATATCGCAAGGCTGCCAGGAGGCCTTCCTGAGTCAGTGATAAGAGAATTTATTTTAGCGCATTGCAGAGTTCTGCTTGGGAGTTGACGTTTTTAATCTGTTGCAATTTTTAGAATGTATAGTGCGTACATCCAAGGCTAATGATGGACATGCATTGGCAGGGGCACACTCAACTCATCCATAAATTATTGCAAAGAATCTCGATTATATGCTCTTTCAGAACTATTGTCCATTTTTTTGGAGGCAGTCTAGTGATTGGCTTTAACGCCTTAGTTCTAACAAACATGTGCCCAGGGGCTCCCACTGAAACAGGGCTGGGCCTTTGCAAAGTCAATAGTTTATTTACTGACTAAGAATAAAGCACCCGGGAAGATGTTTGAAGATGGTAGCAATGCTTTTCATTAGCTGAAGATGGCATTTAGGTCTCGATCATGGCATGTTTATTCATTAGGTTCAGTGAAATGACTGGCCTGTTTGCAGGGTGAAAGTAAAAGTGAGACCTGGTGAGGCAAAAGAAAGGGAGAAAAGGCAGAGCTTGTGTGTGCATTCACCCCTTTGAGGAGAAGAAAAAAAAAACCAAACCAACAACTGAGATGATTTTGTGCCTTATTAAAAAACAAGCCAAAGTAGCAGAAAATACACTGAAAAGCAGTAAGTTTCTTTTGCCCCAAAGCCGTTACCAAGGACATTTGTTAAGACATATCTCCTAGCTACAGCTTAACCACTGGTAAGGTTAACAAATCGATTTTCCTTGCTAAATACACTTAAAGGTTAGACGGATTCATTCGTTTCTATCAGGAAAAATAATATTTTCCATCCTACCCTATCTTCTTCACAAGACTTTTTACCATAGATCTCCATAGTCTATTGAATTGACTCATCATTTACTGCATTCTTCTTTCTACATGGATGTATCAAACTAAGGGGATTGCTTTTCTCAATACTTGAACCTGAGTCTATCATCCTCCCTACACCCCTGTGGCGGTGACTTCCGTCAGCCTGCAAGGGCATGACTTTCCTGTTCCCTGGGCTTGCTGAAAGGCAACGGTCATAAACCACACATTTTGCGTAAAGAAATCCATGGCAGGGGACATTGCAGCCTGTCCCTGAAGGAAAGCACTGCAGCTTGGGGCTGGGAAGGGAAGGGACACCCTAGAAACCTCTGTCATCGCCGGTACAGCCAATAACTGGTAAAAGCAGTAGTATAATGAAGACCACTTATTTTACAGACACTTCCTGTGGCCATCTGTGGGCTCCAGGACAGGAGAGCATCCCAGATAACCAAGGAGCCGGGGAGGGAGCCTTCCAGGTGGGATGCTGCCAAAACCTTGGCGACCTGACGGAGGGTAGATTTGGGCTGAGGAGGAGGGGTCTTCTCCTGTTGTCTTTGTTTCCGTTTCTAATGACGATGTCACACTATTTCCACGGGTGATCCTGCTGCATAGCTGGGTCGCAAAGAGTTAAAACGGAGAGCAGCATGTGCACTTTCAAAACTACATGCGACAAAGTCCATCGCTTGAAGTCCGGGTCCCTTCTCCCCCCGCCCCTCCCCAGCTTCCAGCAATCATTTATTATAAAGGGGTTTTATGATACAAATTTGATAATCTCCCATACACATTGGCACTGTTCTAATTGGAGTTGTAAGCCCATAAAATTCAAGCCCTTTGTTTTCATGAAGGCCACAAGGTTTTAAAAGATACTATTGTACCGCCTAAAACCCATAAAATTGTCACTAGGGACTGATTAAACAGTCCTGAATTGAAACAGTGCGGATTTTGTCTAGGTCCTTTTCATGCACAACAATGCTCTTTTCAACCCCCAAGACAAAAGGAGGTTTAAGGAGCCATTTTCTGGGAGATTCTTCTAAGATAACCCCATCCATATGGGAGACAAGGTGGCCAGCAGCTGAGACGGAGCAAAAAAAAAAAGAGAAAAAAAAAAAAAAAAGATTTCGGATGGCAGGAGAAAAAAAAATAAAGGGAAGGGGGGGAAAGACAGACAACAACAACAACAAAAAAAAAAACAACCCAGGTGACAAAGAGGCTGTATTGCCCCGGCTCCTTCCCGCACATCCCAGAAGCCTGGTCGGCTCTGTATCTCCCCCTTGGCACATGGCGCCATGCCCAAACAGAGAAAGGGATGCAGGTGGAAGGACCGGCGTCGCTCCAGCCTCCCCGCGATGATGCTGCCGCCGCCGTCGCGGCTGACGAGGTGGCCAGAAGCATCCACGGGCTCCCCGGGATGTGTAGGGAGCACGACACGGATGTGTAGGAGAGGCACATCTAGTCCGAAATAACCCCCTTCCAGGAAATAATAATAACAAAAAACTCCACCCTAAACAGCCTCTGGGGGTCCTTTACCCTCGGCAGCCTTTCCTCGGCGGGCAGGTTGGCTGCATCAGTCCCCGCGGGATCTTCGCCCCCAAATATTCCCTTCGAGTTCCTGATCCGCGGCTCCCGTCGGAGGGATGGAGGCAGCCGGGTCTAGTCTAAATTCCAGAGACACCTGGGTTTGGGTTTGGGGTTTTTTTGAGGGTTTTTTCCGCATTGGCCGTTGCCAGGACAATTATATGATTGTGTTTTTCTCCTCCAATTAATAAAATCAGTAGTTCTGCAGAGCGTTTCAAAACATAATTCCCTGGGCATTAAAAGTCATCACTATTTTCTCTTGGCTACCTTTCCCCAGTCGATCTTTGCAACAGATGCAGACTAACGGGAAGATTGGCTTAACCCCGGATCCTGCCTTAGAGGCTCTAAAAAAAGCCAGGAATGAACGGCGGCCCTGCGCTGCGCCCACCGGCCGGACTGGGCGGAGGAGAACCCGCACCGGACCCGCCCGAAACGAAAAGTCAGGGGGTCTCCAGAGACGGGGGGCTCTGGACGCGCCCTTCCCGTGGGAAATACCAGCCGGTTTACAGTGAGATGCTTGCAGCAAAGTTTATTCGCCGTTTACCGGCTCACGTGGGTAAAATTAACGTACTTGGAAAGTGAAATTCCGCTGGCTCGATCAAGAGAATTATTTAAGCTTTTATAGCACAGGAGGTAATCCTAGGGAAAAAAAAAAAAAAAAAAAAAAAAAGCCCAAATCGTCAAAAACACACTTCGCTGCCGGGAAAAATGTTATTTGCCAAAAATCATTTTATTAGTCACTGGAAGAATCCGCTATTTTAAAATAAACTAGGTCGCTAGGGTTATTTTTTTTTTTAACACGGAACCTCTCCAAAAGGAGCAGGAGGAACGATGGTTTGACAAAAATATAGAGCCGCACCCGGCACCCGCACCCTCGGGTGAGACCGGCGGAGGGGCGGGCGGCCCAGGCGAGCTTCGTCCCGGCCCCGCTGCCCGCCTGCTCGCCGCCCCGCTCCGCCGCCGGGCCCGCCCGAGCCCGGGCAGAGCCCCGGTGCCTTCCCCGCGTGGGGAGCCCGGGGGGAGGATGGAGTGGGGGTGTTCCCCGCGCCCGTGGGATGAGTCCGGCCCTGCAGGGCGAGTCGCCGCTGTCACCATCCCCAGGAGACGACGGCGGGATGCGCTAAGTGCTGGTAAGCGGGGAAGACGCCGAGGGCGGCGGCGGCGGGCGGGCAGGCCCGGTAGCCCTGCAGGGCGAGGGCAGCCTGGGCGCTGCAGCCCGCCAAAGCGCAGCCCAGTTTGGGGCGGGGGGCTGGCGGCGGGGGGCTGGCGGGGCAGGCGCGGCAGGGCTCCCCGTCCCGCACCAGCACCGGCACCACCACCCGGCGCAGCAGGGCGGGCGGGCGCGGCGGGGGGCTGCCGGGGCCCTCGCTCCGCGCCCGCTTCATCTTGTAGCGGTGGTTTTGGAACCAGATCTTCACCTGGGTGGGGGTGAGGCTGAGGAGCCGGGCCAGCTGCTCCCGCTCGGGCGCCGAGAGGTACCGCTGCTGCCGGAACCGCCGCTCCAGCTCCAGCGTCTGCGCTTTGGAGAAGAGCACTCGCCGCTTCTTCTTCTTCTCCTCGGCCTCCGAGCCGCGGGCGGGGAGCGACCTTTGGGTGGAGTCGGGCACGCTCAGCTCCGGGCCGCTCTCGTCGGAAGCTGGGGACAGCGAGGGGGTTAGAGAGAGGGGGCGGACGGGGACGGAGACGGGGACGGGGCGCGGGGCAGGCACCGAGGCGGCGGAGGGCCGGCGAGAGCCGAATCGCCTCCCTCAGGCTGTTTAGCGGGCCGGGTTAATCCCGACGGTCAACAAGAGATGTGAGATAACGCCCCCGGTACGTTGCACCTAACCCAGGGGACGGAACGGGCTTTGTCCCCGCAGGGAGCGGCTCTGGCCCGGCGTCAACCCCCGCACGGGCACGGCCGCTCCGCCGCGCACAGCCCTGGGGTTTGCGGGCTGGCGGCCTCCGTGCTCTTAAACGTGATACCGGGCTGCCCAGTCCTTTCGTTACGGCTTTTCTCCAGCCGCTAGATTACCTTAATATTTAACTTATCCCCGATGGGGTTTCCACATCCATCCAAAGGACTCTCTCTCCCCCTCCTCACCCACAGGTATGCACTGAACACCGTATACCTGCGGTGCAATTTATGGGTGTGAGATAAAGCCGATGTGGTACACAGCTTGGCTAGTGAGTCGCGGTGGCGAGTGCGCGGGGCTCGGTGGTGGCGCCGGAGGCGAAGCACGGGGGGTATGCTCTCCCGTGCGTGGGGTGACCTGAGACCGCTCCAGTACAAAAAGGCAGGATTTCTTGCAACAGTGAAACGGAGGATAATAATAATAATAATTAAAAAAAAAAAAAAAAAAGAATCCGGGAAGCGAGCTTAAACGATAAGCGCAGAGAGAAGGGCGGACACAGCCTGAGGTTCTGCTTTCTGCCATAGCTGGGAACATGCACAGACCTACGGGAAAAAAATAAATCTTTTCTCTCTTAAGCTCGTGGCCGGGATGTTCCTGCTGTTTCATTGTTGCAATTCAGTAATATTCTACAAAATTGCCAGCCTGGATCCCCCCGATCCTGTAGGCTACACACGCTGGCGATTCCCTTCTTCGTATCTTCCCCAAAAGGAAGGGGGGAAACAAATAAGATAGCTGTGCGGAGATGGCGAATTCCTGTCCGTTTCATACTCACAGGGATAGTGATTTCTGTCTGTTTCTGTCCACCCTCGGTACGGCGAGCCGATGTAGTTCTCCGCTGAGTGGTGATGGTCAGAAGCTTGCTTTATGCTATTAGCATCCTGCTCTGGTAAATCCAAAATGCTCCTCACTGTAAAACTGATCCTGCCAGATGTGGCCATGGTAGGTTGTGCACACACACCCCAAAAAATATCCCAAAGCCTGAACCCCCTCCCTTAAAAGCCGCGAGGAAAGGACTGCGCCCAGTTACTGGGGAATCTCCTGGCTCAAGAGGACCTTCCCTTCCATCGCCACCTAACCCCAAATATTAGTGTCGTTTACAGAGGTGTCCTGTTTATATAAACAGTCCTCCCCACTGCAAACACTGCCTGCTTTCAAACCGTCCCTGTCTATAGGATGCTAAGTACCTGAATTAGTCAAGTGCTAAAGCCCTAATGGGAGTAGGTGTAACCCCCCCTCCCGCCACCCCCATGAGAGAATAACCCGTTACCTCCCAAAGACAGCAGGAAACAGGCTTCATCATTACATATTCTGTCTGATTAGCCAAAAGTGGGGACAGATAATGGTAATTGTTAGCAGTGAATAACATCTTGGGTGGCATGTGGATGACCAACAACCACCCCCCTCCATCCGCCACCAAAGCCACCAGCGTCCCTTCTATCCGCAGACAAAGTGAATCCTCCCAGGACATCCGCAGAGCCTGTCGAGAGCCTCCCCCCCCGCTTCTCCCTCTTTATTTCCCCCCCTCTCCCCTCCCGCTTTAAACCTGGAAGGAATTTAAGTCGTTATTTGTTTTATTTCCCCGGGCTGTTTGCCGTGCTACCTCCAATTCTCCCGCTTGTCATTGGCAGGTTTTCCTACACTCAACGGGGGATTTTTCACACCTCGGCTGAGCTCTCGGTGGGGAAGGCTGGAGGGTGTGTGCGGTTGAGGGGATGGTACCTCCGGGTCTGGGGGTTTTTTTTTGCCCCTCCTGGGCAGGGTGGATGGACGGTGCACCTTTCTCTCGGGAAGGGTGATGGCGTGAGCTTGGCTGGGGAAACGCGGGGAGCCCGACGCGCTCGGTCCATAAGCAAGAGTCGGGAGGAGGTGTAGGGGGGATTTTTTTTTAGCACCATTTTGCGTTGTACTAACCCAAGGAATATCCCCTCGGGCGCTATGTGTGAGTGGCTGAAACGATTCCAGCTGGGAGAGAGAGAGAAAAGATCAAACACGGCGCGTTTATTTATCCCCGCGTCTCCCGGCCCCGCCGAGCGCCGCCTCATTTGCCGAAAGCAGCAGCCCCCACTGCCGGAGCCCCGGGGCCCCCCGGGAAGAGCGGTGCGGACATGGGCTGGGCACGGCCCGGGGCGGCCCCGGCGGCAGCTCCGCGGTCCCCTCCGCGGGACAAACGCCCCCTCGCAGCCTTAGCCTTCCACCGGGCGGCCCCGTGTTCCCCCCCGCGAAGCTGCGGTCGGACTTTGCTCAGCCTCGGTGGCCGCCGAGGACGTATGAAAAAATATGGTACAGAAAGAAGTCCGATGAGCAGTTCAAATGCAAAACTGCAGTGGCAGGGCTCGGTCCTCAGCCTGCGGCTGGGGCAGAAGTGACCGATGGGCGCGATTAGCCTGTTCCACGCGGGTCGAGCCGTGGGGGCCGCAGAGGGAGGGGGCGGGACACGCTCCCCACCCCCACTCCGCAGCCCCCGTCCCCATCGCTTCCCGCCGGGGTTCGCGGGATGGACCCGGCGCCCGTGTAGAAAACCAGTGGGAAGCGAGTCCGGCTGGATGGAGGAAAGCCCAGAGGGAAGGAGACACCCAACCTCGCCCGAGCAGATCCGCTTTCCCTTGAACGCCGGCCAAGGCACACACAACACGGCCCCGTCGGGCAAACGGCGTGAAACCGTGTGATGATGCGCTGCGCGCCGGGAAATGGAAACCGCCAGATACACGCGGAGACACTCTTCTAGCCGGCCGCTTTGTCGGTTCAAATTTCCCTGTCCAAACAGACATCTATAAGCTATTGTGTACGGCTTATATTTATACATCCCCGCTCTCGCCCCCTAGACCCGCTCCCCGCCTGCCCCCGACCGCCGCCGCCCCTCCCGGCCCCGCCGTGGGTGCCGCTTCTGGAAGCGGTTACACTTCACGGGGAAAATGTCAACAGAGCTATAACGACGAGGGGGAGGCGAGATTTATACCGGCGAGATTTGTGGGCGAGATGAACGGGGCACAGGGCTCCATTTGGCCAACTTCCCGCATATTTCTTCGGGACTGGACAGGCTCCCTATAAACGATTCCCAGGCCGTGATTACTGCAGCCACCTATCAAGCGTGCCTGGTGACAGTAGTTATCTTCCCCGCTCCAAGCACAGCCTCCCAGCCGTCCTGGGTGGTCGGAGCGAGGGGAGCACAAATACATGCCAACTGCTAGGCCGTGAACAAAAGGGAAATGTAGCCCTATGTCCCGGACCTGTTGGAAGCATTTGTTCCAGTCAAGATTTTGCATTTGTTCAGATCTGGAATAATAGGTGATTGACGCCTTCCCACAATGTGCTTTAACTCTCCGGGATAAATCGGAGCTTGTTCCTTGTTGTCATGGTTTTCAATAGGGTTCAATGGGATTGAACCACTATCGACTCTGCTTTACGTCTCCGGCAGCCCCGTCCATACAAATTTATTAGTTATGTCTTTTTAAATGAGATTAAATTGAAACGACGTGGCCGTCCTCAGCGGAGCGGGTCCTCCCGCCTTCGCCCTGGGGTGTGTGTGTGTCCCCGTCCCCGGCTGCCCGTGTCACCATCGGGGCAGCCCGCGGCCGGCGGGAGGTGGGCGCCGGCCCGATAACCCCCCCCGGTCCCCTTCCCCCGCCAGGTACGACCGGGCTCACCTGCCCGCCCGGCCGGTCTCGGGCAGCGCCGCCGCTGCCCCCTGCTCCCGGACGCCCCGAGTATAAAAGGAGGCCGAGAAGTGCTTATTAATATCTTGACCCCGCAGGCAAACATTTGCTGAATGCCTGGGCTGGAGCGGAGTTTCGGGGGGGCGGCCCGGGGAGGGGCGGGGGCCGGCGTTCAGAGAGCCACAAACTTATACAGTATCCGAGGTGGCTCTACAGAGGAGTTTGCCAAGGACCCTCTAAAGAAAGTGCAAAAAACTTTGCAAGGAAAAAAAGTCAGGATGAGAGAAAGAGAGTCTACTTCAGTGACCTCTCTTAGCCTTTTAATCTATTTAACATCCTAAGCCCACACTGATGTGTAGAAATAAGTAAATGGTACTCTTCAAGCCTTAAGAGCTCTTCAGCATCAAATATTTGCACTTACTCTTAGAGTTTTTCTCAAATAGCGCAAGACACATTCTACTTGGACGAGCCGAGCTGTCTAAATATACCTACGCATTGTTATCTGCGGGAAATAGTTCGCTTCAAAGGGAGAACGTAATAACCTGAAATGTTTCATCTCTTGTTTTGCTTGGGACCGACTTGGATACTTTTCAGCTCTGGCTGCCCGGCCTCATTTCGGGGTTTGGCGGTTCAGGTTTCACCCTCTCCCACGACACTTTGGCGTTGGGGCCGGGGGAACACTCTCCCCCCCGGAACCCCGGACCCACGGTCCCCCTGGGGACGGCATCCTTTGACCGAGGGGGTGGGTTTGCCGGCCGCCCCTCTGTACAGGCCGCTCTCCCGCCCCGCCGTGCCCCCGGAACACTGGTAGCCCCGGGGAGCCACCGAGAGCCGCCTCTTCCCCGACGGCACCCACGGAGATGAGACGGGGCAGGCATTTCTCCGGGGATGCTACACGTACGCGGCAGCGCCCACGCGTGTGCTCCACCCGCAGAGTCAGTCCTGTAGTTCACCTGCAGGGAGGTCCTATAGCAGATGACACCCCGCCCCGCGGCAAGCCTGTCTCCGTGGGCCCACGGGGTGAGACCACGTCCGTCTCCGGGGGCCCGAAGGGGACGGCTGCGTGTGCCCGGCCACCCCGTCCCTCCAGCTTAAGCCACAGAAGCCCTTCGGGTGTCCCCGCGCGTTTAAATGAATTTTCACGCTTCCAAGGGGGTAAAGGAAAAAAAAAAAAAAAGATATTTAAAATTAAAAATGTTTGTTAATTTCCGCGTTTTTGGCAGGGCGCTTTTCAACCCGCTCGCCGATGGCGATGTTTGGTTGCGGCTCATGTGAAGCAGCGCAGGAAAATGAGGAGAGGGACAGTCCGGACGTGTCCCCCGCAGCCGCCGGAGCCGGGCGAGGTGGGGGCGCGGTGGCCGCGGTCCTCCGTGGGGATGCGCGGCCACCCCCGGCACCCGCGGCCACCTGGCTGGAGGTAACGCGGCAGCGGGGACCGGTCTGCCGCCATCCCCCGGATCGGGGGATTTGAGGGAGACCGCAGGGTTTCCAGCCCTAGATGTGGCCCGGCCTTTTTGAGATACCCCGGGGCTGGGTCGGACCGTCCCGTCGGGGCTCCCGCCGCGCTCTTGCCCGGCTCCCCTCCCCACTGGCCCCCGCCGGGGAAGTCGGGCTGTTAAGAACACCTCCGACCACCTGAGAAAATAGCGAGTTTTTCTCTCGCTCTCTCTCTTTTTTTTTTTTTTTTTTTTTTTTTTGAATGGGCTCATTTATTGTGCTCAGTGGAGGATTGCAGAGCAGATTGACCAAATCGCTGTATATGGGGTGCAGAAATCGAGCATTTTCCTGAAATAGCTGTTTGTGCCTACACTTCGAGAGAAGAGGAGAGTTTAAAAAAAAAAAAAAAAAAAAAGATTTACATCCGTATAAGCGGCCGTCTGGCTCTGGTTGATGTAATCCCGGCTTTAAGGAGGAATTCTTCATAGCGCTGAGTCAGACGAGTGTGGGGCAGCGCTAAGAGCAAGAAGTCCTCTCGCTGGGAGGCTTCCAGGCTGTGCTGCGGGCTGGATACGTTTGCGGTGTCCGGTTAAATCCCGGGGATAAAAGCTACCGAGACAGGACACCTCGCCAGGCTCACACCCACGGGTCTGTTGGTGACTGGGAACTGAAGAATGGAAAATGAGTGACTTGGCAAATATCACAAAAAAAAGCCTTTACGAGAGCTGGAAAACGGACCCCTGACCGACAGCTTCCTTTCTCTAGAATACCGGATTTTAATAATTTAGTCTGTATACAACATATCTGCGAGGGAGTTAAGCTCAGTACTTTGACTTTACTGAAAAGAAAACCTGACCTCACAGAATTCAATATGAATTTTACAATTTATTTGAAAACAGACAGGATTTCACCTTTCTATAAAAACAAATAATCGTCTACTTTATTTTTCCCACAAGGAACATTTCCATAACTTTACACTCTTCCTTCATCATCTCCTGAAAAGAATATCTTTCCCTCTAAACAACCAACCAGCTTTGAACTTTGAATTTTACCATGAGTTCTTCTTTGTCTTATTGCTTTGCAACTGACGTTCATTATGATGCATTTTCTAATTAGGGCAATATTGTGGAAGGAGTGCAATATTCCCCGTAGGAAATATTGTTTTTTCTGTATTTCTGTATGTCTATTTGTCTGTCTTTTCCGGTAGAATAATGTAATTTGCTTTTGGGTGTAGCTTTTTCCACTTCCTAATACTCCCTAACAATCTACATCTTTTTTCTGCAGCTCTTTTATTTCCTCTTTTCATGACTATTCCGCAATCTAAGTACATACATACATCGACTTTAACCTATTAAAAACTTCAAAAACTTAAACTAAATTTCTCTTTTTCATGGCCAGTTTTGAAGATTCTTATCCTCTGGTGCACTAACTTCCATCCCACCCAAATCATGACTCCACCTGCTATCAGTCTTCTTTTTTTTTTCAGAGCTCATTAATTAAAAATAAATAATAATTATTAAAACTGATACGTGCAAAGCATGCCATCCAAGGCTTACACTTTCTCTGAAACCCTCGGGTTTCTATTCTGCATTTAAACAAGAGACTTTACTCCTTGGAACGGGGATTACCCACAGCAGTGGAGGATTCAGGATTGAGCTTTTCATTTGCTCTCTGTGATCATCCTGGAGGAATTATTTTGCAAATTGACTGCAAGCAAAGCAGCAAGGGACAAGCCCTGCCTGCTGTCTAAGTTGGTTTGGGACGAGCTTGTGCAGCGCCGAACTGGCGTGGACATGAGCGGGGTTGCCCAGCTGCCTGGGCTTTCCTTCCCTGGGGCTCCACTGAGCCCAGCTCCCAGGAACGGCTGAGGGGATGGGGCATTCGCTTCCCTGTCACCACGCTCCCCTTGGGCAAGCGGGGAATGGACACTGGGGTTAGCTGGGTCATGAAACTGCAGCAGTCGCTCTGTTAACAGCTGGCTGGAGGACAGGCTCTGTACCTACCACCGCTGCAATGCTGTCCCCTCTCCTTGCCCCATATTCATCCCACACTCTCAGCCTGCATGGGACGTACAGGGGGGCAATATCAAGCTCCAGGTGAAGGGCAAAGCGCTCCCAGGACAGGGCACGTTCTCCTTCAGGCCCTGATTCAGCTGCTCTATCTGGAGTGTGGGGCCCATTCCCCTCCCTGTTATAACACATCTGTGCAAGGTGTGCAGGCTTATGGGCACAGGTGCTATGTCTGGAGCCCACAGGGCAGCCAGTAGCATCAGTGACCTTGAAAGGGAATGCTCTAGAGCAGAGGTAGTGACCTTGCCCCAGATACACCTACTATTTAGGCGTTACCCCCCCCCCCCCCTTTATTTCAGTGGGAATGAGGTGCCTAAAGCCCCTTTAGACTCTGGCCCCAAAACTGAAGCGAGTGGTGCTGGGAAAATGGGGTGAATGGTAAGACAAAAGTAAAGTCTTTAAGTAGTTGTTGAGACACTGCAATAGAGGACAGGAGGGTCCCTGAGGGATGCTGTCCTGTCACCAACACCACCATCTTCAACAGACCTTCACAAAGGCAAAAGGCATTTTGTCCTTTGGACAGCTTAGAAGGGTATATATTGGCTTTCAATGTATAACTGATGTAGCTTTGTCCTGCACTATAATGTATCAATCACATTTTTAAGTAATCATTACATTCTGATAAATATCCTCTAGTGGTAAAATTTTATTAAATTCTGATGCATAACCTCTACTAGACTAAAATTGGCAGCCAAAATTTTAAACTTACAAAAGATCCGTTTGTTAGTTTCATAAGGCATTATTTTTTATTTTTTTTTGCTCTGTGACAGGCCAAGTCACCAGGAGGTAGCAGTGCTTTGGCCAGGCACACACCGACTGACTGGCTGTCACATACGCTGGCTGGCGAGCGGGCTGGTGCCAAGCCAAATATTTGTTTCCTGTTAGTGAGCCAATATTTTGGGCTTTTTCTCAAGCCATTAGGTTTCACAAAGCTCCTGTGATCATAATTGGTTCTGAAACTTCCGACCATCTATCAAATTTGATTGAGGCTTTTTTGGTTTGTTTTTTTTTTTTGCAGATGGCAGGCAGAAAATAAGATTGTGTGAGCCTTGCATTTTGGGAAATCAAGCAAAAAAAGCGCTTGCAGCTCCCAGCCAAAAATGTTAAGGAAAAGGTAACTCATGACTGTTTCCGGAACTGAAAGATTGGTCCCTGATACTGCAGGTAAAAAGACACAAGCACAGAAAGTCGATTTTACAATTGTCCTCCACAGTTGCTTGCCACTCTCGGGCTGAAATCTCCTTTCATTGATACACTGTTGACTACAGCTGCTTTTAAAATGTTGAGTAAAGTAACTCTGCTGACTTCAAGAGCGTTCAGCTGGGTGAAGCAGTGCTGGCTCTGGTGTGCCACACAGTAAGTCACAGAGAGGCTTTGGCTGTACCACGAGGGAGTTCACAGAGGAAAGAGTCACTTCCAGCTTATAGCGATACAAAATGGCATTTATGTTTGACTGTACATGGGCCAAAGCTCAGATCCAAAATGTCCCCATTTCCAAATGTAGTTCAAAATTGGCATTTGAATTTTTCAGCTTTGCTCTGACTTGATATTGAGCTGCTTTTTTTCCCCCTACAAACGTATGTTGTAAATAAGGCTATTTCAGCTTCGTGCAGCAAGAGGCTATAGGTTATTTTCACATAAAACAAACTTCCACACTAAGAATCGGTAAACAACACACATCCAACTCTATGTATTTTACATGTGAAAGTGCATACACACACTTTTGATGCTAATTATATAACATAATAATGGTCTTTAAACCTCACAGTAGATGATTCATCTTCTTTTCTTCCTCAGCGTCTGTCTCCACAGCTCTCTTCTGGTTTTCTTCCCTTCTTTCAACCCATGATTTAGCTCTTTTTGCTCTCCTTTTTTGCTTTCCACAGTTTCCATTTTAAAGCTTATGCAAAGTCATTTTCTGACAGGTGCTGAACACACTCCGCTATCAGAGGCTGCATTAAGAAGCTGTGAGAATATGCGGTAATTTCTCAGTCCTGCTGCAGTTTCTTATATGCCATTAATACTCAAAACTGAACAACAAAGCTTTGGAAGATCCCCAAAGAACCTCAGACTGGAATATTTGATTCTCAGACAATATCTGGAAGCATGTTTTCAGATATGATTTATTTTAAGCTTGTGATCAGAGAGTCTGGTAAAGTCACTGCGCCTGATTCTGCTGTCATTATACATTCTTAGCCCCAAAGGGCAACGAGGACCTCAATGAGGCAGATATAGATTGGGTAAGACATAGAAATTTAGTCATTTATTTGAAACAGATGAAAAACTGTTTATGCAGCTACTTTTACAGATAGTGAGAATATGAATGTTTCCCCAAGTTATTTTTTCAAAGGTTCTTCTGCGCAGTAATCATCAAAGTCCAACTTTAGTAAGACGGCAATATAGTCTGAAGGAGTATGTGTTAGATGAGAATGGAGGAAGATCTAAACCCTAATTTTTGTTCTGCCACTCTCATCCCACATGGCTTTGCTTCCTTGGGCTATTTCCTTGCCTATAAAACCAGGTCAGATTGTATTAAATCAACAACTGCTGTGTTAGTACGTGGTGTGACCAGTGCATTAACCATGTAAAATGCTGTCCAAAATTCTGCATAAGCACTCATACAAGATTGTGGGGACAGGTATTTCGTAATGGACTCACTGCTAACCCCGCACTATTGAAAGCATCCCTCCTTTGTTCTGGACTGGTGTATGTGCTTTTGTCCACTGAAGTTATTTAAATGGCCGCAGTTCTTAAGGCAGAGAAGTTATGAATCAGGCGTGGAAACAGCTGCCGCAGGAACATGTCAAAAGAAAAGTTATTTGGGGGTTTTACTCACCTGCAGACCCAGTGACATCATATTAAGCAGCAGCTTCCAAAATGTGACTGCTGAAGCTCCCATAAAAGATCCAGGAGCGATTGCTCATAAAGTTTTCAGCCAGGCAGTAACACTGTTAAAAAAGGAAAGAGTGATTTTTACTGGCGGGCAGCAATTAACAACGCAGGAAAACCCCATTTGCTTTCACATTGCTTCAGTCCCACTTGTGGGCGCGCTCCTCTCCCAGCCCAGCTCCGCGCCGGCGCTCAGCTGCTGAGCACAGCACCCGCTGCCTTGTGCGAAGTTAATGTTGAGGAATACTCACAGACATACTTTTGGTGTTTTTTTGGTTTTGGGTGTTTTTTTTTTTTATTTTATTTTTTATTTTGAGTGGACTTGTGTGATGATTTAGAGCCCTGTACTCCCCTGGAGGGTAGCAGGGGCGGCGTGCACTGCAGAGCAGTTTGCAGCCCTGCGGATGCAGAAGCAGGGCAGAGCCCGCGTCTGCCTCTCGTCCTACAAAACCAGGCGGCAAATCCCCCAGCAGGCTTGGCAGAGCAGGAGCTGGCTGAGGCATCAGGCAAATCCTGAACACACAGGGTATGTGAAAAAGGGAGGACAGAAAGCCGAGGGGCTGGAAGAACACACAATAACTGATAGTGAATAAATGACTGCCGACCCTCCCCATCTCTGCCCTCCTTTTCAAGCTGATCCCAGAGTAAGGTTGTACATCAGCTGTTTTCTTTAGGAGTCTTCAGTCAGTTCCGTAAATACAGTTTTAAACTCAGCTGAATCATCTTATAACTTCTTTGGCGATTTACTGTGTGCTGACATTCTTCCTAAATTAAAATACTTAGAATTAGTATGTCTGGCCATCTTGTCTGTGATAACCTCTCAGCTTTTTGCAGGGCAAATACTAATCACCCTAAACATCTACCAGTCAGTTCCTCTGTTAGAGTCAGAGCGGTTTAGTTTTCGGGGTACTGCAGCTAAATGAGGCCTCTCACTAAAATTCTCAAAGTTATGTTATTCCCCAAATCAGGTTTGGGAATATCCCTTCCTGCCTCTGGTCTTGGGCATTGGGCGAATATAAAAAACAGTTCCAAGTTTTTCTCCCTCATATTGCAGTGCTTAAGCCTGCTAACAGGAAGGAAGAACAGTGGATGATTAATTTTAAAACAAAACATTCCTGCCAGCCCTCTGCAGCTAAATGGAAGTTGCGGTGACTGAGGCATTTATGGAGCATATTTCAAAGTGAGATATATTTATCCCATGACAACACTCTATTACCGTGACATTTTGTGGTATACCTTTAATAATGAGTAACCTTTGTATAATAGTTTTCATATGACGGGATTTGTTACATCAGTGAAAGAAAGCTACTTTACTATTTCTGGAGAAGAGGCATTCCAATCTTTCTTTTATTTTTTTCTTTTTCTTTTTTTTTTTTTATAACATGCTTTCTTTCCCCGTTCCTCATCCAGTCAGCGAAAACATCCTTTGATTAGCAATACAGTTAAAATTCCAGCTCATCAAACAGATTTACAGAACTTAAAGTAATGATTAATAATTATGGCTTTAGAAGGCTGACTACTTCTGTGAATTCCGATCTGTTGCATTGATTTCGTAGGCATTTAAGGTTAAACAGTCAGCACAAGATTGCACAATCCATATTTAATTTGATAAATATTTTATGCTTCTTTACAGCAGCAGCTGGTTTATTTTATGTATTTAATCAAAGAAGTGCTTTGTAAAGCTATTCTGTGCTCTGGACCATAAGAAATGTTTTCTTTAGAGTAGGAAAAAGTTCCTCTGTGCTTACATAGTTACCCACTACAATTACGCACGCTATCCTGCTACACTGCGGGAGGAATTACATTTACAAACAGAAAATAAGAATGGAACGACAGAGGGGAAAAAGAAAACACTCTTTCTGGTGCCTCATCTCACAGACACATCTCCGAACACTAAAGAGAAATGACTGAAAAAACGGTGTTAGCAATGATTCTTCAGAAATCACAATGATTTGCATCCAGCTAACGGCCGATGAGCACAACTGCGTCTCGCGTTTGGACTTTAACCGCAGGGAAGGTATCAGCGCCGGTACTGTCAGGAGGCAGCGGGGCCACGTGCACAATGGCTGAAAGAGCGACCACCCAAAGTGACGCGTTTCGGTATTGAAGATGCACAGAGACCTGTATCAGTTGACCTCAGCCTGTGACCAGCGGAGTAAAGAGTCACTAACTCAGAAAGGTAACTTGGGCTCTGCTTTTCAATGGCTTTGTAAATCAGCATAAGCACCTTATAACAAATGCAAAACTGTCTCGGTAACCAAGTGCAACTGAGATGGCATTGGGAGGCTGGGGGGTTCCTGTGAGGAATCCTCTACCAGCACACAGAGTCCCAGCTGCTCTTTCTGTACAGTACTGTCTGAAACGTCACGCAGCAAACAAGCCAGGCTGGTAGGGAATATTGCAGCGCTCAGTGGCGCGTTGTATACGTGCACTTTCTGATTGCTTGGGTCACCAAAATCAGGAGTCGCAGAATCTGCCATCAGGAGTCTTGAAACGGAGATGGAGAAAGAGGGCAAAAGTCTCATTTGTACAGTGGCAGCAAGATAGAAAGAACATGTGTTTAAACACCCACAAAAGCAGATCTTCAGCTTCCCTGGACCTGGAAAAGTATTTTCTGCCACTGGGTGCTCCCAGGCTACTTTTTTCACACTCTAAATAAGTATTCGGCTGGGACGCAAAGAAAAGATACCGCTTCACTTAAATAATGTTAGAGTTTACTGTGGTTTTTGGTCCTCAGAGGGTTTTAATTTGTTTGGATGTGACAGCTGTATTGCAGCTGCAGGCAGAATATTCTCTGTCTTTCTTTAGTGTCAACAGCAATATTTTTAGAAATTTCCTGTGCTGCCTTGTTTGGCTCTTTTATTTCTTCCAGCTTTTATTTTATGTAATTAATCTTTGTATGCAGAGTGTTTAAGTTTGTATTCTTCCTGCCTTATTTTTGATGCTTATATGAAAAATGTTTCACTTGTGCCGTAATTGCTACAGCGACATTTTCCCTTTTCCTCTTCCAGATCCAGAAACTCAGGCTGCAGACTTAGCCTATGACTAGCACGTGAAACGCATGTTACTTTTGGGTACCACACGTAGTTAATGGGAGCCTGGCTCGGCGCATCTTCAGGTTATTCTTCTGAGTCTCCAGCCCAATCGTTTGAGTTACACCAGGTATAAACCACCGTAGTGTGATACAGAATCAGAGTCTGGATTTTTCGTCCATTGTGAAGATGTAAAACTGGCTGGCCAGCATGATCTCTAATAGGTTTTATTAGCATATTAGAGATAATTGCATTTATGCAAGGCGTTTATGACAACTCAAACACACAAAAAATCAATATTGTTTAATAAGCTGTTAGTACTCTTTTAAATAACCTTAGAGTCTTCTCTTCAAAATAAAACAGCAGAAACAAAAAGAGAGAACTAAAGTACAGGTAGACCGATGAAAGCCAGTGAGTACTGAGGTTTTTTTACATAAAGCCATGTTCAGAGTGTGTGTGTATCTCTGTAGCCCCATTGACTTTGTGGAGCTGCACTGATTTAAACCAGTTAAGTTGCTGGCTCTAGCTATTTCATTCCTTCCTTTATTGCCTTACCATGCCAGGCTTACAGAACAGACAGGAGAAATGAACGCTTACAACACTTGAAAATGAGCTGAAATTTTGTAGTGCTGGTTAAGTGTTAACTGCTCATCAAGGTTAACAATGTGTTTAGTGTGCACACATGAGGGAAATCTTAAACAAGTGGATTTACAGAAACAAGCCCTTGCTAGAGTGAGACTATAAAGGTCTATAGCTACAAGTTGGAAGATAATTGCTTGAAAATATTGCTATAAAAATAAACCATAAACCTCCATGGCTAGCTTCAGATAATGTCATGGGAACAGGCTGTGTGCCAAGAAACAGCAGGGAAGGTAAGAGCTCACGCTCGCTCCTCTGCGTCCAGCAGCACTCCAGCACGGACTGTCCACTCCCAGCCCGGCTGGATGCCCGAGTCGGGCTCATCTGGCCAGAAAATTGCATCATATAAATGGGAATGACAGAGAAGGCACTACAGCATCTGGACGCTACAAAATCTTAGGAGGATTGCGCTAAATAGAGTTTCCATCCTCAGCCCAGAAACATTCCTTGCTCTTTTTTAATTTTTTTTTTTTTTTCTGATTTTCTTTCTTCCCTTCGGTGTCACGTGTAACCATCCCACGGCACGACAGCTGGCACACAGTGCCTGGTTACAGCTCCTATAGGCTGCCATAATACAGGTCCATAAACTTTTATTGAAAAATCTGCCACTTTTGTCTGTTCCTAAAGAGCTGATTAATAGATATGCTTGTCATTAAAAAGGTATAAATACACTTCAGCTGGCAAAGGCAGCGTTTGTATCGGCGTTTTGGGCACCAGACCATGAATAATGAAATGCTAAAGGCTGCAGTCTGGGCATGGCCTGTAGGAGTTTACCTCTGGAGTGTATTGGCGGTAGGTTATGTCCCTTCAACCTGTGGAAAGGGCAGTGCCAGGGCTCCTGCTTTTTTCCTACCATCTTCTTGGTCTTTCCACCCTTTTTCTCTGGGAAAACAGTAAACAGCAAGGAAGCAGCATGATTTCTGTGTCTGTAGGTTTGAACTTCTCTTCCTCTCCAGCTCCTTGCCTGGGAAGTAATCTGAGACATATTTTAGCTTATTTAAAAAGAATCGCTGTAATTAGCATGCGGCATCAATATTTTAGAGGAGTTATACCGTTCAAAATGATATATTTACATCAGAAACAATATATTTCCCTCCCTGTAATCTTTGTTTAAGGTCACTATACAAACAAATATTTTGAAGTATTTTCAACGTTGAGGTTTTGTTCAGATATAATACAATAAACATGTTATAGTGTTGCCCCTAATCATGAGCTAATTATAAACATATTGTAATAGATAACCTGGTTTCTAAGGTGCCTTTGTGAAGTGATATCCCGCAAACACAAAAGCTAGAAATGAACCTTTTTTGATAGCTGAGTTTCTTTCATGTTCGTATGATGTCAGGACTTGGGGCTTTAAAGGAAAAAATCAAATTACTGTAAATCTGTGAGACTCACCGACCCTACAAAGGCCTCATCCCTTTGCTCTGACAATATAAAATGCCTTTCCAGGGCATCTGCATTGTGTTTGTATCCACTTTAACTTACTTTGATGTTCGTTGGCAAAGCGAGGCCCTTAGTTTAAATAACAATCTCCACTTCTATCTTTTACAGTAATACGGTATCACATTCCAGCCTCGAAGAATAAACATTGTTCAGGGGGCTTAAATTAAAAGGCAATGGAGAATCAGAAATATTGGCTGAGGCCTAAATGCTACGAAAGACAGTGATTTTTAATGGGCATCTATGGTTTTTGGAAGGAAAATGTTGGCGGACATTTTCCTACAACTTGGCTGTTTGATCCTGTTCAGAAAGACAGAAAGAGGAACTGAGCTGACAGGTGATTTTAAGGCCTCAAAAGCCACGTGTTGAGAAAAATATCAACCCTTCCTAAGTCTGCTGGCTTCAGCCTACAGCAGCACCATTAAATCCTTTAGGGAACGAAGCTCACCGGTAGTCCCTCTGATACTCAGGCCCGTGGCAGGTGGGATGAAGGAGATCAATCCGATCAGACAGTGATACAAAACAAAACAGTACATTTTTGAGATCTTCAGTAAAATGAGGTGATGGAAACAGTTCTTTTCCTGGCGAGCGGAGGGTTAATGGTCAACGATGGAGCCAGTAACATGTATGCCACTGATTAATCCCCTTTTCCGGAAGTCAGTAAGGAGCTCAGAGAATGAGGGCTCGTGGAAATGCATCGAGGTATTTATTGTACATATTAGGTGCACAGGTGTTACGTCATCTTCTCTAGGGTAGACAACTGACATAAACAGTAAAAAATCACCTAGATGTTAGAGGCTCATACGCAGGACAAGTAAGCTGCTGGGACCTGGACACGTGAAGAGAATAGTCTGTTTTCACCCTTCCTGCATTTCTTTCTTGGTAACAACCTGGAATATTTCATGGCAGCATAGAAACAACAATAGAGAAAGGGAATCCTAGCAATGCTTATTTTAAAAGTGTCTTTCCTTCCCACACAATGTCCTTTAAGACCAGCAAGTAAAAAGCTCTTGTCAACCTTCCACTTCATTTATTTCTCTGGCTTCACAGTCCTCTCTCCCTCCGTGCATCCTTCTCCAGCCTGCTGCTGGCTCTTTGTTGTCGGGAGACTCTCTAGGATTCCAACATTTTACCTAAATTGCTCAGTAGAAAAATATCAGAATATTTCATTTCATCAGCTTGAAGTGCTTTGCTTCTCTACAGTTGAAGCACTTCAATTCAGCTGTAATATTTTGACTTTAGCAAAATAACAAACTACCCTAAACTGGAAGCACTGAAGTCAATGCAAAAAGATTGAAGCTTGCTGCGGGTGTCTTTTTGAGCTATTTCATGTCATACGCAATGCTGTTTTGTTATTCCGATTCTGAACAAGAGGAAAATTATTATTTTTAGGGAAAAGAAGTTTCCACAAAAGTTTGAAACAGAAATTTCAGATTTTGTTCTGTTCTAGTAAAAATAGTTATACAGCTGGTTCTTCTTCTTCTACTTTCACCGTGACTCAATCCAACAAACACTATATAAAATAATATGCTCTAAAACTTAAACTGCCGTTATAGTTTCCATGGAATCAGCACTACTTTAAAATAAATTGGACTGTGTTTACCTTTTTGTTAGTTTTCTGTTTATCTCAAGTCACTTTTCTCATCAGAAAAAGCATGTATATGATCAAAACACAAGCAATTCAGAAGTAAATCTGGGAATACTTAGAAATGCTGTAACTATTTTGCTTCCTTGGAAAAATTTTAGCAAGCCTAAGAATTCTTGCTGTTGTTGATTGCAATGTGACTTCTTGGCCTCTCAAGGTCACAAAAGTAAGTATCGAAGGGATATTGTGAGTTTCTGCAACTCAACAGCCATTCCATTCTCCGTAACCGAGATTTTCAGCCTAGCACACTGGGATCAAGGGAGTCAATGTAGCCAAACATCTGTCCTGATTTCTGTGAGGGAAATCATGGCCTTTGAAAGAGAAATCAGTCAAAAAGTCGGGTGCAGAGATAAGAAGGGAAATCTTTGTGTTGTGGATATGGATCATTGCTTTGAAATCTTACTATGTCCAAAACCAGCCAAATGTAGTGCATAGGTGAAAGAACTACTAAATATGCTCATGTTTTAATAAAACCAATTTAAAACCATAAAAATTCCTTCCTCACTGATGCCAGATCAAACCCTTTAAGCTGGGGCGGGTGGGAGGAACTGGAGGGTGAAGAGGGTGAATAAAGGCACAGAGATATCCCCAGAAAAGACTTTTGAAATATCAACTCTAACTGGCACGCTTATTATGTTAGCTTCACTTTCTTATGTGGGCAGAAAACCCCCATCGCCAGCGAGAGGACCATGCTCTGAATGTGCAAAGGATATGGAGGTTGTTGGAAAGAAGCAGGAGGTATTGAACTTGGGGCATCAGGGAGGGAAAGCAATGCAGGCTGCACCTGTGTGAGCTGACACGGCGTGATTTGAAGGAAAAGAAAGAACAAAACACTAGGAGGGAACCTCGGTCATTCTTTTCTTTGATTTTCTTCCTGTGAGCTGACAGTAAATATTGGAAATTCTGAAAAAGAAAAAAAGGCGGGAAAGGACATTCTATGTTTGGGTTTTGGTTTGTTTTTTTTTCGTTTGTTTGGGTTTTTTTTTATTACACAAAAATGGATTTTTAAAAAATGTAAAGTTAAAATGATGCTACTCTTGCTGCATTTCAGTCCTCTAAAATGGTGTTTCAGGACTTATTTCATTGCAGATGTTTAATTTCCTTCACTCACAAGGCTTAGTGACTGAGGCTAAATTTTCTATTTTCTAATGTAAGATTTTTCTTAATCTAGAAGTGTGTCAGTAGAAAAAGAATCTGTTGATGTACTTTCACATGCAGCGTAACTCTTTCCATGGTCTCAGGATGTTTTACGCTGTATAATATTTATTTATTTTTAAACTATGCCTTGCAGGAGTTTTTAAATGCTGGCTACGTTACACATAATCCACTTCTTTTGCTTGAAGAAGAAGAAAAAAATCTGATTTAAAAAAATAAATCTTTTTCTCTCAATATTTCTAAGGTTTTTTCCTGGGGCAGAAAAAGGTGATTTTTTTTTTTTCCATCTGTATCTTCAAATTTTCTGAAAATGTCTAGTTTTGTATGTTGTACCACCAATAACCCGTGGTTCAGCTTGGGTTCCCAAGCAAACACAAGCTGGAAATGTTATCCACGGCTGAGACAGGTCCCCAAAAGATCTGCTGCTTCCACTGGCTGCACATGGAGGACCTCTCCTTCTGCTGGGGGAATCCAGGTCGGAAACATGGATGCAGGTGCTGTGCATCAGGTGCTCCTGGGTCCAGCACTTCCAGGGCTGAGCAGCTCCACTGAGCAGCTGGTGCATAGAGGACCAGCCCGTGCGCAGTACATCCACCACCATGCGAATACATCAGACTTACTACATGTGCAGAAACCGAGAGCGCAGCAGAGATGCATTTCATCTCCAGACACCCTGTGTATGGTCTGCGCTGCTAATGTACACGTGTGAGTTGTCCCGGGCTTCCAAGCATCTGGAAACTCCAAATAAGTGGCTAAATTCCTTCTCCATCTGGAGATCATTTATATACAACATCCCTGCTAGCTGTAATGCTGTTCCCTTATCTTTTGAATGACAGGCAGGAACGAGGAAGGCAAGAGGAATTCTTTATATTCATTACTTTTGTTTATATTCTGCATAAACAGAATCTTTTACGTTACTGAGACTCAGGATTTCTGCAGAGCTGAGGGACAGACCTTCCCACAGGAGCAACAGCTCCTCTTCTCTGCTTCATCTCCTAAGGATAACCCCAATTTTTACCTCAACACCTCACTCCCAGAGCACCTGTGCGGGCAAGTGGGCACGAAGTAAGTGTTGTCATACCCTCTTTTTTTTTTTTTTTTTTTTTTTTTTTCCTCGCTGTCATTGCAGGAGACAATGTGACGCCTTCCGGCCTTTGCAGTGTCCCAGTGAAGGGGGGCTCTGGGGGCAGCACAGGAGCAATTATAACTGAGCAGATGATGGGGACAACTCGTTGCCACCCTGCTCAGCTCTGCCCAGTTTCAAAGCCCGCAGCTGTGCTCTCAGCCCAAAATCAAGCGTTGCCAAAGAGTCCCCAGTTGGTACCAGAGTAAGGATTGCCACAAGGCTTCCTCACGAGCCAGCGCCTCCAGCTCCGGCAAAACGATCCTGTGTTTGGCGTGTGACTCGGTAAGATTGACGTGGAATTTGACAGAGGATCCTGTCCCTGGGAGGCTCTGCCTGTGCTGTCGCGGCCGCGGGCTGAAAGCAGTACACAGGTATCTACCCCCCTCTAGAGGTAAAAGTCTGAAGCATCTGTTCCGTGAGCAAAAAGCACTTGGCTGATCAGGAGCATCTGCAGCGGCCCCGGCTCTCCCGGCTGCCACAGCACTGGTACGGCGGTGCCTCGGGTTGTGTTTCTTTTGCCGGCAGATTGAACGCTCACACCTTCAGCGTTTCCCATCTGTAGACATCCCGTACGCCCGTGTGAAGCGGGGGCAAGATCTCCGCCCGTTCGGTGGGATTGTAAATTACAGACCTCCGCTTAGGTGTAAGCAGCGGTGAAAGGTAAAGGTAAAAGGCAGTGGAGGAACCAGGTTTCTGACTCAGTGTTCACAGTACAGGAAAAAAAAAAAAAAAACACAACAAAAAAACCCCACACCCAAAATAGTGGAGCTTTTAAATATTTCTCAATATTTTGCTTTCTTTGTTTCAGTCTAAATCATACGACCATTGCCTGTGTCTGAAGGCAATAACTATATTTGGGGGTTTTGCACATTAATCACAAGACTGTGAAGTTTTGACAAGCCCTTAGGAAACACAGTGCATACATAGACGTATATGTTGGTCCCCTAGAGCAGAGCAGCTTGGAGCTCTACCCTCCAAAACAGAATCAGCATCTCACAGCAGTGGCACAGAAAACCTGCGGTTTTCACAATTATTATGCATGGACATGTCAGATTTACCACTACAGACATGGAAATACTTTGCCTGACTGTCACCAACCCACCTGAAGATGGTGGGTTGGAAAATATTCGAGGTAGAAGGAACTGTGAGATGTTTTACCCCATGATGTACCTTCCCTAAAACTTATGTGGAAGAACGCAATGCAAAAATCACATTATTGTGTTAAAACTGATTTGTCAAAAAGACAGCATGGTGTTGAGTTTAAGCTTTTGAGTTCTTATTTTTTCAGAAGGTTTTGCTGCTGCAGCCCTGAAGTCCCCTGGAGTCAAGGTGAGTTTTGCAGTTGATTTCTGTTCAGAATGGGGGTGTGTGTGTGTGTAAATAAGCACATTAAGGCACAACGTTAATTTGGAGGACACAGACAGGGATGTCATGACTGGAAAGACAGAAAGGCCTTGAAAGAAGGTGTTTCATGCACAAATTCAATTCTCAAAGTGCAAGTATGCAATCACAAATGTACAGGTGTGTGTTTCATTTTAACATCTTCTGGTGCGAGTTTTCAGTTACATATTGCCCTGACGACGCAGCAATTCATTACAGACATGTAGTCAAAGTGTGTGGGTCTGTGAGCATGGGTCACAGGACCTTATTCTCCCTGCTCTCATGCAGGTCAGAAAGTTTGAAATGAGTAGGGAGAAGGTACTAATTTTCTGGTACGTGTCCCATCTTTAAATTTCCTTTTTTTGCAAGGCCACAGAATCACAGACTAGTTGAGGTTGGAAGGCACCTCTGGAGACCTTCCAGTCCAAACCTGGGCCAACCCAACTCCTCAAAGCAGGGTCAGCTACAGCAAGTTGCTCAGGGCTGTGTCCATTTGGGTTTTGGTGATCTCCATTGTGGAGAATACACAGTCTCTCCTGGCAACCTCTTTCCTTTATTGACTATACTTACAGTAATTTTTTTCTTATCTTTAAATGGAATTTCCTGCATTTCAACTGTTGTAGTGCAAAGATGAAACAGAGGATGCTGATGTTGCTTTTACCACTACAAGACATTTGTGGGGCAAAAGACTGCAAAGAAAAAAGTGGATCCAGAGAAAGGGGAGGATTTGACATATAGCTGTTCATCATATGTCTGTTTCTTCCATGCTAGCACTGTATATATTAAATGAGTCCTTCATGTTGCTATTTTTCCACGTTGTCTGTAAATGCTCACAGCTAACTCTGTCAATCCTTCTTACATGGTAAGTTATGGTCATTATTAAATACACGACATTACCTCTGACAAGAGAGCTCCTAACCCAAAGATTGCTCAAGGTCTGGTGAGTATTCTGGGTACACGTTGTCACAGGAGCTCTCTCTTTCTTTGTTCCTCCACACACAGCTATTTTGGGCCACTGTGGATGCCATGATACTTTGAGGTGGTTGGACTTTTGGTCTAATGCAGAATCATTCTTCCTCATGCTCCAGTAAATGCAGCACCACTGACTCAGTGTACTGTGAGACCAGGAAACCGTGAAGCTCATTAAAACACAACTGGAACCAAGAGGGGAAGCAGCAGCCCATCACATGTCTGAACGAAGCCAACTCTGAAGGCGGAAAAGAGCAGATACAGGTATGGGGCTCCAGCCTGGGCAGTCCGAAGTAAGAGCGTTTCTGCAGTGCTGTGTTTGCAGAGTGCCTGGCTCACCGAGGTCATGGTTACAGCCTGTAAATGCTGTTAAATCACTATTAAAACTCATCTTTCCTGAAGGAGGTCCATTTTGCTGTTTTGCTTCCAACTGGAGTTTAATTCGTTGTTAATCTCTGGGTTTTAAACACAGTGAGTCTTGTTTTATCAACGCTCTTCAGAAGAATCTCATCAGGCCAGCACCCTCGGTCACTCCCTCCAAATTCCTGGTCTAAGATTTCCTAGCAGTCCAGGAAGAGATGCTCCTAGGCTTTGAATCACACTGCTTGTGGGAAAATGTGAACAGTCACACAAGTTCCAGAGAAGAGATGAAAAATCTCTCCATTGACTTCAGTAGGCTAAGCGAGTTATCTGGGATTACTCGTTCTGGCAAATACCGTGTGCCCTCCTATCAGATGTCTGTGCTTCCATTTCAGAAAACCTCAGAAACTTGAGTAACAAGAGTGACTGCTCTGTCATCTGTTAAGAGGGAATTCTCAGTTTGCTGCTCGAGGCTGAGCCACATTTGTTAGATTTATCTCCTATTCACCATTAAAAGAAATCTCAGCTAGACTTAGAGCTCAATAATTCCGTGGCTTTGTCAACATCTATTACTCAAGTGTAGGAAGATGAAACAAATTCATTTTGATTGGGTCAATCCAAAGGAGTATTTCTATGCCCCATTTAGTAGCATATTTCTTCTGTAATGTAGAATAAATGGTTTGAGTCTTTTCCTAAAGCATTTTTCCAGAGAAGAGACTAAACTAGGTACAAGTTCATGGTCTGACTGGGGGCATGGAATTCCAGATTGGCCACAAAATTTGATTTTATATGCAGATGCTGGGGGGGGCCTCTCCAGAAAGCGAAAGAAAAAAATATTTTCTGCAAGTTACTTCAGAAAATATGTGTTCCAACTACACCTGCAGGCCTTCATTAGTATGAATGACATAGGAAAACATTCACACTTACACACATACCCACCATAAAGACTTTGACGCGAAAAGTTTGAGTGCTCTGTTCCAAAAGGAAAAACAAGAACTTTAATTGATTATGACTTGTGGTGCTAGTTTAGCCAAAGGCAAAGTTGTACTTGGGCAGGAAACAGATTGCTCAAACCCATGCTTTTTCCAAGCTGATCACGTGTTCCGATCAGGCAATTCATTTGGTAAGAAACACTCCGGTTTCTGTGGATCTTCAGAGGAAGGCTGAGTCAAAAACCAGTTCTGCTTATGCAAAGAGTCCCCTTCATCAACAACGTCTTCCTCACTGCCTCTTATACAAATCACGTTCTACAAAAAGTTAAATAAATTTGTATATGTGTATCCATATTAAAAAAAAAAGAAACCTGAACCAAAACCACCACACTTCGTAAAAAAGGAACAAGAAAAGGGTGAGAAAGCAAATTATTTTGCCTCATTAGTGTAAAACTGAAAATTACTTTTAAAAGGTCAGATTGCATTAAGTAAGAAAATAAATGTTTCTTACAAAATAAATCTAATTTGAGCTTGCATCCAGATTAAATGTGATTTATAAAAAAAAGTAGTCTGTTGCTAGGGGCTTGCCTTGCATTGCAGACAATCCTGCCTTCACTTAGAGCAAGGCGATGCGCTGGCTTCTTCTCTTACACCAGTTCTATGTTGCTCTGACCCCACTAGACTTGCAGGTATAAATAACATTTTACAGCTGTGTGAGTACAGCTGACGTTCATTGAAGCCAGTGGAAGGGGAGCAAACTTGAACTTGCAGCCTCGATTGGAATTTCAAAGCAAAATTCTTCTTCGTGTCCTTTTACAGTGGGCTAGAACCTTGCTGTAACTCATCCCCTTGCTCTTTAGGACTGAGTCCATCATGGATGACCCCTCACGTCTGCAACTTCAAACCCTGTGAGATGCAATGTAGACCTGTCTCCAGCCATGTCTAACTTGCCCGGTTGAACAGTAAAAGAGCGTGAGCAGGAACATGCCATCTTTATTTCACACGACGCATTCCTAGGGTCCGTGGTGACTAAAGAGTGATCTGTGCAGAGACATGAGAGTTTAATGAGTTTCAGAAGGAAGGCGAATTTATTTTAGGTGCATTAACACTGTTTTATGAATAAAGTAGTTAGAAAAGCCAATGCAAACAGTGTGTGATGCTTTTATAAATCTAGCCTGTAATTGTTAACATATGAAGCGCACTTATTTTACTGCAACTTGAATTGCACAGTAAAAGCTTGATTCATGAAGGCATTATGCAATAATTAAGTGGTTTTCTGTGAACTTAACCAATAAAAAAGTGCAGAAAGGACGTGTCTGGAAGTTTCACTGGTCACTAGAAGTGCAGAAGCTGGCGACACACAGGTGTTCCTACGGTACCCACCAGTGCCTGCTTGCAGCAGGGAAGGGGAGAAGTAGTGTTTTACACATAGTCTTACACACTGCTACATGTAGTTATGGTGCTCTAGGCAAACTAGGGCAAATGTTCTAAGTACCAGGCTTTGCCCTAAAATATTATATATTATATATTTGTGGGAAAGAGAATCTGTGGCATCAGCCTCCTTTAGTCGCTTTCTGGGTATATAAATATACTGTCTTCATCAAAAAGTATCTCTTGTTATGTTTACCACAATATCTTACATGCGTGTTGGAAGCACTAAAATATAAGTTAAAAGTAACTACACTGTGTCAAGCTTGGATTTTTTTTTTTCTAAGAAGTAACTAAGCCAGTATTGCTAGCTGTATATTTCTGTTAAGCCACTTAATCAAAGATTCAATTCTGGATCTGCAACTAAAAGAAACTCAAAATAATTGTACCTGTGGGTCAGGGGAGGTATGTTAAACCACCTTACCCTTCTCTGGTGACTAATTCAATTAGTCATAAATGAGCTGTCTCCTTGTACCTGCCGATCTCCTCTCTCTAATGCTGGGAAGAAGGATGGAAGAATTTCCAGCTCTTTGTTTGCTGCTGAAGCGCTACACACATCCATGAGGATGTCTTAACACCTAACACATCGTCCCCGGCAGTTGGAGCGTGGTAAGAGCACTTGTGCACCCAGCTACGGCCCCTCAGCTGATGGGATCTTACTTGTTACTCTGTCCTTTAGGCTGCACAACCACCAATCCAAACCCGGTCATAAAACTGACTTACTGTCTCTCCTGCATAAACTAAATCTGCTTTTGTGGGTGGGGCGGAGGAAGCAAAACTCTCTTTGTCCCGACAGTCACAGATGCAGAGGGGGAGGCTCATGCTCTGGACGTGACATTCATTGGGCTCAAGTTGTACCAGTTCACCACAGCCCTGCTGTCTCACAAGCTGGGCTCATCGTGCCCTAATGTCTCCCTGGCTCTGGATTGTGCTGGACAGGCGAGGTCAGAGGGTGGAAGGGGCCGCAGGGCAGTGACACCATGCTAGGTCCAGTGGCCAGCGGACTGGGAGCAGTTGCTTAGAAAAAAAGGAGTGTAAGTCTTCTGAATGGCTCCAGAGAGAGGCAACGGAAATCCAGGCCACCGATTTTCTTGGACCTTTTGTGAGACTTTTCTGAATGCATTGTTGTTGTCATTCATTCTTCTGCATGGGATTTATCAGGACACCACATCGCACATACTGGGTCTGCCGCTAAGATGGTTACTCCGGGCATAATCTCAGCTATTGTCTGACTGTGAGTTAAGAAATGGATATCAATAGTAGAATAGCTGACCACAACATGCTGTTCCACTCCACACCCATTTCTCCTCCAGGAAGTGATGCCCAAGATGTCTGAGGCATTAGCATATATAAAGACAGGAGTAATTTATGAAGATTTGTGCCAGAACAGATTCATATTAAGTATTAGCTATATGGGACAAGACTCATGAAAGGCTGTAATTACATTTCTGCTCGTTTAAGCTCCTGTGTCCAGCAGCTCCTAATGCTGGCTTCCACAACACCCCCCTCCACACCCTCACAGCTGGTTCCTGACCCTGAAGGTACCTCTTGTACTGGCTGCCTAAATCCCCTTCAGGCCCACACTTCTCTTGCTGGGCACGAGGGGAACAGCTGAAATCTTTTCTGTAAGGAAGCAGCTCCCATGTGAGCCCCATGGGATTCACAAGACCGAGCATCTTTTGCCTGTCTCGCCTCTGATCACTTTCGGGTGTGAGGAGGGCCTGAGGCAGCATTACTGTTCCTAGTGCTGCCAGTCTCAAGGACCCCTCATTAACGCCAGACCTATTTTAAATACTTTTCAAAACTGAACCATTTTGGTGATTTTGAAGCTATTCTCCGTGTTACTCATAGCCATAACTTTGAAAGCAAATGAGAAACATGGTAGCTAAAATTTATCAAACTCTTCTCCTGTGACCTGCGATGCTTTCTCGCAGGGTGTGTTTCGAAATATTTTTTTTGTTGTTGATTGCTGGTGTCAGAGCCATAGAGGGGCCTCCACAGAGCAAAACACAGGGTCCCCGCTCCCCTTGCCACTGCTGGTTATGGGAAATAGGGGACCGCAAGGGCTCTGCCCCTCCTTGTCAGCACTCCCCACTATCCCCAGCAGCAGACCAGGTCAGCCGTGGCTGTCTATAGCTCAACCCTGAAAACTTCCTTGGATGGAGAATCTGCAGCCCCTCTCAGTAATGACTTCCAGCACTGCGCTACCCTCCTAGGGAAGAAATTTCTCTTAAAATATGATCTGAACAAAAGATTTATTTTTTCTTCTGCAGACTAATTGGAAATACTTTCAGAAAATGTGATCTCAGCACTGTGTGTCTGTAACATCTTTCAAGTTTCACTGTTGTTTTTTTTTTCCCCTAGGGTAGCCTAAGATGCTCCTCCCACATAATTTTGAGTGAGTGCATGAGAATGGGAGTTTATGAAAGCACTGAAGAGTAATATATGTGAAATGTCGCATTTAAAATTATCAGTTGAACTCTCTAGCCTCACCTGCCTGTCTTTGTCACGCTCTCCCCTCTGCATTCCCTTCTTCCTGCTAACACAGCTGAGGCATCCCCTTAGGTCCTTCCTACAGTCTCACCTCAGCTGGTGCTGTGTAAAACCCCCTGGAGCTCCTGCCATCTGAAAGCACCTATCAGTACTCCTCCAACTTAATTCAGCCTTGACTAATTCAACCTTGACTATGAGCACGTATCTTTTCATCACCTTTTAATTTCTCTTTTCCTCTGCGATTATTTATTGCCAGAC
Organism: Vanellus vanellus; assembly: GCF_965231255.1. Classification (NCBI taxonomy): domain Eukaryota; kingdom Metazoa; phylum Chordata; class Aves; order Charadriiformes; family Charadriidae; genus Vanellus; species Vanellus vanellus. The sequence goes on from NC_138911.1 coordinate 44,149,673, forward strand.
GTACAGTGCCTGTTAACTCTGCAAAAGCATTTGGGGATGCAGTAGGTATGAAAGCTGTGATCCCACACAGAACGGTACCTTCGGGCTGATATGTTCTTGACATTTCTGACATCGGTTCAGAAATATCGGGGACATCAGGTATAACTATCCTATTTCTAATAGAGGGCCACCTGCCACGTGAACCAGTCATAGGAAATTTATCAGAGGTGCTTTTCGTGGTAATGTGAATCCATTTGGAGATTCTTGTGTGAAGTGCCCAGCACAGCACACGTTTTTCCCTTCATTAGGTACCAGTAGCTCCTAGCGATGCTGATGGAAATTTCAGGTGTATGTACTTAGAGGAAAATACAGATCTATACTGTGCAAATTACTTCAGAAAACAAACTCAGTTTATAGATATGGACCTCGCAGAGCTGAGTGGCAGTATATTTCAAGCAATGCTCCCTGCATACCATGTAGTAAAGGGAAGAGGGGGCTGGGGAGCGAGGGAGGGCAGAGATCTGGATTTTATAACTACTTTTAATAACAACCATGGAGGATAAAATCTACAGTTTTGACTAGCTTCAAAATCACTTCTCACCTCTGGTTTTGAAATCTGCAGCCCAATTATTTGTTTACTTGATAGTGTTAAAGACTTATACTCCGTCGTTATTTGCTTGCTAGTAAAGAACCAAAAAGAACTGCAGTCCAAAGGTAACCATGCAACTAAATCACTTCCAGATGATAAGTCACACTCTGATGGTGAAAGCAGACTTTACAGTTTCAGTGTGCCAGGTAATATATGGCAGTCACCCAGTTCCTATTAGGTTTTTGTAACAGTATATACGCATACTCTTTTTTTTTTTTTCCTCGAGCTGGATTAGGGTTGGCTAATAGCACATAAGTGCAATGTTTAGCTTGATTTCAATCAGAAAATCTCTTCCCCAAAAGAAAAGACAATTCCAAAGCATCTGTTATGCCTAACCCTCCACACACAAAAATCACATTAGCAATTTTTGTTGTGACAGTAAGCGTGCAGCAGTTTGAACTGCCAGCCTTAGGAGCATGCAGTCTAAATACGTTCCCTCTATATGCATGCTTGTGATGTCATCTTTAAATACATGACCACTTTGTGCTTTTCCCACAGGATCCCTGCCTCATTCCCTGCTCAGGATGGGTGGCATTCATTTATTGAAAAGCCATTCAATATTTTCCTTTCTCCATGTGTTTAACATGTGGCCTAAACCCTTATTTACCACAGACCAGTCGATCTTGATCTGAAGAAAGAGTTTTTAATTTAATTTGGGAAGTTTCCCATGGTCTTAATGACTGTAATCTCTAAGAAATTCACAAAGGTGTATTTCTTTTCAGATCACCCCTATGATTATAATCCACATTTTACAGCTAGAAAACAGAAGAACAGAGAGGTGCAGTGATTTTGGGTGCCCAATTTAAAACTTCGGGACCTAATTTCTCAGCGTACTTACCATTATGTGATTTTTCAGATATTCAGAGCAGAGCTCCCATTGAGTCCTGCTGCAGCTGTGAGCGCTCAGCACTTCTCCAGATCAGACCCTGGAGTCTCAAGTCAGGTATTGGTATAACTGGGAACATGCAGTTAGTGACTACACGTGCAAAATTTGGTGTAAGAACTTATTGATGCCGTATAAAAGATATATGGCACAAGCAGGGAGGGATACATCCAGTTCTTCAGGTTGGCATTCAATAGCTTTAAGCAAGATAGTCATCATTGCTTTCCCCAACTCCTCAACTGTATTCAAAACGCACCATTCAACCTGGAAGAGGTGAATAGGGGGCGGAATGTCTCTCTTTACACAATTGTCCTGGTTCCGGCAAGGATGGGGTTAATTTCCCCACGGAGCCGGCAGGGGAGGCAGGTATTCCATCCCACGTGACCCATGCCCAGCTATAAGAGGCGGTAGCCGGGGGGGGGGGCAGTCGCCACTCGGGGGCGGGCTGCGGCGGGGAGGGTTTGGTCGGCGCGCTGCGGTACTGTAATCGCGTTCTTATATTCCTTTATCGGTGTTATTGTTTTTCTTTCTCCTTCCCTTTGTCTAGTCTGTTAACTTACACTATTTCAACCCACGAGTTTTGCCCTTTTCTGCCGATTTTTCCCACGGCTGTGGGAGTCGAGCGAGCGGCTGCGTGGCTCTTTGCTGCTGGCTGAGGCCAAACCACGACAGTCCTTTGTGGCGCCCAACGTGGGGCTCGAAGGGTTGCAATAGCGACAGATCTGACCAGAGCTTGTTAAAACGGATTTCTTATATGCATTTCTCCTATTAGTTAAATAGTCGTCGGTTACAATGTTGCTTTGTTTGTTTGCATGGCTGTTATGTAAATTCTTATATGCTGTATGTACTCCCTGTGATGCTGTTTGTTATCCTGGGGAGAGGGATCAGGACTATCATTTTGCTGTCCTGTGCAATATCAGCTTATGCTATGGTAACATCACTATTCATGTGGCTTTGTTGGGGTCTCTATGCAGTATTGCTGTCCTGTCCATACCTTGGTTACCATCTCTCAGAAGTTATCAATAATCACACCCAATCTATGGAAGAAACAGGGCGAGATACTTTCCCCGGCTCTTTTGCCTCCCTCTCCAAGCGAGCGAGCGGCTGTGTGATTCTTTTTTGCTGGCTGAAGCCAAACCATGACAACAATCCTGACTCACCTTGAGCAGGACCGGGACTGAGCACAGGCTGATGCATCTCTGTGGGGAAAGAGCATGGCTTCCTCTATTCCCAATGCATACACGCAAAAGGGGGATAAGCCTGCACAGATAACTTCAGCTCCGGCACTTTCCAACTTCTGCATGTTTGCTTTGGCAGCTCACAGAGTTCTTTTAAGAGAGTGTTTGCAGGTAATTTCCTAGGTTCTTAATGAAGCAAAGTGGAAAACCAAAAATTATATTATGTGGCATCATATTAACACCTCTGTGCCTCACGCTATTGGGGTTAGCTCTTAGCTTTTCCATATGGACTTCTGCTCTCTGAGGGTAATTTGTAGCAATACTAAGCTACTAACTTCTCTGCGGACCAGAGGATGCTTTTGCTAGGGGCCAAGACCAGAGTAATGCCATGACCCGGGGACTTCATGCTCCATTCCCTGCCCCAGAACAACCAGTGGAGGGGCTGTAGTGGCTAACATTTTCCTCCTCTAGCTGTCTTCCTCCTCTCTAACCATCTCTGTCCCAGCCCTGTTCCTTCCTCATCGCTGGCTCCTTGTTTCCAGCCACTGCTTTGTCTCTCAGCCAGTTGCTGTTCCCGTTTCCCAGCCAGTCCCAGTCACTCAGGCTTTCTCCCTGCCAGCCTGTTACCCGAAGGTGCTGGTCTCTCCCATCTGGGTTTCAAGTCCTGATCCCCCTAGGTCCCCAGACCCAGCTCTCCATCTCCTCAGTGCAGCCTCTTAGCTCCAGGTTTTTGCTCAGCTTCGAAGCCCTATCCGCATTTCCTCACCCAGCTGCTCTCCAGTCACATTTGATACCTGGTCTGTATTTTTCTCTCATCATCCTCTTCTGCTTTTACTCTTCTGCTTTTACCCTTCTGCAACCACAAACCCTCCCAAGAAGTGCTGAAGTAAAAAACCTTCCACTGGGATAAAACCGCCTGTCATCATCCAGCATGTCTCCCCTCCCTACTCCAGCTACTTTTTTTTTTTTTTTTTTTTAAATTACATCCCTTCAGGAGGGTCCACTTACATTTTTATCATAAATAAATAAGACATTTCTTACCCTTATAGCTACCTTGGTCTTTTTGGAAGCACTCTGTCAGGTTAATGTGACTCAAGCCTATAGAAGCTAGCAATCGGTTCTTTAGGGAACATAACTTTCTCTGGCTGGATAAATGCTTATGTATGTAGTGTTAATGCTGATGCTGTGTTTCGGTGTCACGCAGCTTTTCACCGGGCTTTCAGCAGGGGTTTGCAGGAGAGGGCAGAGAGGTCGGGTCGCCGCCTGGATTTCTTTTTGAGCTGCCTCTGAAGAACGCGGAACAGATACTCCTGCAAGGGTCTGCCAAGCCGGGCGTCGCTGCAAAAAGAAATAGAAAGAAGCGGGAGGGGGATGCACGCTGCTGTTTATGGGGTTCGACTTTCAGAAATAACACTTTGAAGTTTGGGTATGGTTAAAAGTTTTTCAACACAAGAGGTAGGTAAATAAATATATACACACAGAGACACTGATATAGAGGCAGACACAGCCAGCCACTGACACAAGTGCAGCCTTATAATTAATTAATGTTTTAAACCTGCAGGTTTTTCTTGGTTGGTTGTTATTGACAGTAATGGGAATGTTGTCTGCAAAAGGAGTGCTATGTCAAATCCCTCAGCATAAGCAGAATTTGGCTGTTATGTTTAGAAGGGTTTTGCAGAACCTTTTCTTGCAGGTTTAGCAATTACAAATGCGATTTAAACGGAGGAGAAGAGGCGGGGATATCCCACACTGCTTGATGCCCTCTATTTGTTCTTTCAAGTTCAGTCTATTACCCCTTGAAGTCAGGGCAAGGTTTGCGCTCAACTGAGGAAGACCTTGATGGCATCTTCATGTCCATCTTTCAGTTTGGTCTGTACTGAGCAATGGACAGGGTGAAGCACTGGACACGAGTAAAATTTTCTCTTGCCTGTGAAGTTTTCCTGTTGCAAGGACCAGGAAAGCCCAGGGACGTGGTGGTGTAGTAATGCTCTGGTTTAAAATGGTATCCTATGTGTGTGGCTCCTACCCGTATAGACACGTACATTCATAAATAAAGTCTAATATATAAAAAAATTGCTGACTAGTAACAAGGTAATTAGTCATCCAAATGTTCCAGAACTGTCATAAGGAGGAAGAAATAGTGATCTCAAGTTACTTCAGCCCACCGTCAATATCAGCTTGGAGTGTGAGTACGAAGCTAAACTATTTCATATGCTGCACACATGAAAATGGAGATGGAAAGTGATGAGCTCTTTATATGCCCCTTTCCAAATAAATTTGGAGAAGAGCTTAGGAGGTTAAGCAGGTCCCAAATGGTTTCTGCTGCTGAAATAGCCTATTGATGCTTTATTTTTCCCTTTAGATTTTCCACTACATTAAACATTTTGAACTACCAAATATTTCTTTTTAAAGGGGAATGGAATGAAAAGATGTCTTACATGATTTATTACAAATTCAGAGGGAAATACTCCCCTTGTAAATAGTTCTAAAAAACCAGCATCATCAATTTAAATGTTGACGTGCTTAATATTAAAGGGTCATATTGTACCAAAGGTTTTTAAGGAGAACTTCCCATTCAAAGCAGTTGGTTTCAGTGGGAACTGATTGAAGTAGGACTTGTGCTTTCTGGTAGTTGATCTCCCTCTGGACTCAGTTCTGTGCTTTTCAGTGCAACTTGCACCTAAATCTTTATTTTCGTGGGTCAAATTGGTTTGCTGCCTGTTTCACCCCACAGGTTCCCACGCCCCAGCCACTCTCGCACTGCAGACACCTGAGCTGAAACCTCACCAGATGCGTAGTGATGTCCTGGAGGGACATGGGGGTGAGGTTGAGCCTTGGCAGGGCCTTACCTGGTCCTTCCCATGTCCTTGGCACACGCTTTTCCTGTGTGGGCTTTGTGCTCAGGGGTTTTGCATCAGTGAATGCAAGTAAGCACAAAGTGTGTCCAGCACGACCTCCCAAAATGCTCTTCACCCTCACAGCCCAGCCTTCGTCCGGCACAGACAGCGAACATCAGCGTTTCCAGAGGTGCCCATGGCTTCTGGCTATCTCCACACCTGAGCCAGCCCAGCAGCCTCCCCAAAGGGGCCGAGCGATGCCTATTCCCCAATCTGCAGGGCGCCCGGGTGTCCAATATTTGACACATCAAAACCTGTAGAGCACCTCTTATCATAAGCACAGACTAGATTTCCACTGGAAAAAAAAAAATAAATCCCACACTATTTTGATTGTTTTATGTATATATTTATGATTCTAAAGTTCATGTTTATTCAGAGAATTTTTTTACCATTAAACTCAGTGTTCTGGAAAAAAAATACTTCATTTAGAGAAAATATTCAGCCCCTTTTTCTGTCTTTCTGTTATTTTTCAATATGAAAAGGATATTGTAAGTGCATATTCAGCTGAATACGCGGTTTGGCAGCAAGCGGCTATTCAGTTGCCGTACATCTACCTCAGAGTTTATTCAGGTCATAAAAGAGACATATAAGCATTTGAGTTAAGATTTATAGTTACGTTAACTGCATCAGAAGCTTTTTGTACTTAATATAAAACACACTCTAGCAGCTCGACGTCGCTTTATTCCACAATACAGTCAATATTAGACATGTTACCTCCTGTAATTACTGACATTAATAGCCTCAGGAATAATGGAAAGTGAGTTAAGCACCAATGTGGTAGATGTAAATGGGAATTTACAGTACATGTCATTCTGAAATATTGCATGAGTCATGAAATTTGTACTTAATATTTCTTTATTTAGGAATTAAGCAATAACCCAGCAAAACAAAGGATGTCCTCACTTAAGCACAGCATGGGTCAGATTTTGTTATAAATTCAATAAAGAGGTTGCTGTAATAATTTAATTTGAATTCCATGAAAGATTCAACCCAGCCCTGACTGAGCAGAAGAGACGCTCTTGCAGACACTTTTTAGTAGAAAGAGGGGGCCAAGATTTGTACAGTTCCCTCCAACACCTCACAGTGACTCTTGCGAGGCTTTAACCAGCATTGCATGGAACAATGTTCTTCTGGAAAGGAGGCTGAAGCCACCAGCAACTCAGGCAGGAAACCTCACATGTATGTCCTCAAGCCGCCTTCGATTTGCTGATTTGGAAATGCTATTTTTACTCCAACTCCCTCGAATTATAATTTTGTAAGACTTGTATTTCTGCAAGTTCCTATTTCCTTCATCGTTCACTCTATTGCAAACAGACATTCGTTCCAAGCCTTTGCACAGAAGTAGCCCACTGTTGCTTCCCAAAGGTCTTGCAAGACTGGAAAAGGATAAGACTGGGGTTTCTTAAGCAAACAGCATCTCCAGAATGGTACACTGTCTGAAATGTTTAAGATGTGAAATATGCTTATGGTGGATATTTTTTTCAACAGTCTCTTTCTTTTTCATCTCTATATTGATTAAGGTAACATTATCTAAAGGTACACAGTCAACACATTAGCTTTCAGATAATCTTATTTTAGCTTGATGTTAATTGCCCGTTAAGGTGAACAAAGAAGAAAAGAGAACCCACTTTTACCTATAACCCTGATCTATTTTGAGATCCCAAGGCTTTTCTGTTAATAATAAAAACACCAATAAATCCTCATCTCTTCGCTTTTTAAGCCTGACAGATAGTCTTTGAAGCATTATTGCATTTATTTCCTCCAACCAGATGTGCAATTTATATTGTATTTGATAGCAAATCTTAGCATTATAGAAGACACTTGTGCTAAAATAATAACACAAACGTATTTTCCACCGCTGGGCTAAAACCTTTCCAGGAATTTTTCCAGTCCCTCCCATATTCCAGTGCCTGGCTAATATTCTTGCAACAGCTCCTTTGATGCTGGTAAGTCAGGTCACCCTCATTTCACAGAGATCTAAATGGAGTCAGTCTGCAAACAGAATTAATACAGTAGGTTTAAGCAGGGTGACATCTAAGACCCCAGCACACATTTGCAAGGAGCACACTCTAAGGAGAATGTTTAAATGCTACTTTTGAAGAAAGTTCATTTTTTTTTTCCTTAAAAACAGACTCGGGGAGCCAAATATGTGACTTTTTCTAGTCATGCAAGAAACTTTATGCCTTTATGCACATTGGAAATCTTCAATGTTCAGGATATTAATTTTTTTTTTCCTCTTACATCTTTATTAGCCTAGCCTGGACCCCTGACACAGTACAGAATTGAAAAGTAAATGCTTCAGTGATTTTAAACAGTTCTGCTGTGGTTCCTATAACAGAGAAATGTAGAACGATGCTGGTGGGGAATCCACTGGACTTTCCAAGTCCCTTATGGTGGATGGAGGTGTCCCAGCAGGGGCTCTGAGGCTGATGTCTATTGGTCCTCTGTAGAGTGACCTTCCCACACAGGTTCAACTCATAGCTCATATAAGTAAATGGCCCTTTACCATCACTGTGAATCAGCCTAACAGAGGACCTCTCCCTCCACTCTCTGAAGAGTATAACTCAGCCATCGGAAGATGTTGGTACGTGGCTTGCAAGGTTAGAGATCCTGGCAGCTGTACTTTCACCGTACCATATTGCCTTCCATCTGCCATGAGCCTACAGGCTGGGAAAAGTAATTAAAGCTTTCCTGACAAAAAATAATTCTAAACGGAAGTGGGATGGAGTTACAGACCTTTACTCCTGTACCCAGAAGCAGGGATGCAGCGTTACTCACCGCAGGGGCACACAGCGATTCAAGAGGTAAAACAGGAGGCTGAGCCATAGCCGCCTTCTCCAAGAAGAAGCCCACAGGGACTTTGGGCTTCCTGAAGGAACGTGGCAGTGACGGTAACCCCAGAGAGCTCCCTCCCAAAGGCAGTCTGCCTCACTACTCACCCTTCTTTTCCTATATTTTCCAACCTGGAGCAGGGGAATGGGGATGAACTACGGCAGAACTCAAGTAATTAAGTCACAGTCCCACTCCTGATTCCCCATAGCATTATTATCATTTATTGTTTCTACTGCAAGTGAAACGCCAGGCAGGATCGTGTCAGTTGTGCTCGCGGTTGTACAAAACTTACAGGAAGATACAGAAACTTTTTACTACAGTCCTACATAAAGTGTGTACGTGATGTGGTAGTTATAGTTACTATCCTCTTGGTGGCAGAATGAAGTCTATAAAAATAACATACTGAGCAATCAAAGGATCACAGTAACTTGAGTCAATTTTACCTTCTGATCTTTTTGAAAAGTCTTTATTAAAAAGATCAATGGCAATAGCAAAAATGCTGCCCTGGGACCAGATATGATATATGCTAACTGCAAACAGCTCTGCACATTCATTACATATGGTATGGCTCCTCCTAGTGAAACCCTGCACAAACAGTCAAGGACTCATTTTCCTCCCTTACAGGATTTCCACCACCTCTTGAACTGTAGTTACTCAAGGGAAAAAAAAAAATAAAATAGAAAAAGCAAAAAAAGATTATTTGTAGTTTTACTTCATAAACAAACTTCAGTTGTGCCTGTTTGGCTGCTGCTGGCTCCTGTGGCTCCTTTGCATGTGCGTCTTTGCCAGTTACCATCTGGGCCACCATAAATCAAAGAACTGTCTCAAGGAGCTCCAAAGTGAAAGCCTAAGTGGCTAGAGTTTGAGCTAACAAGACAATTGTCATCCGCTATAGAGTATAAAGCCTCTTTCATAGCTTCTGGTAGCTCCTGCCCTGTCTGGAAAGCCGAGCAGGCGAATTATAAGGCAGACCTTGGTCCTGTGGCTTCTAAAATGTTGCACTTTGCAGTCATATGGAGAAAATAAATCTTTTATCTGAGTTACTTCATCTGTTCATCCCCATACCTGGATAGTTCATTCAGTTAGTAAATATATTTTTTTGCAGCTAGTTTAACCAGTTTTGCTGTAACATTAACAATATTTTAGTCGTAAATAAATGCCAGCAGCAAAAGTAGAAAGTAAGGTCACAGGGAGACAAGATTCTTCATTGTCAGTGAGGTTAAAAATGGCAAAGGATTTGATAGAATTGTGAAAATTCATATATTAAAAATTTCTGCAACTTCCTGGTCTGGAAAATTTTGAAAGTTTGGGTTGATTACAGGAGATGAGAAGAGTGTCACTTTTGAAAGGAGGTGAAAATAACCTTTAGAATATTCCCCGTAAAGTCTGTAGGCGGCATTGACAAATACAATCTATTTGTAGCAAAAAAAAATAAAATCCCCCAAGCAAAACAAAAATTTATTTGTCCAATTAAAGGACCTGTCCTGCCTGGGCTAAACAACACCTGAGTGAGTGAGTTAAAAGCACTACACTCCAGAGCCAGTGCTCCATAGAGGTACAAAGTAAATTGCACATCCTTGATAAGGTCCCTCATGGTTTGCTCAGTCCTCTTCCACGTGCTGTGCTTGCCTGTCTCTGGTGCTAGAGGATGGTATGGAAAAGGAGATGTTCAGGATGGAGAGGTGTTGCAGTTTAGCAGAAATAGACAGAACTCCTTGCACATGGGGTATTGCTTATAGCAAAAACTTATTCTTGTCCTGAAGTCGGAATACGGCTCTGTGACCAGCTCTCTCCTGTATCCTAAATCTGACAGCATATCCTTCCCCACCTATTACGTTGGAAGCTGCTAATTGCTGAAAAAAAACAGGCTGTAGGCACAACTCTCACACAGCAAGAGTCTAAAGCTAATGATGGTCCCACTGAGCAGGAATAATTACACAGAGATCAGGATTACACCAATTGGATCTTCTACTAAGTTTCAGGAACAGATCCTGAAATAATTGCTAAATTAAAATCTGAGTTAGAGCTGAATGCCGGCTGACATTTAGACCTTGAAGACTTCCCCACATCCTTGTTTGACTCTAAGTCTTGTCACTGCCATTTCATTGTATTACCTGTGATGGATGCAAAGCTGCAGTTGACGAACGGTTGTTCTTCCCTTACATTAGGTACAAATCTGTTGTGGAAAGCCAGCTGGTTGTTTCTAGACTTTCCTGAAATGACTCTCTAAACACAGCTGCTTTACAGTCATGGTAAACATTCTTCACAAAGGCCAGTTTGCTCTGCAGGCCCCAAGGAATGTGACAGCTTGATACCTGGCTAAGCCTGGGCTCAGTTTCTGTTTCTACAGAAAGGCTGGAGTCTCTAGTGGATGTTGGTAAACAAACCCTGGAGCCATTACTTAATAGGGTTCATGAGCTGTTACTCAGCACCTTGTAATATGGAGCTGGATGTGACCAAAACGGAAGACAACAACAACAAAATCAGAAAATTATTTTTAAAATATTTGGGATGAATGCTCTTGCACAGAGCAAGCTGCTGTTGAGGTGCCCTGCCCAGTTATTCAGCTGCTACACGTGGCCTGAGCTGGCTCACCTCGCACCCGGCTGAGGTACTCAGGTAACTGTAGCTTCTGACAGGCACAAGTCCTCTTCCCCAACATCCCCAATGTCCACTGAAGCCTCACAGACTGCAGTACAGGAACGGAAGGAAGGGCAGGAGGGAGAGAGGTGGGAGATAGAGCCAGGAGGTGTAATCCACTCCTGTTATCAAATACAGAGACCTCTTGGCTAGAAGATGAAGTCATTTTAATTTTTGATTTCTGAAAGCTGATTCAGGTAGAGTCAGGTTAGTAGTAGCATACACAAAAGTCAGTACTGTTAACCACTAGATAACTTTATTTTAAAAGTGTTTAGTTCTCCATTGCATAAAAGAGTTAGTGTCTTCCCAGGAGTTCAATACTGGAAAGGAAATGCTATAGCTCAAGCTATAGCTCAAGCTCTTGGAGCGAGCACCACCTGGCAAAATTCAAACTGGTGAGAAGCCAGGTCTCTCTGAACTTGCTGCTGTGTTCTGGGAGCTTCTGTTTGCTTTTGTGATGGGAGGCCATGCAGGGAGTGTCGGAAAGGACTCAGGTAAAGAGCTATTATTATTGTTGTTGTTGTAGGACCAATTCCATCTCCGTGACTAGGACTGAGTGAAACTCACTGCCGAATAAGATATTACTTGCTCTGGTGCGTGATGGTGGAATTAAGCCCAGAAAGAAAATACCTGGAAACCCGGGCTTGACGGTGCAAGTGTCAGGCACCGCGTGTGAAATTCCAGGCGTGCCAGCGCCAGGCAGCTTCCACACCCACTGGCAGCCTGGGAAGGGCTGAGCTCTGCCCACGGCTGGGCACAGCAGACCACCTGGGTGGCTTTAGCGTACTGGTTTGTCTGAGAGGACTTGTTCTTTGCACATATCGGCTGGGAGGGACTGCTTCTCCATAGATTAGGGGAAAGGTTTTCAGTTTGTGTCCTCACAGGCACACAAACATAATGATCTGAAGAAAGGTGAGAAGAATCAGAGAAGACTTCTTAAATGCCTCAAGAGGGGTCAAACGGCTGACTGGATCTGAGGAAGGACTACAGGACGTGGTATTGAAGAGCTGGTAAGGGACTATCAGCAGAGAAGACCTTCAGTTGTGAGTCATCTCATTCAAGTGTAATAGTGATACCAGAGAAAGAGGGAAAGCAAAAAGTTAAAATTGTAATCCTGGGACTGGCAGAGGGAAGGGTGAAAAAAGAGAAACCAGTGAGAGGTACCCTGTTATTTTAAAGTGTATTGTTCTTGTTTCCTGTGGTCTTGCTTTACAGCAAATAAGGCAATTATCATCACCGCTATCAACATGGGATTCAGTGTCTTTCATGTAGACATCACCATAAGATGGATGAATGTTAATCCTTGAATCTGTCTTTAATGCTTTATTAGTTATTCTCAAAATTGTGTGACAGACTCAAACATGCAGGGGAGTGTTAGATATAAACACTGCACTTAGCCCAGGATTACCTTCATGCTCAGAGGGGAGATGGGGAAGGAGTGAGAGGGAGAGATAACCCTTTGGTATAAGAACACACTCAAACTACAATGGCTGCAGCCTTGTCATGACCCAGCAGAAAGTCCCGATCTCAGTATCTGTCACTGCAATGTCCCATCCCAAATGCCGCAGATGAATATAATCATACAGAGGCCTGGAGCACTTTCCACATTGGAAACAACCACTTTCTGCAACTGAAACGAAAGCGGAAAATTCCCAGCACAGTTAAGCTCAGAGGCTTTCCTCCACCCCAACCGCTCAGCAAGCAAGGGTTATGCTAACCACTCGGCACACTGGCTGGAGGGGAGGCTGCTGGGCTGCTCCTCTGTTTTAAATGAGAAGCTGCACCTGAAGAGGATGGCTAGCAGACAGAAGGGGGAAGCCTGACGGCTGTGGCTGCATCAGGCCACACTGTCGTCACCGCTAGACCATGGGGTCACCTTCCGGCCCAACTCTGGGCCTGACCCCAGAGCCTGGCTGGCGGGGCAAAGGCTGCGGCATGATGGTTTTGATGGGGCAGGCACACTGACTGTAATTCAACGCCGGGAGAGGGACCTTTCATTACCCGTCTGTTTGCTTCTCCCCTGGAGGGGCTTTCCCAAGACCTGAGGAAAAAAATAAAAAACAACAAACCCACCGCAGCTGGCGGGCACATCTGCCCTCCGGGACGGCCGGGGTTCCCCCCGGCACCAAGGTCCGACCCTGAGCCCCCGTCCGGGTTTCCCAGTGTCAGACCCGCATATGGGGCATTTCGGAGGGGGGCGGCTGCTCCCAGAGCGATGTCTGGTAAGCAGGACAAGGCGAGTATTGCTCCAAATCGCTAATCCCTCTTAATATCAACCTGGCAGGAGAATAAAACTAAGTTTCCCTAAGAAAGAAAGACGCGGTGCACCCACAGCTCCTGCCTTCCCCCCCGGCAAATTCAGGCAGCCACGAAGACTGCGGGTGGCGGGCAGAACTGTTTCTCCCGCCGGGTATTTCACGGTGTTCATGCGAAGCGAGCCCCTTTTTCCTACCGTGCAATGTGTAGAAATACCGTAGAAATAGCGCATTAGCCTCTCCAGGCAAACAACTCCTTAGCAAAGTGGCGGAGCGGAGCTGCCCCGGCAGCCGGCGGGAGCTGCGCCCGCCCCGGCGGGCCGGGAGGGCTCCCCGCAGCCCGGCCCGGCACCCACCGACCACCCCCCCCAGCCCCCCTCGCGGGCTCCTGTCCACTCGCTCTGTCCACATCGTTGTGATGTCTTTCCCCTACCCCTTTCCCATCCGGCTCAAAGATTCAAGGAGAGATGGGAAAAAAAGAGAGGGGAAAAGCGCCTCCATTTGCGACGTTTGCTTCTGACGCCAGAAGGGATTTAGGTATATTACCGGCAGCTTGTTTAGAGACTCCCAAAGCACACCAAGATAAAAATAAACGAGCAGGAACAAACGCCTCGGTTTTAAGCACGTAGTCGGGGAGCACCAGCGCGGGAGCCGGAGGCAAACGTTGCTCTCGTTATTCCTGCAAAGCTCCTGGGGAAGGAACCGCCTCCCGCTCCCAGATAACGTCCCGGATCGTGTAAGACACAACTATGCTGAAAAAAAAAAATAAAAATCTATATACACACACACGGATCGTGTGATGGGAAAGGACTGGCGCTCACCGCTGTCCTGCCCGCCAGGAGAGAAAGAGGGGGCGTTTCTCGGCCCTGGGGGGTCTCCCTGCTCCCCCGGCAGCTGGAGGCAGGGCTCCCCCTCTCCCCCGGCCTCGCGAGGCACTGTGCGCATTATCCGCGGGCGTCCGCGCTCCCTGCGCCAGTGATAAAAACCCGCGCTCTCGTGAATTTTACCCCCTTCACTGCCGATGTCGCCTCACGGCGTCCCTTCCCTCCGGGGGAGGACCACAAAGTCGCCACCGAAAGCACAGGCTGCTGCCCCACGGGGACGGGGGGGGTCTGCTGCGGGGTCCCGGGTATCCCCCCCTTCCCCCGGGGCTGGGAGACGGGAGGGAGCCGCTGTCGGAGGCCGAGCACAGGGGCTGCCAAGCGCTGCGGGCGTGTGCTGCGGCCGGGGACCTGCCCACCCCGTTGCTTTCTGCAGCTTTCTTGCGGTCACCTTTTTTTTTTTTTTTTTGGGGGGGGGGGGGGGGAGCGGCGTCAGAAAGCCGGTCTCTCGGACGGGAAAGCCCGTGAGGTCCTTCGGTGTCACGGCGGGGGTCGGTCTCCCCCCCCCCCCCCCCCCCCGGTATCATTACCTGCGGTCGCCTTTCCACGCCCGTTCACTACAGATGTCAGAGCCCGTAAAGTCCTTTCCTCGCTGCCATTGAATTTGGACATCCTAACAGCCTCAGGTACCTTTCCCTTAGTCCAACGAGCCAGCGCTCGTATGCATACAGCCATATACATATATGTAAAGGAGACCAATTTTAATGCGTACCTGTAGATTCAAAGAAAATAACTAACCGGGAAATACGCGCACAAAAGTTTTACCTGGATTTTAATAAAAACACTTCTGCAAGTCAAGCTAAAGCTTATCTTTGTTGTCTAAATCCTCACCACATTTCCTGTGTAAACCTACCTCTTTTGCATTGTTTCTCAAAACAGTATGCTCAGATTTGTTTGTAAATGATAAACTGTATTTTATGTCTATAAGCACAGAAATACTGAAGGTAATGGGTTCAGAAGTTTTAAAGCATTTTTGTTCTTGAAGAAATCATGCACAATTTTCAAGAAAGTTGTATGCATATTAATATAGGAATCTGGTCCTGACAGTGTTTTTTATCTTCTATCGTGCTGCAACTGTCCAAATATAAAATGGTTGTTAATTTACAATAGCAACATATTAATAATTCATCTATGATGGTTTTATTCTTCTAAATGAATTTCCCATTCAGAATCTTGCAATTATTTGGTCTTGCAACTATATTTAACAAGATTGGGATTTAGAATAGGTATTTTTTTTCTTTCGATAGTCACAATTTGCTAGTGGAGAATATAGGTTAAAAGCTACAAGGTAAAAAACTTTATTCAAATCCCATTGAAGGCACCACCTTCATCCTAAATTGTGTGCATACAAAGAATAAACAAACCCTTCAAATGTGAAGAACAACGGGATGTTGTTTGCTTTTTTTTTCCCCCCAAGTGACATTTCATCTATTACTCCTACAATAAGTGGAGCGTGTTTGGACATAAGTGAACAGAGATACTATGTGGCTTACATCCCGATATCCAGAGACTAAGAGGCTGTTCACAGTACTCTGGATGATACAAGAGAGACATCAGACAAATATCTGCAGGTTTTGACAATGAACGGAAGCAGCTGGAGTGAGTTTCCTAAATTGCTGGGCAGTTGCTGAGTTCGTAGAGATGAGCACCAATCTATGAACTTGTGCCCAGGCCCCACCTCGGTCACTTCACTCTGCCTCTGCCCAGCGTCCCGCAGCAGGTCGCCTACTCGCCTGGGTAGGTCTCGGTTCCAGGTCTCGGTCCTGCAAGTCGCAGAGATGCAGTAAACTTCGCACTGCACTGCAAGGAGCTTCTGACTCTGTCTCCCGCCGCGGTCCCCCGTGGTTTCCCTGATTTGGGATAAGCATCGACCTTTGTCATGCAGATGAGCCCTGGTACAGGGGTGCGGCGAAGTCGCCGTGCAGCATCTCCAGCAGGGCTGCGTGGAGACCTTCGCAGCAGCTATACTTGGAGGTGTTGCCAGAAAACTTTTTCTGGAGGCCTTGGCATCACCTTTCTTCCTTCCTTTAGCTCCCAGACTCCTACGAGCAGCAGGAAAAGCCCACCCCTCCCGTGGCCCTTCTGTTCCCCTGCCCCATGTCTGAGTACCTTCTGCCTATTGGGCGGTCTGAGATGACCTAAAATGCTCCGAGGAAAAATGTCCCAAACAGGGTATCTCAGATCTCATCCTTGGGGAGCAGGAAGACTGTCAAGAACACTGGTAAGGCCGGGTGGATGCAGCAGTCCCGGTGCAGTGCCGGGGGCAGGCGGTGAGCAGCAGTCCGCTGTGACACGGCGCCCTGTCGCCGAGGCCAAGTCAGTGGCACTGGGATGTCCCGAGGGAGTCTGAGCCGTGGCCAGGCAGCGAGCAGCTCCCGCTGCCTGTCGGTGTGGAGCCTCCCACAGCCGCTGAGACGATGCCTCGGTGCTCAGCGAAATTCCCTCACCTTTCCTCCCTCCAGCTCCGCCACTGGAAGTAATCCCAGGGCAGTGCATGGACTGCAAAAGCCGGATCCGGCTCTCCAGCCTGGAAGCTGGATGCTCCGGGGCTGCCTTGCCAGGAGTGGGGCGCTTCTGCACTGGTCCTGCTGTGCCCTCTCCCTGGGGGGTGGCCCGGGATGTGGGGCTGGAGGTGGGCAGCTGCGGGAGGGGGCGAGGGCTCGCCCCGACGTGCCGAGCTGCAGGCTCTCCCTCATCCCCCGGGCTGAACACCTCCCTCGGGGCTGGATGGGGGTCCTGGCAGAAGTAGGTGCCCCTTTGGAGGCCAGCTACTGGTTCTGGGGCTCGGCCATCAGCGCTCGCAGCCCCTGGAAAAAGTCGGGGGGGGCAAAATCAGAGCACGACGGGGGGAGCCAAAATGCCCCTCAGAACCGCGGCTGGCCCCTGTGTTACTCGTTATCGCTGCGTTTGGCAGAAAACCCACGGAGAAGTCACTCTTAAATGTCGTTTTCTGACGCCGCTAGAAGCCCGAGGAGGGGAGGGGAAACCTCCACGCCGAGCCGTCATGTGCCTCTCCCCGGGAGCGGAGTCACGTCGGGTGGGCAGTGGCGAGGGGCAGCGGTCTTCTTCCCTCGAAATAGCCGTTCTTCTCCAAAGAGAAAAAAAAAAAAGTATATTTACAGCATTATTCGGCATTAAACGTTGCGGCGTCTCAGCGTTGTTAAAGGCGCTGGATGGGTTTTATCCTCTCAAGTTATTACACCGCAGTTGCAGGAGAGGAATGTTTTGCAAACGAAATCAAGACGGCCCGGTGCGAAACCCGGCCGCCGAGCTCTGCACGCCCGGGGCCAGCCGTTCCTCGGCGGGAGCGGGCTGCACTGCCCCGGTCCCGCCAGACTGCAGCCCCCGCGGGCGGCCGGAGCCCTCCCGCCCCCCGGGGCTGGCGCGGCCCGGGGCTTTTGCCGGAGGAGCGGCAGCGCAGGCTGCTGGGGCTAAGTGCAGTCTGGCATTTGGCTGGTACGCAGCGTGGGTGAAACGACGCTTTGATTTCCACGCGTGGTGTAAGAGGGCAGGGCTCGACCCCGCACCCGCCGTGTAGAAACCACTGAGTTTCACCGCAGAAACTTTAAGCCGGGGAGGCAGAAAATTTGGTTTTATTTTGTAAGAAAACAGCAACCGATAGTGAACTCCACGCGCGATTGCGTCTTCGCTATTCCACGCAGCAAATAATTTATTTTCACCTGCACCACTTATGTCGCCGGCCCTTTGGGGAGTGGGGCGAGAGGGGCGACGCTGGGGTCCCCCCCGGGGGACCGACCGTCGAGCGCAGCTGCGGACCCGCGCAAGGCGGGAGGGGATGGGGCAGGGAGAAAGGGTAGCTCGGCGCTCTCTCCGCCTCTCTTCCCCCTCCGTTTTATTCCCACAACGAAAGAAAAGCCTCCGAGAGGGAACGATGGAGTTTTCTCTAAGCTGTAAACCACTAAAATGGCTACAAATTTTTCAGCGTAGGCCAAAAAGCTTTCTTTCTTTCATAAACCTGATCGCGTTTCCTGCTCTATCAGGAAAAAAAGAACTCCGGATTTTGTGACTATGTAATACAAGGGGAGGAAAGCGCTAACAGCCCTTTTCCTCTGGAAATGCCTCCAGCCCACAGTCAGTCCTGCTGCTCCCGGGCCCCGCGTGTCCCACCTTCCCCCGTGTTTCCACCTGGGTTGACTGCCGCAGTCCTTCACCCGCCGCAGACACCGAAGTCCCCCCTTGCAGACAAACCTCAGGTCATCTCGGAGACGTCTCCTTTCCAGAGCAATAAGGCATCAACGAGTATAATGCATGGTGTGAAGGTAACCGTAGACGCATTTTTGGGTAAGGGCTTTATGCACACTTAGAGCTATAGGAACTGAAAACCCTTAAAGAGAAACGATCGAGAGAAAAAGGGCGCACTTTCAAACCCGATCAGGAAGGATCACCACCGCCGTTAAGTCCCGAAGACAAATATTTAGGGGGTGGGTTTAACGGTGGAAAAGGATTAGCAGACACAAAGTCAAACGAGGAAACGTCCTCCCCGGCGGAGCCACCTGCGGGAGTGCAGCCCGGGCCGCTGCCCGCCGCCCCCGGCCACCCCCTCCGCAAGCCCCGCAACCCCCTTCGCGCTCACTCCGCGGGACTGCACGGCCGCAGCCGAGGAGCAACCCCGCTGATAGTCAAGGCCTCCCCCTCCAAAGAGGCGAGGGAGGGGATAACAATTACTTTTTCCCCCTGGAATTCGGAGACATTCGTTATAAACCCGCCGGCGAAGGTGAAGCCCCGAGGTGTGCAGGAAAGCGAAGCAGAGCCGCACTCGGCTTGTAGCTGCCTCTTGTAAAAACACAGCCAGGAGATAAACCGGCATGAATCTGGGGGGCTGTGCAGGCGAGTCCCTAAATCCCCCGCGCCCTTACGTGCACCGGGCTCCGCCGGGGCAAGCGGGAGCGGGCGAGCTGGCGGGCGCCCCCCCCCCCCCCCCCGGCACCCCGAAACCCTGCTCGGTGCTGCTCGACAGCAGCGACGCCCCCGCCCCGCGGGAAGGGCTCCGTCCCTCCCACCCGCCGTGGCACAGAGGAGCCTGCGTGCGTTTGCACACATGTGCACACTGGTGCGTGTGTGTGCGTGCGCGATCTCGAATGAAAGCCACGAAAAAAATCAACGACTCGCGAAATCATACGTTCTGCTGTGTGTCCGGGAAGACGACAGAGCTACCAGGACCCTCTCAAACGCTTCTGGTTACTTGAAAGCAGCTCGAAAATGCAATTATTCCTGTAGGTGGCACTGGTACTAGGTGTTGCAGAAGCGAAGGCAGAAATGGAGAAAATTGCCCAGGAATTCCCAATTGGTTCCTATAATTTAATGCAGAACAATAGAGGTATTTTTTTCATTTACTCTAAATTCACGTAACATGTGACAAATGAAAACCCGATTGCTTTATTAGAGCAAAATATGCTTTTAAAATCTGGCCCGCTGTAGCTTTATGGCCTGGTCCATGAGTATTGTCTATTTCCCTATATGTCATTAAAGAAATCCTAGTGCAAAGAGAAATTAACTCAGCCCCCGCTCATTCAAGTCAAATGTTTGCACCAGGAAAGCCCTAATGAGACACTGTCTGGTTTCCAGAGGGGTTGCTAAGAACAAGTGGCGGCAAAGTTATTAAATCTGTCCAAGCAACTAACACATCATTAAGACACACACACACACCCTTCCCCAACCCCCCCAACCTCCATCTGAATATTCAAGCGAGGTGGAAGGAGTCGGGCGGTGACCCCGCCGCCGTGGGCCGGGTGGGATGTCCCCCGCCCCGGGGGGCTGGTCTGGGGCATCCCCGGGGTTCGGCAGCCGGGAGAGGCGCGGCGGGGTTTGGAGGGGAAGCTCGGTCCGCTCGTCCCACGTTTTCGCACTACTCTACGTTTATTTCACCTGTTCATCTGTCTGCAGCGTGTCCCAGTACAGTGCAGGCGCCTGCTCTTGCCTTCACTGGAGAGGATCTGCTACGGACCCAAGACGGGGGTGGGGGTCAACTCGGACAAGGCAGCCGGGGCTGTCCGTTCCCTCTCCTCTCTCTCGGGAAGAAGCCACATGCCCGGAGGCACTAGCCACGGGTCGCCTGAGCTTTTACAGACCTTGCCAGCTCCTTCTCCCAGCGGGAGGGGGGAGGGGGGGCGGCGGCTCCCCGCGGGAGCCCCGGGCGCTGGGAGCCCCGGGCGGGCCGGGTGCTGGGAACCGGCCGGCGACGAGCCACGGGGAGCCGCTGCCCGAGCCCAGGCGGGATGATGGCGCTCCGGTGGAGCCGCCGAGACAACCCGGCACTGGATGCACATTTTCTCACCGGGGAAACAGAGCTTCCCTGCTCCTGCACGCCAGGAAGATTTGCGGGAGGTTGCGTCCTTACCCCAAAAGCACGACACTCAAAAGCCTTGTGCCTTGACCTGACTGTATTTTGCCCGCCATTGCTTCATAAGGACTCAGGAAATGTTCAGACATGGGTTGTTTGTATCCGATTAAACTTTGTTAAACAAAACTTCGTCCTATTAATCTTCTATTCTCCGTCTTGTCCCTGACGTCAAATCAATTTCTGAAACTTGAAATCATACACGCACACATGGTCCCCCCTCCACCCCTCAGCTTGTTTGAGGACGGGACAAAATAAAAACAATCTTTTGTGGGAGTTTCGGAGTTGTTGCGAGTATTTCCGTGCACGTTTGAACGTTACATTAATGCAATTAATGTAAAAATACCGCCTCCTGAATTCACATGTACTTTCGTACATGAATGTGGGCAGTTTATGTGAGCACAAACGTAGAAGCGGGTGTTTTTTAGCGAGGTAAAATAAGGCAGCGGGGAGCAGTAAGAGACGCGACGCGACATCTGCCAACGAAGGATCGGCAACGTGTCCCGGGATCATTCTCACAAAGCCTTTTTCTCCCGAAAAGGGGGGAACAAGTGGAAAACCGGGCCTGCCCCTGCAGAAGGGCGAGGGCCGGAGGTCGCCAAAGGGCTCGGGGGCTGCGGGGAGGCGGCGGTCCCCGCCTGCAGCCGCACGCTGCCTGAAAGGGATATCGCCCGGTGAAAATCCCCCTCCCGCTCTCCTTCGCAGCCGCTTCCAAGCAAGAGTCTGCCGGGGGCTCGTTTGAAGTGCGCTTGTCCCAGGCTGGGCGGGAGGGTCAGCACACCTGAGACCGGGGGGGCTCAGGCCGGGCATTTTCGAGACCGCAGGCTCGGAAGGGGAGAGGGAACGGGAGCGGCGGACCGCCCTTCCTTCCCTCCCCGGGGGGAGCGCGGGGTCAGCCGGGACCGGCCCCGCACCCTCTCCTGCGCCCCGCTAAGGCACGGTGCCCTCGCTAACGTGCTGGGCTCAGCTGTTTTGTCACGTAAGGAAATGCACATGGCAGCCAGCCCGCATTACACGCCTCGCAGTAAATGGGAGCGATCCCGGAAGATCCCGTGGGATTTTACACGCCCGCGTGTAGGGATAGCTCCGTGCAAAACGAAAGCCCCGTTTCGAACCTCCGCGGGTCTCATCTCTCTCTACATCACACAGCACCTTCCCTCCAGCCACAGCCCAAGGTTGTCGCTAAGTTGTCGCTGTCTTTCCACCTGCCTCTGCCCGCTTTTCCCTGCTTTTCTTTCAGAGGTGTCCAAAGGCTTCTCCGACACCCCCACCGCGTTGCCCCCCGACCCCTGCTCCGGCTCGAAGGTGCTCTTTGACCTCCACACTGTCCACATCGCTTCCCGGGGCGGGGATTTCGCGGCTCTGCGCCCCATAGCAGGATCTGGGGAGGTGGGGGTGGGGGGAAGACAGTGCAGCCGCGACAGTCTGCGACCGTCCCTGCAACAGCCGCACCACGCCTGTGTGGTTCTAACCTCTGCCACCCCAGACCCACACCTTCCCCACGCCACCTCGAGAAACCCGGCCACACCACTATGAACACGGGGGATTTTGTCCTTCGGGAAGGGTCGGGATTCTACTTACAAAATATGTTGCCATATGAGCATCCTTCTGCCTTATCAGCTCCTCAGTAGCCTCCTCCCTTCGGAGAAAGAGAGCGGTTTAGCTTCCTTCCTTCAAAAAAAAAAAATCATTAAAAATCTGCATTTCGAAGTGGGGCTGGAGTGTCGTGCCGCCTTGTATTCGGCTAATTTCTTCCTACAGCGGGAGAGAGGAGGAAGCTGGGGATCAGCGAGGCACTACATCCCGCGGAGCCCCTACAGAAAGGCCCTCACGGAGGCCGGGCTCTTTCTGAAGGCGGCTCGGGGAGGCAGGAACCGGGCACGCCGCGGCGAGCACGGGGGCGCTGGGGGCCTCTGCTGCCTCCCGGACCGGAGCTCGGCCGGAGGGGCGGGATGCCGCCGCGCCGGGACCCCGCTCCCGGCAACGGGAGGGGCTCAAGGGAACCCGGGGGCTGAGCACTCTCTGGAAGCCTCCCCGGCCCCGGAGAAGGCCCTCATGGCCAGGGGGAGCCAGGGGCTGCCAGCCGCCGCCTCGCCGGTACCGTACAGGCGGCTTGCTGAAGGCAACTCACGCCAAGTGCGTTTTGTGGAGGAGAGAGGGCGAGATAGACGGGTTTGAGGGAAGGGAGAGGCCGGGGAGCAGCCTCTGGCTCCCCTCTGCGATGCCCCGGTGTCGGGGGGTGGAGGTGGGACAGGCAGAGGCAGTGACCCCGGAGAGACACCGCCCGCCGGCACCCGGGGCTCCGGCAGCATCGTGCGGGACGGCACAGCTCAGTCCCTCTCTCCGGCACGGAGGGGAAGGAGCGGGAGGGGAAACCCTTTTCCTGGCTGGCCCCTGCCCGAGTCTCTTCCACCCCCCTTCCCCGCTTTGCTTTGCCCAGCCGGGGGGACTCCGCGGTGGGAGCGCGGGTGGGCGCCGGGGCGGCCGCCGGCGGAGCGGTCCTCACCTCGGGGGGAGCCCCCTGCCCGGCCACGCGTGCCCTTCCCCGGGTGGAAGCGGCCTGACCCCGCGCCCCCCGCCCTCCTCTCCCTGCCGCCTTTCCCCTCCGATTCTTCAATGATTTCCTACCTGGAAAAAAAAAAAATTAATCTTTTTGCCAGGCGGGTCACAAGCGATCAACAGGCTGTTGTATATTATAATGTTTTCATATTCCTCTCGGCTCCCCCTGCCCTCTACCGACTCACTGTAGATGTGACCTTTGGTATTTCAGCCCACACTCAGCAGTTGAATGGAAACAAGTTGAGCACGTTCACTTCTGATAAACATTATCCTTAAACCACTGGAGACCCGAGCAGAGTAAACGAGCTTTTCCGACAGGACCCCATCAGGAACACACATTGCGAAAGGGAAAGAAACGAACTATCCAGGAGATCAGAGGCGGGCTCGAGGGTGGAGGGGTGGGAGAGGGAAGGAGGGGGGAACAGACAGGTTAGAGGACACAGCCGGGGGGGTGCGGGGAGAGAAAAGGACACAATTGCGAGCACAATAGGCGCAGATGGGGAAAGAAACTCCCCGGGCAGCGTGGGAGAGCAGCGCAGGGTCACGTCCGAGCATCCCAGCAGCGCTGGGGGAGCTGCCCGGCAGGCAGAGCCCCGCAGGCAGAGGCGGGCAGCAGCACGCCTGTCGGGCGGGCAGCCTCGTCGGGGATCCCTCTATAGCGACTCCGCTTCGGGAATAAGTACGCTGTTAATGCGGATCGGAAGTTTTACGGAACGCACCCCCTTTCCATTGTTTAATTACTTAATTAACGTCATTAAAGGCTGGATCCGGGTCCCACTAGTTCAATGTCTCCTGCCTTTAAAAATATCCAGAGCGGGTCAGCTCACAACACCGAAAAGGATCCTGGCTTCAGCAAACGCCTGCGAGTGTTGTCTGCGCAGCGCGCCATCGCTTTCGGACCATGGCATTTGCGCGGGGCGGGGGGGCGGAATCCCCTTTACCAGAGGTAATTTTATCTAGGTTGAGGAACCACGACAATTTATAAGTGTGATGTTCTGAACGGGCAACTTACGTTTCTGAAAAAAAAACAAAAACAAAACCAAAAAAAAAACACCAACCCCCCAAACAAACAAACAAACAAAAACCCCCAAAACCCCAACCCAAAACAAAACACAAAACTGCCATAGAAAAATTTGTTGTTGTAGGTTTTGGGGTTTTGTTTTGTTTTGTTTTTTAATCCCTGTGAAGGAAACAGAAGCATCCGCCGATATTCCGAGCAAATAAACAGATACCTGCGAAAGAACCACGATCGCCTTCTTTCCACCACAAAACGACTGCAACACGCCATTATTTTCTGGGCGATTTCATGCAACATCCTACTAATTCCTAACTATGCATGTTCGTTGCGGTATGTGCAGGCTCTGAAATCTAGCTAAATTAATTTCACTTTTTTTTTTCTAAAATTACCCTACAAACGTTTAAATTAAAATAATATTTATACAGCGTTCATACACACCAGCGACATCAATTTCATACCTTATACGCTGGTATACGCACTACGGTCACCACATTATTTCTTTTCACGTTTTATTTAATTTATAGAGCCTGTACCTTCGAGACTCTATTAAAAAAAAATACAAACAGAACAAGCAAACCAAACCAAACAAAAAAGGATCTCAGAAAAAAAAAAAAAAAACCAAACAAACCCAAACAGAACAACAAAACCCAAACATGATAAATTCTTGGTTGGAGCTGGGAAGCCCATGATCTCTGTGTGCAACATGTACTTGGGATGTATGTAAGAGGCAGACACACAAGCTCACAGATCAGGACCCGCACACCTAATGCCAAACCAAACACTTCTTCCACATACACAAACACGCCGTGACCCACACATACTTTAATTCCTACCAGCTTTGTCTGTCTTTAACTGTTAATATGCAGCAGTGTCTTTGATAAAGATGAAACCAGCTTGCGAGGGCGTTGACGTTTTACAGTTAAACGCGGTGCGATGTTTAGTGGGGGAGTTAAAACAAGGGCCGAGGCGGTCTCTGGCGGCCGGGGAACCTCAGCATCCCGGTGCCCGGGCGCCGCAAGCCCCGGCTCCTCCCGGGGCAAGCGAAGTTGCAGCCCGTTTCCCGACTGGTTGGTGGTTCCCACCGAAAATAACTCAACGCTCACCCCTCACAGCCTTCTCGTACGCCACCCGTGAAATCATTCGTTAGCGAAAAAGTGCTTTATTACAAGCAGACGACCGTAAGCGAGGAAGAACTTCTCTCCCGCCTCTGCAAAAGCCGACGGGGGGAAACCGCGCGCGTGTGGGAAGACGTCTCTCTGCTTCTGCCAGGGAGAAGGGGGGGCTGTCAGGGAAAAGGAAGGGGGCGGGGGGGGGCTGCGAGCCCTGCCGCCCACTCCCCGGCTGCTTGCTCTGGAAGACGGGCCGGGCCGGGCAGCGCCGGCCCCGACGGTGCCCACCCCGCCCCCTCCCGGTGCCCGCCGCCCGAGGGATGCCCCACCACCGCCCGGGCTCTGACCGCACTTACCGCCGGGCAGGTAGGGACCAGCCATCGCCGCTGCGGCGGGGACCCAGGTGGCGGGCAGAGCGGAAGGGCCGGCGGCGCCGCGCTGTCCGTCATCTCCCCCGGCCACTGGGAGGGCGGCTGGGCGGCGGGGCCGCCCCCCGGGGGCGGGCTCGGGGGAGCGGTGGGCCGCGGCGCCCTGCCCAGCCCGGCCCTGCCCACGTTGCCCCGAGGTTGAAATGCAGAAGTCAAGGCTCTCTCCTCGGGAAGCAGCTTTCCTGGTAGCCCTTTCACGCCCCTGCTGCCTCCTCGCTGGAGATCAGAGAGCCTCGGGGGCTAGTGGCGGCCCCGGAGCGCAGGAGGCGGGGAGCCCGGCTCCGGGCATAGGGCTCCGTTCGGGATTTAGGGCAGCCCCAGAGGTGTCCCGCTCGGAGGAATGGGTAAGTGGCCGGGAGCTGCGAGGAGGGTTCAAGTGCTGTCAAGAGAGGGGGAGCACCCGTGCGCCGTCATCCGCCGCCGCAGCTCCCTTATTGACTTTGCTCGTGTTCCTACAAGTTGTAAGAACACGTTAAGGGTCAGGAGCAGGGAAGAGAGAAAAGCTAATGACTGCTCGGTTTATTATTAATGCTATTAGGCGAGTGCGAGGCAGGATCGCAGCCGAGTGGATGGCTGGAGCCTGCGGCACGTTGTATATTATTCCTGACACCCATCTTAGCAGTTAACATTTTAGCACGTTTGTTTTACAGCCTGGTGTAATTGTGCTGTTAAGCGAGAGGCGCTAACAGCACCAGAAACGGTCTTTAAAAAGTTAGTCGCGACTCGGAAGCACCGCGTTGCCCTTGCCTCTCCCAAGATGTAAAAGAATTTCCTCAACTACTCTGCCTTCCTCCCCCTCCCCCACGTCTTCGAAAAATGTTTTCGTTTTCTTTTTCTTTTCTTCGTGTTCTTTTTTCCTGTGGCAATAAAACCGACTTGTCTGTTGGGGCGATCTCGTTTTTCATCTCTGGAATGTGCTTTTTTGGAATATGCTTCACGCACAGTCCGGAGAGCTCCGACATTTGTTGCCATGGGTTTTCTTTCTTTCTCTCTTTTATTTTATTTATTTGTTATCTCCCCGTCTCGCCTTGCCTTTTTTTTTTTTTTTTTTTTTTTTTCCCCTTCTCTCCGATTTTGGGGACATTCCACTATTCTAAAGAAGCGTGCGTGGAGTGGCCGGGGGGTCCCCGAGCTGTGACATCTGCCTTGTGACGAGGAGCAGTTCCGACGCCCCCTTCTGAGCCATTCGCCGTGTCCGACGGGTGTGTTTGTGTGTTTGCTTGCAGAACCTGCCTTCGGGGAAGTGAACCAGCTCGGAGGGGTGTTTGTCAACGGGAGACCCCTGCCCAATGCCATCAGGCTGCGGATTGTGGAACTGGCGCAACTGGGTATCAGGCCGTGCGACATCAGCCGGCAGCTCCGCGTTTCCCACGGCTGTGTCAGCAAAATCCTGGCTCGCTACAACGAGACCGGCTCCATCCTCCCGGGGGCTATCGGAGGCAGCAAGCCTCGGGTCACCACCCCCACGGTGGTAAAACATATCCGGACCTACAAACAAAGGGATCCGGGCATCTTCGCCTGGGAGATCCGGGATCGCCTGCTGGCCGATGGCGTGTGCGACAAGTACAATGTGCCGTCGGTCAGCTCCATCAGCCGCATCCTCCGGAACAAGATCGGGAACCTGTCTCAGCAGAGTCACTACGAGTCCTACAAGCAGCACCAGCCGCCCCCACAGCCTGCTCTGCCCTACAACCACATCTACTCCTACCCCAGCCCCATCGCTGCTGCCGGAGCCAAGGTGCCCACCCCTCCCGGGGTGCCAGCCATCCCCAGCACCATGGCCATGCCCAGGACGTGGCCGTCCTCCCACTCGGTGACGGACATCCTGGGGATCCGCTCCATCACAGACCAAGGTGAGGAGGGGGGACCCGGGGCCGCGACGGCAGCCGGGCAGGGCCGGAGCGTTTCGGTCCCCTGCTCCTGGGCTCCTTCTTCCCCGACGGTCGGAAGGAGGTTTCGTGGGTTTGCCTCGCAAAAGCTCTCGCGTGTTCCCCGGCCCGAACCGGGCACCGAGCTTACCGGAGGATGCGCCTCGGGACGCGGGCAGATCGGAGGTCCCGGGGTGGGCTGCAGGCGGACCAGCAAACCGTACAATATCGGCCGTCACTGCTGCCGCTGTGACCCGAGAAGCGGCGACCTCGGCCGAAGGGAACGGCCCGGGCTGCGGCGGCCCCAGGGCCCGGGACGCGTTCGGTGCCGATGCCGGTGCCGGTGCAGGCCGGGGCTCGCTGCCGCCTCCAGTCGCAGGCGCCGCCTTGGCGTTACCGAGAAATCCATTTTCTCTAGTTTTCGCAATCAGGCCAAATTTGCTCCGGCAGGAAGTTCAAATGTCACCTAATTGCTTTCATTCTGGCGCTGTATTTTCCTCCGAAGCGGTGGTCCAGGAAAACGAACCCCCCAAGATTTGCTGCTTTTATCCCTTCCACCTTCTTTCTGTTTCTCCGCCTGGAAACTGCGTCGCGTCTCCCAGCCGCTTTCTACGCTTTGCCGCAAAGAAAGGGACATTTTTTCCATCTCGGTCTCTGCCAGTGAACTAACAGTGAATGTGGTTAAAACAACAGTCTAAAATAACCTTCGCCTACAGCGATCTCTGTGTCCCACTCTTCCCTCCCAATTAGCGGGGGGGGGGGGGGGGGAAGCTGTGATTTCTGTTTTCTTTGCGTTTTTAACGGCAACAATCCGGTTCCAGCAGCACTTCAAATGCAAATTGATCCTTTAGGCACTGCAGAATATGTTTTTTCTTTTCTCAAAAAGGCGGTATTTTTTTTAAGCAATACACACAAGCGTACATAAGTATGCTTTATTTATATTCATACATACAAAAATACATAAGCTTTTGTCTTTCTTCGCCCTCTACTTCACGATATAAACTTTATCCTTAGACCGCACTGACGCAAACAAACGTGTTTCTAAGTCGCCTTTAATAAATACACGCCTGGCAATCTCTGCTCTGTGCTGGGGAGAGGTAGTGTTGGCAATCCACATTAAAAAGAATGAGAACATTACAATCACATGAGAAATTGAGGGTGGTTTGGTGGTGGTTGTTTTTTTTTTTTTTTTTTTTTTTTTTTAGTGAGTTCCTTTTTTATTAACACCACATTGGCAGGCAGGCAGGCCTCTGACGGTCCTGCCGGGTGCTTCGGTATCTGCCCCGTCTCCCTCAGCCCTCGGAGCTGCACACATCTTTCTGCAGGGTAAAACCTTCCCCTCCCCTTCCCAGCAGAGAGCCGGGGCCGCTGAGCGGCCGATGCCGCAGATGGGGGCTGCTCGCCCTTGATTTATAGGATAAACTGACCTCGGTGACACGGAAAGGAAGCCCCTATTCATGGGAAAGTGTGAGATCAGCAGAAAAGGGCGCTCACCGAGAGAGCTCAATTTCTTAAGACAACTTCAGGTTTGTGCCTTTCCCTACCCTCGGCGAGGGGCCGAGCGAGGTGGTGTGGCGGGGAACCCCGCTCCCACGGCGGCTCCGGCGGGCTCGCAGCCCCCCACGCTCCGACACGGCCGGGCTCGGGGGAGCGGAGCCCCCCCCCCTCCCCCCCGCTCCGTCCGGGCTCCCCGGTGGGGCCCGGGGAATTTGCCCGGCTGCAAAACAGCCCGGTATTTCCGTGCCGCGGCTGATGCGCGTGTAAATGACAGGACTTTTACTTTCCTCTTTCTTCTTTCATCTGTTTCCCTTTTGTTTTCCTTTTCCTTTTTCTTTTTTTTTTTTTTTTTTAATTTCCTTTTGTATTTTGTTTGGTTTTTTTTTGTTTGTTTGTTTTTTTTTCGTACCAAACTTGTTTGGAGCCTGGTTCATCTGCAGCCGTGTCAGGGTTATTTCTAACAAGGGGTATCGTTTGTCCTCGGACTCGCGCACACACATACATACACGAGGCGATTCCCGTAACTGCCCTCTCTTAGGAGATCCCGGGGGACAAGTGCCGGGGAGAGGGGGCAGCTCCGTCCCGCCAGTACAGGGATGAGCGACTCGGCCGCTCCGCGCTCGCTGCCCTCAGCTGCACGGATGGCCCCGACTCCCTTCTTCCCCAGGACCAGGATCACTCCATCCAGGGGCTCCCGGGAAGCTCAGTGAGGTGTAGCGGGCATGGCACAGGCTTGCCCTCAGCTCTGCCCCACAGGCTGCGTCCCGTGGGGAGAGGGAGCCGTCTCCAGCCCGGAGCAAAGCGCTCCGCATCCCGATCCTTGCCTCTAACCTCCCCTTCTCTCCCCCGTGTTTCCCAGCAGTGAGCGACACCTCGCCTTACCCCAGCCCCAAGGTGGAGGAATGGAGCAGCCTGGGCCGAAACAGCTTCCCCCCCCCGGCGCAGCACGCCGTGAACGGGCTGGAGAAGAGCTCCCTGGAGCAGGAGGCCAAGTACAGCCAGGTAAAGAGAGAGCGGGGGGAGGGCGGTGATGCACGGGGGCCCTGAGCTCGGCCGCGGGCTTGTGGCCCTTGCCCGGGGTTGCCGCTCTCGGTGTGCAGCCGGTGCCGGTTTTGGTTCGCAAACGAGTCCGCCGAGACGGGCGCCGTCGGGAAAGAGCCTGGCTCCCCCCTCCGCTCCTCTCCCCGCTCCCTCCCCCGGCACAGCCGCCGCAGACCCCCCGGCAGCCCCCAGCCAGCCGAGAGAAAAGCTCCCGGCTGGCGGGGTTGGAGGGGTAGCGCCCGCATCCCGGTCGCCCCGGGCTCCCGGCGCTGCCCCCACCGCCGCGGCACAGCCCGCCTAGCAGACACCCGAGAATCGCCGCGCACCGGTCCCCGCCGGCTGCCCGCCCGCTCAGTCGCCAGGCGACCGGACCCGGCCGCGCCGCCCACCGGGGCTCAACCCCCCCCAGCCCCCCCCTCCGGCCCGGCCCCGAGCCCCCGCCGCCCCCGGCCGGGCCGCCCCGGGCCCTGGGAGCGGGCACGTCCCTCCGCCACCGCCCTTAAAGCCGCGTTTTCCCCTGTCCGCAGCGTGCTCTGTAGGCAGGGGAATAATTTGAAAATGAGGTGTAATTGCTTCCTACATTAAGCATTTTTAAACGCTTAAGTAGACGGCGAATTTCCTACGTTTTAATTACAACACAATATAACTGTTACTTAATAAATCTCTGTCTAAATCTTTGTACTTGCTAATCAAATCCCATGCCAGGAGAACAGCCATAAAAGGCTCAACTGTTACTAGCTGGGAAAGCACAGGTTTTTGTAAACTTTTTTTTCCGTGCGATGGAGACATTTCAAAACGTATCTCAGGTCTCTGAGAGTGTGACTTCCCTGCCCTTCGTTTGTCATGGTTCTAACGAAGCCGAGGAAAATCTGTGATCTGTTTAGTGTGTGCCCATTCAAAGACAGAGGGTTCGGACGGATTTTTCAAGTTCTGTGTCTGGTGTTGGATTCCATGTTGAGGAGACTTTTGTAGCTCGGATTTGGTGCTGAGAGTAGCTGAATCAGACACTTTCAAATCCAAGATGCGGAGCGCAAACTGCGGGAACATTTGCAAAGAGGTGAATGAGGCAGAGCTGGAAATACCGTAGGCCCCCACAGGTGAACAACCGCTTTATTCCATATATTGTCCTACGAACAATATACCGCTCTTAATGCTGTCAGATTTGGTTTGTATTACATTTTTTCTATTATTCCATTATTCTTTTGTTCATTTCATATTACAAAGAGCAATGTAGTATAGCCACGACTATATGGTTAAAGGTAGAATTAGAGTTAATATTCATCCTTCCACAATTTGCTTTAAAAACGAAACAAATAAAGTGTTAGCAGTCATACTAGAAATGATGGAAATAGCTTGTCATTATTCTGTTAAAACCAGCTGCACTGTGGCTGTGTTGTCTTAGGTTCCAGGCTGGGCCTTCTGCATGCGATTCTGCTGAAATATTCACAGGATCCGGCTTGTAGGCTCTGTTGGAATCTCATTTACCTCAATAGATGTGTTGAGGAACAATGTTATGTACATCGGGTTATTTTCAATGCTGGTGCTGGAAACATTTTTTTATCTTTTTTCTCTCTTTCAATATTTATGCTTGCATCTTCGTAATATATCACTGTTCTGCTGTCAATACTAGTTTTAACGTTTTGTTCAACCTGAAAGATCACCCGATAAATGTAATTTAAACATATTCGCTATTTAAAAATGGAGCAAATTGCTATTAATAAAATGGAATTCATTTATCAAAATACATTGTCCAGAGAGTTTAACAGGGCAGAAAAGCTAAAACGTATTTATCTGAAAGGTCATTTTAGAACCCTGCTCACTAAAAGAAGACACAGAGGACATTTCCCCCCGGCTCCTTCCCCATAATAATATGGGTAAATAGAATTTGGCTTTGGAAAGTTCTAACGTATAGACCTGACTATTCAAGTAGTATTTAGCCTTGCTTACCAGAGAATTCATTCACATGTACATTAATTGCTTTGTCTGTCACAAGTTTACTACCTTGCTAATTTAGAATGTATTCAGAGAAAGTTCATGTCAGATAAGGGTGTGAAAATGTGCTTTTTTTGCAGTTTTTGCAACATTCTTTTTGCCAAAAGATCTGTTCCGACCAGGGGCAAAGTGAAATTTATGAGCTAAATTCTTGCTGCACGTAGCACTGACTTACTAGCTGTCCGTTCGCTGAAGCGCAGTGGGTCTGGGGTGACAGTCTGTGACAGTAAGGTCTCATCAAAAGGCTCTGATGTTCCTGGATCTTTACATAGTCTCTTGCAATGCGGACTGCTTTGGGTGTAAATAGATGAGCAAGCGACAGGAGAGAACATTGATTCATTTGTGCGGATCTAGCAAGTGGGTATCTGGAATGGTGGAAAATGGGGAAGCCACAGTCATATTTACGTGCCAGAAGGACTACGGTGAAATAGGCTGCCTTTGGACTTCAGGGTAAATGCTATTTTCCTCACGTCCTTTGGGCAAAGCTCGTTACAAAAGCTGGGTCTTTAGAAGGCAGACAGCAGATTTCACCCAGAGAAGAGAAGTGACTGCTCTTTAATATTCCGGTTTTATGTCTGTATTACCAAAGTCAGCGGCACCTACAAGAGGAGTAGAGCAGCAGGGAATCAAGTGTGCCTGTTTTACTTAGGCTTTCCAATTACACACCAGGAGCAGAGGGAACGTGCTCTGAAGCGCAGTAACAAAGGGTTTTGTGTGAGCGGTAGGGAATTCTGCTGTTCCCAACAAGTATCAGCTATACATTTTAAGCATCAGCAACATTCAAGGTTCACCTGTCCGGTAGCAAGTGGAGGACTTGTTCCCCAGCCTTAGTCATGTAAGATAATACTTCAGTCCTCAGGAAATCCCCTGGGAACTCCCTCTGTATGAGAAAGACTGGAAAAATTGAGCCCAAGGAACAAGGTCTTCTGTACTTTTAAAATACATTTATTTGATCTCTCCTTTTAGATGATATACATTTATTTTGACACACAGGATCCTGTAGGCTTTTTTCAGGCAAAACTCTTGTTGACCTCCCAGACATGTCAGCCGGCAGCCTAAGCCGATCTCTTCGATGGGTTCGAACGGCTGCATTTCACCCCTTGTCTCACACATCAGTGGGAATTCAGCCTGGGAAAAGACTCCACTAAAGAGGCAGGAAGACTTCACATTTTTGCCCCAGCAATACACAGTCACACACATTTAACACGAAACTGAACCTCGGGTGTAGAACATTTTTCACTTGAAGTATTGTGAATTTCCTGGTGTCTCTGGGGCCTTTGTTTGTGATGTTGTTCAGTATTTGGGTTCGGGGAGTTGAAAGCTCTGCCTGGCGGACTGTGATTCTGTACCAAACATTCCGCAGGAAATCACAGAGATGCCTTGTCAAGTTTCTATTCATTTTTAATTACCCGGTGTCCCAAGCTGTCGTTTATATGCAATTGCATTATATTGAAAAGTTTGTCATACTGCTTTGCAAACAGAGTGACTGTGAATCAGAGAAACTGAAAACAGATTTTTGTGAGAGCTTGACAGTTTTGGGTCATACACATTTAATGCAGAGCTCAGTTATATTGCAGTATTTATCTGGAGATGCGCATTCGATGTGGTGTTGGGGGAATGGCTTCTGCAGATAATTATATTATTGATACAAAGCTTGAATATTCTGAGTACTCTATGCATTACACAGTTTATACTGACAGCTGCATTATGAAAAAAACAGCCAAAATCACTGAAATACAAACCCATTTGTACTCTGCATTTGAAATAAAAACATTTAATAAATATCTATCATATTTAAAATGCAGTTTTCAGACATCTGATGCTTGTGACTTTCTGCACTAACGTCATGGGTGTGCAAACTGAAAAAACGGTGGTCTTTATTTACACATGTATGAAAACATAGACGTATGTCTGTATGATTTGTTGAGAGGCAAATAGCTTTGGAAGTATTTTTTTTTTTTTTTTCAGAATTATTTGCTGTGTGCATTGCAGGAAGCAGATGTGCATATTGCCAAAGGGAGCTGATACTCATTAATGGGAAAAAGCTTGTAACTGGGCTCTAAGAGCAAGTGGTTGTTGCAAACTCGCTCCGGGAAAGGGTGAGCTCTTTGGAGGCCTGATCCCCAATCTACGGGAGTTGCTGAAAACACTCCTGCTAATTCAGAGGACCTTGTGAACATGGTTCGAGTGAAGTCTTCCTCTGACATATCGGGCAAACCCCAAAGCAGCGACCGTTTCACCTCTGTCTCAGCTGAACTTCATCAGCTTGAGTTAGCGGCTTGAGTTTTGGGCTGTGCTGGGGTAGCGCTCCCTCTCCTTTGGTTGAATTCTGATTAGGGGTCACGAGCTCCCTGTGCTTACAGCACGTGAAGGGAAGGATCCCTTTTAGGGCCAGTGATTGCAAATAACTGTGGGTGCAATTCTGGACAATTATTTGCACAGAAAATATAGGCAATGTAAATATTCAGTTCCTGATCTTTGATTGTAGATGAACAATGAACTGTATATGCGGTGGCCAAAGCATCTGTACTTGTTTTTATCTGCAGTGCTTAGAACCCACGCCATACGGTAACTTCTTTGGGAATAAAATGAAAATGTGACCTTAAATGTTATGGCCAATTACGTGACCCTCCTACACAGATTATTCATTGCAAAAAATAATTAGCAGATTACTTATTCGGCATCTTATATTCTAGCTCAGGATTCAGGCAGTTGGATTCCTGCTATGGGTCTGTGCAAAATCCATCAGCGATAAAGGTCCAGACCTCCCGCTCCTCACTCGTACCCGGGGGGAGGGAAGGTGTTGAGGAAAGGTGCTTATCTGCTTTCTTGCCGTGGTACCTAGCAGAACTGTTAGTAGAGTTCTTGTCTGGCGCAGGGGTCCAGACCTTTGCTTGGAGGCTGTCTGGTTCCACGTCGCTCTCGTTAGGATCTCCAGACACGTGCCTGCTATTAAAACACTGTCACTAAGGCGGCTTGCTCGAGGTCTAGGCATCCATGTCATTGCATGTTGTGGGTGAGGGGCATGAGCTGATCCCACTACATGCACCCGATTCCTTCCCAGGTGATCTGGATGGCACCCCATTCGAACCCCATTTGTGAGACCTGCCTCTTACTGGCCACCTGCTTCCACGGCCAAAACACAGTGCCCAGCCCACCAACCCACATGGCTTCAGGGCACTCCACCTGGATGAAACTAATAAAGAAAGTCAGAGAGGTGAGTGAACGGTATAACGACACTCAAACTGCACTCTGAGAACCCTCTGCTCAAAGGGCCCCAACCCACCAGGAGCTCCGCCATGACAACCAGGGACTGCAAAGCAAGTGGTGGGAGAAACCTACCACAGCCGAGGAGCAGCGTGATGGGGGCAGGGGGATGAGATAGGACTTGATCTGGTCAGTCTCGTGGTGCGGTGCTCGCAGTAGAGTGGGAAGCAGATAAAGACTGTATGGTGTGTTTGAATTCGTGTGTTGTGGCAATTTATCAGCTCTTAGGAATCGCCTGCATACCTAGTCATAATGATGATGGGCATTCAGTAATCGATGGGCTGTGGTTTCACCCTCGTTAACTTACCAGCTTACCCAGTAATTGCCTCTGCAGCACCAGAGGTTTGTTAGACAAAGCATACCGCTGTTTTGGCTCTCCCTGAAGAGGACAAAGTGGGGACTTTACCAGTTTGACCCCATATTTGCCTGGCTTCTAGCCATCAAGAAACCCTTTGATGTCTCTGCGTCCGTAATATCACCTTCTTCCAACCTCATTACGGACACAGAGAAATTTCAATATATTGTTAAGTATATTATATTAAGAAGGCAGTTTTTATTCTATTTTTTAGTTATATTTTTTCCTAGAACTTTTTGCTAATCCATTGTCATTTTAACCATCAGGGTAGGAAGAACAAATACTGATTCCTTTCAGTGTATTTGCTTGTTTAATGTCCATGGGTGCCCTGCCTGAGTCCAGGTTTCGCCAAAATACCAAGGGGGAATTATTGTGCAAATCTGTTCTAAAACTATGGGAGTCTGTTGTTAGTTCCTACTCAGGGGACTTTGCTTATACGGCGTGATTTTCTTTCTGAACTTTCCTTTTCTTCTTGTAAGCACAGGATATCTGTTTAAGGGAGACTCAAGTTGTATCTTTGTCATCAAAATTAAGCTTTGTGCTGACAGCAAACAGAATTTGTTTTCACTCTGCTTTGAGGTAGTCCGTTTGTGAGGTTTGTTAAATAATAGGATATAACCCAAGACCCAGCACCTTCACTGGGAAGGCAGTGACTTCCATTTATATCCTCCTTCCTAAACTGGAGTATGAATGGAAAGCAACCATTCAGTGAATGTACAGACCTTGCACAATAATCTATGTTTGGGAGATGTTTTAGGTGGACATATTAGTGTGTGCCATATGTGGTAGATCTCACTTCACCGTGAAAACCATCTAAACCCATCCCTCCTCTGAAGAAGCATGGGAAACCCTCGCTCCCTGCTTTTCCCTCAGAGCGTGCTTAGGTTTTACAACAACCTCTATCCGTGCCTTTTTTTCCTACCTCTCTTTTCCTCTGTTGTTTTTGTAGTGGATTCCTCAGTCTCTGAGAAAGAGGTTTTTTTTTAAAACTTTTGTTTCTGCTGTAGTTTGTTTTGGAAAAGACATAAAACGCCCCTGGCTCCTTTAGGAAAGGATTGGTGATGGTGTGTAAATTCAAGTTACCATTACTATTTCCAAAAGTGGGTTTTTATTTCCCTGAAGAGGCCAAGATTTAAAATTTGATAAGAAAATATAATTAAGAGTGATCTTGATGCATGTTGCAGCTATAGTTAAAACACTCATTTGATATTATCTGATTTCTGTGTTATTCAGTGCAGCTGGGGATGCCTATAAGTAAAGGAAACAACTTTAAGTTAATAAAAAAGCACATTAAACATGGGGAATGGGATCTGCTCATTATTAAGGGAATGAATATTACTTTAGAAGGAAGTAGTGTGATTTTCTCATGCAGTACATTATAATGCATTGAATTTAGTAACAGGAGAAATAACTAAAGAAAATGGCATCTTTGTAAAAGACACCGTATAGGATCGGGTAACTAATTATATTGGAATTGTAAAGCACTCGTGCATGCAAATAACTTTTTTTTTTTTTAAATTGTGACTTCAACTAGAATACCAGCATTGCTTCGTACGACTTACAGCGAAACAGAAATATTGTAATTCCCTATTCTTGAATGGTCTCTTCCCATTTTTTTGAAGCTCAGTCTTTGGGGAATCAACCCAGTTCAGCTGAGCAACAGACTGCCTGTAAACCCCTTGCCCATGTGTTATTTTAAAAGCTTCTCAACTCTAGTGTATTATCGCTGTCCAGTCTCCCTTGAAAATAATGGCATATGTTTTAAAGTAATGTCCTACCTACAAAATGTTCCCTCTTCTGTTCAAGGTTTTTTGGACGTCAAAATTATTTTACGACAATGTCCTCATTTCTCAGTCTGTTCTATTCTCCTCTGCTTGCAGCCAAATTAATAGAAAAATGAAGGGGGTATATGTTCAGGAAAAGAAGTTAATTCATCTAAGAATATGGATACATGATCTAATATGAGCTATTAAAAGGATTTTTGCAAGAAATTTTTCCAGTGTTATAAAAAGACAGCAAACACTGGTTTGTAGGGTCAACTCTGACTAGGTTATTCGCATACAGCTTAGCAACTTTATTACATTTTTCTTAAAAAGTTTTTTAATGAAAAATGTTATGGTAAACTGGAGAAATTTACTCAGTGCTGACTTTTGTAATCCTTCTTCTTTAGGTAACCCTGGCTTACCTGTGTAGGCACATTAATTTTAGCGGGACACTGATCCGAATGAGCGTTTGTAGGATCGTGTCATTTTTCCCATTGATGCTGAAGTACTGAATTTAGCTTCAAAATTTAGCTGTAATTTAATTAACTACAAGTTCTACCAAAGTATTATTTAAGGTTACTCATTTTAAAACCTTAAAAGCAACGTAGGTGTATTACTTACATCTTTAGGTAATGCCCTTTTCCTAAATGAGATTTCCATTACAGGCCTGCTGCTGATGTTTTACTTGGAAAATTTGTTTACTCTTCCCTTGGGAACTCATATGTTGGTTTGATTTATAAATCATATTTAACCTCCAATTAAAAAGGGAGATTTAGCGTGTTTGCTTCCTTTATGTTTGCAGTTTGTGTTTGATTGCTCCTAGTCTTGTTGCCATAACCTTTTTGACTGATTATGCGCCCGTCGCTAAGAACATGAGCGATCCTCTGGGTTTTTAAGGTAATTTGCTCTCCCGATGGAAGGACTAGATACTCACCTCTGCTCCCTGCTCTGCTTTTGCCTTGCGGTGGAAAAAATGACTTCTCCAGTAGCTACTTTGCGACTGTGCTTTCGGGACATTCAGAAGAGCTGCCGCGTTTCCAGAAGGTGTTTGGTGTTTTTCATTTTGCAAAACGAGCGGCGAGAGGGTGCCTGCCTGCGGAGCTGCGGCAGCGGCCCCGAAGCTAAAGCTGCTGCCCGCCCTCCTCTTCGCCGGGGAGCTGCTGCTCCCAGTCAGGCGGCCGGGATACCTCCGCAGATTTGTTTCGTTTGCTCTCGGGGAAAGGCTCTGCGTGCTGAAGGATCAAGGCAACGCGCTGAGCTTGCTGATCCAAGGGCAGGAGGGAGTCATTCCAGCCAAGTCAGTGTTAGCATTGAGAAATCGAAACGAAAGAGCAACCTTATTCA
This sequence comes from Vanellus vanellus, assembly GCF_965231255.1. Classification (NCBI taxonomy): domain Eukaryota; kingdom Metazoa; phylum Chordata; class Aves; order Charadriiformes; family Charadriidae; genus Vanellus; species Vanellus vanellus. The sequence continues at coordinate 44,188,466 of NC_138911.1, forward strand.
CCAGAGGTGTGTTCCCCAAGTCTTGACACAGGCTGAACTTCTGCCGATTCCGGCGGGGCAGTTGGGGCTGAGTCACTGTCCAAGCTCATTAGGGTTGGTGAATTAGGTAACTCGAGCTCGAAGCCTATGTTGTTTCTCCAGAAAGCCTTTTTTTTTTCCTAGACATTTAGAATACTTCTACAAAACATACACTCTTAGTCTATGCAATAAACGATCTGTTTAATGAAATAGTGTAACGACTGCATTGCAACGGGCGAGTGATTCAAATAATTGGACAGACTAGCTTTAAAATAAGAAGAATCATTTACATTCTTTTGGATGTTTACTTTAGAGTTGAACTATAAAACTGAGGTGGCATCCACCTGTGGCATCAAATCTGCTCTCGTTTTTATTAATGTAAACCAGAAATTAAGTCATTTGCATTATTGCTATAAATAACAACTAACATAAATGCAGGTCTGTGATTTTGAATGCTGTTTCTGAGAAAATTTAGGTGACTCTGGGTCATTTTCTGAAACGTTTAGAAGCCATGTGGGAATGGATCGCAGGGACAGGGTCTAATTTTGATACAGAGAGGACACATACCTAGCAAGCAAAAGGCAAAGAAGCAAAAATAGAGAAGGGGATTAAATAAGCCAAAATAACCTCAATTAAGTACAATATAGAATTTGGATTTATACCATGATGTCTGAAAGTGGAATCTAACTTGTTTCTCTGGTATTAACATGACCAAGGCAAAAAAAAAAAAAAAAGAGCCAGGTAGTTTGTCCGACGTGGATTGACTGGGAAGATTGTCCAGAAAGCTTGTGCCCTGTGTCTCCTTACCATGCAGGAGAGAGGAGACTGAAGTCGCATGACACGTTATACCAGCATAACCTTCATAAAAGAAATCAAGGGGGGTGGGGGGGCTGTGCCTAGTTTGGAGAGGAACTTTTCTGACTTTTAGGAGTCTAAACAGCTAATGGAAATTACTTGTTCCAAAGACAATCCCATATAATCTTAGTTCTAGACTTGCTTTTCATCCACCCACCCCCTCTGTGTCCCAAATCCCAAACAGACTGAAAACAACAATGACAACAAAAGTTGTTTCTATTTAGTATTGTACCTAAAGTGTCTAAAACTAAAAATTGTTAAAACTACTGAACTTCATCGGTGAAAATATATGCAGTCCATTTGTTTCAGCAGCATCATTTTATGTGACCCAAAGCAAGACTTTATGTCTACCTGGGCTTTGAATTCTGACCTGGATATTCCTTTCACTGGCGCGTATCAGCAGTAACTCAGCAGAAAGGCACCAGACTCAACTTGTAATCCTGACCCAAACGCTGTTGTTTTGCAGTTATCTTTGCGAGAACACGTTTGACTGAATTTGTGGATTGGTGGGAAGTTGCGCATTCTAGGTCTTGAACACCTCTTTAAAATTTGGACATACTTATTCCATCAGTTGTCTCAAAACCTTGATAGAAGCAGCAATTCCAAGCAACCATTTCTCTGTGGTCTTTGTAGAAGTTGGACAGTAATCACTTTCAAACAGGAACCCTTATCACTTGCACAGCGGAGGTTCTAGTTCAGTTAGAACTGCATGTTTGTTTGTTTGCTTTAAAAAATTAGATTTCCCTTGAAAAGCAATGGTTTAAATTAAGAAAAAAAATATTTATAAATCTTAAAAACCAGGTTCAAGAAGCTCTGCACTTAAAACAAGTTCTAAGGGTTTTAAAAATCCATAAACACCATGGGGTTCTCGCACTCCTAATTATGAATGTTTAGATTTTGGTGTTCATTTCCTCTGATTGAAATACTGCAGGATGAATTATTCATCCAGTATATACAGGGTCATGGAACTTAATCCCCTCCATTTATTTTAAGTGAATGTCATGTTTGTAAAAAGTGCCAGATTGACAGACAAGATTCAACCCTTCTGATAACCTACACATTGTATCTAAAGCTGTTTAGAAGTAAAAACTCTTGCGGTTAAAATTATTGGTTCAAGTCCTTCACTGATGAAAGTCAGAGATGAAAATCAGGTGTTTTTTTTTTTTTTTTTTTTTAAGCAGCATAGTTTTAAATCACAGAAGGTGAGGTTTTCTCTATTCGCTCAGCTTTAAATTCGGATCAGAGGAGGCCTCTGGCTGCTCTCTGGGTATGACTGAAACCTCTCCTGAAGCAGAACTGCGCTCCGTGCCGGGCCAGTCCTTACCCATCCCAGTGCCGCCTGCTTGGCTGGCTGAAGGCACTTACTGGCATTCACATCATCACGGTTTTGAGTGGTAAAGCTTTGTAGCAGTGATTCATTAAGTCAGCGAGGCAGCGACAACAGCTTTCCAGCACTGGTGGCCTCTAGCAGGTTGCAACTGGCGGTCCCTACGCAACTGCCTCCTCGTCCTGCCCTCGGGAGTTAGGGCAAGATCCTTCTCACGTTCAAAATAGTTAGACACTATAAAAAGATCACTTATCTCAGTGACAATTTACCTAAAGGGTGGCAGTGGTGTTGGGATAGGCTAAAAGGGTTGTTCTGTCTGTTACACATGAGGATAGGTATTCCTTTAAATTACGCTTTTACAAAAACTAGTGAATCTTTAGTCAAGTCCCATCTGTTTTATCAGTAACAACCCAAGTAGCACCTCCAGTGTAACTCACTAACAAACTGGGGCTTCTCCATTAATTACATTTTGTAGGCTTTCATTTTACTTCATGCCGTAAGACCATACTAAGGAAGGCCACACAATGATAAACAGAAGTGGAGGAAAATATATATGGTTGGATTAAATATTCATCAACAATGCCTGAGTTAATGCGAGCTGTCCAGGAGCTCAGATTCGCCCCAGATCATGCAAAGTGATCAGTTTCTGGTTGCTGAGAAACCCCTGGCAGCCTTGTCCGTAGGCGCTGCAGCAGGCCAGGATGTGGCCTCAAGGATCGGTGGACCAGCAAAGAGGTGGCTTGTTGGCACATCGCCTGGCACAGATCTAGCCTGTGCCCCACTAAGCACACAACCAGCCTCTGCCCCAGTGTGGGGCCGGGCAGGGCACAGCCCAGGGACCCTGCCCGACAGGCTGCGTGGACAAGGCCACCCTGCTTCTGGCAGAAGAGAGGAGAGCCATGGGCATGGCGTTGCTCACCCTCAGGGCCAAAGAATTGGCCCTGGACTGTTTTATTTACGTGTACAGACGTAGTCGTCAGCTCCAGGGACTTTTTTTTGTTGCCTGGACACAGTGTTTGGACATAGCAGGAAGTAATTTCGTGAGTACCAAAAGTTGCCTTTCTCACAGGTGGCACTACCCATGTCCTCTTGGCCTGTGATGGTGGGATGGGGAGAGGTGTGTGGCAACGTGATTGCATCGAGCAGTATTTTGCCTTGGCATAATACAGCGCTATGCACAACTTTGAAGGATGCGTTTGCAGTCTTCCTCTTCCTCAGATGAGATGTTGTTAGAGCATCTGCCTTTTCTAAAGAGCTCTAAGAGGAAGTGCCAGTGGTTGGAGAGCATCCTGCAGCATGGCAGTCTGTACAGCATACGGGAAGCATTTTCTCTTCTCTGTGGCAAACGAGGACTCTGGCTTTTCCCAGAGCCACATGTGGTAGAGGGGAGCAGTGACAACACAGGAGGCTGAAGTGACATGATCCTCCTCTGTGGCCTAGGAGGAATCCTTTCACAAGCACAGCCAAGGGTTCGCGGGACATGACCACTCATAGTGAGGAATCTTCCTTGAAATGGGGCTTCCAGGCACATCCTTGAGCCCACTGCTTGGTACCAGCCTGCTTGGGAGCGGGCAAGCCTGGAGAAGCAGGGTGGCCTCGCAGAGTTTGAAAAACCTCTTGTGAGCCTCAGGGACTGGATGTTTGTGCTGCCACAATGGCTATGAGACTCTTGAGGGACTTGCCCCAGGTCTTTCCTCCTTCCAGCACCCCCATTGGGGTTTCTGTAGTGCTTCTCTCTGCAGGATCCCTTTGGGTTGTGGCTCTTGATGTCCCAGTGTTACAAAAGGGCTCCAATGGCTCTACTGCCTCTGTGAAAAGCTTTTTGTTGCAGTTTGTTAGAAAAAAACAGAGAGGTGTTCTTTTCTTGTTTCACATTCTTCTGAAAAGCACTTTACACAGTGGAATAGGTAGGGAACTTGGAGAACAGCAGCTTTTTAGGGCCTGTCACACTTTTTACTTTCCAGTAAATTCAGTGAAATAATTTTCCATGTGATTTAAGAAGTGTACTAATTTACAGTGCAATTATTTGAAGGTTTGTATTAATTAGCATTGTTGAAAACACTGATATTTAGAGCTGAGGCTAAAGTGTAATTCTGAGACACAGTAGGGGACGTGTAATTGGAGTTGAAGGTCAGGTCACATATTTGGATTTTCAAAAGAATAAGGCAAGTTCAGCTTCAACAAAGTGTTTATGGATTTGGAATGACAATTATGTTGCTGCTGCAGCTGTATGTTTTGTACTAATTAATATACCTATCGGAGGCTTGTGGCTGGGATCCCGTCACTGCCTCCTGCTGTTTTAGATTGCTGTACACGTTTATATTGACTCCAGCAGGATTACTGCTTGGTTTCCCAAGTGGCAATGAGAGGATAGTCTAGCCAATGGAACCGTGAGTTCCACTGGTAGGAAACTCATGAGTCTGAAACCAGGCCAGTGCCGTTACGGAGGTAAATACTGGAAATTTAGGCAGGTGCAACCCAGACAGGAATTGACCAAGTGAAATATTAACATCATGTGAAGTTTTAGCAGAAACAAAAGTCTGTTTCATTTCTTAATTCTGCACTATCCAGGTTAGGTCTGGTTCTACCAGGTGATTAAAAATGGCAGATGCTACATGATTTGCTGAATCAATACTTGTGCTTTCATATTGAGATAGGAAACGTTTCTGGGAAAAAATACCACCCCAAATCCTAAAACGTAAACACTGCACAAATTGAAACTTAAGCAAGATAAACGATCTTGGTTTGTACCTGTTCTGCTGAAGAAGCATTTACAGGGTGTGAAATAAACCACCGAACACTTTTTATTTAAATAAGGAGTCATTCATTGTGAAATCCTACCGTGGCAGCCTGAAGGACTCTCCCTTCTCTATTTAAATAGAAACCCTTCTCCCCAGCCTACGGAAGGGCCTAGGAAAATAGCTCGCAGGAAAGGACCCAGCCCTGCAATTGTTTTGTGCACAGAAGCCCTATTGAAACCAGGAGAAGCTGTGAGCAAAGAACACTTGCAAGGTTATATCCCAAGTACCTAGAAAACAGATTTTTTAAAAGACATCATCAATAATAAAAATAATACTACAGTTCTGACTCATGCTCTGAGCAAACAGTTACCAAAGAGTTTAAGATGTTCCACCTCCCCCAGCTGCTTGTTACCTCTCCGCTCCGGGGAGCATTGCTTCGGGATCCGTGCCCGCGCCTGCCCGCTGCAGCTCAGGGCTCAGCCCACCCTCCTTCGGGGCTGGGACAGGCGAGGTGCTGGGATGGGTCCGTCTCTCCTGCCGCTAGTATGGCCGTGGACACCGTGCACTTAGCTTAAACTGCCACAGCGCTACCTGCCAGGGCCCGGCCACAGCGGCCAACACCCCATGCAAAATTTGGGAAAGGTGGGTAAATGTTGGAGCCCACCTGCTACAGCCCATGGGACTCATTGCTGGGAGGATGAAGGTGCTCAGCAAGAGAGCTGGGACAAACCCATCACAAATACCTCCAGCAGTAGCTCTCAAACATAGTGATTAGATGCGGCCGTGGGCTTGAGGAGGCCCTGAGCAGCAGCTTGTGGGAAGGCGGGTGGGCGTACGGGGGAGCTCGGCTGTTCCTGCCCTGTTCTTGGGGTTTGTTCCCTAAACATCTGCTGCTGGTCCCTGCCTGGGCCAGGCTGCTGGGAGAGGTGTGCAGGGCTGATGCGGAGTAACTGGTCTTAAAAGCAAAGTGCAAAGGGGCCACTGTGCCCCTGGAATCCAGGGGAGTGGTTATGGGTGGCTCTGGGTGTCCCCACTGGCCCTGGGTCTTGTACGAAGCCCCAGCAGCGTTTGAGGGCAGCATCTTTTACGGCAGTTCCACTGTGTCTTACTCTCAGAAATGTTCTTCCCTTTCCTTTCAGGCACCCAACGGCCTCCCGGCCGTCAGCAGTTTCGTGTCGGCGCCAGCCATGCCTCCCTACGCCACACCAGCCCAAGTGTCACCTTACATGACGTACAGCGCCGCTCCGTCCGGCTACATGGCGAGCCACGGCTGGCAGCACGCTGGAGGCACCCCGCTGTCCCCTCACAGCTGTGACATCCCCGCCTCGCTGGCGTTCAAGGGCATGCAGACGGCCAGGGAGGGCAGCCACTCGGTCACGGCCTCTGCTCTCTGATGCAGGAGCTGGTCCAGGACCACCACGAGCCCGCTGGCTGGTTGTCCCCTGAGCCTGGCTCGCGGACTGCTCTCTTCGTGCCAGCGATACCGGGCATTTCTCCTCGTGACTGGTCTGCCGTAAGGCTTTTGGGATTGAAAGAGCTGAAGACAGCATCAGAAACTGAGAGAAGTGCGGGGTTGTGCTCTTTAAGTAAAGACCTTGCGTCCCTCAAAGGGCTCGTGGAGCCTTGTCCCACTCTCTCCTGGTCAAACCACACGTATTTATTCTTAATCATCACAGACTTTCTAAATGTGCAATTGTTATTAAAATTTGTGTAAAAATCAATAAAGAAAAATCATCACAGAAAATTCTGCTATGCCTCAAATCAGCAAAGGCGGCTAAACAGGAGACGTTTGCCGATTGCCTAGAGAACAACCCTTTCATCGACGAGGTTATACAATCCACTGCTATTAAGAGACCGCTTTTTGGTTGTTTTGTTGGGTTTTGGTAATCAAATATAGAACCAAGGCAATAGGTGGCTCTCAGATTCTTCTGGCACGTCACCATCGTCAGGCAGTGGTAATGCCTTTGTGTTTTTATCCATTTGTAAATATAGGCTTTTGACAGCATTTGTTTTCACCTTCCAGTACATTTATTTCTACTTTTTTTTTTTTTTTTTTTACGTTAAAAAGGTGACTTTCTAGCTATTTTCTGTGTCTTTGCGTGGTGGGGTTATAGCCTCAGGTGATGAGGTTTAGGTAAGTTTTTTTTCATCGTGTTTTTGTGCCTACAGTGGAGGCTTCAGCATTTCATGAAATAATTACAGTTATTTCATTAGCAGAATATTCAAAGGCAGAAATCCAGCCAAGTAACTCTCCCCAGCTATACCCAGCCTCCCAGATCCACAAAACACCACATTTACGTTAAGTGTACAAACAGAAATGTGTGGAAAATATCTGAACAAACCTGAAAACTGTAGAGGAAAATGCCGTCAGTGTGCAACCTGTGCAGAGATGTGTACAAAGCCATGTCAGTCACCAAACCCACTGAGAAACAGAATTGTACCGTCATTGTCGGCTCACTCGTCTCCAGCCTTTTCGGCCCCAAGATTATGTTGTAATTTTTTTTATGAGGAAGTTGTCTTTGATTTCTGCTTTAATGAATGTAAAATACGGCTCTTGGTAAAGTTTACATTGTTGTTCTGAAGCATTTTTTTTTTCCCTTATAGGTATACTGGTGGTGGTGCTACAAACACAGATATTATTTAATATTAACAAACTCCCTTTCTGCATTTCTGTATCCAGTGGCAAGTACTCTGTGCCAGTTATTTTACTTTCAACTTTAATCCCAAGAGAGCTAACGTTCTGATCTTTGAAAATTTACCTGTTTTCCTTGGGCAATAATAAAGTTCTGACTATTGTTCCAGAATGCTTTCCACATGCTGTAGGTATGTTCATAATATGAACGTGGAAAAAAAAAAAAAAGCCTGGTGTGACATTTCATATCCTACATAGAACATTAATATATTGTATATTTTTATAACTGTTGTGCAATAACTTCAATTACACCAGAGATAGTTAAAGCAGAGGAGAAAACTTCATTCTTCAAATATTGCTCTATCTACATACCATGTTAAACATTCATTCAGTGGGAAGGTAAAATACAGTCCCCTCTTAAAACACAGTCCCCTCTGTGGATTTCCAGCTTTCATCATCAAGACAGCTGTGGGTAAATTTTCATAATAATCTAAGTAACCAGTACATATGTTATGTACAGTATATCCACTGAAATATAGATGGACTCAACTGGCTGCTGCCACCTTTGCTTTTTGCATTAAAAAATAGTTACCACAACTGTATTTCTATAAAGAACACAGGTATTGTATTATGGCCCTAAGGAAAGAAAGACCTGATCTCGGGTCTGATCCCATATTCTTCAGCCTCAAAGGCATTTGACAGCTGTTTAGCTTTAACGAGATGCTGAAACCCTTGTTATTCCATAGAAAACTTTTTGAGGAATGTTTCTTTGAAACCACTAAAGGTAACGTGCGCACAAGTGCACTTCCACTCTGCCACAGTTAGTGACGTGACGGACATTATTCTGCCTTTATGCAGTTGTAGCTGAAATAAGATGAGCCTTAATACCATGAAAAAGAAATTGGTTTAATTCTAGACAAGCTCTTCACTAAAAATAAAATGGAGAAAAAAAAAAAGATAAGAAGAAGATCACGAGTCAATAAATGATTAGGTTGGCAACCGGATTTTAGCTTTCAACCTTGTTGTTTTACTGGATTACAGAATTCTTGAGTAAGCCTACCTATTGTTATCCATACAGCACAAACAAGGTAGATCAAAGGAAATAAAAAATCTGGGGGAAAATAAAAAAAAAAAAAAGAGAAGCCTTCCGTAGCACAGCTTTTTGAGCTCCAAGAATTCACAAGCCTGTAACAAAGTGTGCCTATGCTAAAAGTTTTCAAAATTTTCCTGAGCAACAAGATGCCATTTCTGGAATAAAAGTCGTCTTTTCTGACATTCGCATGAGGCATTACTGTGTTTTGGGAGATACTTAGAGTGACAGGTCCTTAGCTTGTATCAGTTGTTTGCATTGTCTTGTCTTCAGCTAAACCAGGATAATTTACAAAGCAAGGAGAAGACATGACGTTGATTATTCCTCACGTGGGAATACACTACCATGAACCATTTTTGCTTGTGTTTGTTTAGGTACAGCTCTTTGCGCCTCTGCCTGCTGTATGTAATACCTTAACCCCAAAGTGGAAAGTCGGTGGGGCTGTGTGCAGAAAGTGGTGCTCAGAGGGAGCAACGGTACCTGACCTTGGCTCTCGGTGAACTGCCTGTGATGGATTTTTTTGGTGTGAGTTTTCATAACAATTTTTTTTTCTTAAATTCTGCGAAGCTGAATCCTCCTTTGCCCAAGGACTTTTTTCCCCTGCTTATACTCATGGGTAAACTGAAAAACACAACGTTAGCTTATTAGCCACACAACTTTGAGCCACTGTACAATAAACAAAGGAGAAAAAGGGATTTTTTTTTTTTTTAAGTAATAAACAAAGGTCAACTGCTGCTGTCACGTATAGGGGTATAAATCTGGAGTGAACCCACTGAGGTGAATGGATTAATTTGGGAAATATGCAGTATATGTGAGTGCAGAATTTAAGGTTTTAATCTGAAAAGCTGCACTCCATTCCCAGAGTGTCAAATGTTTTCGAGGAAATCAGTGAAGCCTAATGCTCCCTTCTATGACAGCCCCACTGTGTTTGCATGGTCCCGGCACAGAAGACCTCCGGTGTAAAACTGAATGAGACCCCATATTACACCAGGAGTGACAGGGACTGGGCTGGCACGTTCATGGGCTTGTTTCCTAAAACAATGCTGTGTTTTCTGCTTTCTAGTTGTTCTTTCTTTATCAAAGATCAGGCTGAGCTATTAACTAAAAAAAAAAATCATGTTGGAAAGGATGTAAAACCAAAGGCTATATATGTATATACAGTATGTTTAAAGCCTTTTATTTTTATATTTTGTACGCTCTAAATTAATAAAAGACTAATTATGAAGTATTTTGCTTTTAATTTTCAAAATTATCTTAGTAGTGTTTTCTCTTTGGCTAAGTACCGATAATGAAATGCAACAACGAGGAACATTTGCCTTAAAATTATAAACAGTAACAGAGCTAATTTTATTGATTTTAGCTATGAAGTAGCATAGGTATGAGAAGTCGCTGTTGTCAAATTTAGACAAAAGAGAGGTTTATTGAGCGTGTCAGCACAAGCATCCTTGAAAGCGCTGAGAATGCATTTCTATTTTTAGCGTTTTGTTGCTTTTCTAATGCATTAAAAACAGTCGTGAGACGAGACTTCACATGTGAACTGTCATTTTCAAGTAACAATCTGGAAAGATATTTCTTTAGGATTGCTGGGGAAAAGGTTTGTACCTCCTTAAGAGGAAGAACATTTAAAGTTAACAGTGTGAATGTTGTATGGGGTGATACAGAAACCTTCAGCAATTGCAAGACACGCATCCATTTGACAACAAAGCAAGTTTAGATAAGGGGGATGGTTTTATAACAGAATAGTGTAATTTTAAGTTATTTAAAGAGTTCTTGAAAGGAAACTGTGGAGTGGCACAACTGCATGAATTGAAACAATGCCTTCAATTAGCGTAGCAGAAATGATATTTCACAGAGCTAGTTAGAATGACTAATAAAGACCGGAATATATCACCGAAATATTATTTATATTTAAAGTGACTGGGAAAAGCAACAATTTTAGCTTTAGAGTAACATTTTTTATCTATAGAAAGGTGCATTTCTTTGAGGTGTACAGCTAGCTATTTACGACTGCATATGTGCTATCCATCTAGAATATTGTTTCTCCATCCGCCAGTGGTAATGAAGGGCTAAAGGGGCAGTCAAGGTGCATTGAGCTTTTTCATCACAGAACAGCTCTTTAAGCAGAAATAGTATATGAAGGTGGATAAAACATTCACAGTAAAATCTCATACGCCTAAAGGTATTTTTTTTCTGTTCATGTACTTATTTTTTCTTCGATTCCCACAGTTGTTTTGCACTTTTACGTAACTTAATTCAGACTAATTACGTTCAGCATCTTCTGTGACCCAAGTGGGATTTATATGATATATATGGCTAAGAACAAGTAGGACCAGTATGTGTGTTTTTAAGGTTACGGCTAGTTGCACCGTCCTTTTTCTATCCTAACTCCCAACAACTTAAGAAGCTCTTGTATCAATGTTGAAATTGTACTGGGCTGAATTGAAACTGGACCAAAGATTGATGCAAGAGTTTGCAGCGCATGAGTTATGTGCTTAACCTGGAGTCAACAGAGCTGTCATTTTACACTAGCTTAGGATCTGGCCCCACACGATTATTCCATTTTTTTTCTTCAAAATCCCCTGAAAGTTATTATCTTGCCATCAGCTGAAATTTTTTAAAAAGTGTATTGACTACATGGTATGATTCAGTGTCCAGAATTTTCAGTTTGTCCTTGGAAAAAATAACTTGTTCGTATGTCTCCTTCATACTGTCCCTCGATCTAATAAAACAATTACAAGTATCAACTGTGCTATTTACTTATGCTCTTACAGAAAAGCACGTATTTAAACGTTTTCTTGGATCAGGACCTGAGGACCAAATTTTTTTTTAACTGTATTAACCTCAGTGTAATCTGAGGGCATTCAGCACCATAAAGGATGTGAATCACTTTTACTTTATTAAAGTGTATTTGAGAATGCATATAATTTTAAAGAGTACATTTTTCAGAAGCGCTACTTGTGATCAACTGTGTCTTGAAGCCATGCATAAACGTATTCGTAAACCAAAAGCATCACTGCACCACCTGGAAGAAAAGGTATTATTTTACTACATACACAATTCAGTATTTTTAAGATTTTGCAGAGCATTTGTAGTGTGTAATCTAACCCAGGATACAGCAAAGCCTTATTTGCAAAATGGATGATTCCACTAATTGCCTAATTCATTAAAAATTCTCCATTTCTTAAACCATACCAATTTTACTTAATGTTGGACCATAAAGGTGATGTGAAAAGCTTGTACATTAAATCAAAATCACCCGCAGTGTGATTTTTCCTTACGTTTTGTCAAGACTAATATTTTTCTTTGTTCTTTTACGAGTGAAGCTTGTAATCTGAATAAATGTATATTTATGTGTTTGTTTAGAGTAAGTCTTGGCCACGAAAGCGCAACTTGAGTGGTGGAACGACAAAAATTCATCACCAGGGTGATGAAAATGCTTCCAGGTAAGATTCAAGAGAGGTTTTCAGCTGTTTGTTTACCATGTCTAAAGCAGAAGATCACAGTATTGAAATGAGTGTAATTTTCCTGTGCCTGGACCTGGCTATGAATCCACAGGCTGAGTTTGGATTTGATGAAACGGCATTATCTGCTAGAATTGATAACAATATAAAATCCCAGCCTGAATGCCATAAAGTACCTTTACTGTCAGTGAAGCCAGACTAAAGCCCTTCTGTAACCGGGCTGTAATTACTGTATGAGCTAAAGAAGGGAACATTTCAGAAGGTATATATATATATATAACTAAGCATATAGAGAAGCTTCTAGTTGGAGAAGATGGGGAAAGAGAAGCAGATTCCAGGCTGCAGGAGTAAAAGCCTGTTACAATGTGCTACTTGTGGGTGCCAGCACCGGGGCGCAAATGTTTTCTTTCCTTTGCCTTTGCCCGTTGGCTCAGTCAGCAGGTTAGAGCGGCACCTCTAACAAACAAGTCTTCTGCTGACCTTTCTAGGTAGATGGGACAGGCTCAGACAACCGGGCGCAGAGAACGACCGCATGAGTTTTCCCATGTTATTTGTCCTAACGAACCACCATCAGACTCAAAATCCTCTAAGAACAGCAACTCACGGACAGCTAGACAGAGCAAAAGTTTGGAAAAGGCTTTGACCAACAAACAAATCATAGACACAATGTCTAAGATGCGATTTGAACTCAAATCAAGGCTGATTCCAATTCTCATCCTGTGCGATCTGTTTGTGTGTACCTTTTCCTGAAAGCATTCACACGTTGAAAGAAGGAACTACCTTTCCAGTCACAATAAAGATTGCATTATTGTTTCATCGGAAAGCCAAATCTGTGTCTCAGTCAATGGGACTACAGAAGTGTTTAAAACGAAGCGCACACTGAAGGGACTGGCTGGCTCTGGGCCAGAGCGGGTAGTCATTTGTGAGATGGAAATTTTTATTCCAAAATCTGCTGTGCTAACGCATACTGAGGAAGCAAAACCCTGCCTTCTCTTTGTCCTGTATGTAACCTGGTATCTTTGGAGTACGAAGGAAAATGCTTTTAGTTCCAGAGCTGCCTCGTTTCCCCTCCCCACCTTCTTCCTTTCCCCCGCGCAATAACCAGGCATGGTCTCGCACTTAGCCAGACGGACTGGATATGCAAACATTTACAGACAGACCTAATGCCTCCTTTATACTGCAGAACAGACTCTGTACCTGCTTGCTTTTAACCATGTGTGTTCTTGCCTATTAAATCACCTTGCACAATTGGAAATACAATTTCATGGGAACGGGATACTGCTCAAATTGGGGCTTCTGCTCTTTTTGACACAGGCTGCCTCTGTGGGCTGGCACAGTCTAAGGGCCCAGTGCTTTGCTTTCATGATTAATCAAAACCAGCCAGGGAAAAACAGGCTAAAAGTCAAAGAAGATCTAGCTCTCAACCGCTGTGCTCCCACATTTGGAGTAAGAACTAGCGAGAAGGGGTCAATCAACAAACCCAGTTTTAAGCTGTCCTTGTCCTCGTAGCCTTCTAGGGCCACGCAAGTCTCTTCCCAGCTCACGCTATGGGCCTTTTTAGTATCTGCACAGGAGAAGAAAGTGACTGGAATTTGATAGGCTTGGGCTATGCCTCAACTGGTTGAGAGCATTTATACTGGAGAGACTCTAACCTGCATTTTAAGGTGACTTTACATGGGTACAGAATAGTCATAAAAAATCACATTAGAAGGAATAGGAAGCTTTAAGAAACACTTGCAAAGGTTTTACAGTTCTGGCATTTGCATGGATGCACTTTGGCCTCTTCACAAATAAAGCAATTGCACAAACCCGCAATTACTTGGATCGTCGGTCATCTGATGTGCACGTGTAAATGATTTTTCTAGAGACGTATTTAGCCAAATCCATCCATGATACTATTAGATGATGCTATTATCAAAGAAATCATTCAAAAGTGAAAGAGATTTTGATGATTTCTGGTACACTGTTTCATTTATTTGACTGATGCTTACTACATTTTGCCAAGAAACAGAAAATGGGAAGAGAAAGCAAGAACAAAAGCAATATAGGAATAACAGAGGGAAAATTACCTGGACCAAGCCTCATGATCTTGGGAACCAAGCCTTTGTACAGAGCCAGAAAACTGTAGCAGAAGAAAAACAAACAAAACATTTCAAACAATATTCTTGCTCTAAAAGAAGAATGGAATTTTAGCATGTGTTTGTTAAAATGCTGGCAGAGCACTTAGAAGCAATTATTTGAAATTACACATGTTCAATAGCAGGCAGTATCTGGATTTTAACATTTTACAGAGGCAGATCAGATGAAGAGAAAAAGTTAATCAATGTTCAGTCACAAAAGCTACGTTGTGAGGCTAGCCAATCAGAAGTATGACTTTAATCAGTGAGATGGTTTTGCTTTCAAGACAAGTCTGTTAACAACAGCTGCATACACGGACAAAATGACTGCCATAATTGAGTATCAAAGCTACAACTCAGTCCCCACTTGAGAAATATTTTAAAAAGTTGGAAAAACGTTACTGCCACAAGGATCTGTCCCCAATTTAATTATTTCAGCAGTCATTTTAAAGGTACAGAGGTCTGTATAATTAAAATTAGATTAAATTGGGAAATAGTCTGTTTTCTGTTGATATTTTCCTTCTACAAAATGAAGATTTGAAAAAATTACATGAGATATACGACGCATTTATTTGTGGAACATAAACTTTGACAACCCAATAATCATCTTGTAAGTCTTTTGTAAAAGTTCAGATGGAGTAGGAGGATATCTCCTTGTAATTCTGAAATACGTTTTCAAAAGGTTACAGTGTGCTCTTTTGATACGTGAGTTCAGGGTGGCTTAATGGTCCTCGTCAAATCTGAAATATAACAACACGGTTTTATGGGCCCATATGAACTAAAACAGAGGTCTGGACATTTATTAAAATAAGAATGTTTTACCCTTCCTCTTTATAGACTGTTGCCATAGTTTTAAAACAGGTTCTGTACTTGATCTCTCCAGGAACTGGCTGTGGTCCTTGAATCCTACTTTTTGCAACATCAAAAGGAATGTTAATAATTGAGGCTATTGTTCCCGAGACTAGCCCAATTCCAAATTTCCTCAAAAACTCCAAATTTGGATCCTACAAAAAAAGAGAGAGAGAAAGAATAAAAAGGGAAACGGAAGGACCTATGCAGGTTAAGCATTATAAAGTAATATGCATTTAATCAGAAAACTCGCACAACACAACACACTCGTGTTATTTTAGCGGAACACATTAGGATTTCCTATGCTGGAACTTGTTTTCTTGACAATCCTATTGGCTATGTTTTTACACATGGTCTAAATTGCTGAAGTACACATTTCCTCACACAGGATTTATAAACACAGTTCATAAAGAAAGACTGGTATGGCATATGGGGATGATTTGTATAATTGGGCTTCACAATGTACTTAGTATTACTGTATCAAAACAGGAGAAATCCAAGCACACTATTAGCTAATTGGCCAGAATATTTTACAAATGACAGCAACTTCCACCATGAAGCCTACTAAAACGCTCATTTGTGTGTTGGACCCCCAAATGCTAAATTAAATAAAGGCTAATCTCAGTCTGCTGCCATTCCCCTCCAGGTTTTTTACATTTATTTTCACATGTAGCTGATCCACTGTACTGCGAAGTGCTAGCTTCCTGCTATTAACAATCCAACTCGGCGCAACTGCAAAAGAGCCTCCACGTTCTGCGCATTATAAACGGTGGTAACTCACTCAGCTAATTGGCTGAAGAATTTGCAACAGATTGTTTCGGAACCCCACTATAGTCACAGTAAAAGTTAGAAGCAGGTTAGAAGTGCATCTAAAAGCTTCTTTGCTCACTCACAGTTTATTTGATCTTTTAGAAAGACCTCCTACCTTGGCGTTTGCTATGACATCAAAGAACTCGGAGTTTATCTGGGAGTCAAAGGCTCTTGAAGCAAGTTTAATCCTATTTCGCTCAGTAGGGGAAGTCACAGGGAAGTGTGTTCCAGTGCGTTTGCTATGCACATTTTTATTTGCTATTGGTCTTCAACAGCAAGGATGCTTTTTTGCTATATCAGGCTCTAGATACGCAGTTCCATTTTTTTTTTCATGAAGGTACTTCAATTATAGAAAATCACCAGTAAAATAACAAATGATCTTGCACATTCTAACATCGGCACAATATTAAAAAGAAAGACTTCTTTGTTTCCTAAACCTGTACATTTGTGACTGAAAAAGGAAACAATGAAGAAGTTTTCCTTTCCAGATTAGCAACAAGATACATAAATTAAAACTTCCGTAACACGCATTGGGCAAAGTCCATACAGGTGTTCAGAGAGAAACGTCAAAATTGACAGGGCTTTTTATTACTTGCAGAAAAACTTAACACCCTGATTTCAAAAAACATGAAACATACCGGTAATACCTTTTACAAATTAGAACGGCTCGTGCTACATAAAGAACTGCAAGACTTTACTAGTAAAACTCTTCGCAGCAAATTTCTGTTTATTCGGCACATCCCGACAGTGGTTTGAACGCAGATAGAATGCAGCCAGTACTGCTGGTACCTAGAGAAGGAAAAAGGACCCCTTCTGAAGTTTGAGGGGCAGCAGTGGGGCTGCCCCATTCCAGCACGGTGCCTACCTACCTCCGGGCAGCAGGGGTATGATTACACCCACACCTGAGAGCTAAGTACTATTCCAGATTGTATTAACCTCCTCAAACCGGGCTGCAGTGAGGACGCTGCCACTGCTCTGTTGGCATTTCATAGTCCGGAATGGTCTGAAATATCTTTGTCAAGCGATTTGGCGCAAGGACACTGTCTTCCATAGCGCCAAGCGCAGGGGGCTGCCCTCTGGGCTAGGCAGTACTTGTCAGGCAAAAATACTTACTTGTTAAGCATTGGATTTCAAGCCTGGCTGCTCCTGACAAATCCCTTATATTTGAAAGATTGAACAGTGTCATATTTTGATCGATTCTCAGCGCCAGCATTGCCTGCTTTGTGTTTGGGAGTGCCACAGAGTATAGGATACAGTGGGTGTAGGATCAAGAGAGTGTCTATTGAAACCAGACACTGCACCAACACCACTAAAGGGAAACGACCACAGATTGCTTTATTTCTATTTCAGTATTTGTGACACAGAGAATGTTGAAAGGCAGCAATTTGCTCGTTCACAAAACTGGATTCTAACCAAAGGTGCTACGGTATACACTAGTTTTGCTGTATAACATGATTTTTTTATTACATATCTCAGGGGAAATGTTTTTGTGGCATTCACCACTGTAATATCTGGATAGTTTCATTTGTATAACAGATTCAAAATAAATTTAGCAATAATTAAAAAGTTTTGTTTTTTTTTTTTTTTTTCCAAAAGCACAGAGT
Source organism: Vanellus vanellus (assembly GCF_965231255.1). NCBI lineage: Eukaryota > Metazoa > Chordata > Aves > Charadriiformes > Charadriidae > Vanellus > Vanellus vanellus. Next base: position 44,205,970 of record NC_138911.1, read on the forward strand.
AGTGGCTTTTTACTGTGCTACTGCTTCCAAGTGAAAAAAGACATTCCCAAACATAATTTATGCCTTTGTCTGCAATGCTTACACGAACAAAGGAACACTGGCTGTCTATCACGCAGGTGCAAGTTGGTGCTATCAGGAAGCAGCGTCTTTCTTTTTATACCAAAATCTGAACTTTTTCTACCCCGCAGATAATGCCAAAATATTCCTAACAGTGTAAGGCACTGTGAAAGGAGATATGAGGATAACATATCTGTCTAGCGCTAACGCTGCAAGTGGCTAGTGGAGGCAGTTATCATCACATTACTGTCACTAACTTCTGTTCCCTGACTCATTATTTCATGTTTCGTATTTGGCACATTAGAAAAAAAGATTCTGACAAGCTCCTTTTGCTTTCATAAATGGCAGAGCTGGAGGAAAACCATATATGAATTTTGTTCTCAGGCAAAGGTGATTTTTCGGCAGTATGAGTAGAACATGTAGAACAGAAACTTGATTTTAGATGATGCCACACCACAGTACAGTACACCACAAGGAAGTGAAATACCAGTTTGCTTATTCACAGTGTAATAACTTTGGTGTGGTTGGATAACGTAATCTGTGATCATCTCACCTTTTCCCCATGCTCTTCACATTTCCTGTACACCTGAGTTCCTGCCCTGTAAGCACCAGGAGCCATCAAAAATAAAGAGAGAAGTAGACATCACTAATAAATGCCATATCTATGCATATCCTGCTGGATTTCCCTGCTTTCTTTGGGAGAAAAAATTTTGAGATGTTATCTCTCTGCTTTTTGTACTTCATTACTCCTATCATAACACTTTAAAATAAGTGGAGCCTCTGTAAGTTCCTGAATCATATGCTGCTTAATTCCTTCTTTTATATTCCATAATGTCGTGGTTTAGGCCAAAATCCACTACTGGGGACTTGAGGGACCCCAGATGGGACCGACAGATGCTCCCCTCTACCCCTCTTCAAAAAGAGAGGCAGAGGAGGAAAAAGAGACTTATAAGTTTAGAAGGAACTAAACGACTTTAATAAAATATTAATAATAAAATAAAAAGAAATAATGAAATATATACAAAACCGTATCAAGCTCCCGAGATGACAATCACGTCACCGGCTGGCACTGGGGCAGTCCCAGGCTGGACTCAGTGACGGACGGGAACTGGATTCCGGATCTGGATTCAGGATCAGGATCACAGGCAGACGAACAGAGTCCTCCTCAGACGTCGGCCATTGAAGGAAGAGAGAGTGACCCTTTGATCCCTCAGCTTTTATACTGAGCATGAGGCAGATGGGATGGAATACCCTGTTGGTCAGTTTTGGGTCACCTGTCCTGTCCGCTCCTCCCCGCAGGTGGGACCCCACTATGTTTTTCCGCTTCTGACCTTCCAACTGGGAAAATAACAAAGTTGGTTGCCCTTGGCTGCTATAGCAATAAAAGTATAAGCAGGAGCCTCTCTGCACGCCATGCCTGGGCATCAGCTATAAACAATTGGTCTTATCACTCTGAGAGAGTGAACACTGTCTGCACAACATGCAGTTAATTTCAGTAGTTAGAAGAAGCCCAGCTAAGAAGCGAAGTTACTGAACAAAATTGGTTCTGTTTTACCTCAAACCAGCACACAATTTCTAGCAACAGAAAATTCTAGGCTTACATCTACCACATACACACCCATGTGCAAGAGTGTCACCCACTGGAGACAGTTTTAATTTATCAGTTTCTGTCTCCAAAGGCCCGGGCTTTCCTTTCCCTACCATTTTATTCACTTGTTTATTTGCTGGATGCTTTGTCAAAACTTCTGTTTAAATCTGATCTCAGCCTAAGGCTTCCAGACTATCTTCATCCATACTGAAGGAAGGTCACTTAATTCGATAAGCAGCATAGACATTAATCCAGCAATGAAATAACCCTTTGGTAAAGGCATGTATGCTTAGAACTCAGTTAATTTAATTTTTTCAGAATCACAAAATCATAGAATGGTTAGAGTTGGAAGGGACCTTGAAGATCGTCGAGTTCCAACCCCCCTGCCATGGGCAAGGACACCTTCCACTAGACCAGGTTGCTCAAAGACCCATCCAACCTGGCCTTGAACACTTCCAGGGATGGGGCATCCACAACTTCCCTGGGCAACTTGTTCCAGTGTCTTACCACCCCCACAGTAAAGAATTTCTTCCTAATATCTCATCTAAATCTACCCTCTTTCAGTTTAAAGCCATTACGCGTTGTCCTATTGCTACGCTCCCTGATAAAGAATCCCTCTCCACCTTTTCTGTAGGCCTCCTTTAAGTACTGGAAGGCTGCTATAAGGTCTCTCTGGAGCCTTCTCTTCTCCAGGCTGAACAACCCCAACTCTCTCAGCCTGTCCTCATAGGAGAGGTGCTCCAGTCTGCTAATCATCTTTGTGACCCTCCTCTGGACTTGCTCCAACAGGTCCAGGTCCTTCTTATGTTGGAGGCCCAGGTGGGGTCTCACGAGAGCAGAGTAGAGAGGCAGAATCACCTCACTCGAAAAGTCATTTTATAATAGATAATGACTCACCATAGTAGATGTATTTGTACCAACTAAACACCCGTGTTGGGTGCAGTCCGAGGGTTCAAAGGTAGGACACGACACTCGCGTATGCAGTGGAGAGAAGTAGGTACCTTGAAATGAACAGCTCAAAGTCCCTAAGGCAGGTTGCTTGAAGTAACCAGAAACAGATAAAGTGGACAGTCCATCAACATGCATGAGAGTGTTTAGAAACCCGACTCAAGAACACTATTTGTTTTTCCTTGTGAGGTCCTGTTCAGTCTGAGTAAAAGTGGCAGAATGTGTTGCAAATAAACTTATAAAAATCAATAAAATAAAAAGATCAACAAATATTAATTTGTCTAACTGAAGCTATTTTTAGGTGTTTGTTTGCTTCGATATTGTGATGTTTGCCTTGAGATCTTGTCACTGGTTTGTTTTTTTTTTCAGTTGATGAAGGTATATATTGCATGAGAAAGAATACTTTTATAAATATGTTTTAGTACTTCTAAGCACCTTGTAGATAAGTCCGCTATAAAAGGATAATGATTACTGGATAAGGAGAATGCCAATTCCTGAAAACTTGCATGAAGAATAAATAATAATTATAAAATAATGTTTGAAGTTGGTATCTGCAAAGCAGCCTACTGAAGTTAGCCCAAAACTAATACTTAGAGTGGAATATTTGCATTATGTTTCTTAAACTCTTTTGAAAATGTTAACCATAATATTAGTTTTATAGATGCATTACACTTGGTACAAAAGTTCCAAAAGTGATTTGAAATGACTGCTAAATTTAAGTGCGTTTGCTTAAGGTCACATAATGGGTCAGGGGAGAAGCCAGGAATGGAGCTGAGCAGCTTTGCACTGTATGTTGCACATTCCGCCTCCCTACGTGTGACAAGGAGGACTCAAAAAGACAAGGCTTTAGTTTGGCCAATTCTGGTTCTGCCCAGTATACCTCGGAATTATGGGACTGAAGAGGGAGATAGGCCAGGAGTAAGGGGGGCAGAGTTGCTTCTTGACCTTTTTGGCTAAGGTGAAGTGTGATAGCATAGGAACTTCTGCGGCAAGCTAAGAGGTTGCCACAAGACCTGACTTAGGCTACACCAACTATAATCAAGCGTTTGGCAGCAAAACAGGCTGTAAGGAACTGCCTTAGCCAGCCTGATAATTGGCTTTAATCACTAGAAGGAGATTCTTACGGCAACAGACGGTGGAAGAGAGGAACACGTGGGTCTGAGGAAGGGGAACTTCCAAGACAGAGGAGAAAAGGTGTATGCAGAGAGAGGCAAGGTGGGAGATAGCTCTCAGGAAAGCAACAAGAAACAGATGAAAAACTCAAACAAGTTGCTTTAAACACAGACGCTGAGCCAGAGCCCAGAGGAGAGACAGGGTCTGGGTCTTCGTGCTGAGTCACAGAGGCAAGCTGGGAAGAAAGGCTGTCAAATTCTACTCTTGGAGAGGAAGAGGCTGGTACAGATGTGATTAGATGGTTTGGAGGCATGTAAACTCCCGGCAGAAATCAGCAGTAAGGAGGAGAAAATGATGTAGCCTCACTGCAAGGTTCCAGAAAGGGTGAAAAAGATGAAACCGAGTCTCATCACTGTTGTGATAGCATCATGCTTTGATTCTTCTAAAGAATATTCACAATTTTTGTTTGTGGCTTAATCAAGATTTGACCACAGCTTAAGGAACAGCTTCATAGTTTTATCGACCCCAACTTCTGTCCATCTCATGCATTTACATAGTAAACTCCTCATTGTAAACTATAGCTTGCTGTCTGATTAGTACAATGATGGTCTGATCTTTGTCAAGATGCATAAGAAATGCTGAAATTGTAACTACAATAAACATATTGATGATCGGGAAAGGCATTCCAATGTGCATAGTCACAGCTGTACTTTGTTTGAATTGAATGTGCTTTTTCACACCGGTATTATCTCAGATTCCTCCTTGAGTGCAATCTCACTGCAGCAGACATTTATTTCAGTTTTTAAAATCCACCTGGCAGGTGTCTGACAGCTTAAGAAGATGAATGACAGCCACTAGGATAAATGTCCTGGCTAGTCTCCAGAGTGACATGGCTGTCTGCAGTACAGGGTATATGTTTTTAAACAGTTTGCAATCCTCTCAGTGATTTATTTTTCTCACAACACAATTTCCTGATAAAATTATTAATCTTACTCCAGATTTATAAGTAGCATTATTATCTATTATTTACTAATTTTCTATAACCTTTTGGACCTATAGGGCAAGGCCAGGATGCCATTAGTCCTAAAACAAACATCTGCACCAGAGAACTTTTGATGTAAATAAAAAAATGAGAGACAACAAATACAAAAGGTACAGGATTCTGGAGACTCAGCTCTCCCACATGGAGCTGGTCTACACAGATGATCAGACTGTTCATAAAGTGTTGTAGTTACAAACAGGTCACCTTTTCACGGCATCATTAAGACAATAACTATGCAGAAAAGGGCACCCAGAAATGGATGTCTTATTGCCTACCCCTGCATCCTGTACCTTTGTCTGCACTGTCTATCTTCAGTCCCAGTTATACAGAAATTTATGAAACAGAAACAAAAAAGAGTAGCCCCGTGAATACCAGAACTAAAGAAGTTTGGTGTCCTTTGGGTTCTTGTGGTTGATTGCTACTGATGTCTGGAAAGGTGCAAGCTCAGACTAAGGCTTACATTGTTTTTTCCCCCTGAAATTCAGTGTTTAATAAGGCATAAGTTCCCACTGAAGATTTCTCTCACCTGGGGCACTCATAAGACGCACTTGTAGGATCTCTTCTCCTTTTAAATGGTTATTTGTATGTCTTGCAAGAATTCAGCTATTTTAAGACTGCCTCTCTGCCAGCTAAGTTTGAACCTGGTTATCAGTTTCAGCATTACCCTAATTTTTGTGGGAAAATAGAAGAAACTTGGTTTTTCTTCTTCTCATTTTCATTTTGACCGAAGATTCCTCGCCTGAAAATTCATATCCGCTTTGCCTACAGGAATACCTCAGTACAGAATCAGCTGAGGTAGCAGCAGACTCTCCTCCTTTGAGACAGCATCATGTGGTGACGATGGCCTAGGCTGAAGTCTTTAAACAGCACAGGCCGTAGTTTCCACAGCCAACAGGACACCTCAGATTGCAGTCTGATCAATGGGTGGCTTGTAACATCGTACTGAATACAGCACTGCCATTTTTTTTTCCCAGTTCACAGGGCATCTTGAAATCTGAGCTTGGATGGTAGCTCTGAGGTTATTCTGTTTCCCACTCTGATCCAGTTTTCTAAATCATCTTCATTTACTGTTTTTCCGACTGTGTTTACCGCACGCCCTTTTCACTGTCTGTTCCTCCATATGACTTCTATGTTGGCACAGATCTGAAAACGACTGAAAATAAAATTGTTGTCTGCTACCCTCTTTACTCACCAAGCTGAACAGACCATTTTGGTTTCCCATCTCTTCTTCTTTGCCTATACAAGTTTAGAGCCCTTTCTCTGACAAAACAACATGTTGCTCAGCTCCCACTGTCTGATTCGGCCGCCCTTATAACGGGAGGCACATCTGTGGCAGCTGGGGCAGGCAGCGCCTGACTTGAAATGAGTTTTGCAGTTGGCCACATTTCAAAGGGGGCTTTCAACAGACAGTGAGGAAATTTCGTATCATTAAAAAATACGACAGCCACTTGGAGGTGGTAGTGAGCAAAGGTTTTTTATGAAACTAGCGCTCACCATCAAACCTAACTATGATAAAAAATTGAAAAGCGAGAGCTGCTGGACGCCTATGAAATGTGCTATAAAAGCAGGTGCCATAAAACTGAGACGATATAAATTTTCAGACTAATTTGATTGCTAGTGCAGATGCATAGCTGTTAATGCTCTATGGTTGATACATTAGTGGCAATTGAAACAAGTCTGGCTTATTCCATTTTCAGTAAACAGACCATGAGGTTGGCTGTAAATGGTGTGTTTAGCAGAATAGACTGAACATACGAAAAATTATTCATTACGAACATTTACAACCCACACATGTCATTTATATCACTTGACCACTCAACATAAAAGGTTTATTGTTTTTGGCAAAATAAGCTGCAAACATCCTTAATTGGGATGCAAATTTAATGCACAGTTTAGCACTGTTGACAGCTAAAAGGCTCATACGGACATTTCCATACATTTTTCCACTTACGTTACAGATGGTGAACAGCAGATACACAGTCAAGAGCCAAAATTATTTCAAAAGTGTAGTATTCTTATTTCACAATTTTTATATGTTTGTCAATATCACAGGACTGACTTTAAGTTTTTCTTTTCTGGCAAAATATACCAAGTGAACAAATTAGGTTGTGTAATGAAATCGAGTATGAGAGAAATCTTGAAAAGTTATAACTGTCTAATATTTTTCAGACTAACTGCAAAACAGCTTCTATCAAATTCCTTGTACAGCTTTGATAACTCGGCCTCTAGTATCTGCCCACTGGCAGAAGAGGTTTAAGTTACAGATCGCAAAATATTGTTGAATACTTCTATTTTCCAGTCACTGAGGTGAAGTTCAACGCATGTAAATGCCTGAGCCATACTGTTGGCTAACACAAGCCAGATGAGGCCTGATTTGTGCCCTGTTAAATTCAGGGTGAGATTTGCATTGATTTTAATAAGAGTTTGATGAGAATTGTTGGCTATATCTATATGTGCAGAACTGCCCATGGCACTGGTGCCAGCTGGCCTAGAGAGTCCCATTAACTTTATTAGCACTATTAAATGCTGTTACCATCCAAAACAGACTGGCTGCATGAAACCTGCCTATTAGGAACGGTTCCTTCTCTGTGCTAGCTCCTAAGCCATACCCAGGAACGGCGTTGCCTGGCCTGGGCCACAGCCGTGCCAGGGAACATTTAACAGCACAGATGACTGAGTTTCAGTGATGCTGCTCAATTTACTAGCACAGATGTAGCCACCGTGCAAGCCACCGTGCAAGCCGCTTCGCACTGGTCAAGCGCAAGGCAAACCTCTCCGCTTTTCTGCAGTTAATGCAATCTAATCCTACATTGATTAAATTGCCTTTTGCTTTTCATAGTATGTACAGGAGCGCCGGGCCACTGGCTGACACCACTGAAGTGATTTCTCTTTCTCCTTTTCTAGATGTATTTAAAGCTCCCTTGTAGATGTTAACAATTCTCTGTGTCATTCAAAATCTGTATAAAGTGCTAATTTCTCTCAGACCACAGAGCTCTGAATCTTTCTAATTAGGCAATATTTTTTTCCCATTTTTTAAAATCTGAAAGGCTAGGAAAACATGCTTATGCCAAATACTATCACTATTTTTCAATTGCTACACAAGAACACTTCAGAATTTCCACAGAAGTTGCACACAAGCTTCTTTGTCCTTACCTGCATTTGATTCTGAATGTTCTGCATCGTGATTATAATTTTTACATCTTTTGATCAACATAAACCTGTTTACTCCTATCTTAGTATCAAGCTATGCTTGATACTCTATATGTGCCTTGAGTTTTTAGAACGTGTGATTAAAGTACATTGTAAAGTATGCATAAATACACTAAAAGAAACTCGTAGAAACTTGTGGGTTAGCTGCTCTTGAACAATTCAATTTACTGTAATGATCTGCAAATAAGAAGTGGAGCTTTTCTCCATTTACACAATGTTGCCAACAAAAATACCAGGCTACTCAGAAGTGCAGAAAAAAAAGAGGTGTTACTTCATCTGGGAATAGAAACTGATCCCTTTTGATGTAAATTGCAGCTTCTTATATGAGTATCACTACATATTACACCTGTGACTGTTTAACTGTCATCATCTAAAAATCACATTAGTGAAAACACAGTTCAGTAAGTAACTTGCTGGAGTCATTAATAAACCATTAGCTGTTGCTCACACAGTCATTTAGAAAGTTGCCAGTATTACCGCATTTACCCTTTGTTGTAAAGGGAAATTTTTCCTTTGTTATGTAAAGGAATATAAGACTATCAAATAAAATTGCTTCAAGTGAAATTACAGCTATAAAGATTCTTTTTTTTTTTTTTTTTTTTTTTTAACTTACAAACTACATAAGCCCCTGTGCATAACCCTGTAAGTCCTGTTTTGGTCTGGCTCCCTCCCACTTGGATAAATCTGCCCTGATGTCCTTCAACACTAGGTTGAACTCTTTTTTGAGTAAATAGGCCCTGTACATGGCCAGAACACCCTACGTACTCCAACTCTGCCATCTCCTCAAGCTTTGCCCCTCGCTTTGTGAATACTCAGAAGTTCTAGAAACCAATTTTTCTCTTCTGAGCCAGTTTACCACAAAAAAGTGCATACATACCTAACATAAGCATAACACCTGTATCCCAACTTCTGCCTTTTTACTTTGCTACCATAGTGTAAAGGGAAATTCATAAAAATGAGAATTCAAACATGACTACTTTATTTATACTCAGCTTTTCTTAAAAAGCGAGAAGTACAAATCCTCGATTCACTTCCCTTAAAATGTTATAGATTTCTGCAGAACAGAGATCTAGGTTAGTCACTATCTATTACTAAACAACACAGTTTTGCACAGAAAAATACAGTGTTAAATTAAATTGCCAAACCTCTTATTTGTTTGTCTACTGCACTGTATGAGGAACTTACTTTATTGACCGGAAGAATGTTTTTCACATTGAAGTAAAATCCAAAGTAAACCATGTTAAAAACTCCATGACGGCCCAGCGTTGCAGTAAGACCTTTGTTGAGTCCTCGGAAGCCCAGACCATCGTTTTTTATGATCTGTCGAGCTTGAACAAAGCTAGATGGTTGCTACACAAGTTAAGCAAAAGAAGGAAGAGATCATCTTTACAAAAAGAAAACAATAACCATAGCATTATTTCAATCCTGCTGACAAACACAGTGTTGCCAATTCTTGCCATTTTATGTTGTCTCACCATATTTATTTTCCCTTTCCTGTGACCATGTAAAAATCACAGCTTTCATTAAAAATGGATCCCCCATTTTTCTGATTCTCTCTTCTGAGAAAAAAGAGGAAGGCATGACTTGAGTACTGTAAAAGACTAAAGATCCCTAAAGCAAAGAAAAAGGTCTTAAATTATTATTATTAATAATAATAATAACAACAATAGATTTTATACAGCAACATGTGGCTTTGAATGTGTGAGTTTGGCAATAGTTTTGCTATCATTGATGCTGTGCAGTTAAGATTACAACAGATGAAACCCTTGCACAACTAGAGTATATAACAATTATTCTGGACAATAAGAAGATAAAACCAGCTTCTCTAGGAACATGCATGGTGAGGAGTAATAAAAGGGACAGAATTGGAACAGGAAATTTTTGAGCCGATATGGCTAGGGAAGCAAGTCCTTGGGAGACACAAATTAGAGCAGCAAGGCAGGCTATAAATATTTGTGTTGAAAATCAGTTTGGCAGTTTCCAGATTCAATGTTAGGAATAGGGTTGAAAGGTGACAAAAGGCATATATATTGTCTGGGAACCCTTCTGGATCCTCTGAGGTTCTTCATGCTGTTCAGAATGCAAACCACTGCCTTAAGACACTGAATTTTGAAGGAGTTATTCGGTACACAGTTCTTTTTAAAACCTGATCCCATGTTAAATTTTCTTCTTCTAGTGTTGAAAACCTTGAAAAGAAGTTTGGTTTGGTTGTTTTTTTTTTTTTTTTTCTTTCTTAAGCATCCAACTGGAAATCCTGTTTTTCCCTCCTAATGAGTTATTTGACCTAAAAAGTGTAGTTAGATTTTGAAAATCAGAACATACATTTAAATTCCAAGGCAGAGATTTAGGAAATCAACTTTAGAAATCCTGTTTTTAAAATAATGCCCAAAAGGCATAGAAGTAATTTTAGTCAGCCAACTTCCATTTAACGAAAGGCAGTAAGGAAGAAAGTTCCTCAGAATCCACTTATATAATGATCAGTTCCTCAGGAACTGCCTGACTATATACGCATGTGATCTATTTTCCAATATGCTGTGATACTCAGAATCAGGTGTTCCCCTTCTGGACATTTAAGATTTCTTTTTAGCAGTATTACCAAAAATTTCCATTCAAAAAGTTGTTGACTTGAGTTTGGCTTTCTCCAAAGCAAAAAGCCAGCTCTGGGTAACCAAATACTTAATTAGAAAGGCAAAACATGACTTCCACTAGGAGGCTCAAACATGAAAATACAGAAGAATTTTGACTACAGCGCTGTGAACACTGCTAATTTCAATACACTTATTTGTTTAATAGCTTTCCATTTCAAAATATCACTGGGGTAGATCAACAGCACCAGCCAAATGATGCCTATTATATCTGACACAGCATATGACTGCTTATTTAGGTGACCGACAAGTTTAGTCTTTGATACTAAGTTTCATTCTGTTTTTTCATATTCGGTAACTAATATTATCCTGTTAATGCTCTGCATACATTTTACTATAGTTTACTTTTCTAACTACACCCAGGGATTCAAATCAGAATCTCTGATGGAACACCCAACTAGTCCAGATACTAGCAATAACATCCTTTCTCATGCACAAAAACCGAGGGTTAGATCTTTAAAAAATAACTAGTGGTCCTGAATAAAGTGATTTAAGCTGAATACAGCACCTTTCAGTTGTAAGGTACCCCTTGGTCTCATCTTGAATACAGATTTACTAACGATGCAGAGGAGATGCCTATCACTTGCTGAACACCTGAGATGGGATTCACCAGTCCAAAAGTAGATACCCGCAATGTCTACATCTACACCTGAGCTACTTGAAAAGACTCCCTTTTTCAGTCCTTTAGCGATGAAGAGGGCTTTCTTAGACGGCACTTCACTTCATCCAAAGTAGGCATCTAAAATGATCAAGCCATAGAAGGTCCGTGTTTCATCACTGATGATGGAAGGACCCTAGGATGACTAATTCAGATGGAGGAATTTACTGTATAAACATCTGGAGTTTAATTTACTTCACACAACTATTGACTTATACTTAACAGAGACCTGCTCAGTGGAATCTGGAGTCAGATTCTTCTCACTGTAAAGCAGAAACTTGTATTTGTTTAATTAATCACAACTCTTAAGTCAGGTGGCAAGATTTTTCTTACCACACCAGCTTCTATAGCCAGTGAGTTATCCCTGGCTACAGGAAAAAGAAAAAGCAAAACAACAAAAAAAGGCCTTCTAGCAGTTTACCTTAACAAAAAGTCACCGTTATTTTTACCTGTAGCAATCCACATGACAAAAATGCCGATACGTGATTTATAGAGGCCTTCCTCTTTAAACCTATCAGCCCTAGAAAGATGATCTGGTACCACAGAATAATTCAGCTGTCACCGTAGTGTGTGAATATTTGCTTTGGGGGAGTGCAGGCGTCTGGGTGTGGGTGTATGTGTTCATGCTCTTCCTTGTTCCTTTTAAACAAGATATATTTATTATTTCAATACAATAGTCAAAGAAATATGTGAAGTGCATTAGGTTTCATCATATAGTATGAAAGCTACACAATGGGATAGGTACATACTTAAACTTTTTAGAAAAACAGTGCACAGTAATGAAATGAGCGTACCATTGCCTTACGCTGTTTAATATAGCATGCACGTGCTTCTCCCAATCGGCCTGAGTTTACGTGCTGTAGTGTGGAATGTTCTTTAACTTATTATTAATGAGAACTCGAGATCATGGTAATGAAGTCACTGGAGTTTTCCTGATTTACAGCAAAATGTGAAATTTTAATACTTTTTTTAAAAGATACATTGAAAATTGAAATGTCTGTGATTTAACTATCTTTGTGATTCAAGAACTTCAGTCTCTTGGAATTTTTCATTAGGGCAAATAGACACTTCTATTTATATTTTAGGTCTAAACTAGATTCCTAGTGGAGTCCCAATAGCATTCTTTTACAATTTTATTTGTATGATAATATGCTACTACTTGGATTTTGCAAAAATTTGCATTTAAATTAAATTCAAAGAATATTCACCTAAACCAAACAACTCAGAATGCTTTTGAACAGCTACACAGTGATTATTGGAGTATTCTGAAGGTCACTAAGGAAGGGATGCTGTAATTAAAGTTAGTAATTGCATAGAATTTACTAAGTAAAACACCCCAGACTTTGTTATAAAGTTTGCTATAGAGAAAAATATTAAATGTATGAAGCGAAAGGATATTTTGGTCTCTTGCAACTTTACAGGAGCTAGTTTGCTTAAAATCTAATACTGGTGTATTTACACTCAAACCCAGAGGTTTTATTAAGATAGGTTAATTGCATCTTCACAACTGTGAGGCAGAAAGATCCAGAATATCTGCTTAGTTTAGTCCATAATTTTTCCGTATCGCCTTCTTGAGAGAGAGATGCTCTCACACATTGCCTTCTTCCACTTTCAGTCTCTCTCCCGTACTTCCCATTTTTCACTCCCGTACTGCATTAGCTCTCCGTTTCAGTGCCTTTGTTGCCCATGGTTAAAAAATGCCTTGGCTGAAGACTTGGAGCAACCGAACACCTCTTCACATGCATTGAGAATCGAACAGAAATTTACCAAGTGCGTTAAAATTTATTCTGAAAGAGAATGTTTTTCTGGAGGAGTTATGGAGTGGGTAGCACCTAGTCTACGACATTTGGAAATCAGTGGCAGAATTTTGGCAGAGTGTACCCGAGGAGCATGGCCCAAACAGCTTATGTAAATGGCCAGGTGATAAATCTCTTTACTGTGCACCCCCCCAAAGGGTTCAATTTGTGCAGATGAGTGCTACAAAGCATGCAAGTATTAACTCAGTCAAAACTTAATAGTAGAATATGCAAAAGTCATGCCTCACCAGGGATTTGACCAACCTTTTATAGCCATGCTTATGAGATTTGGCACTTCTACCATAGTACAGCTGATTTCTCAAAGGGTTTTGAAGGAGCTGATTTGACAATTGTTAAGTCTTATTCACTGAGAAACGAAAGCAGGAACTGTGTGACTGCCTTCTTTCACTTTAGCCCGGAACATTTTCTACATTAAAATTCATTGAAGCTGGTGCATTCCTGGGAATCCTTGGTTTTGATGAATCACTGTTTTCCAGTTTAATCTTTCTCCCTTTTCAGCAGTACCCAGAACCATGGACAAAGTCACTTTTGCACACTGACTTCTTTGAACAAAACAATATTTGTATAATAAAATTCTTACGTGAAACAGGAATTTAAATTATCGGTGTGCTTTATTATATAACTATTTCCCAGTTTCTGCTTATAAATGTGAAGACCTATAATATAAATAATTTCATCCAGGACTCTGAAATCCACCAGCTACATTTTTAATGTTGACTACACCAGTTGGATGCTGGCTAGGGCATGGGGCCATGGGGTTTTATGCTAACTTTCAGTGCTCCCGCAAAGTCTGGAGCCTGCTGGGGCAAACGCAGCGTGGGCAGGGGCTCGGGTTCATACTTCGGGATTACAGTTCTTCACGGTGCTGGGCTGCTGGCTGCTCTGGAGGGCTGAAGGTGCACTTCAGGCACAGAATATTTACAATGGAGATGCTGACACCGCTGACAATACTATAATGCATCTCTGCATATCTGAAGGCATCGTCTACTGAGCCTCTTCTCTCTTTTTCCATTTCTGTCAAGCTTGTGGGAAAATCGTTTGCATCAACCCGATGTGTTATAGACATTCTCCTCTAAATATGAACTTTGAAGTGCCTTATGACTAATAAAGCAGGAAAAGGAGAATGGAATGATGGCCATACCTCTGTGAAGGCATTCCGATTTGTCTGCAAGGTAACCTTTACTACTTCAAAAGGGTTAACCACAACTGCCTCTGTCAACCCAGATCCCAATCCAGCAACGGCAAATGCCTAGGAAATTTAAAATTAAAGTTAAAAATTATGGAGTAAAATTTCCCGTACATCAGATTATGAAACGGAATGATACAATGCAAACTGTGAGATTACAGTAATGCAGCGGTATTCTATTACTAAACAACTTTAGCCCTTGATTAGATGCTGACAGTTCATGAAGACAATATGACAATAGCCATAAACTACATTCCAAAAAATGCAAAATAAAATGTCATAGCACTGTCAATGAATTCTCTTTTCAGCTAGAAGAGAAACTGTGGTACCAATTTATTACAAAAACATGGGAAAACAATGCTCTCATGCTATCTTTGGGTGGAGTCTGAATAAAAACCCAAATATAAATGCAGTTATGCAGCACTGGAAAAAATAAAAACTCTGCACTTAGCATTAAGCATATAATACTAACATATTAACTTAAAAAAACCAAAATAAATGTAAGAAATTTAAATAGTGTAGTACTTAGGCAAATTGCACAAGTAGAGGAAAAGTCCTCCTAAGAAAATATCAATCCTGAAAAGGTTTATAGGGGAATAAGTGGCAGACATGGAAATGTCAGCATCCACTGCAAGAATGAATTAACTCCATTTACTTAGAAGCTGATGGTACATTACAGTCATAGAAATGGAGATATTCACTGCTTTGCTGTTCATCATGACACAGCATTTAAAAATATCTTAAATACCTTAATTAATTTCTAACAGGAAAAGAATATTGAAATATTTAGGTCAAGTCACTAATTTTTGTGATCATTTTACACATTTATTGCCTCCATTTAACATTTCCAAACTTTCTAGGGGCTGAAAAGAGTCCGAGGACCAAAATACAATATACCGAGTACATTTGCTGAAATTCAAGGAAATCAATTGTATGGAAAAAACAATAGCGAGAAAATTAACTTATTCAATACAGAGGGATTTGAGCAGGGACTCTTGAGAGCTCAAGAAAGAGAAGAATGGTAAGTTAGGCGGGCAGTGGCAAGCTCCTGCCTTACTGCCTTTGGACAACACCGTGTTACCACCAAATCTATTTTTTCAGCATGAGATGGGAACATAACCTATCCCTTTCACCATCAACCTAACTCCAGTGACGTATAAGGGAGTTTTGCCATTGACTTCAAAGGAGGTAGCAGTTTCCTATCGATAGTTTATGCTTCCGTTATAAAGTCTTTAGAATAAGACTGAGGTCTATATTTTTATTAAAGTTGCACTCTGCCTTGTAGAATAGCACTTTTGATACCTGGTTGAGGTCTCTAGTCACTGAATAAATATTTATTCACGTGAATAAAATTTATTCACGTGAATAAATAAAAATTGATAATATTCAACTTCTTTTTTGGTATTTTGCAAGAACGAAGAATGACGAGCTGCATACAGACTCTTCCATGGTCACTGTCGCTGTCCATGTTAACAAACGTCATGACATTGTAGAGAATGATTTTGAAGACATTTGATATAAAAATTAATGTAACTACCATTTTGATAAATTCTGTTATCAATGTTTTCAAGGGACAAATCTGTTCTGAAAAACTGTTGGTTGAACTGGCCCTTTTAATTTTGGCCTCCTATGGGAGGAAAAGGATGGGACTGTTCAGTAGACACACATTAAATTAGAACATGAAGTTCTGTATCCATACATACCAGCCCTGGTGGTAATGACGCATATCCTAGTAGCTTCTTGTATTGTTCAAAGGTGAAAAACTGTAAATAAAAGTTAAACTCAAATTGCATTGAAAAAAAACAATGAGTTACTTATGCAAATTAATAAAAACAATCTACAATGGAGCTTCACTACCTCGTATCCCAAGTAGCCGTGCACAGTTCTGCAAAATAAACATAAGCCACTTTTGTTTCACACTCTCTGTAGCAGTGTTAGATGTGCAATAGTAGACAAGTAGTCTTTAGAACTGATTTTATTAGTGTATCATGTATAATAGCAGCATAAGTGCAATTAAAGTAATGTTTCATGTAAGAGTTCGCTTACAACACCTAGTTTGTGTTTTTAACTTATAAACTTTTCCTCTAGCATTGAACTTTCATATACTGGTATAAATGTAGTAGTAGATACTATCATTTCTCCCAAGAAATCACCCTCACATCTTTAATATAATATACTGCAATCACTTTCACATTTCTCAGATAATGGTCTACTTCCCATCAGAGAGATGTAATTGCAGATTTTAAAGATGGAAAGTCTGTTGATTTTTATAATCTTTTACTGACAACAGACACATTTGCTTTAGTTTTTGCTCTTTGCAAATAAATCTTTCACCCAGTTGTCTGGTTTTAGTCAGTGGAGCTCAGAAGTTCTGAGCATCTGCAATTCCTTAGAGGAGGAGTTTTGAAAGCTGTACTCTTGGATGTTTGAACTTCAAGGAAGAAATAAGCAGCTCAGTTTCACCTGCACCAACATGGAGAAAGTCAACTATTTGTAATAGTTTGCTTTGCAACCTAAATTTTTTTGCCATCCAAATCCATTAATTTTCAGAATACCTTTTGTGAAATTTTCTAAATATCAAAGCAGAATAAAGGAATGGATTTGTTCTTCCAAGAAGAGTGTTGAGAATAATCCTGAGTGCACTGAAGTCAGTATGAAGCTTCCATTGACATAGGCAGATGGACTTTCACTGCCTATTCCCTTGTCTGTGGACACAAAGTCTAAGACGCACCGGCCAAGGTATACTCTAAAGAACAAGTATTTGTGAACTTTTACAAATTATTGGTAAGATGCCCTGTGAAATACAGCACACAGTCATGGCCACCTTTGTTCAAAAAAGATGAACTCAGACTACAGCATGTTCAAAACAGTGTTACCAGGACCACATGGAGAACATAAAGATTTTTTTAAGACTGAAGAATGAAGGAGAATAAGTGCTTCCCTTGTTTGGTCTAGCAAAAGAGAGGCTGCATGAGAATGAAAAACAAGGAAAGGAAAGACATGTAACATAAAGTAATTGGGTATAAAGGTAAACACTACTCATAAATAGAATGTGGCCTGTGAACTTTCTTAAAAACAAGGGAGTGGGGTCCTGAAACAGACTTCCAATAAGAATAATGGGGGAAAAATCTTAATCACTTGTAAGGGAGAGTTTGATAAGTTTATGAAGGAGATTATAGAACAGCAGGGGAGCAGACTTGCTGACCTAAGAGATCCTTTCTAGTCCAGTGGTTCCATGTAGAGGAAATCTCTCCAGATCCCATATTATTTCAAATGCAGATTCTGCAAATATGTTGCTGAAGCCGCTGAAGGAGCACTTCAGGTTGATGCCACACAAGACAGTTCTGAGGGCAGTGCAAGTTACCTTCTAGGATTAGGAAAGAGGACAGCAGAAAAATGTGCAGGCTATAAATAGTAGATATCTGAATTCCAGCTAAAACCAAAGGTATTGGAGGTGTTATTCCACATAATTTTCACACACCGAACACAAGGCTGTAACTACAGCTCACTATTTGTGAGTCCTGTAAGCTGTCCAAGAAGTATTCGTGATGCATGCAAAAAGAACACAGCTTTTACACGGCACGTCCAGTATTATGGGACCGAACAAAAAAAACCTGTCATAGCTTCACCAAGACTGCATCAGAGCAGGTGGAGATCTACTAGAGCAAGAGCTGTCACACCCCTGTGTGCTAATAGTAAATAACTAGGACCTCTGACTTTCTTGACTGCTTTCCAAAGTTGACCTGTAACACTTAATTAGTTTAGAGTAGCTGATTGGAGTGAAGGTGGGATCCTCTGAAAGCCTGCGTGTTTCGCTCCCACACGGGAGGCCTTGATGCCTCACACAGCACCTGCCCATGCACGTGACAATCAAACTGCTTCACCATGAGAGGAAGGCAGTGGGAAATGAGGTCAAAGGAGATGTGGGAATCGTAAGAAAGATAAGGGAATAGTTTGTCAGACAAAACAGAAAGACTAGATGACCTGTGCTGGGCCTCAGCCAAAGAAGGCAAGCTCAGTCCCTCGGGGCTCAGTTGTCACAGACCTATCAGAACAAAACCGCTCTTCCTTAAACCACGTATACAGGAACACGAGTAATAAGCACACGTTGTCATTTTAACTTGTTTAGAATCCTGTCCTATGGCAAAATCACTAACATCTTTCAATCATCACCTGCTTCAACTGAAAAGTCACTAGAACCACACCAAAATCAGCAGAGAACTGGGTGCTCGTGAGTTACTAACACCACCACATTTGAAGCAGGAGGGAATGCTTATTAGACCTCCATAATGCAAAATTAGGATGTTAAATTGTGAAAACTAAAGGACCGATACTCTGGCCAGTTGATAGATACTTTTTTATCCTCAATAGGAATTACTATTTCATTTTGCAGACAAGCTCCTGGAATCAGGGCCCAGATTGTAACTGCTCTCCAAATAGTGTATGGATTGAACAATAATCTTGCAAACATCCTGCAAATATGTTTAAAATTGTTGTACTGGCCTTGCCAATAATTAGAAAAGATAGAAGTGTTACTTAGACTGTAGGTCTATCTTTTTGGATAACTGAAGATATTTTATAGGTAAAAGGAAGCCTCTGAGAAAGTGTCAGTTGTGGGTGGGTGAGTTACTTCACTGAACTAAATTAATTTCTTATTGTGATAAAGCTTGCTTTATTCTCTCTCCAGCATCTTCCTACTCATTGTTACCCTCTTAACCTTTAATGGAATTTCTGGTATTCCTTAATGTTTTCCATAGTGTCACAGATTTGTAAAATGGTTGTAATAAAGGCAGAAATACATTACCTAGCAATTTTTTGGTCTTAAAAATGTTACCTTAAAAATCAATAGCTTCCTAGAGCCATAAATAAAATAACTACTTAATAGTAACTATGCTTTATATAATTTTTTTAAAGAAAAAAATCAATAGCAATAAAACTCAATGTAAATGTCGCTGGGTGTACTAGAGTGGCTAGTATACATACAATTTTGCCAAAATGTATCTAGATATATCACATGGATTTATATCATGTACGTGCACCCAAAATGTTTTTAAAAACACAGAGTAATTTGTCTTTTTCTCTACAGTTGTATTAAGTTAATAGTTTTGTGCAAAAAATCTCAGAATAAATGTATTTAAAACATGCTTTTGTGTATATAATAACCAATATTGTCCATCTGGCAAAGATACACTTTAATTCAAGTTACACAGAAAAATAGTCATAGTACTTACCAGATGTCTCAATAACTCTAAGGTAAAAATATATGCTTGAAACAAGATGTCTGGGAACACATGAACAATATAAATTTGCCCCAAAAGTTCATCTGTTAACCATTGTATTGGCATCATTACTTCTTTCTTCCAAGTTCAATCTAACATAAAGTTATAAACTGACTTTTCGTCTTCCAGAAATACCAGCTTTCTTTTTTGAAAGGAAATAAAGAGAGAGAGAAAAAAATAGCAAGACAGACATGAGCACGTAGTTGACTAAAACTGAAGCCATATCATCAACGCTTAGATGCGTAACTGTGGCTAAGTAACTTCATTTTAGTAGCTTTATTTTTATTTGCAAATAACCACACCAGATAAATACGATATTCCAGTAGCACAAGTACATTTCTTCTTAGTACAAAATCTGCCTTGTCTATTCTCTATACACTTTTATGAGATCTAAAAGACACTATAACTAAAAGGTGTCACAAAAGTTCATTACAAACACGAACCGCGGCTGCTGGAATCTAGAAATTGCCTTTCTACCTTTTGTGCTTTCTTGAGTCTCAAAACCATAGGCAAGGATGTAGTCTTCCTCTAAATCTCACTAGTCATCTTGGCTGCGGACAAGGGACATCTTGGGGCCTCTTAAAATGAGGAAAACTATTGGAAGAATAAGATATGGAGGATGATCCAAAGGAAACGGTGGCATTTCCATTGGGGTTTTATATTCATATCTAAATAAGGTTAGTGGAAACGCGAGATAAGCTGGATTCTCTTCAGGTCAAATCATGGGTACAGAAAGCATGGGTTAGAAATTGTGCTGGCATATAACACCTCACATTGAATAGCTTCAGTGTCCAGGATCTTACAAAAACATAACCGTCCTGCCCCATTCTGTCATTGAATCATTCTAAAGTAGAATATAGCTGATGTCTCAAGGTAACTTAAAGTTCTCCTGGTGTCCTAGGAACAGCATAAAATTTAAAGGAATAGTGTGAAGAATTAAAGAATTCATCGATTCAATTAAAAAGCATGTTTAGCATTTAAACCTGATTCCCATGGTTGCAGAAACACTGAGCCTTCATGTAAATATCTGAGAATTAGGTAGAAAATATCCCACTAAGGGAGCACCAGTAAGACATTTAAGGAGCTGTGAGCTTGTGATGTACAAGAAGAGGTGGAGAGAACTGAGTCTGTTTAGCTTTGAGACAAAAAGGCCAAAGAGACCTAATTCCTGTCTTCCACCATCTAAACGAGGGTTATATAGAAGACAAAGCCAGACTTCTCTGAGGTGCACAACAGAAGCACAAGACGTGATAGGCAAAAGTTGCAACAGAGGAATTTGGGTTGGATATAAGGCAAAACTCTTCACGTTAAGAGCAATTAAGTACAGGAACAGGAGTACAGCAAAGCTGCGGAGTCTCCATCCTTGAAAATTTTCAGAACTCGACTACACAAGGCATTTGAGCAACCTGATCTAGCCATGAAGTCAGCCGTGCTTTGGGCAAGAGGCTTACCAGACAATGTCCAGAGATCCCTCCCAAATTAAATCTATGATTCTATAATTCTATTGAGTATTCTGGGGTATAAAGCAATTTAATCAATTTGAGTAAAAGAAAGTGACTTAAGATTTTTGAATTACTCAGGTTGGTAGGACAGAAATCAAACCTGGGTTTGTATTTTAACTGAATATCTGCTGGAATCTAAAAAGCATGATCAGATTGACTTTGACCTGTTTCAAATGAAATGAAATGAAGAGACAGAGGAAACATCACAGTCTGAAGAAAATGAGTTATTAGGAATCTTTTAAATATCATCCATCTATTCTTCACTGCCACTTCACTATTAAATAGAAGTTCAGTTTCCTCAGTTGTATAAATAATTTTGAGATAGGTGACATATGTCGTTTGCATCTAAAACGCCAATGCAAACAAGAAGATGACATTACCAGAACTCCTTTAGGATTTTGTTACAAGGTCACATCCTGTCCCTTTATACAAATATTGTTCCTCTGTAAAGGAATTGGAATGTGAATGATTAATTGCAGACTAAGGACCAGAATCATATGCAGCCTTTTTAGAAAGAAACAAAAAAAAAAAAAAAGGAAAATCAAGACATTTTGTATAATAACTGCTTTTATACACATTTGATGCAACTACAGGAAACTTCAAAATTCTGAAGTAAAAGAGAAAGCAATATTTGCTCATAACACAATGGATGCTTTGACAGACTTAGAACTTTAAGATGACGTTTTTAATTACTAGGTTTTGATTAGAAAGGTTGCACGTCTTGATATATTGATGTATTTTGCTTAGGAATGTTACTAAAACAATGCTCTATAAATCAACATAAAGGATAACAAAAGAAAATCAGATCAACATTTGACAGTGAATACGCTTTGATAGGCTAACAGCTATTTCAACTGTAAGAGAGCAGGAGCAAAATGTTCTTTGCCTGATGGAGAGTTGTACCATTACTTTATTCAATCTGTAAAAAAGTGTGAGTATGGAATACAGCGCTCTTTGGATTACAAGAAAACTCTAGGCAGCACTTCAAACCTACAGATACACTACTTCAAGTTACTGAGTAAGTACTTATTAGGAGTGGCTACTTTAATGGCTTCTTGTGTTAATTTATTAAGCTATTCTTGTTTTGTAAATTGCCAGGCATTTTCAGTAAAAAAACCATATAAGCCTATATTAGACTAAAATATCACTTAAATATTTTATTGACTTTGATTATATAAACTAATTGTAATTTGTTTTTCAGTAACATTACATATACAGGTCAAAAATAGCATGTAAGCTAGCATTAGCTCATCATACACTTCTTAATCAAGCGTAGTTTTTACTGTGCTATCAACAGGAAAGTCTCCTCCTAGTAAAAATCAAAGGATCAATATGCCAACTAAGTTAAAGATTCTAATGTCAATCAGTGGGGGAGAAATAAAATGTTTTACAGCTGCCACTGCTCCAACACACATTTTTAAAGTAGGAAGTATAGGTTTTTTACCTTCACCGCCCTTTTGGGTGTCTCAGCCAAGATGGGAGGGAATATTCCTTTGTAGAAGCCAAGCAATCTATTGAAGAAAAAAAGAAAATATTTTTGTATGGATGAACAACATATAATTACCACACTGCCAATTCTATTTTCACTTTTGAGTAAAGCAACTAACCTTTAAGCATTTCCATGCATACGGACAAATAATGATACCCTTTGCTTATTTGCTAATTAATAATGTGCTAATAATTTAATAATTTTCAAAAAAGAGCAATAAGTAAAAATTCATTCCGTTTTTTTTTCTGAGTAGACAAGAAATTGTATTTAAAGGAAGAGGAGCCGTTTTGACAATGAAGAGGAAGTATTATTTAATTGTGTTAATTTTCTTGACATAGCAATGATAATATTAAAAACTGAAGTAAAAAAAATACAGATTTGGAAAAAACTGTGATTTCAGCAAGTTGCATACAAAAAAACCCTGCATGCTCCTCTTCAGCCACTGGGTTAAGTCATCTTTTAAAGCTTAGTTTTAAATAAGCCTCAAAATATACGAAGTAACTTTTTTGACAACTTAGTTTTAACACAAGTTAGCTATTTCACAGGGACATAACAGGATGCATGTGTTTCATCTTGGAAAAAACATTTGGGCAATAGGTTGCCACGGTGTTCATCCTGGGCTTTGCCCCTCTCTTGCCTGGCTCCACAGACACCCAAGGAGTTTACAATAGCTGCTGCTATTTGGAGCTGGCCTGAAGCCAAAGATCCACTCGTTGCAATGCTTTGCTTTGCATCGTCTAGATTATATATATATACAGCCTGCTACAAGGACACGTGGTATTTGCAGGCAGCCCGAGCTCTGCTTACAAGGCCAATGTGGTCTTGGGAATGCTTTAAACCCCACATAGTTCTCGAGATCCTCAGGTGAGATAAAAGTAGACCTAATTCTTGTTTGCTAGGCCTCCACATTACCTAGGTAGTGCGTGGGGAGGGTTCAGAGCGGCATCCAATGCATCCGCAAGAAGCTACCTTTCTAGCCAACAAGGGTACGTCTTACAGCTTCTCCATCTTCAGAGTTTATACACTTCTTTCAGGACTGTAAGAGGGAAACTCTGTCTATAGAAGAAATCACTTCGTAAAGCAAAGCATTTGTGACTTTTAAACATGCAGAAAGGTGGTGATTCACCTTCTTAAACCAGCCTATTTCTTGGAAGGTGTGGAAGAGTCATCCCATCGACAGAATCTCCTATAGTTATCCTGTGCCCATCAAAGGAAAACAATTAAATTCATATTCCCAACCTGAATGTAAAATACCACAAATGCTATCCTTCCCACCCTTCTGCTAACGCTTCTCTGGAGTTCTATTCTTAAAGTGTTCCAATATAAATAAATTCATTTAGGCTGTGTAAGATGCACCAGTGTGGGAATATTGATTATCCTTCCCCTGAAGTAAGCAAGTTATGGATTCCAGTCTGTGATAAAAGAAAACCTTGAGCATTTTATACAATGATGGTTTTGTGACAAAACACTGAAAGTCTTGGGTAGGGGATTTCAGGAATTCAGTTGAGGAACCAGATGTTTGAATTTCCCCGAAGTGTCACTTCAGGAACATATATATACACACACATATATACACACATACATATATCTATATCATCTATATATCATCTATCTATATAGAAATAACTATAGATATCTGTAGATATTGATATAACAATATAGAAATACTGGATTCAGTCTTAGTCTTTAGTGGTTCATACATATTCAGAGTATATTTTTGCTGATTCAGACAGATATTGAAACGTTGAATAACTTTAAGCATGTGGCTCATACAGTTTAATATGAGTTCAAACTGAAGCTAAGGTCCAAGTAGGATCAGCTACAGGAACAAAGATCCTTATAAACACTTTCTTCCTTTCAGCTGAATCTAAAACACTATAAGCATATCTACAACCAGCATCTCATTTAAAATTTCTAGTTCTCCAGCATGACTGGAATTGGACAAAGAAAAGTGCTCCACTATTCTACTCAGAAGTGTAGCTCTGACTACAGAAAAGCGAGACCCGAACATGGTCTGGATTTTCTCATTAGTTAAGAGATGCGTAAGCAAAGAAATATGCAGTCTAAAGCAACAATTGAGCTCTAAAACCGCACAGCAGCATTACAACACAGCAGCACAGGTTGCTTTTCCAGTGCAGCCTTCATGTATGCTCAAATGTAGGCAGTTTTTGAATATATAAATCTCGTAACATTCCCATGGTCTCTGAGGATCTCAGGGAAAACTTTTTGGAGCAAATGTGGAGGGGAAGGACACACCAGTAATTTGAGCAATAGATCTGCCACCTCAGCTATCTTGGGAGATAGATAATAACTTCTAAAGAGTAATCCACCATTCTATCACATCTGGGTTTTGGAATAGCAGTGATTTGGAGGATCAGCAGACCAGGCTGTGGACTGTTTGAAAATTCTAGAGAAATGGGAACCAAAAATATGAAAAACAATTCTCCATTGCTCTTGAATCACAGAAAGGATAAGGATGGAAGGGACCTCTGGAGATCATCTGGTCCAACGCCCTGCTCAAGCAGGGCCACGAAGAAGTGGTTGTCCAGGACCACATCCAGACAGCTTTTAAATATCTCCAAGGAAGGAGACTCCACAACCTTCCTGTGCAACCTGTGCCGGTGTTTGGTCACCCTCACAGCAAAAAGGTGTTTCCTGCTGTTCTGATGGATCCTGCTGTGTTTCACTTTGTGCCCATTGCCTCTGGTCTTGTCACTGGGCACCACTGAAAAGAACCATCCTCTTTGCACCCTTCCTTTAGGTATTTGTGCACAGTGATGAGATCCCTCCTGAGCCTTCTCTTTTCCAGGCAGGACAGTCTCAACTCTCTGCCTTTTCTCATGTGAAAGATGTTCCAGTCCCTTAATCATCTTAGTGGCCTTTCGCTGGACTCTCGGCATTACATCCATGTCGCTCTTGTAATGAGGAGCCCAGAACTGGACCCAGCAATCCAGCTGTGGCCTCGCCATTGCTGAGTAAAGGGGAAGGATTCCCTTCTTTGACCTGCTGGCAACACTCCTCTTCATGCAGCCCAGGATACCATCAGCCCTTTTGGCTGCAAGGGCTCATGTTCATCTTGGTGTCCACCAGGACCCCCAGGTCCTTTTCTGCAAATCGACTTTGCAGCTGGTTGGCCCTCAGTATAATACTGGGGCATGGGGTTGTTCCTCCCCAGGTGCAGGACGTCATACTTCCCCTTGTTGAACTTTATGAGGTTTGTGTCAGACCATTTGTCCAGCATGTCAAAGTCCATCTGAATGGCAGTACAGCCCTCAGGGGTATCAGCCACTCCTCCTAGTTTTGTATCATAGCAAACTCTCTGAGGGTACACTCTGCCCCATCACTCAGATCATTAATGAAGATGTTGAACAGAGTTGCATGCAGCATTGACTGCTGGGGTACACTGCTCCTTACTGGCCTCCAGCTAGACTTTGTACCAACGATCACTGCTCTCTGGGCCTGGCTGTTCAGCTAGTTTTCAATCCAACTCACCGTCTGCTCATCCAGCCCATACTTCAACAGCTTCTCTATGAGGATCTTATGGGAGACAGTGTTAAAAGCCTTGATGAAGACTAAGAAGGCAATGTCCACTACTCTCTCCTCATATACCAAGCAAGTAATTTCATCACAGAAGGTTATCAGGTTGGTTAAGCGTGACATCACCTTTGTGCATCCATGTTGACTGCTCCTAGTAGCTGCCTTGTCCTTCACGTGCCTAGAAAGGGTTCCCAGGATTAGTTGCTTCATCACCTTCCCAAGGATCAAGGTGAGGCTGACCAGCCTGTCGTTCCTTGGCTCCTCCTTCTTGCCCTTTTTGAAGACAGGAGTGACATTTGTTTTCCTCTGGTCCCCAGGCACCTCTCCCATTTGCCATGATCGTTTAAAGATAACTGAGAGTGACCCTGCAATGATATATCAGCCAGCTGCCTCAGCACTCATGGGTGCATCCTTTCAGGTCTCATAGATTTATATATGTCCAGTTTACTTAAGTATTCTTTAACCTGATCCTCTTCCGTCAAGGGTATGTCTTCCTTATGCCAGGCCTTCCTTCTCTCTCCAGAGCTTTGGGTTTCTGAAGGCTGGTCTTGCTACTAAAAACAGAGGTGAAGAAGGCATTCAGTATTTCAGCCTTTTCCATGTCTTGTGTCATCAGGGCCCTTGCCCTATTTAGCAACAGGTCCACATTTTCCCTTGTCTTCCTTTCACCATATAGGTACTTATAGGAGCCCTATTTGTTGCCCTTGACATCCCTCACCATGTTCAACTCCAGTTGGGCTTTAGCTTACCTGACCATGTCTCTGCACATTCAGACAGTGCCTCCATACTCCTCTCACATTACCTGTCCCTGCCTCCACCTTCTCTATACTCCGTGTTTATGTTTGAGTTTTGCCAGGAGCTCCTTGCTCAACCACACAGACCTCCTGGCACTTTTGCCCAACTTCCTGCATGTTGGATGGACTTCTCTTGAGTCGAGCTGATCCCTGAATATCATCCAGCCTTCCTGGACCCCTCTTCCCTCCAGGGCCTTATCCCATGGGACTTTTCCAAGCAGAAGCCTGAAGAGGCTACAGTCTGTTCTCCTGAAGCCCAGGGTTGTGATCTTGCTTTTTGCCCTGCTCCCTCCTCTCAGAATCCTGAACTCCACCATCTCACAGTTATGACAACCAGGGTTGCCTTCAACCTTCATGTCCCCAACGTGGCTTTCCTCATTTGTGAGCACACCTCCTCATTGGCTCCTCTGTCCAAGAGGTTGTCATCAATGCTCTCCAGTAGCCTCCTGGATTGCTTATGCACTGCTATGTTGTCCTTCCAGGATGTATTAGGGTGGCTGAGGTTCCCATGAGGATCGGGGCCTGCAAACGTGAGGCTGCTTCTAGCTGTCTGTAGAGGGTCTCATCCACTTGTTCTTCCTGGGCAGGCAACCTATAGCAGACACCCACAACAATGTCATCAGTATCGGTCTGCTGTTTAATCCTTACCCGTAAGCTCTCATTACTCACCCCCAGGCAGAGCTCCATGCATTCCAGCTGCTGTCTTCCATAAAGCGCAACTTTCCCTCCTTGTCTTCCCAGCCTGTACCCCCCCACTGCAGCACTCCAGCCATGGGAGCCGTCCACCACATCTCTGGGATCCCAGCAAGATCCCAGCTCTTCAGCTGTACACAGATCTCTAACTCCTCGTGTTTACTCCCCACGCTTTGTGCCTTAGTGCGCAGGCACTTCAGAGAGACTTCCTTGCTTACATGCAAATGCTTGAGGTGATGCCACTTAAGCCCTGTTTTGTTAATTTTGTGTTCCTCCTTGTTCACATCACCCCAGGCGCTTTGCTTGTCAGCCTGTCCATCGCTCCCTCTGAGCTGCGGTTACTCTCACTCCCTCCTGGCTCCTGGTTGAAAGCCCTCTTTGCCAGGTTAGCCGCCTGCGGCAAAGATGCCTGTGCAAAGATATCACTGTACATGTCATGTCAAGTTGATCTGCTTATTGCAGTTGTAAGGTCAACACTGAAGATTTTCTGCTGGAGAAATCTCTATTGTGAACCAGGAGAATCCACAGAGCTCAGCAACTATACTCATGGCCCTACAAATCCCTAAAATTTTGAGGGTTCTATAACTGGGTTTCACTGCTTTACTCTTTTCCTCTGTGGAGGCAAGTCTCATCATGAAAAACAGACAGGAAGGAGTTAAGGTCTATTCCTATGGAACACATTAACTTTAGAAATCTAAAAACATGTGAAAACTTTGAGGATGTACATCCATATATGCAATATGTAATTCAGTAAACATGGTAAGAACTAGCTCAGTATTTAATTATGAACTGTGGTTTGGGCTTTTTTTTTTCTTCCTCATTTGAAATAGAAACAGAGAAAAGGTTAGTAAGCACAGCCAGTGAGATGAAAGGAATAAAGGAAAGGAGGAAGCAGAAGACAATCCCATCTCATCGCTGCCTATTGTCAACTGACTAAATTTTTTGCATAAAGCGTAGCCTCTCTTAGAACCTTCTGTGCCTGAGGTGGAGGACAAGCAGCTGCCCCCAACTTTTCCAAGTAATGCTTTACAAATCATGCCCATTAAAGATACAATTATTTGATTTTTTTGCAGAACGAGTTTTAAAAAACTAGCATGATAGTAACAAAAATTTGAACGGCTTTGTCAGTCAGAAAGTACACACTTGCAACAATCTTACACTACTTTTTTCCTTGGTCAATAACACTGAGTTAGTCTACCTGCTCGCTTTTTCAAAGTCAACTAATGAATGGTGATGACATTTCACATTTGAAAGATATTATCACCTGGATTAAGGCCTTCCTTCAGAAAACTGATGTTCAGAAAACTTATGAAACAGCAGCAGCAATCACTGCAGCGTGTGATAGACGAGAGAGGACGTGACATCATATCCCTAGCTACAGACACTGGAAAGAACAAGTAAATCTCTAACAGAAACACAGCTACATCTTATTTTGTTTCAGCATTAAGGGTCTAAATGAACATCACCATTCAATTGTATTCTGGGCAACAGCCCAAACTCATCTTTGCAGCAGTTGATTTTGAAACATTACAGTCAATCATATCTTCTCAATTTGTTCTTTCAGGCTTTTGCTATCCTTCTGGTTTCCATTTCTTGTTTGGAAGCCTTGAGTCATTCACCCTGGCAAAACGACCAACCTAAATCAGTTATTTTCTCCAAATTATACTGAAATTGGGATCTTGCTTAGTTTGTTGTTTTCTTCCTCTGTCTTTCACATAATTTTCCCTTTAAGGATCTAATAAAGCTGATTGAAGGCATGAACATAATATTCCCTTTCTTCTGTTGCTGTCAAATCCAAGTCTCTTACCCACATTGTTTTATAATTGAAACAAAAAACCTCTTAGGTTCAATTCTGCTTTCATTACCTCTGCATTATCCTGAGTATAAATAAAAGACCTGGGTTTCATGACCATGTCAGTTACATTGAACGAATGCGCGACTTTCTGATTTCACAAATTTTTTTTATTTCCACAAAGGAAAGGCATTTTGAAGACATGCTTGGTAGAAGGGTGCGTGTTCAAAAAGCGGAAGAAAGTATGTCTAAATGTCATAAAATGTACTTAGAGTTTCATTTATATCAGGAAAAAGGTATCTTTTTATTTCATGGCATATAGTATGTTGTGAATTTATTACTAACAGAAAGTAAAAGAATTGAAAACAGGGCAATATTACTTTAATGCAGCTATTAGTGGGAAGTAATCTTTATGTTGCCCTAGCTGAAGATTTAAAAGATTTTAAATTCCCAGAAGTTTCCGGAAAATTAGCGAGTGCTTAGTGAAGGGAGGCACAAATTAGTACTTACTGCTGAGAAAAAGGGACTTATTTAGACATTTATTTTGAGAGCAGCAATCCACCAGCCAGTTCACACACGTAGTTCACCCTCAATCACAGCACCTGCAACTCTTTGCCCAGCTGAAGAGGTATGCTAGAGGGAAGGCCGGGTATCATTCACGGGCAACAGGCACAGAGTTGAAAAGATACTGAAGGTTGGACGCGTTCAAAGAAAACTAGCCTTGGACACTCTGTTGCTCGCCAAAAAGCTTTTTTTCTTGTGAAGTATGTTATGTATATTACCCCACTGCAAATGTTAAACACATGTCCCCCCAGGAACCTCATATAAAGCTATCAATGACACACTTAGCCAAGCTAGCTTCTGAATTTCCATTATGCAAATATATCTCTTTACCTATTCTGTGTCAACTATAGAGATACCTGCCATTTTAGACACCAGCACCAAATACCAGGTATTTATTTTCATAGCATATGTCACTTTTTTCACTGAGCGTGCATTCATATACATTACCAGCAGTTGCAACACATGGGAATTAAGGAAGAACAGAATTTTTTTTCACAGCAAGTAAATGTAATACAGAACTATACGTTAACATGTGTCTGTAGTAACACTGATGTTACACTATATGCTAAAAGAAGACCAAGTGTCCAGCTATGAGAACACTAGAAGCAGACCAGCTCTTGAAAGAAATCCCTCAAGTAAATTAAGGCAACAGAGATTATGAAAAGTGACTGGTTATGAAGGAAGAGACTGTCAGTGAAAGGTACTCTTAAGATACTTCAGAAAAATATAAACAGTGGAGGATCTGGCTCAGAAACAATCAGACTGGCCAAGAAATGGATTAATAATCAACATCAATCTACCTCACTTATTCAAAATGACAGTCATCACCATATTTACTGCATGTGGGTCAGATTATGAGGTTATTATGATCCATCATCCATGTGACTTTGTTATTCTTACTGAGAAATGAGTCTTTCTTCCACGACTTCTAATCACTTCTCAATCTCTTGGTCAAAATCCTTGCTAATTTTTGGCTTTCTAGTCTGCACTCTGAATTAATATAAATTACAGGACACACCTAAATATAAATCCCTCAAGAGAGGGAAAGATGAAACCTTCTCCTTCCTTTCTTGTGTCTTTTGTGCAGCAAAAAGTGAGAGTGAAAAAAAGGAATCCTTGTTAAAATTTGTCTCTATTCAATTGAAGGTCTAGCCCTATATGACACTACGTCTTTCCTCATATGCTTTCTATGTTTTGCTAGACTCAGGCACCTAAAAAAAATTCTAGGAAGGCGAAGTTCGCATTCACATTGTTGTGCGCTGCATTGTAACGCACAAAGTAGCCTCAACAGTTCCCCGGGTGTGAAAAAAGAACATCTTGTTCTGGCTTTTTTTCCCCAAGGACGATTATAAATGAATTCGTTTAGTGGTACATTGTTACCATGCACTGCTTTGAGTAATAGCTTCATGTGTATTAAATTAAACGGGATTTTTAAAAATGTGGATCTGCTCACACCTCTGCCACTTACCATGCCAGTGCCAGGGGCCTGTGAAGCCGGGCTGGCCGCTGCCGCCGAGGGGGCAATCGGGCTACCTGGGAGGACGGCGATGGCCGGCGAGCGGGGAGGCAGGACCCCGCCAGCGGCAGCACCCGCTGCTCGCTCCGCCGCTGCCAGCCCCGCAGCAAGGCTCTCTCGGCAGGGCTCCTGGCCACCTTCGCCTCTTCCTTCTCAACGCTTTTCTTGCAGCCTGGCCCCCACGGCCAATGAACGAAATACCAGTTTTGCCCGTGCTCCTGAGACCAGCCTTAAGCTGGTCCGTTTGATGTAATTCCTGTTGAAATCAGCGCAAACGGCAGCGTTATTATCACTGGCAGCTGGTCGAGGCTCTTACAAAATTGCCTGCATGTAATCACTAGCTGGGACGTAGAATGGGTCTACGTGTCTCATTTCTTAAAAACTGACAGCATTTTCTTCCCCAAAAGACTTTCCCTCTAGCTGCCCCTTTGTTTGCAATAGGAATAAGCTACAGACATGCCAAAACAGCTTTGCCTAGAGCTTCTGAAACAGAAAAATTCTTCATTGCGTTTTGGATTGTCAGAACTGGCAGAACGCTTCATTTGTTCAGTAGGAGTTTTAGTTGTTCAAACACTAGAAGAGAATTTAAGTTTCTTCCCCCCCCCTCTTTCGCTAACAGTACTGCCGTAACTGGTAGGACAGGAAGCAGTCACTGTTTTAAAGTAGCTCCACACCTATGTCTATTGAAGCTAAAGAATGCAAGAAAATGATTCATTTTCAGTTTTGATACCAGAGAAAAAAATAGTCTTTTGTAGCTACGTGCTTAGAAATATGTGCTTTTGGTGTTTCTGACACTGAAAAAATAACCACGGAGAGGATAACTTGGTGTGTTTTCTGGAAAAGACTGACAGCATTTCTCTGCGTGAAACTGATGCTGTGATTCCCTAAATGAAAAATCATGAGATGAGCAAAATTTCTGTGCTTGCCCTGGGAGCGCGTCCTACTCAGATCGGTTGTGACTTCATAAAAATACAAAAATTAAGCTGTTTTAATTTCATCAGAAAAAATGTGGCTCAGGAAGGAAATTTTTGATTGCAAGCTAATGTTAGCCTTCATTGGAATAAGTTATACTCTTCAATATCCACATGCAGAATCCCTAGGGACTTCTATGACTACACGTATTCTTTCCCATCTGCTAGCTGAATATGAGATTCAAGAGGCTTTCGGTGTCATTATACAGATTAGTGACTCTCCCAAGAGGACTCTAGGTTCATGATACAGTCAATAACTTACAATGAGATTTAGAAGACCAGCTTTCAGGGATCATTTTGTGTTCGTATGAGTTTTGCACCTGCAATTATTTGTGCTTGTAATTTAGGTTACTTAGATGTTTTTAATTTACAGATGCAATCAGTGATGTAGATACTTAAACCGAACTGAACTGCAGGCAACCATAACTGCAGGTGCAAAATTTTGCCTGCAATGATTTGGGTTCATAAACACATCGATCTTCTGAAGTCTAAAGTAAAACTAGGCCAGTTGTGGTTTTACAGTGTTTTTCACAAACAAAAAAATCTACGTATTTTTCCCGTTTCTCAAAAACATCTCAAGGCAGCGCTTTTTAGCATTAAAAAGAATAGGGTATCATTCAAAATATACAAACATGCACATAATAATTAATTTGATTCCATCTTTCAGCATTTTGACCTTTAAGGTATTTTTTCTTACTCCCTTTGCAGTACCTCTAGCAGGAAATCATAAAAGAGTCGTGAGTTTGTAACAGTAATACTGTTGACAGTTGCACCAGTAGAGAGCAACAGTCTTATAGGCACAGAGATCAAAGCGTGAAGAATTTGTAGCACTACTTTGGTAGTGAAC
This sequence comes from Vanellus vanellus, assembly GCF_965231255.1. Taxonomy (NCBI): domain Eukaryota; kingdom Metazoa; phylum Chordata; class Aves; order Charadriiformes; family Charadriidae; genus Vanellus; species Vanellus vanellus. Next base: position 44,239,218 of record NC_138911.1, read on the forward strand.
GGCACCGCGAATACGTACACATACTGGCACTTGAATTTCCATCTGGCAGACAGTTGTGGTACCTAGGACGTACCATGGGAGTGAAAGGTATTATTACACAGATGTGTGAGGAAACTCACACGAATGGCAACTACCTGCCTAAAGACAGACAAAATACCTCTCTGTGTCGCTGAGACTGGACTCTGTTATAAGAAAGCTAGAAGACAGAGTTTTATGTACTTGGGAGCAAGAAAATAACTCCTTGGAAAAGCAGAAATTTCTTACAGTTACAAGTGCCGTCCCCAGGTACGGTTACAGGGTCACAGATGCTTTCCTCCACCTCTGGAGCGCCATCGTGCAGTGCCAGTGTGATACAGCGAGGTGTGAAAACGGACTCCAGCCCTTTGTTCCATCCAGCTCACCCCAGCCCAGGCTACGCTGCTTAAGAAAATTCTTGTCAGATGAAGATGAAGTCTGTGTTATACACTGACTGTCACGGATACTGGAATGACCCCCAGAAGGATACCTCCTATTCTTCAGACACCACACGCAAACGCCCTAAAAATACTGCATTACTGAATTAATACATTTTCCTCAACGTTACACCAATCTAAGAACAAATAGAGTTGACAGTTAACACAAACAAACTTATTTTTCATTTTTTTAAATCACAACGCATTTTTAAACGTGAAAACTCCCTTTTCAGGCAATACATGGCAGTGCTTCCAAACTGATCCCACCTTCAATACTATGGAAGCCCCACACTATGGTGACATTCGTCCCGTCCTTCTCACACAACTTAGACGATAAAGCACCGCGATGTCATGTCATTACTTTGTCTGGAGAAGTGACTAACCTTCACTCAGGTCTTCTCAAATAGAAAAAGGACAGGCAAGGTAGGTTTCAATGACTGAGAAATGAAGAAGGTTTACCAAAGATTTACCAAAGGATTCCAAACAAAGTTGACTGTTAAGCAATTAGAAATGGATTTTGCAAGGCCTTACACCAGTGATACACTTTATAGTTACTGAAGAAAAACCTGCTATGAGATTGTGATGCAGAGATACATAAATGCTTTTTGAGACCAGATCAACAGGCAAGACAAATGTGTAAAGGGAAGAATCGTGTAGAAGTAGCTGCCCTAATTATTATTATTGCTGTCTTTCAGTCATCTGCTCTTGTTTTATGTAGCCATGCCCCACCTGCCAATAGTCTCCTCATCTGCACAGACATCTGTAAAGAAACCTGACAGATTTTTTTTTTTTTTTTTTTTCAAAAAAAGTAATGGAGTCTGTGTCTCAGTGATGTGGCAGTTTCCACAGGATTATTTATTTTTTAAAAATACTTGCAATGTGTTCTTTGAGCAGCAAACCTGCCTCAGCAGGTTTAACTTGTACATGTCTTTTGAAATGTTTTCTTTTTCTCAATATACTCTTCTGATCCAGCACCCTTCTCAACTTGAATTCTTCTGCAGAAAAGAAATTTTGCCACTTCGGCATTGAATAAACAAAACAAACGAACCCTCTCTCCCAGGTTACTTTTAAAAGCATGCAGAGTATTTTACTTTACAAATGAAGAAGGTGTTTCGTGTAGCAATTCAAGTAGATCCAACACAAGCTATTTTACAGCAGACAGCATGATTTTTTTTCTGTCAAAACTTTCTGCGTTTTATGACTTAAAATCATAATACCTTTATAACCATCAATATACCGAAAAGAAAGTCAATTTGGGTCAAATCTGCTCTTCTTCTAGGTCACTAATTTTCTCTGAATTTGCAAAAGAGAAACTTTTTTTCTTGCGTAGCTCACAAACAGGCCACGAGGCTTGCCCCGTAACCACCTCTGAGCTGGATTTAGAACTCAGCCAGATTAGCCGGAGATTATCATTGCACCTCTGCAGCAGTATGATTTGCCATGATCTCACACTCCGTAAGTGTAACTGCAATTGGCAACCACACTACTTCCTTGTTCGCCATCATCAGAGAACATTACAAAGTCAATATAAACATTTCACTAGGCATGACTAAATGACTGCCCGCTGTCCGGCAGAGTTGCTCGAGAGCCACGTGAAAACCTTCTCTGCAGACAGTAAAGGCCATAAGAAGACATCTAAATTTTTTTTAGCTGGGGTAACAAGCAGTCAGAAGTGCAGTTTCATTGCAAACCTGTGCCTGGCAAACTGCTGTCAAAGGCAAGAAAGTCTGTGCTATAAGTAGATTTGCAAGGCAAGGGTGGGCAGAGAGCTCCAAGTGCAATGGTTTCTGCTGTAATTGTAGCTGGTTTTGAAGGAACAAGTGGTAAAGTCATTGGGAGCGCTGGGCATCCCCAGGCAATGCTCCGAGAAAAGGCATCCGACGCTATCAGCGTTGATACACAGCACAGCAGGCTCTTCTATGGGTTCCGTTTTGCTGTTAAGTTAAAAACGCTGAAAAGCCCACAAGTGTCAGCAAGCTTTTAGTGAAATGGGTGTCTGCAGTTTAAGAAAGAACAACACAATTTATGATTTTGTACTGAAACTACATAAAACTGGCAGTACCGTTAAAAAAAAAAAAAAAAAAAAGAGAAACACAGCAGTGTTGACAACAGCCTTGTGTTCTCCTTTTCGGCTACAAAAATTCACACAAGGATATCACCTGAGGCCAGCTGAAAATTATCTAAACAGCTGCATAACTAAAAAGTGAGAGAAATCATAAATTCTTGAGCATTAGTATTTCTGAAAGCAGTAGTTTAACTTAACTTTCTTTCTGCCATGATGCGCTGGTTGGTTTATGATGAGTTTTTCTTCCAGGGAAGAACATACTTTTTAGTAAACAAGTTTTTACACTTTCTTGTGTAAAAGTGAGTAACAGTAACAGAGCTATGGACTCTTCTTCACTGATTCAACTCCTACTGAAGTCAAAATAGTCCTTTTTATTTTAATAGAGTTTATAACGCATCTTTTGCAAATAAGTTTTAAGAGTTTGAAGAACATAACTACCCCTTTTCTTTCAAAGACTACATATTCCTTACTTTTTTTCTCTAAGCATTCAAGACCCTTTTGAACCTGTGGTTCAATAGGTTCTTCCTATTTTTTGAGTTTTTATCTATGAAGCCTATAATCCCAGTTCCAAGTAAAAAGCTTGGTACTGTTATTCTTCCAGAGACAAACCAGAGCAGACTACTGCTACATTCAAGCTTTACGCAAAACCAGTGAATTTAACTCATGAATACTGATATATGTCTATTGCCCTACACAGATCTATATCACTAACAAACACAACCAGGCTTCCATGAATAACACTGTACATTTTGATTCAGGATTTGTAACAGAATTTTTTTTTTTTTTGGTTTAGAGACACTTAAAAATAGGCTAAACGTACATTCTGACAGAGAACATATAAAACTTACACTTGAGGATATAAAAAAAAATCATAAATAATCGATAGGGAGTGGAAAGAGAAATGTAATGCTTTCCGTCGTCTCTGGGGTCTGCCCTACACGTGGACCCCTCGGAAACCACAAAGTATAAAGCAATGCCTCATAATGTAATGAATACTCGTACTTTGGAGGAAAAGTACATTTCCCACGCAGAGGGACGCAGAATGGCGCAGTGCATGGAGCCCTGGTACCGCAGCTCGAGTCTGCTACCATTTGAGCTAAAGCAGAACTACATGAGCTGGCACCAACAGCCCTTCATTTATCCCGTCTGCGGGCGAGATATCACAAGGCAGCAGCACAGCGCACACACAGCCAGAATCCCTTTTCAAGCAAAATGAGTAGAGAAAGGAGGTAAGGAGAAAAAATACAACCTTGTATTAAGTTTAATACATATACCTGTCTAATTAATTCATTGTTCAAAATTATTTAAGCCTCTGGGAAGGCGGCCTTCCTACGAGATGTTATACTCGAATGGCACTACATCACAACAAGTCAAGCACGTAGAATCGTCTCGGAGTTGACGAATAATGAAGTATTACTTGAGATTTTCAGCTTATTCACTCCAAACTTGTTTGTGATGATGTGGTAAAAAAAATGCTTTGGATCTCAGTTTTAACTATTTTACTGGACATCTGGTGTTTGCTGCTTAAAGTTTCACTATTACCAGGGTCATTGTAATTCTATAGCACATCTGGGCCAAATTCCCTGGCAGTTTTTAGTGAATTCTGCGGCAGTGGAAACATCTGTAGCTGTGCACAGTTCCACACATACAGAATTGCGAGGAGCTGCAGAACGTTCTCGGATCTTTTGCATTTCAGTGTCCAGGAAATTACGCACTGGTAATGGATGATCTTCTGGCAATTTTTTTTTTTTTTTTTAAATCTTCTGTGGGATATGCCCAAATCGAGTAAAACCACACAGATTCTAATCACTAGCATTTTATTTTCATCAGTTATTAAAGTAAACACTGGTGCCTCAGTCTTCATGCTTTCAGAAGTACACACAGCCTTTGGAAACATTTTCTTGGAAGTGGGTGGACTGATGCAATGCGAAACTGGCCTACTGTCACTGAAAATTTTGAGAACTGCAAACAAAGGCTAGGCTACAAGAGTTGGTGAGAATAAGAAGAGAAATTTAGCAACACAGCCTCACAACAAAGGACCAGGCACGGTAATCACTAATTTTTACCTTCCAAGGTGAAAAATAAAGATTAAGAAAGTGGAGCACTATCACGCATCAGCCATTTGTGCGTAATCAACGTTCGTGTTAAACCTCTTTTAATTACATTACAGTATAATCTAAGTTTCAGTTATTTGTTTTAAAGTGATGGAATAAAACTATTACTCGTTACAAAGAAAGGCCCCTGAGAATGAATGGTCTGGAAGAAATAGTCTTTTACTCCCCAGATCCTGAAGTATTTTTGCCAACTGGTTAGGATTAAATCAATACATTACAATTGCCTGGACTCGATCCAAACCTTTGCATTGCAAAACAAAACAACAACAGCAAATAAAGAAAATCGTAGCACCGGGTTTCTTTCCAGTAGTGTAACACATCGCTGACTAAGCCACCAGAGAAGTAAGCTAAATTTGCTCTGCTATTTGCCGAGTCACTAAGCAGCTCTTGTCGTTATGTGCTTGGATTGACAAAGTGAATCACTGGACAGAGTAAACCCTCATCTATATCTCAGCCTAAATCCCATTCTGAATTAAATACTAAATTCCTAAGAATTATAGTAAAGATACTGAAGGAGGCTCATGCTGGGTTACAATGAGTGAGCATTTTTTCCGCCTCAGAAGAGGCTTTGAAAGTAATTTTTCAGAAGAAAATACAGTACGCCAAGAAGATTGTTTGGAGGTATAGCGAGGATTAGCAATAATAGGCAACAATAAGCAAGAGCGGCGAAGAACTGGACAACCTGTACACATGGATAGCGCAGCTTGGAGAGGACAGCATAAGGATGCCTGCCAGAGGAAATAGGCCAGAGAGATTTCAAACACATTTAATAAGTGCACAAATAGCTGCATTTACTAACTACTTGTTATCGGACAAGCATTCTTCAGCGATGTACCCGGTGAAAGAAATGCCCACACTTTCCTAACAAAGCTTTCCCCAGATGCTCATACCATCTCCATACCATAGTCTTCCACACTCATTCGTGCCAATGCAATTATCAGTAAAACTGCACTGTACACCAGATCACTGAAGAGCAGGGAAAGGAATTCAAAAAAAAGGAAATGCTGACAACAGTAAGTCTTTCTGGAACAGAGATCTGAAAGAAAGAAAGAAATGTATGTGGAGATGACAGGACGAAACCAAAAGAAGCTAAAATATTAAACGCGTGATGGACGCGTAACCAGAGCGTTTATGGTTTGAAATTCTGTTCAGGCTGACTGAAGGGGTGCTCAATATGGATAAAAAGGCCTTTTGCTTTGCTGTATTTGTTCTTATACAGATTAAGACAACACTGGTCTTGAAGGCAGGGAATCTGAGCAGCAGGCTAGGTGGAATGCAGAAAATGGCCAGAAAGAGCCAGAGACGATGCCTGGAACAGGAAATTTATGATATTCCCTACCAGAGCGAGGCAGAAATTCCTTCTTTACCTCCAAACTGTAAATAGGTAAGACTCTGAGCCTCCAAAAATAAGCCACCCTACCCCCCCCCGCCCCCCCCAAATGGATTTCCTTTTTACCTCGAAGGACTAATCCATGCTATCACATCTTCATCTGTATCCAATCATGCTTAAAAGGAAGGAAAAAAACCCTCTCTATCATGCATCTAGTCAATTGTGCATTAAGAAAAAATAATCCCTCTTGATCCCTGACAGTGACTGGCTGAAGCTCTGAAGCATGATGTAAGTATAGTCATTACTATAATGCAAACCTCCAAGTGGTATGGTAGGTTTAGGGCAGCGCAAGATTTCCTGTTCTCAAAGCTTAATACAAGACAGGGGATGAGTTATGAGACTAGACTACAAACTCGGAAGGGACCCTTTAGGATACATCACTTTACTGATACAAGCTTTCATCTAGGAACTACATTAAACAATATTTGGAAAGAATTAAGTAACAGCCCTCCAGCAAAAGCCCTCCAGATGATTGTTCCAGTGTTTTTCTACATTCAGGGAAAGTGGTGTTTGAAGGCTGCATTTGCTTAATAACAGGCAGTGGTTGTGGGGAGTAAGGCTGAAAGCCCTTGAACTCACAGGTGCCGGAAAACTTTTTCCATAGGTGAAAAATATAACTATGGATAGCACTCAAGTAACTTTTCAATGTTCTCTTTCACAACCAGAAAAACTTAGCCCCTTGAATTTTATGACACAAGGATTGTTTTCCTCCCAAGATGGTTTTGTGGCACTCTCAAATTTCTTCACTATCTCTACATTTTCTTTGACGTGTTGATTAAATTCAGTATTTTATCAGTTGTGTTACCAAAGTTATATGCGGAGGCAAAATTCTGTCCTTCATTACTATTCCTTAGTTGCACACAGCACTTTTCTTTTTGTATGCTTTAGGATTGCATGATGCTTTTTGCTATGGTATAGTCCTACGACCTCATGCTGATGTAATTATCTTTAACAACTAATTCTTATGGTGTTAATACTTCCTAAGACAACGTTCTCTGCATTGTTGATATAGCAAGTATAATCTGAATTTTGATTCCCCTTTGAACTACTTTGTATTTGGCCATATGAAAATGCCTTCAGTTGCACAGTGACCATGAAATTGGGTGTAATTCTAAAACAATAATCTGTTCACATTTACTGCCCCACCAGTTTTTGTGTCTATTAAAACGTTTACCAATTTCATTAAATGTTCACCAGGAATAAACCATGCTACTGATTTTAAATGCTTATTTTAATTTCTGTTTTCTGTATGTGGCTTCTTTATTTTTTTTTATTTAACTGAAACGCTTCCCACTCTTAATTATTGTTCCCTACTTGATTCAAAAATATTAAGGGCTGGTTTAAATTATACATTTGATTCTAGAGATAACGATGTCTTTGAAGCATTCCCAAACCAAGCTGGAGAAAAAAACCCAAACTTTAACCGATAACATTTCAGCATACATATTTAAAGTGTGAGAGAGTATCAGTTTCACATCAGGGAAATTCTGAATGCTGTCATCTGCCTGGCAGACAGAATATTCACCCTACCAAGATAACAGGGCCCAGTGATACCACAAATGCACTTTAGCCCATTTGAAGCTACATTCTGTATATGGGTTTGCTGAGCGGGGCGGACTTTTTCAAGGAATTATTTATATAATCAGTATTGAAACTTACAGCACTGAAAGAATAGAAGAGAAGCCCTTTTATCCGATTTCCGTTATCTAGGTAAATTATTTTCTAGGTGTTGTAAATCAATAATGCCAACAATGATGGAATAATCAGTACTCTTAAACAGTAAATAACTTCTCAGTTATTTATTACATAGCTCGACAGATTATATCATAACTATTTTCTTCCCCTCCAATAGTAACATGTTCCACTTTTCCTCCTTCGCATGAGCAAGGGAATTCCTAGTCGCGATTACAGAAAATGGCTTATGTGAAAATATTAGCTATCCAGAATGGACAGGACTTAAAGAGCTAATATTGAGTGGCCAGCTAGTTGTCAATCGAGTAATCACGAAGGCAGTGAAAATGGCTTGTTGAATTAAAAACAAAGCTGTAAACTACAGCCTTACTGATAATAGCCTTACTGATTCTCCGTCATCTTTTTAATAAACCACTGCATCTACTTCACGTTGTTTTTCTTCATTTTGCGTTCCACTGCATGCTATAATCACAGCCACACTGAGACACTGGGGTGCCCAGGCAGTATCTCCAAATCCTGGGCACCGGCCCCACCAGCCTTCCCGCTGCCCTTGCCTTTTGCTTTCTCTGTTCTGTCTTCCCAGGCGGCAGCTGCAGCAACTGGGATTTACCATATTTGCCTCCAATAGCTCTGAATTCTGATTTCACCCACATTTGGCATAAACTAGCACTACCGCCAAAGAGGAAATAATCCCACTCCCTCGTCTTCCTTTCCCAGTCTCTCTGTCCTGCCTCCACACTATCCCTTTCCGCTGGCAAAAGGTCTGTGTGCCCACATCACGAGCCAGCCAGGAGGAACCCTTCTGGATTACCAACACACATTTTAATGGCCAGGTTAATATTAATCCCATCATTTTTCCAACATCCACGACTCCTGACGCAGGAGCGCATGTGCTGGCACAAAGGAGAGCGTGGCACAAAACCAAGAACGTACAGCTCAGGGCACACACGATACGCCATTGCTGCTTCTGGTGGCAGCGCTGGTTTAAAACATCCATGAAACCGTGGCTTTGGTTAGACAGAAATCAGGATGTAGCCTATTACGTTTTCCTCTTTAACCTGATTTTTGATGCATGGTTCACATCTTGCTGTATATTATACTCATCCAGCTGTGCTATAATAATGGCACTTTTACCCTCTCATCAGGCAGTAATTTTGAATTAAAAAGCTTCTTCTAGGGATGGCTTCTAAAGTACAACACATACCACCTCATGAATGTGGTAACTGATATGTCGACATTCCAGAGTGCTAAATAGGTGAGGATGTTGGCTTTCAGGAACAATCTCTTGCCAGATAATACTTCATTATCTGACAGACCATCTGGTTTCCAGTCCGTCAATGCTATATTAATACCGTCAGCTCTATTCTTGATTATTGCCCAACATTTCTATTACTTTGTAAATAACAGAACTCAAAAAAAAAAAAAGAGTCTTCCAGAGACCGAGCAAGGCAAATCACCACTTGCTCATGTACTTGTCATTGTCATTTTTGGATAATGGCCAAACAGTGGATTTTTCTTCATGTGACTCGTGAATTCAGAGTACAGCATACCCCATTGTTATCAGGAGAAAGATCACCAACTTTTAATTGCACAATATATATAAACACAGCTGGCCTAGTGACTCATTTAGTAATGCAATATGTTACTCCCTAGAACTCTGTTTCAGGTGTGACCTCAGGACTCTTTCTATTCCAGTTGTTGAAGTCTGTGAGATTTACAGTGATTTGCTCCCAGACTACTGGGAATATTTAAAGGAATCTTTCTTTTCTGGGATTTCAGAAGGAATGTTTGGACTATAAATGAGAAGCTGTATCTATTGGATATCCTTTTGGTGTCTGTTCAGAGCACCCTGTTTTAGGAATGGCTAATCAGAAGAACGTGCAGTTGATAATTCTGTAAGCAATAATAGTTGATCTCTTTGCAGTAAAATATACATTCCTACAGTGGGAGGAATTCACTGTGGGAATGTCATGACATTACAGTACAAGATAATGAAAAATAATAATAGCTGCATTTTAAAAAGAAACATATATATTAAAATATGAATAGAAATAGTGTTTCAGTGTAGTCGGTAAAGGAACAAAATTTTTATAAATACTGTGTTTTCTTTTAGATGAAATACTCCTACAGCCAGTAAGGTGGTGAATACTCAGCTCTCATTTGTTACCAGCTCTGAGTATTTGCCGTTTGTTTATAGTTCCCCTTTCCACAGGAATCAGCAATGATTATGTCTGTGTCTCTCTTTTTTTCAGTAGTCTTAACTTTTCAGTTATCCCTCAGTAACTGATGTAGTCATCCCTGGCAATACATGGTCTAAGTTAAATATCTGGTTCAAAATCTAGATGCCTAAGGAAATCCTACAGCTAAATAAATAAAACTCAGAACAAAATATTTTTGAAAAAAGACTGTGGTTAGCTTCCAATGAAAAATGCATAAATAATCAATTAAAGAAACATTCAACATTTCTTATATCTCTTGTCCCATTAATTGAATGTTTTTCCAGTGAGTACTCGAGACACTAATGATCACTCTCTTATCAGAAAAAGAAAGACTGACCAAACTGTTCCAAAAAGTAGTTACAACTAGATCAGATCCATCATAAAAGTCTGTTTTAAATTTAATTGTTCTCCATAAGTCAGGTCAAACATGAAAAAACAGGAAGCAGAAATTAACTAGAATAACTTTCTTTTATTCCAATTTACTACTCAGTGCCTACAAGACTCCAAAACAGATGCCTCTGAACCTAACTTCAGTGAAGTCTGAGGTACCGACTGTTTCTCTATTTCAGAACAATGAAATAGTAAATTAATAGTTTTGTAGACACGTATTATGTATCTCAGCAGCGGTGCAGCAGCAGATGCAGCCCTGATGAGATCAGGTCAAGTTGTGCAGTAGTGGAACTTGCCCGTTACGCTGCAGAAGAGCCGCCACTGCCCCAAGGGATGCTACTGGGAGAACTAAAGCCCCGTAAGTATCCTTCTAAGGCCATGCCAGGCTGTGCTAGCAAAATAAGCAGAGATGTTGCTGCCCTTCCTCAGCAACGTCTATAAAATCTTGGCAAGAGGCACCGCTCTTTACTTCTGCAATCAGTGCTACCCCTGCAGCACAGGTCTGCTTTTACAGTGTGTTTTCTTTCCCAGCAAAACCAGAAATTCCTCTTCAGGGGCTGTAAACGCTCCCGCCAGTGCTGCAGTCCCCACCGCCAGCTCCTGCGGTCCCACAGTGTCGTTTTCCAGGACTCTCCTCTCCCAAGTCCTGCTAGTCTGGGGCACCCCCTTCAGCACCCCAAATCACAGCACTTACAGAATTGATGTGCCGTGCCACAAACTTCATGCGCTTCATTATTCAGTTACGGGGAAGATGAGTCCAAAGTTGAAAATTTTAATAGGAGAATATATCATAACATGCCTTAGCCTCTCAAAGCAGAAGGCCTGTGGCAAGACAAGCCTGTGGCTTGCTTTCTGATCACACCACCTGCTCTACACACCTTTGGGTAAACATACTTAGTTACATGCTTGAGATTTTATGGTGAGTAGCCTCCCAGGGAAGGCTGGTGATGTTAGAGAGAGAAGTGAGGACCGAATGTCTAGTTGAGGATGCTGTAGCTGCTGAAGGTGGTGTGACCCCAGGCACCTGATGTGTTGCTACTCTGGGTGAGAAACAGGTTACTGAAACTCCACAGACTCAAGCTAACTGACAGCTATTTCACACAAGCAGAGGAGAACCGGATTTCATGAACAGAGACGGTGCTGCAAAGAATAAGCTTCCCAGCATCGGGCAGAGCAAGACTCAGACTCCCTCTGCAGAGCAGCCACTTGACTTCAGCTACAGAAGCTTTAATATCCCGACTTGTATTGCTGTGCAAGTGGCCCAGTGGGGAGCGCTTTCCTTCATTTATGATTCATGGTTCACAGTCACCCCTCAAAAACAGACACCTACTTCTCTTACAGTCAAGAAGATAAACACCTACTATGTTGCAGGGAAAAAGTTAGGAAGAATTGGTTACCTCTCTTAACCAGAAAGTCACGTTCAATTGCCCTCTTCCACATCTGCAAGGGATTTTTTTTTATTCTTTTTATTTTTATTTTATTTTTTTTTTTTAAGAACCTCATTGTCATAAAGATTTCAGGGAAAACAATTAGAAGCTAAGACTCCATCCAGATGTACTATCACTGAGTCACAGGCCGTGCTCTCCAAATTGATACATCCTGAAGTACACAGTCACAACAGAAATGTAAAATAAGTATTCCCATCTCTACTATCCCTCCTCTGTGACTACCAAAAGAGGCTGTAAAATGGTGGCTAGACCATGCTCCAGCAAGTGGGAGCTAAGGGTCTGGATTCCTGTGGGTGCAGATGGAGTAGGAATCTCCAGGTCCTGGGCAAGCCCTTTAAGGCATTGTATAAAGGAAAATATCTTTCAGAGGCTATTATTTCTCAAAACCAAGGTAGCAGACACAACTGTATTTTATGAGTGTGCTTTAGGCACAGTCTGGAAATGCCTAGAAGTGGATTGAGCCTACCTGGCAACTGCGCGAGCTTACAATAAGAGTTTTAGATTTAGGTGATATCTTTTTCTGGATGTGGCTTTTAAAATTTGTCTTATCAGCATCAAATCTGAACTTTCTAGTACAGTCCAGAAAGAGTAGTTTAACTTTGGTTAATTCTGATTTTCTAATTCAAAAGAACAATCGCAATTTGGAAAAATAGTAGCTTGTAGTTTTTTCATGGGACAACGCATCAGTTTTCATAACAGTATAAACATTGGGAAAGATTTTCTGGTTTAAGTAAAACGTATCTGTGCAGGACTGGTTTTATAAATAGCTTTATTCATAAGCAATTCATATTGTAGCTGTTCTACTTGAAGTTTCCAGACACTGGGCCTTGTCTACACTGCAGGTTGCAACATGCTGCCCTTTGCCCCAGGGTCTCTCCTGGTCGGACTTTCTAGAGGTAGGTGGGCACGCACAGTGGTGCTCTGACCGCGTCCTTCTCCCTGCGCTGGTTTGGCCAGCTTTATCATGTAAGTGTCCACTGTGTAGGATGATCTTTGGTAGGCTGCTATGCCTAAGTTGGCTCCAAGGACAAAGCAGATTTTGTCCCCCATGTTTAAAGATGATTTCAAAGTTCTGCTACACAAACAGGTGCTTAATTTTTCTGAGAAAATGACTATCAGGGGCACATCTGAAGTCAGTAGCAAACCCTGAGGGCTAACAGAATTCTTAGTCCAGCTGTTTTTCAGTGACGGGCAAGTAGTGTCATTTAGATATTTCTGTTATAGTTACACATATACTTATATAAGTGATTTATAATTAACTTCTTTCTGAGAGAGATTTTCTATTCACAGGTGTCTATAAAGTGGTCTCAGATGAATCACAGAAGCAGAAGCTTTGGTCAGGCATCAGTTAAGATAGGAAATGTAGACATCCAAGGCTAGCTGGAACGCTATCAGGCATCCCCACATTTCACCATTGCTATCGGCAACATTTTCTATGACATGAAAGCTCTATCTGAGATTTAGAACAAGATCCTTCAAAAATGAAAAAAAAAGCAAATTTTTTTTGAAAAGAAAAATAGTATAATAGATGATGACTAGTCCATATATTTCAGGTACTGTCTACACAATTTCACCTGAATTCAAATTTTATATAATTCCCATGATTTGTAGAAATGCCTGTTATACACTTGTTGGCACAATGCATGCGTACTATTTACATGACAGAATTCTAGGTGTCTAAATTCTGCTTCCTATGATGGATATCTTAAAACCTAGGGCAATTGTAAAATTAAGAAGTGTGTAATTTAATATGTTGTCTTAAACACAGCTTTAGGTAATATGCCAGAAGAAGCTTAGAAAGGTAATGCAGAAGAACTTGGTAAATAATCTGTATTTTTGCAGGTCACTAATAAATGTGGAAAGAGTACACTGTTTACATAGGGCCTACGGCACTGTAGACTGTAATGATCACACAGCAAGACTGAAGCAAATTTCTGAGCTATGCTCTGGAAGGCAGTATGAGCTTCATTTTGAATGAAATGACTTACCTGGCACAGGAGGAATTGAGGAAGGTCCTAAGGAGTAGATAGACAGCAGCAGCTTATATTGGTCAAAGATCCTGGATCTCTTTTTTTGAAAAATAGAGTTTTAAAGCATTTGTATAATCTAAGCAATAAGAACCAGGATCTGCACACTTTGAGTAGTTTGCATTCAAATTTGCTCTTTTCCTTTACTGAAAAACAAATGATGTTCCTTACATAAACCAAAAAGGAATACATTCCAGTTTTCAGACAGTCTTAATCTTATGTTGTACTTTTTCCAGTCTACTTTTGGAAATACTTTTATTCTTCCCCTCCTGTCTTTGTGTCATCTTTTGGTATGGAACTCTTTCCTTCTCTTTTTGCTTCTCTAACTACCGCAGCTCCACAGATCCCTTGTCAAATATCTGCTAAGAAAGTATTTCTTGTAGGAGGTCTCTCAGTATTAACACACCAAACTATACAAATTTCAGCGCATTTCTCCCAACCGACCCTTCTCTTTTTTTTTTTTTTTTTCAACATGTATACTCATTTTCCTTTTTATGTCTGATTTAGGTTATCTCACTGGTAAAACAAAGGAGAGCACTAACATTTAAGAAACAATGGGAAGGAGTAAAATAAACTTTATATAATACTGCCACTAGCTTAAGTATGAAAGTGAGGGTTGTATAGCAATTACAGGTTAAACTTGAGGGGATTAATTATCATTTTAAAATAAGCATATACATTTAAGCAGCACATGTTACCATCTATATTATGGTAAGATGATAGTCTGCCTCCCAGAAGCAGGATATCTATTATGTCATTTGAAATTGAAGTTGCTACAGCAAACATACTAACTCGTAAGTAAACAGCTAGACAGAATTTTTATGGCTGTGGCTAGAATTAACATTATAGTAGCCCCTAGTCGGCTTAAACAGTTGCGCATGCAAGGTTAGTAACAAAGGCTAACGCTTGTATGGCTCATACTTTAAAACAGCACCTTATTTTTCCATATATACTGGGTTTACTTGTACGCTGGAAGATAATAAGGAAACTCATTATCTTTATGTCATCAGAAAGGATTTCAACGAATTATAAATTCTTTGGGCACTATCTGAACTTCCCCCCAAATTTGCAAACAGCATGAAACACAATTCAGCCTTTGGCACGGACAGATTCTAACGTCCTCGATAATTTCTTAACTCTATCTTCATTCAGAGTAACTTCCAGAATAATGTCAACAAGTAAATAAAACATAAAATCAAAACATAGCCTCCTTCAAAATCTGGTATAGGAATTACTGGGATCGTGAAAAAGACAGCTATAAGAAATACTGTATGAATTTTTGAAATCCCCACTCCCAGTTCTGATTATTTCATGAGTGACCTCTCAGGTTCTACGATCAACTCTCTGCATACCTCCGTGCTTAATCAAAACATTTGCACAGAACACAAGCATTAAGGCATAAAGTAAGAGTTATATTAAAATTACTATTTAGGTGTAAAATCGCATCTAGGGAGAAACGCGGAACTGCATTTTAAGGACAGCCCTGGGTCCTGCTTCTGAAAAGAGAAAGAAAGGTAAAGGCCTGACAGAAAGGCTTTAGCCGACAGAATACTTTCCGTGGAGTTCAGAAGGCTGCGAATCAGGCCCTTAAAGTAGCAACTCGTTCAGTACTGACTGCTAAATTTATAGCGCTTCTTTATTTTCTCTAAGCATAACAGCATCCATTCATCACGCTGCAGTAACAAAGCCGTAACCCGATATATGACAAATATTACAAGCTTAATGGCTGATGTCCATTACTGACGGGACCCGCTCACCATTTAGAAAAGATTGGCACTGAAGGATTACTGAGCAAACATAGCACCTGAAAAAACTTGCATGCAGGAGTCTGTCATCAGGTGTGTGATCGAGGGCATTATCCGAGAACGCTGGCTCTTATCTTCGGTTGGAAACTGCTGCAATTGCCAACAATTCTCAACAAAGAGCTTCCGTCATGGAAGGCTGATATACCGAGCCAGTCTGGTGATGGTTTACCTTCCCAAGGCTTCATTCCTTTTTATGGATCACCTGAGACCAAGCAGCACACCAGTCTTTAATAGCTTAAATAGCAGGAGAACCTAGCAAACTGATGACAATCAAGGGAAAACCAATCCTTTTTGGTAGAAAGACAAAATTCCAAGCATTCCCTTACGGTAACTTAGAAAGAGCTACTTCTAAAACTGCATTTTCCCAAACAGGATGCTGAGGAAAACTTTCTTGCCGCTGATCCCTAGCTTTCTGCAACGACGGCTAGCTCTCCCTAAATTGAACTGCTCACGAGTCAAATTTTCACCTTTTACACCACTATAATTGTTTTCAGGAATACAGTAAATTGCCTTTTCCCCTTTTTCTTCATGTAACGCTAGATAAAATTTACAAAATTTGGAGAAAGCCCATGAAATTGCTATTTGTACAAAAACATACTGTTATTTGTCTTGTAATACTACAGCTTTGAAAAATTATGAATTATTTGCAATTATTAACATGAGCTGTTGAAATATTAATGGAGACATTTTATTTTTCTCAAAATTGTGAAAATATATCATTTACACAGAATTTTTAAAAATGTAACTGTAAGTTTTGGTTTGCTTTTTATATATTCCTAAAGAAATTCTAAATTAGTTTTGGTATTTTAATTGAATTACCCGTTTATTAAGAAAAGATGACAAAAGTGAGATGAAATACTTTAACACGTTGTGACCCAATAAACATGAAAATCTGAATATTATGCAAGTATTCTATTTTGTGTTTTCAAAGGTAGAGGCATATTCTGTAAGAATACATTAAAACCAAGGCTCAAATGCTAATTAGTTAGTACTTTATGTTTGTCCACAAAATGGATTCTTCTAAATCACAGTGGCAATCAAAGGAATAAATATTACCTATATACTAAATGGTAATCCATACCAGAGATAGACAATATTTCCAAATAAAAGTGGTGTGAAAAATGAGCTTTTAAAATATCTAAGACTTTTTTTTTGATATTATAAAGTATTATATATGGAAAACTATTTGAATTTATGTTTTTACTTTAAGACACAAGTGGAATATTTAATATGTTATAAAATGGGGTTTCACAAATAAAACAAGGTACACTGATCACAACTTGACTTTTGTTAAGTCAGGCTATAAAATTATCCTATGATGTGGGATTCAAATAATGAAAAAATGAGTTTTGTTAAGAAATGTTTTAACAGTAAGTAATCTGAGCCCCTACCTAGATTAGGAGGCACCAGGAGTGTAGAAGTATTTGTCCCTGCCATAGAGTTCAACTGCTACAAAGAACAACGAATAGATGTATTGGGTTTGGCTACCAAATTCCTACGATGCAGAGGTGTTTACTTATTATGGAAAATTCCATTTATCAGATTAAAATAAGCCCTAAAAAATCATTCTGTACTGGAGACACCCGGTGCATGATAGTCAGCTACAAAACAGCGTATATGCAAGTTCAGGCAAAGCCAAAATACGCAAAAATACACAAACACTGAAGGCAAGCTGTAAAAAAAAAAAAAAAAAAAAAAAAAAAAGGCATGGGAATTGATCTTGTATTCATAACTGGAGCCAATCCTTCAGTTAGAGTTACTGCCCCGTATGCTACGCGAAAGCTTCAGAAATGTACGATGAGGTGGCTGCCGGCTTACTGGGAAAGAAACTTTCTACGCTGGAGAGACAGAATGCAACGGTACAGTTTATCTGTGCTTACATGCATGCATACCTCTAAGGAGATGCAGTGGGTTGCACACGCTTTACACTTGACGTAGACATGTTTGCAACTAAATAAAATGATTTTTATTGCATTAAAGTTAGTAGTGGTATTTATAGGGTGAAGAACCACAGCAGGCTGTAAGTAAAGTTGCATAAGTAAAGAATGTGAAAACTAAAAACTCAACCTCATACATATTTAGAATTTTGTTTTCTCTGAAGAGGCAAATAGCATAACAGGCAAAGTAAACTATTCATTTCTCACAGTTTGATTCTCAGAGGCATATGGAATGCAACGTGCCCTGAAATATGAGTTAGCATTATACAGAAATACACTCTTCTAAAATATTTCCATACTCGATGCTAATTCTTCATTTTACCTTGTTTTAATTACAGATACAGTCCATGGAAAATCTACATAACTGTCAAATAGCCACAGCTATTTACATTGTCTTTTTTTTTTTTTTTTTTTTTTCAAATTGGTGCATCGCTTTAGATGAATCGTTTCTCCGTGGTCAAGCATAGATATTCTCAACATCTAGCTTACTAAATTTCCTTCAGAACGTGAAGCATGATATACAGGAAGACTTCAACTTGGGTAAAGGACAACGCGAAGAGAAAAGGGGCTGGTAATGGTGTTTGAGATGAATGATGAGCATACTTAGCAGTTACTGCTGCAACGGCAGCTCTACAACTCAACAAAAAGAAGCCTGGCAGGGAAAGATTGTCTTTCTAACAAAGATGTATTCCAGAAGTTTCTCATAAAATGCTATTCATCTTCCAACATTAAAAAAGAAACAAAATTAATTTCTTGGGAAAAAGAAATTGAGGATACCTACATTTTCAAAGTATGGCATAATACAAAGTTGTTAGTAAAATGTTATTATAAGAAACATATAATTAACCTACCCAGAAAACAAGAAAATTATGAGTATTGAAAAAATTCTACCTAATAGGTAGACGTAGTCTTGCTGCATCTTCGTACTTCACAGTTAAAATAATGAGCAAACGTATATAGTGTAAAGCTTAATTATTTCTGGAGTGAAAATGTTTTATCACTGAATGCAATACTTTATTTTGCATAGGATCTTCATCTGCATTTTTTTGAGATTTAAAAATTTTAGGGGTTCAAATCAAGCAAAATAATATAAAAATAAACATCTGAGGACTATAGTGATTAAATGGACTGTCATAAAAGAGGCAAAGCTGTGTTTTCAGATGTAACCAGAGAAGAAAATGAAATTAGATGGGATAAAGAAATGCAGATTAGAGAGAGGTATAATACTGTCATTATAGATAAGTATGAAATCCAGTCTAAGAAATATGCTAAATGTATGTTATCTGATAAATTAGGTCAAGACATGAAAAAAATTAGGATTTTTTCTCTTGCCTGCATCAAACTACAACTTATAAAGTTCAATTTTAAAAAGCAAGCTTTTGACCTAAACCACTGGTGCTCATTTTCACATGCACGCTTCCTACAACTTAAATAAAAATGCTTTACTTTGCATTTTACGCTGTCTGCCAGGTATTTCCTGTGAACATCCCATCTAAAATCTCTTGGTTCTAGTAACTAATGTCTGTAAAGAAAATCCTGGCAAAACTGTAGTTTCAAGCTCCGTGAGCAGCCATTTTAAACAGAAAGCTGGTTTCGTTGTGTTGACAATCACATTTTAAGCTGATTCCTTCCAGATGAAAAGATGCTTTTTCAAACAATGTAATAAAAGTGTAAAGTCAGCTGTTCTAAGGACATAAAAGTGATTTATCTGTTCTCTGGTCACTGTTTTTTCCCCTGATACAGTGGAATTTTTCTTTTAAAGAATAGGTTAACAATTAATGGCTACTAGAAGCCCAAATTAGAGAGAAATAAACAACAATTTGCCTTTTAAAGAAACACAACACATAACTGCAATTAATTTTGCATCTCATGACGCATC
Organism: Vanellus vanellus; assembly: GCF_965231255.1. Classification (NCBI taxonomy): domain Eukaryota; kingdom Metazoa; phylum Chordata; class Aves; order Charadriiformes; family Charadriidae; genus Vanellus; species Vanellus vanellus. Next base: position 44,258,636 of record NC_138911.1, read on the forward strand.
CACTATTGTGTTTATGAAATGTTAAATGTTAACGGCTAGATTCACATAACAGATAAATAGTTAAATCTGACAGCTGACGATTGACGATGTCATCATCAGATTTCACAGCTATTACCTTTGATAAGAAAGAGGTTTCAGATAGATTTCAGATCCTTTTATCTACCTGCAGCTGGGCAAGACAGCTTTGTACCGGCTCAGGTTTGAGAGATCCCCCGCCCCTCCACGAGGGCCAGAATCACTTTCTCACCTTTTAAATACAGGTTTCAACTCCGGAGACTCTGATGGCACGACATATATATACGTATGTATAAATACATATACACACACCATTTCAGAACAAGCAAGTTGTGTAGGGACAGATCCCCAGAAAGTGGCGTGATCCAAAAGTATGACTTAAGCTTAATTTAGCTGCTTAGCCTTAACAGGCTAATTCATGCTAATTAATGAAATCCTTGCTCAGAGGATTGCAGCCTTGGCCGTGACTAATCTCGGAGGGGTCTTGGCACCTGACCCAAAAGCTTCTCACTGCCCGAAAATGTTTGTACAGCCCCGGGTGAGGCAGGGAAGCCCTGGAGAAGGGCAACACGTACGGCACACCGTGTGCCAGCTCTTCCCGGCTTTCTAACTCTAGATGGCTCTCGGCTCAGCAGCTCGGCTGCCTGCGGAGCATCCCCCCTCCGCTCCACGCCGCGGGGGTTGCATCTGGAGGCACGGGAGGTTTCGGGGCTCAGCTGCAGCACCGCGTCGGCTGCCCGAAGCGGGGCGAAGGGTGCCGGGCAGAAATGTCCCCATCGGGGCCCCAGGTGCAAACCTCTGCTTGGAGCAGCGGGGAACGTCGCTGTCACAGCAGTGAAATACTGCAGCTCCTCTCATGCTGAACCAAGTACTGAAGCAGGAGAAATTCGTGGCCATTATCCTGGGCTACCAAATTTGGCAGATATGTTCTTCAACTTCAGAGAACATAAACACGTTCAGAAAATCCGATGATACAGCATGGTATGATATTTTCCATACCCTAGACTAAAAGAAGGGCTTTTAGAAGCATAATTATTACATTGATCTATTTAAACAAGATGCTTGAAACCAACAGGAACCTAATGTGGTAAAATGATAAATATTCTTGAATGTTAAAATCATAAGGACTAAAAATTGAAGTTTTGCTGATCTTTCGCTAACTAGAGTAGATATAGATAAAAATGGATTGTAAACAATACTTGTAGGTGTTTTCTTACTTCTGTAAGTGTCTTATAATGCAGTCTTCTGATTCCAAACTGAAGCCTGTAGGAGCTATTGCTATGCACACTAATACCATAATGAGTACTTTTTATGTTATATTAGTAGAAAATAGAGACACTCAAGAAATTATAACTTTAAGATTAAAACAATCTGATTATGAAAATATTTGAAACTTAAAAAAATACCACTTGGACCTTTAGAAAATACAGAACAGACACTTATCCAGTGTAAACAGGTGGACCTCCAGTGGTCTTAGCAAATGATAATGACTAATGCCAGTTAAGGTCTGGCCTGTTTACTTCTAAGGTGCTTATAAGATTTACATTATTTTATTGTATTCTGTTCCTATGGGAAATAAATAAGCATGTGTTTCATCTTTAAAACATACGATTCTCAGAAGTGATTCTCTAAAAGAGTGTCCTTGTTTACTGTGTTGCCATATATACCAGACCAAATTTTGCAAGTAAAATGTGTGTCCATCAGTAATAAAAACGTGGTTAGCCAAACGCTCCCCTTAGTTACACCAGCACAATCTCATTGTATTTCAGAGAGCTACACACATAAAACTGGGAATAGAAGTTTTTCACATTCCAGAGCCATTTCTTATGTTTTCAAGTGTTAACATATGAAGATGGGGGTAGGGAACCTCCGGTCAGGAACAGAGAATTCTTGCCTGAAGGAGATGATGAAAACCTCATGACAGTAACATCACTGTAAATACTGCTGACTATCTGGAGCCAGCGCAGTGCACCGACTGGGGCGCTAGCCTCGCGGTCAGGACATCCAGCTTCAGCCTTCAAACTGCCACTACCTCCAGGTATGCCCTCAGACAAACTCCTTGACAAAACGGATTGCCCAATAAGTCTTCAGACCCCTTCTGAATTAGGAGCCTGTATCAAAGAATGCAATTTTATGTCCAACACACATGTTCCTCAGAACTTTGCCATTAACGTGCTACAGCGGGGCAAACAAACGACATGGTATCAGGCTGCTGCATGAGAACCACCTGCGTGCCTGCCCCACTCCAGACCTACACGACTCCCTGGCGCTTTACACCTCAACATCCCCATGTGTACAGTTGAGATAATGGTAGTTCCTTCTTCTGTGAAGTGTTTTGAGACCTATAGGTTAAAAGAACAAGTATCATCTTTGTTCCATGATTGCATAATGTTGCAAAAGCGTCCAGTCACTTGAGATTGTTGGCAAAACTTCACTGGATTACGAAATGGTTAATTTTTATCTACTTAAGAGACTAAAAGAATGCATGAACATTTTATAAACAGGCATGCATACACATACGTACACGCATTTTAAAATGCAATGAGGCATCAGAATTTCCTGACATTTTTGCTATCTTTATTGGGAAATGAGACAAAATTGACTTATCAAATGTGAATGTTTATTTACAAAGGAAAGTAGAGGGCTCATCACCTTCATATAGATACAAAAAATATGTCTCCATTGTGGCCATTATTAATCTAAAACCTTGTGAGCATAATGTAAATGACAATCTTAAAGTAAATTATCAGGAAAATTCTGTCAGTCAAATTTTCTGCCTTCCTCCTCTCTAATCATGAAAGCAGTCTTAATGATGATTTTACTCAAGGCTGTACCATCATTTAAATTTTATGGCTCAGCACCCATTTTGTATGAAAGAAATGACAGTTTTAGGACACAAGTCCAAACAAACTATAGACACCTATTGCGCGTAGGTCTATGTAGAATAAGCCATGGGTTAGTGAGAGTAAGTGGCACAAGAACAGTTACAGGGAAAGCAGATCTATTACTCTGCATACATATGTCATGGACTATGAAGAAGGAGCTCTTGCTAATTACCCTGAAGAAATTCGAAAATTCTTTTATTGTGTGGCACCTAAAGTCTAGGCTAAGGTATTTTGTTTTCCTTTCACTGCAGATGTGTGAGCCCCATTCCCCACAGGGCCACGTGAATTCTGTCTTTGCAAACTGCACAGGCGTGAGGGCGCTTGCCGCGGAGTGCCGCAGTTTCCCTGCAGAGGAACTGAGAGAGCCAGGTCTCAACCAACTTTTCTGTCAGCAAAGCAAATGGAATGGCTTACTTCCAAAAGTAAGTGGACAGATCAAACCATTGATAATTTTAATTATGTACTATGAGAACTTGCCACGTCCCTACCTAAATTTTGCAAGCTCATGCTCCCTGAAAATACGCAAATACTAGCTTTTCTAACACTGAGCATTTCTTCTTTAAAGATATGCAAAGTCAGCACAAGGGCTCAAAAATTCAGCTCTAAGACTTAAATTTTTATCCACAAAAGCCAACAGATTTCACACAGGTTCACAGTTTAAGCCAATACACCGTCCTTCACAACTTCAGTTACAGTTCTCGGTTCAGCAAGGTGTTACAAAGCTTATTTGACACTTTATGTTTCAGGTGATATTATTTCACACAGGAATACGATAATTATTTCTTAGACTCTGAATCACAGATTTTTACTGAAGTCTGCAATAGACACAATAGTATGGCAGGAAGATGCCAACATAGTATAATGTGACCCACAGAATAACTCTACAATGTGTGGGATAAAGAGAAGAAAAACTAGCGACATACCATGGACTATGGGGACTCATCAGGATAGATACAGACAGTCATTTTGGCACCATAGTGCCCTTTTCTGCATCTTCAGTCTCATTTTAGCAAGGCTTGTTCAAATATTATGAGTTTGTAAGTGGCGAGGCAGGCCAGGAGGACTAGAAAAGAGATGGATCTATATAGATATTGCTGAAGTACAAGTGCTAGCAGACCTTCCTCAGTGTTCAGGTGGAAGTTACTGTTCCTGTAGTGAGTGCAGCAGAGAAAAAGCGCCTGTGCTTCAGTTTGCAAGATCACAGTCTCTGAAACTGGCAGTGCAGGTGGGTCTCTAAGAAGAAACCAGATTCTTGAAGGTAGCAACAAGCATGGGGCCAAGTTCACTTCTGCTCCTCCTGGTATGAAGTGCTAACAAGAAACCAAAGAGTGGGGCAGAGAGCTGCGGGGGGAAATAACATCTTAATTCTGCTGGCCTCTTACAGCAGAGCCTAAAGTCTGGTCTTTTGATACCACAGGAATTCATGCCTCCAGTTAGTGGAAATGAATCTCCGCCTCATAACTGCTCGCTGGGAAAAGGGATTTTTGGCATGACTGACCATGTCACACTTCTCTGGTCGGCAATTTCATTGAAGGATTTGGAGAAGGGCTAGCCAAGTATTTGTATCTTGTATAACACTTATTTGGCAGCCTTCTGATAGGTCTCCTCAGCCCAGTTGGAAGAGCACACATCCAGCTGGGCCCCAGGAACGGGCGGTGATGATTGCTGGAGAGTGCCAGAGGCCGGTGCTTGCCTGCAGGGCTGGCAATCCTGCAAGTCTCCTTCCCTGACCTGCTGGCAATTAGAAGCAGCAGAGTATCGTCTGCAGCCAGCTGGGAGAGCCAGGCCTCAGGAGCACTGCCGTAGTCTCTCAAGCACTTGTTACCATGACAGACAGCCAAGGACAAAGGCAGGACCAAGACAGAGGCAGGATAAAGGAGAGCGCTGGCGAATTCCTTAATTGATGAACGATCGCTGATATCACGTAAACCAGGAACCCTCCAGCTTCTGCATGTTTGCTGACAACCCCGCGCTCATCCAGCTCCTGCTTAGTCTTGGCCGCTCTCCCACCTACTCCACCCGTAGCTGACAAGTTTTGTGCAGCTTTATAACCAAATCCCACTAATGTATGAATCAGTGTCGCTTAATAAAAAAAAGGTGTGTAATCATACAGACAATTATAGGTGCAAGAGAGTGGTAAGGCAGTGCTGAGAACAAGACAGGAATAGTCATAAAGCTATCGGGCCGTGTAAACACGGAGGCAATGGCTCCTTCCCAAACCAAATTAAACATAAATAACTAAATAACTCAGTAGAAGTCATGAAGTCTCGAATGGTCAATGACAATTGTGTTTTGCACTTTCCCAGGACCATCTAGTTCTAAGAAAGGCTAACAGCACTTTAAACTGTAACTTATTCAAGTGTTGAGTTATAAAACTGGAAACAGGAGACTACTGCCCTTGCTATTTCAGGCAACTTAATCAACGAATGAGAAAGTAACAGGTTTCTTGACTGAGTGCCTACCAAAAAAGCCAACTGCAACCCAGAACATTTACTGTTAAAATTATGAGCCCAGGAAAATGCAAGTTTATAAGAACAAAGATGTATACAGACTTGAAATAACCGCATCCATCATTTTAATGCTGTAACTGCCAATTAAGACAGTGCAGATGGGCATAATTTTCCATTCATAATATGAGACACAATACCATGTGTCTTTAATATAAATGCAACATATACATTCAGCTAGACCGTTGGTTTATTCTTACATTTCATATTCAAACCTAAGTCATTATCAAAGAAAAAGCGAGTGAATACAAATGCAGTAAAGATGACGACGATACAAAAATCGGTCATTTAACATAAACTAACCTCTTATTTGTAGGATCCAAGAAGAATGAAAAGTTTTCTCTATTAATGGTTTCAGTTAATCCCGTATCCAAACATTTTCCCCAATAAACATCAGATTATTTTTATGTTGGCTATAAAGCTGTCGCTCCTCAATAAACAGATATGCTCCTGGTGGGTTTTACCTCTGCTGTCAAAGATCTGTCAATTCATGCGTCATCTCATAAGCGAAACCAGAGAAGCTCGGACGCACGGCTCCTCGGGAATCCAGCTGGGCAGAGGTTGCTCACCACCTGAGAGGATTCACGTCACTGCAGCCCCCGTGCGACCGGCAGCAACTGGACTCTCCCAACACAAGTTCACAAAGCCCTGAAGTTAATACTCCTGCCTCGCTTTAATAGAAAGCTATGTGACCTTTAATGCTCTGCTCGACTAAGCCTTCCTTTAGTGACTCTCAATTAAATTTTATGTTTTGTGGCTCCCATTTTCTTGTAAGACAAGAAAAGAGTTCAAGGGATGGATCCTTCTTTGAAGAATTGAATTCCCCGTGGAGAAAATTTACTTCCACCTAAAGAGCTGCTCAAAGTTTGGGGGAAGGGAGCTTTTGTAGGGCTTCTTTTTCTGGTTTTTTTTTGGTTAAGAAATATCTAGTATTTTGTGAAGATAAAGGAGACTTCGGATTCTTTGAAAAGGACAGTGTTCTATTAGTGGTTAGACGGGAAATATTTCCTCTGTCCTTTTCGCTATAATGACGAGAAAATCAGAGGCACAGTTAAAGAAATCCTGGCCATTATTTGTGACGAAGAAGCTTTCCATGAAATCACCAGATTGCTACTGTGCTACTGCAGTAACATAATACTGGTTAATTTTCAGTAAGAGGCATTGCAGCAAATGAAACATTTGCATAGGTATTCATAAAAATAAGTACTTCCTAGGTTGATTCTGCAACATAACAAGGTCAAAAAATGAAGGCATTAGGAAGTGTCTTGTCTGAACTGGACTCTGCCATTCTAGCTCAAGGTAGTTGCTGCTATTGAAAATATAAGTAGAAATGAGCATAAGCACTATTCCCAAATGTAAACATATTCAGGAGCAGGCCATTAGTAACATTTCTTTTCCCACTATGTTCCTTTATTTAATTAGTTTGTTCTGTAGTCAACTTAACATAAAATACATATGCTGGTAGGGAATTCTGAGTGCTGGAGAGAGATGTCTAGACTCTTTATAGTCAGTGTACACTGAATCAGATATTTCAGAAAATCGGTCTAAAAAATGTCACACACCAACGGGTATTTCATATTGCCAGGATGAAATAAACATGAGGCATTAATGAATTTGTTATACCCTTCTCCCAGATTTACACACCTGAATCTGAAGACCTCATAAAATGTTTTTGTTTGTTTGGTATCTAAATGTGAAGCTCTTTCTTGGTACACTCTTCTGCATATTTTTGTGGTCACCCAAGGAGGGGGTTATCAGGATTCACTGTTTCCACTAAGTAAAATACTTCGCAGTCACCTCTCTCAGTTTCCTCACAAGTGCCATAATCACCATGTTCCAGAAACTGGACAACTTGGGCAGATGGGAACGCAAGACTCATGGAGTCAAACAGGTTTTCCATGATTAGTTGATTGCTTTTTTTTATTTTTAGCCAAAATTGAAGATTATATTGTATCTGAGATTACTTGTGTCCTTTTTTTCTAGTGCTTACTACTGATGACTGTTTAAATGCGACCTTCTGCCTCTGCCTAATGTTCTGGAGAAAAACAGGTATTCATAGAAGTTGCTTTTTGTTTAGATCATTATTGACTGCTTTTGCAACAGGCAAGTAAAACTCTGTATTAGGTCTAGCCTGACAGAAGTTTAGTGCAATCCATTGCTAAATTGTGATTTAAATCTATAATAATTGCATGTACGCATCTTCTTGTCTTTCTTATAGAGTCATGACTTGATATGAATATAAAAAAAATTCCGATTTCTTTCCAGTATTGGGGTACTACCGTTCTACAGCAAAAAAAAAAACAACCCAACCCAACAATCTTCATCTCTCCTTTCTGAAGTTCATTCACAGATGACTACTGTGCTGAGACCCTTCGTTGTTTCTCCACAGTCAAACCGTTTATGTGTGTTAGGCAGCAGACTGTCTGAACAGTGGGAAAATAATAACGGAGACAAATCCATAGAACAAGTGATAGCTATGTTTCTGAGAAGCATTTGAAAAGCACAACACGTAAACCAGTTGAAACACAGAGTATTTGTTTCCTTCTTCTCCTCCCCCAAATATTAAGAGAACTGTATTTTGTATGGTACATTGAAGTTTGCAGTGTCCCGCTACTGTTTTATACATGTGGGTTGTACAAATATCCAGTTACACAATATAATAATGTAGGTAATAAAATAAGACCCTAAAATCAGTTAACGTGGAAGCTGTCTCTTGATTTAGATTCGTTCTCTTGATACGTCTACCCATTCTTAACTTTACATTTTGTGACCAGCTCAACAAAATAAAAATACCAGTAAGCTTGGATGAGATAAATAGGATTTTCATGCTCACTGACTTAAATAGTGAAACTAGTTCTGTATTTAAAAATATTGACATGATTGTAAATACTAATACTTTCCTATTATGAAAACATAGTTCTCTTTTGAGAAGCAATAAAATTAACATAGACTCAGCTTAGAAAACACCAGAAGCCACAAATTATCACTTTTTGTGAAATCTTTTTAGCTTTTATGCTTTTTAATGCCTTGTAGCAATAATGCACAACAGTAGTCTTTCATCTAAAATGAATTTACCACTGATAAGGGCAAATGTGACAATGTCCTCTTTCAACACCTTAACGAAGCTTCTCTACATCTCCCCACTTTAGCCATTCAAACCGTCCAGTTCTATATCTAAGTCCTTATGTACTGTAGCTCAGCTAAACCTCACTACAAGAAACAAAACTGGTCTAGTTCATTTTCACTGCCCATCTCACCTCTGTTTTTCCAGTACAGCTCCTGGACTCACTGTGCTGCCTCCATACGTGGTATCTATGCCAGTATACATAAGAACAGTTCCATCTTGATGAATATATGGATAAAAATATGGGTTGCTATTGTATTTACAAAGTTCTTGCAGAAAGCCTGCCAGCTACTCAAAACTGGGATTTACTAATTAGAGTCACCTTGATTAAAGCTAGCTCCCAAAGAGCTCCTGTGGATAACAGGCTTAGCTTTAAGCATACGATCAGTCCCATTACATTCACTGGCTTTAACTGGACTGCTCATAAAATTAAGCATGTATTTAAATGCCTCTCTGGACCAGAGCCCAAGTCCCTTAGAGGAGCTCAGGCTTGGAGCAGTGGTACCTTCTGAAGCCAGTACGATTCAGGTGACTATGGATCCTAAATCCTTTCCCATACTCTGTCGAACCGAAAAGCTGTGGAATTTTGCGCACACGGGTCCTGGAAACATTGCCCACCATGGCTAACTGGGAATGCCAGTTCATCAGAGCTTGCAAACAAGTACTTCACTGAACTGGTAGTGGCTCAGGCTGGTCTCATTCAGAAAAGCAGGACAAGAAGATACAAGAGGGTAGATACTGCACGGCACCGATGCGGCCATCCTGCTCCCAGTACTGAACCAGTGTTTGCCCTGGTGTCTCTACACAGCTCTGCATTCTGGTCTTTAAGCATATCCTAACAGCAAAATTAGGTATTGTGAGTGTAACTAATGTTAAGACTTTTCAAATTGTGCTCGTTATGTAAGACTACACGTTTGCCAAATTCTGGCAATTGCAAGAAAGGGTGGAATATAAAGAGGATCTAATGTCTGGAAAATGGGTGATTAAAAAAGGTCACATAAAATTGACAATTTTAAAAACATATACTCTTACCCTTCTCGTTGGAAAATAGTCCTAAAACAGTCCCCTAGGCTCTTGTAACCGGTCGGATCAGTTTTCCCTCTTTGAATTTGGAACCTAAAAAAAATACAATTTACATCACAGCATGAGAAGTCAGGGATTTTAAGTCACTTTTAACTTTCCAATTATTATATAAAAGGAGTTTTAAAGTTTTTTTTATGTATCTGATTCATTATTATATACTGTTCCTGATATACTTATTAACACTGTTTTCATAGAAGCTGTTAAACTAAGGAAAAATAGAGCTTTAGTAGTAACTTTTTTTGTAGTTTATGGAACTCACAGTATAGCTATCACCTTTGACATTTACACCTCTTTTTAGTTGTTTGAAAAATAAGCTGTTAACCCTGTGCCTGATCCAAAGCCCACTGAAACTAATGGCAGTCTTTGAGTCAAACCCTGTTTTTGAAAATCTGAAATGGAATACTATCGTGGGTTTCACTATGAAATGAATCCACTGTGCAGTTTCTTTGCTTTTATATCTGACGCAATTACAATAAAAATCAACCAGAGACATGACCAGAAATTAGAGCACCATTCATTTTTCATAATTTAATAATAAGATGAACAATAAAAGCAAGCAATGAATTCTTTTAATTAAAACCTTGTTTTCTCTATTCACATTTTGACAACAATAAAGTTTTCAACAGGAAGCTTGTGGCCTCGAAAGGAAAATTAAGATTATGATTTAAGATTGTAAACCTCTTTTTATTTATGATTTATGGATAGCATAACATATGGATAACAAACTATACTATTCTACTAAGAATCTCAGTTAGATTACCCAATTTCTTGCAGTTTTAAAACTGCAGCCAACACATTCAACTCAATAGTATGGAGAAATTTTGAATACATTTTAAGCAATAAAACTTCCTTTTAAACTGCTAATTACTATACAGCACTCGAAAAAAAAAAAAAGAAAAAGAATATTGATGTTAGTAATTCCAGTCTACAGCAGCCCTGTATCAGGCAATCACTAAGTTTGCTTTATCACTAAGTTCAATAATGATTCTACACAACAAATAGTGTTCAACGGTTCCAAGGAATAACTGACATTATAGTCAAGAACATCACATGCCACAGGTACGCTGCTGTTCTGAGAAACATCTATGTTACTTATTCTAATCATGATACTGAATCTCATTAATATGTAACAAACAAAGGTATTTTTAACTCAATGTTAAACAGCAACGTTCTCCTCTCTCTCAACAGAATTCAGTAGGGTCAAGTCAAGGTTTGTATTGTGGCAAAAGGCATTGATTGTTTTGAACATCAGTATTTCCTAAGCCATGTTCTGTGCTAACACATCTAACGTTTTATTCACTTTGAGGAAAAAATTTCCAGTGATGTAATACAATTCGTTGGGCAATTATGAAGGCAAGCCCACACCTTTTTTGAAAACAGTTAGAAGGAAACACTGAGCCCCTCCATAGTTCTAATAAAAGTAGTTCAGGCACATCTGGGATCTCTATCTGGGGTAACCTCTTTTATTAGCACAAGAACTTGCTGCCAAGTTGGCAGAGCGGAGAATGCTATTCAATAGGCTTACATTCAAGTAAGAGCTGATGCATAACATTTTGTCTGAAAAGAACCCTTGGGAAGGCTAATAGTTGAAAAAAATGCCTCAATGCCATCACACAAAGTCCAACAGCAATATCAGCTACAGAAGCTTTCACGTTGTGGCAATCAAGCAATCAAAATTATAACAGAAAGTAGATTGTATGCACATTTTAATATATTTAAGATTTGACTGTTTATACCTCTCTGTTCAAAACCCAAAATGGCTTTCTTTCGCTTAAAGAAATCTTGCAAAAACTCGCTAGTAAATAACTTTTTACAAGTATTTAAATACAAGTATTTAAAAAATAGAGTTTTCTTAACCCAAGCTCTTTTCCTCAAGTTTCAAGATTTGGCCCGCTTGTAAACTCAGAACAAAGCATCACTGTTTCTAAAACATCCTCTGAATAATGCCCCTTCCCTCTCTTTCACCCTGCGAATGCTCAAGCATGTCCTACTAAGCACGTGTGTAAGGTTCCCCACTAAGTCACGCACACACAACTGTTTGTAGCACTGAGGCTTTAATCCCAGACCCACTGTGGATCTCAACAACGTGGTGAACATACTTATGCAATTTTGTTTTACAGTTAACACAGTGTTGACTTCTCAACTAAACTTAAATGATTTAATAAAAATAGATCTTTGATAGCAGTAATGAAAATCACAGGAGAAGAAATGCAATAATAACATATATAATTTATGTGTATCAGATGAAGGGCAACTTTTCGCTAAAGAAGTTAAATCAAAGGAGGTTTACACTTATTTCAGTTTTTTGTTTTAATGTAGATAAGACCTTAATATTAAATGAGTCCGTTTGTAACACTGAGTCACACAAATAACATATTCCTTCCTTTAGGGTTTTTGGATCCATTCCTCCCCTAGTAAATCTTTTTTATAGCTTTAACAGCGATCCTAAAATACATGCCAATTATGTGCTTCAACCTGGATCTGCGAATTGAGTTCTTTGATTCAGAATTGCTTGCCTCAATAAAATCATCTGTAACTTTTTAATGAACTAGCTAATTGATCACCAGCACTTGTTACAAGAAGCTCAGGGAAGAGCTGAAAAAATGTTTGCTTGTCTTGCTGGAGGCGGCAGCAGCTTGTACGAGTAATCTTAATAATACAGACGAGCGAAAGCATTCACTTCAAAAAACAACCTGGCCTGTTTTTAACGATTGTTTAGAGGAATGAACACAACTGGGGGATACGTAATGGCTTTCTCTGCTTCGAATCCATTCCTTTCTAAAAGCATTATAAACCCACTGAATTTCATGCATTTTTGAAAGCTGGATGCCTGCCTTGTATGTTATTAGCTTTGCTAGAACAAAAAAGATAAATTCTCCTATAAATATAATCGGAGCATTAACTTCTGATCGAATTTATTATTATGAAGTCTGGAAAGAAGAATGTGCAGGCAGTGTTCACAGACGTACGGGCAGAGAGGCTTTTCCAGGACTGGAATGAACGACCTGCTACTCACTATCAGCTTACAACTAGTGTCACTGGACACTCCAACATGTTAGGTGTCTACCGAAAGCTTTATCACTCTAAAAACAATCATCCGGCTAACATCCCCCCACCCCCATTTTCCTGCTTCTTGGCTTTCTGGCCAAAATGCTGTGGTACTGAGCACTCTGACCATGGGAACGCTCACAGAGCTGTGGGAGACACTTTGGCCTCCAGGTTACCTCTTCCTACCCGGGACCAACCCCCGGCACCTACAGCCTACCCTCTTGGCTCCTCCTCGCAGTTCTCGCCTCCAGTTCCCGTGCCATGAGGGACCTCACAATCCCCCTTTCTGGCTCGTAGCAGCAGGGCTTGGTCTTTTATACCCCCTTTGACTGAACAGTACCTTTGCAGCAGCTGTGTTTGGTACAGACATGCCCTGATGTTGTTTATGAAGAGAACACCAGTGTCCTTCCCTGTTCACCCCAGAAGACACACGGCTGGGATCTCAAAAAGTGGAAATCATGTAAAACCATTTGAGGTTTTGGGGTCTGTTCAAAAGGCAATATCTTAATTGAAAACTCTGCATGCTCCAAAACCATGAAAATATTTTAACTTATCCACACTAATCAGCACTGCGACTACTACTCGTGAAATGAATAAACCTCAATTATTCTTATTTTATTGCATGCGAGAGAGCATTTTTTATGGTTATAACAGTCCTTGATCAATAACTCTCAACAGGCTCAGCCTGAAATCCCGCAATGCAGAAGATGCTTGAGTCCTTTCATCAGTTCTCTGAACCACTTACCATTTAAAAAGTGATACATCATATTGTGGAGCAATGACTCTACATAAACACACATATCTGTTTCCAAAGCCTAACTTACAGTTCTCATTGGTTTTATAATAGCCAGTATTTTATTCTGAGTTTTATAAAATCCTCAGTCCACAAGATGCTTTCCTGCCCCCCCTTCCTATTGCAAAAATCCTCTAAGTAGACTTTTCTAACAAAATCAACATCTACAGAACAAGCAGATGCGTGTGTTTTCTGAAAAAACAAAACAAAACAAAACAAAACAACCCCCAAAAAATATTTTTTCTCTCTCCATCAGTTGCTAAATTTTTTGCTCATGCTTGCTGAGCATCTCATCAAAGTTGTCTTGTGGATGTCTGCCACTACAGTATCCAGGTATACTTAAAGTCTGTTCACCACAACGTTACCTCACAATCCTCCCCCTTGTATTTACTGATCTGGGCTGGAGAAAGATTTCCAATTCATGCTGAAATTGTTTTAGTCATCTTCAAATCTAAAAGGAGGAAACCAGTATTTTCATATCTAGATTCAAGTAGATAGTGAGCAGTTAAATCCCAGCTATGTAGGACAACCGCAATGTGATGTGGAGCAGACTAGACTCATCAAATTCTTGCCACTGGGTTTGCAAAGACTATACCCTTATGCGTAAATTCCAGATTTTCTTCCTGCTTTTATACAGTGCTGCTGACTAGTTCCTCAACCACAAATTTCAGAGGGAAAGAAAAACACTGACTCAGAGAACCAGGCTTTATACCATGTTGCAGTGCTTGCCAACAAGTGGCAGTCTTAGCTGTATTTTCCTTCTCTTCCCATGTCTTGTAGGATTTTGTCATTTGTTCTATTCTATTTTGAATAAAGCTCTTAACATTTCCCTCCACGATTGGGACTTACGCAGTACCAAAGCAAATAAACTCAGGTACTGAGGTGTTTAGATGCTGTAAAGAAAAGAAGAGAGCTATATGGCATAACAAGAAGACAAATTAAACTATCTGTCCAATGTTAAATTTAAAACAACTTTTAAATAAACTTACAGCCTTCAGAAAACTGAAAACATTTATAGCTTTTTTGCACTTTCAGTAATTCCCATGATTCCAGACACTTCTAGCTGTAGTTACCCCTACCAGCATAAGTTGATAAAAAATGTATAGTCTGAAGCTTTATATAAATATACATTATTTAACAGTTCACATGCTTATAATAAAAAATGACTGCATTGTAATTTAAAAAGATTTTGATTTGCTAACTTAAACATTTATTCAGGTGTTACTACTAGTTAGTGCTATCTACTGATGCTTAGATTTCATGCAAAACTTTGCACTGCAACATGGACCTCGATAATATAATTTATTTAACTTTTTGGCTCAAGTTCTTTGAGTTGCTTATGTTACTTATGGGATAATAACTAAATTGAGAGTATAATTCTGTCACTTATTTTAACAGTAAATCATATGAGCTGTTGAAGAACTGAATATTAGATTTCCAAACAAAAAACCTAATTATTTTAAGCCAAAGATATAAATTTTGCTACTGCAGGGGTCGTATTTTAAGTATTATAGTATTGCTATGATGATTATTTAACTGCAAAACCCATATAAGAATACAATAAAGTAGTAACATAGAGAACAGGCAAAGAAAGAACTTATTCCAATCATTCTCTACAGTAGACATAGATTTGCCTCCATCTAATCACAGAATTTTTCATACGGTTCGTATTTAATTCACAAGTAAAAAAGCAAAATCATAGGTAGAGAAGTATTACCAAAAATTATTTGAAAATTCAGGTAAATTAATTCCACTTTGTTGGAATTTGTGATATTCCTTAGTTTATTTACCTCTGACTTTTGGTGGAACATGTTTTTTTTTGAAAAAGAAGAAAGAAAGGAATAGTAATAATGGAAATAATTGTAAAGATATCCTGAAAATTCAAAATCCTCTGCAGGGATGACTTTTATGCGAGTTAGAACATCACCTACCAGGTATATAAAAAATTACCAAACACAAACTGATGAATTCTCACATTTACCAAAGCATCTATCAAACACTCCAACTCATAGATTTGTCCATTCCACATCTGACCTCTGCCTTATTGCAATTCCGATCTATTCTTCTGTCTACTGCCTATCTGATTGGTTATTCAGCAATTTGTAGTTTCACAAAAAAAAATATCTCAGAAACTGCTATGAAATATAAGTAGGGCAAAAGGAGGAAACGTTACCAGTGGATGAGAAAGAAGCAAACACCTACATCTTAATAAGGAGTACATTCACAGCAAAAGTTAGAGCTAGATCAGCAGCAGATTTAGCAATTTACAGCAGAATTTAGATGGATCAGATTGGCTATTCTGATCAAAATTTGAATCCAGTAAGAACATCATCAGTCACTACTTCCCTTTAGTTTAGCTAAAAGCAATTTATCTAAGTCCTCATAAAGCAATTGATCTAAACTCTTTCAGCCTCGACGATGAAAAATTCCCATGAGTGGCTTACTCTGAGCTTACAATTTTTTGAAAACATTTTCACTGCATGAACTGTGTCATTGAACAGAGAAATAGCAAAGTGCTAAATACGACAAAATGGCCAAAGTGCTTCACTGGTACTCTCAGTCAGTTGTCTGAATGTGAGTTTTATTCTCAGAGCAGACTAAAGCACGCTAATCACAAAAATAACTTCATCTTTCCTGTACTTCCTATTTCTTTTACAGATAACTTTCCTCTGTCTCTTGCTTTTGTATTCAAGCTAAGCAGCATACCATTCTATCATAAATATCGGTATAAAGCAGTACTACATATATCAAGATTGTAATAAAGTGTTTTAGAAATGAAAGCTGTATTACGTCAGCTACTAATGAAGAACTGTTCTACTTTTTTCTTCTGCAGTAATTTTTCCATTATGTGCATGAGACAAACACACAGTAGCTATAATGTCAGAAAGTTTTCCTTTACATGTAGTTTTAGAAGAGAATATTTAACAAAAATAAACTTGACCAGAAGTGGCTCAAATTAACCCACGTAACTGTTTCATGATAATCTACTCAGGTAATTTTGCTAATGAATATCAAAAATAATTAGTCAGCAGTTACATACAAATAATTTAATGCCTTGTTGAGAAAGAAATACAGCAGAAACTATATTCAAACCATAAATCTTTTTAATAATCTAATTCCATCAATGAGTGTGTGTGTGGAGGGGGAGTTCAAAAGAAGAAGAACAACAAATTTAGTGAAAACTACCATTTTGGGGGAAAAACTGGTCAGAGAAACATCACACGTACTCATAGCTATGACGTTGTGCAAGTTGCCTTTTATTTCAAGAATGAAAATACTGGGAACACCTGCATGTTTCAAAGCAAGGTGAAATGAGGCTCCGAGCTGGCGTCCTCCCCACCTACTGCACACACACAGTGTTTCCCTATCTTCAGTCCCCAGCTTCCAAGCCCTGTTACGCTCTTGCGTTTCCGGGGTCCCAGACACAACCGGCAGCTGTGGGCTTCCACGAGCTCCTCGCAAAGTACCAGCCTTCCCTCTCAGCTACGGACCTGCAAACAGCACGCATTTTTATTATCCTTTAGAAATCGCTCCGATGTTCTTCTGGCTGAAAAGCCCATCTCCAAGTCCTGCTCGGAACGGCTCCGCTGGCCTCTCCGCCCGCGTTCTGGATACCTCAAAGGTACAACTTTTGTCCTTGAACCTTGGCTTTGGCTGCCTGGATACAACTTCTGAGCACAAGTTAAGATGACAGCGATGATCATAAAGGGACAGTTATATTTGAAAGATCACACAATATTTTGTGTGAAAGATCATGCAATATGTGTGGCCTTGACAATCTTATGAAGGTAAGATCAGCTAGGAAGTGACCTCTGTAAAAGTAATAGGTAAATTTAAACACTGCTTGGTTTTTTTTTGTCCACATCTTCTTGTGTATAAAGCACTTAGTTATACTGGTGAATGAATCTGCAGAAATCAGTAATGGTAAAGCCAGCCTTTTGTTTTTTTCGCAGAGACGGTTTACTTCTGAAACCTCCTGTAATCTCTATTTCCTAACTAAAAACAGCCCCCCCAAATCTATGGGGTTTTTTGCCCCTTATCTAAACTGGACAAATCATTGGAAATGGCACCACAAGGAATAATTTTGTATGGTCAGAGATGATGGAGTTATTTTTATGATTTTAAATATAGGTAGTCACTCATGGCCTAATAAATACATCAACGGAAGTCTGGTTTTCATTAGTTTTGGATAAAGTCTTGTATGTTTTCCTTAAAAACAGCTTATAGAGAAACAACAGAAAAATGAGGAGGAATATAAACTAATGAGTAGAAGAGATTTCACAAGAAATCAGGTATCAGATTATATTACATAAAGGCCCCAGTATCCAGTCCCAATTCAAGGAAAAATGAGAATGTGGTTTGGCTGATTTCAGTGTGCAACATGTGCCTGCTTAAAATCTGTCCAGTTTCTTATCGCAGTTTAACTTCTGTTACAAAAATGTATATCCTCTCTTGACCTTTCTCAGCTGGACTAGATGGACCTTTAGGCTAACCCTGTAGAGCCATTCTTGTGTCCTGTGACATTACTGCGATCTATGAATCCATTACTGAGTCTGCAAATTGGAGGCTTTGGAAAATTCAAGTGCAAGTATGAACATTTCATCTATCAGTTAAAACTGTTATGGTATCAATGATACCAGATTAGAGGAATAATTTTGCTGTCTTTAAAAAGTAAGGGTATTCTCTATTACTTCAGAAAGGCAAAGGCAAATCTTAATGCAGCTTTGTAAAATAAAGCATGTGTCTGATAAGCCACAGGAAGGCTTCAAATGAGTAATTATTACTGGTCATTACTGGGTAATACCTGAAATACAAACAGTAAGCATTGTTCTAAAACTTTTCCAGGTTAGGAAAATGTAATTAAGATCTAGATCCCACAGGAAAAAGTCACTTTTTAATTCAACAATTCCTACAGAAAGAGCCAAGTACTTCTACATATTTTTCTCAACATAGCTTTGATTTCAGTGTCCCCTATGGTGATCACACAGCACTTTTCTTTCTGAGAAGGCAGGAAAATCGTTGCGGCTTTGTGGCAAGAAGGTTTTGGGGGAGGATTATTTGGCGGGTTGTTCAATACTTTTCAGTATTCATTAGAATTTTAAGTTCTTTGATGAGATCAGTCCCATTATAGCTTAGTGTATTCTTGGGGTTTGTTTTTTTTTTTTAGTATTAAAGTGATTTAGCACCAACAATTTGCAAACCGCAATGAAATATACACTACACTTGCTCCCTACGGTCAAAGTAGGAAAGATAACCAAAAATATCTTTTCTCCCAAAGGAAAGAAATGCTCAAATACAGAAATCCAAATTCATTTTTGGTGGAAAATAGCCAAAATCATATTGTGAGTTGCTGAAAGAAGTGTTAGTTTTGAGTGCTCACCCAACCTCCTATACTTATACTGGACAATATTTAAAAGGGAAACAATTTCATTAAGATATTGCAGCTGAGATTTTTAAAATACTGGAAGGGATACAACTACTGAAAAGCAAAGCTAAACACCCTGCATTTGAGAACCTTAACTCGCATGCCCTTTCTTATTAACAGACCAACCATCTACACTGACTAATAGCTAACATACACAACAATATACATTATCTACTATGCATATGCTGATTCTATGTAAAAAGGACTTTTTTCTATTAGATTGTATGGCTGAGCGACAGTAAATGTACACCCTTAAAGTAGCACTACCTTTTGAAATGAAACTAGTAAAATGAGGAAATTCTGCATTAAAGACTGAAACTCAACTCTTACCCACCCAGCTGTGCCCCAATATTACAGCTTATATGGAATTCATTATCAGCCAGTGCTGAGCGACCTCAGCGATTCCTAACATACAGTAGGGCATAACAAGGCAAGTTAAGGATGAAATTTCCTCTGAAGCGCTATGACTTTCTCTGCTGCGGTGACTTAACGTAAAATTAGTAAAACATTGCAACACTCTTGCTTTCTGTAATGCAGTTTATCTCAAAGAGCGCACTTCCCTCTGTAAAAAGCAAAACAAAAATGTTACCCCATAACTTTAAGGAAAGTTTGCTGTGTCTTGAAATGGTAGCTTGCCAGTGTCCTTCAGAGACCACAGATACATAACCACACTTTCAGCAAATTTTTTTGTAACGTTAAGATTTATCTGAGGAAGTGAAGAGAAACCTTTGACACCTGGGAATATACCTCACCGTATGAAGATATTGCAAAAATAAAGAAGATGAGTTCTCACAAATTCCTTGTAATGGAAAAATAGCAGCTATTTGCAGACTTCAGAAGATTTGTTTTTATTTTTCTAATAACTCTTATACCATGAATAGTTAACAACAAAAAAATAACGCTCAACAAACCTCAGAAGAATCTAGAATCCAGGCTGTACGCTGTGATCAGAAGACTAATTTTGAGTATCCAAAACTGTGAATCACAGTTGCTACAAAGCTGTCAGGGTACTATTTCTTTGCAGAACTAAAAAGCCCCACCCAATGAGATTATTTTTCTTATTTGTAAATACATTTTGAAAACTAATGAAGTTCAACTTCAAGTATTTTACGGCCCAGTTTTAAACTCCAGAAAATAAGACTTAATGCTGTAATGGAAACACTAACAGGCTCTTGACAACAGCCGTGCACGGCTGCACCTTTATATCACAACACACTCTCCCAGCTGAAAAAACTCACTAGTTATCCAGGACAGTCTGGAAAAAAGAGCGTTGTTATTTTAGGAAAGACAGTTGCTTGAAAATTGGCGTAAAGTGGCGAAAATTAAAAAGGAAGGTTTCTTTTTTTCCCCAAACTCAACCTAACTACTCCATAAAGTAATGCACAAATCATTCATTATAATGAGTCATAACAATGATTTGTGATCTTCCCAGTTTTCATTTTATGCCCCTCTGTTTTTCCTTAAAGACAGGAGGATAGACAAAGACTGGAAACTTTGGGTCATATGGATCACGGCACCACTGCTATGTCTGGAATTTTCTTATAAATATCCTATTGCTCTGAGGTTCATAGGCCTGACTGAAACAGCAGGGACGATCTCATTTGTACTTTTATAGTTGTAGAGGGATTTGCAAGAGTTAACGCAATTTTCCATAATATTTCTTACCGACTTCAGGAATAAAGGGAGAGTTCCCTTTTTAATCAGTATCTGAAACATTGTTAAGTCTAAAGAAAAAACAGGACTTCTTTCAGATTTAACAAGACTTTTCCAAGTGCTGATAAGTTTAAAGGTACAAAGCAAGGCAACTTTTGAAAAAGAGAGGATTTCAGAAAAGCGTTTGTGGGTAGCAGGCAGTACAGTAGTCTGGAGGATATACTTCTCAGCAGATTTTACTGCTTGTTTGAAGCCTTGTACCTTTTAAAGATTGTTTTTCCAAAAAGAAATGTTAAGTGATTCCTTTTGATTTCATGAAAACCTTCAAATCAAGGAAATATCTCCAGGTTCTGTTACAGCAATGTCTATCTCAGAAAACAAAAGGTTTCACTAACCACCAGTTGGAAGCTAGAAAAACTCCTCCTTGTGTTTTGTACATTCACAGAAGTCTTTTAAAGGCATTTTGCTCATGTTCTTCTCCAGGCAGGCAGGCAGACTATGCTAACATGGCCGATTCGACTCAGCCATTGAGCCTGAGGACTGAAAAACAGGCACAAGAAAAGGCAGTTCTGATGTTGCCAGGCAGTACTTCTCAGCGACTACTGCTTTGTTTCTTTACCACGTTCAGTAACCCCCTCCATACACCCACTTAGTCAAGGCTTCGTAGCGCTGCATGGACTCAGAGATAAAACCAACTGAATTATTGAATGCCTACTGATAAATAAAATGCGCTTCTTACAAAATGCCTGTTTGAAAAAGCGTTTCTGCATGCTTATACAGAATTAATAGGAAATTACTATATGTTATTGCACATAACGAGCGGAATTATGCCTTTGTTGGTCCATAAATTGCAATGTGTTGTCTAATGCCAAACGAAGAGTGCAATAAATAAAACCCTAAGTGTACAACATGTAGGCATGCCACCTCCCTCCCTCTCTTTCTTAGCACACATATGCTAGCTAACGGGAGAAGCAACTATACGGCTAGCTCCTTGGAAGGATAGTATAACTTATCTTCTTCCTAAGTTACACAGTTCTTCCAAAGAGCTAGCCATATAGTGTGTGCTGCTGGGTTGCTCTGTGAGATAAGACTGGCGGTAGGTTTGGCTGCTCCATTGCGGGTCTAATCTTTGTGTGATACAGGCTGTGTACATAAATAGGAATCCAAGGATTCCCAAGATCCAACTTTCCCTGCCATGGAGCCTGAAACGTGCCCAGACTATGGTGTGAGAAGGACTTACTGTATCTAAATGTTGCAGAGTACATTGGTGTTATCCTTGTTAAAAATCTACAGCTTGTCTGACTTGTGGCCTGAACCCCCTCCCAAGAATAAAGCTGACCTTAAAGGTTGGCAGAAAGGAACCTCCCATTTCATTACATGCAGGGGAGAGTTTTTAGCCTTTTTGAAAGCCTCTCTTGAAAGTGCAAACAGCCACCCTGCCTACCAGCTAAGAGACTTATCACCTGCCAATTTATTAGATGTCATTTATTAGAGGTCACAAGATGCCAACTTGTCATTGGAAATGGCAGCAGAAACGCAGTCTCGCAATCGACAAACACTGCTGCTTTTGTTGCAAGAAGTTTTCACTATGAGCCTGTGGTCTGGAAAAAAGGGCAAATAGGGAAAGTCAATCACAGGGGAATGGCTGTTGGATGTATAGGGAGTGAGCAAAATTATGAAAATAGGTGGGAGAGAGAAGAGTATGGTCCTGAAGAAACACTATATATTGAGCAGATGGAAAACCTTGAGGCAGTCATTGGTCAAAAGATGAGCAATGTATCATTGCCTCTGCTCCTTCCTTGTCATCTCTAACACCTACAACCGAGCACTGTAATTCTGCAATTTTCCCTTCTCTCTCTATTACTGCACTGAAGGGACAGAGATAATGTAGACATAAGTGGTATCTGAATTACTATATGGTATTGATTTCCCATACCGTACTGTCTCAAATTATAATGCTTAAATCCATCAGCTTCCATTAACAATAAAAGCAGCTTAAAAATAGATTAGAAACCTATGTTTTAACTTTATATGAGGTACTTCTGTAGGACTTTCTATCCTCAGCAATAAATATTACAAAAACTTAAGCAGTTTTCAGGTTTCCTAGACCTACATCCCACCTCATCTCTACTTAATATCAAGCAATTCAGCATGTCTTAAAGCCTTTTTTAGGATCGAAGACACTCCTCGGCTCACTGCTCTGTTTAACATACTTCAGCAACTGCTGTTTTCCTTCTCACCACTAGAGTATACGTGTGCACAAAAATAACTTTCCTAAAATACACAGAGGAAATACGGAATGACTCGATAAACTAATTTTCTTTAAAGGAATATGTGAGGCGAGAATGGTTCAATGTCTACACCACTGTTATAAATTATGTCTGAAGAATAAGAGGAACGATCAGAAGAGTAATGTATTTCCAGACCTGCTCATCTGATGGCCTCTAAGTACCCTGCAAACTTCCTGCCCAGGAACTGTCAGGACTAGGTACTAAGAAGCACTTGACCTGCTTCATTTCTTGTCACTTGGTTTCCGTCCCAGGGGCTATGACTGTGTGGAGTTTCCATGTCACTGCCACAATTTTGGGTTTTTCAACAATGGAATGGCCCATGCAGCACCAGGCCTGCTGGCAGCAGACGGGGGTTGGCTCACTCAAAGGGGGAGAAGGGGTTTTGCCCAAAAATTAGCAGGGGTCATTAACTGGGCTTTAAACTAGATTTGATAGGGGAAGCGGGTATTACTGGGTTTGCCTGTGACCAACCAAGGATATTGTACGAAGGAAAGAGGAACGGGGTGTTGGTGAGGGCCTGCAGCCATTTGCTCCAAAATGTGCTGGCTACGCTGCAGCATGCTCAAACTCTTACGTAGATGAGCCAGGAGCTCCTGGACCAAGAGGAGCCAATGGCGAGGCACCGTTAATACATGGCATAGGAATGCCGTCTGGAGAGCAGCACAAAGTAATTACAACTGCTCCAGCCAAGTCAGCCTCAACAAAGACATGGCTGAAGTGCCTCTATGCAAATGCACGGAGCATGGGGAACAAACAGGAGGAGCTAGAGATGTGTGCACTGCTCCAAGGCTACGATCTCATTGGCATTGTAGAAACTTGGTGGGATGACTCCTACAACTGGAGTGTTGCCATGGAAGGCTACAGGCTCTTCAGGAGAGACAGGCAAGGGAAACGAGGAGGTGGTGTTGCCTTATATGTTAATGAGCAGCTGGAATGCATGGAGCTCAGCCTAGGGATGGATAAAGAGCCAACTGAGAGCCTATGGGTCAGGATTAAAGGGAAATCGGGAGCAGGGGATATTACAGTGGGGGTATGCTACAGTCCACCTGACCAAGAAGACTGAGTGGATGAAGCCCTCTATAGACAGACAGGGGTGGCATCACGTTCACAGACCCTGGTCCTCATGGGTGACTTCAACCACCCCGACATCTGTTGGAAGGGTAACACAGCCTGGCATAGGCAATCCAGGAGGTTCTTAGATTGCATTGAGGACAACTTCCTTCTCCAAGTGGTTGAAAAGCCAACGAGGAGAGGAGCTATGCTGGACCTTGTTCTTACCAACAAGGAGGGGCTGGTACTCAAGGGTAGCCTGGGCTGTAGTGACCATGAAATGGTCGAGTTTGAAATCCTCGAGGCAGCGAGGAAGGTGCGCAGCAGGCTGACCAGCCTGGACTTTAGGAGAGCTGACTTTGGCCTCTTGAAGAATCTGCTTGGTATGGTGCCATGGGATGAAGTGCTGAAGGGAAGAGGGGCCCAAGAAAGTTGGTTAATATTCAAGGATCACCTCCTCCAAGCTCAGGAGTGATGCATCCCTACAAAGAGGAAGGCAGGCAGAAAAGCCAGGAGGCCTGCATGGCTGAACAAGATGCTCCTAGACATGGCCAAAAGGAAAGAGGAGGCCTATAGGGAAATAGGCCTATAATGGAAACAGGGGCGGGTAGCCTAGGAGGAATACAGAGGAATAGTTCGAGCAGCCAGGGATAGGGTTAGACAAGCTAAAGCCCAGATAGAACTACATCTGGCCAGAGACATTAAGACAAACAAAAAAATCCTTCTTTAAGTATGTCAGCGAGAAAAGAAAGACTAGGGAAAACGTGGGCCCCCTCGGGAAGGAAACACAAGAACTGGTTACCCGGGACAGAGACAGAGCTGATTTACTCAATGACTTTTTTGCCTCAGTCTTCACTGGCAAGGACTGCAGCCACACTGCCCATGATGCAGAATGCAAAGACGAGGATTGGGAAAATGGAGAACTGCCCACTGTAGGTGAAGATCAAGTGCAAGACCACCTGAGGAATCTGAAGGTGCACGAGTCCATGGGACCTGATGAGATACATCCGCAGGTCCTGAGGGAACTGGCAGATGAAGTCGCTAAGCCACTAGTCATCATATTTGAGAAGTCATGGCTGTCTGGCGAGGTTCCTGCCGACTGGAAAAGAGGAAACATAACCTCTATTTTCAAAAAGGGAAACAAGGAAGACCCAGGGAACTACAGGCCAGTCAGTCTCACCTCTGTGCCTGGCAAGATCATGGAGCAAATACTCCTGGAAACTCTGCTGAGGCATGTAGAAAACAAGGGGGTGACTGGTGACAGCCAGCATGGCTTCACCAAGGGCAAGTCATGCCTGACATATTTGGTGGCCTTCTATGAAGGGGTTACAGCGGCAGTGGACAAGGGAAGACCAACTGATATCATCTACTTGGATTTGTGAAAAGTGTTTGACACTGTCCCACATGATAACCTGCTCTCTAAATTGAAGAGACATGGATTTGACAAATGGACCACTTGGTGGATACAGAACTGGCTGGATGGTCACACTCAAAGAGTCGCGGTCAACGGCTTGATGTCCAAGTGGAGAGCAGTGACAAGTGGCGTTCCTCAGGGGTACCTAAAGGGGGCCTACAGGAGAGCTGGGGAAGGACTTTTTACTAGGGCATGTAGCGATAGGATGAGGGGGAATGGCTTTAAACTGGAAGAGGGCAGGTTCAGATTAAACATTAGGAAGAAATCTTTCACTTTGAGGGTGGTGAGGCACTGGAACAGTTTGCCCAGAGAGGTTGTTGAGGCCCCATCCCTGGAGGTGTTCAAGGCCAGGCTGGATGTGGCCTTGGGCAACCTGGTCTAGTGGGAGGTCTCCCTGTCTATGGCAGGGGGGGTTGGAACTCGATGATCTTCAAGGTCCTTTCCAACCTAAACCGTTCTATGATTCTATGACTTTCTGCCTTAAGAAGTGGAAAAATTCTCTAGAAGATGAGCACCAAAATGTACAAAGTGTCTAGCCAGTGGACATATGCTGGGTAAATACTGGCTAGAAGTGGGGAAAATCTTTACCCTAT
The DNA here is from genome assembly GCF_965231255.1 of Vanellus vanellus. NCBI lineage: Eukaryota > Metazoa > Chordata > Aves > Charadriiformes > Charadriidae > Vanellus > Vanellus vanellus. The sequence continues at coordinate 44,284,517 of NC_138911.1, forward strand.
ATCTAGATAGTATCTAGAGAAATATAATAGTATCTATAACTGCTCCTCTATTCCTATAGACTAGATTGTGCATGAGTGAGGAATCACATTCTAAAAAACACAGAAGAGAGTCAGAATCAATCAGTAACAAATCACTTTCACCTGTTCTCTCCTTAGTAGAGAGAACTTTGCATCTGTAAGAAAAAGAAACCTTTCTGAAAAAAAACTTCCAGCTGATTTACCCTGTATTTACACAGATGATTCAAGAAGTAGTTTCCAAAACTCTACCAAAAATCCATTTGTTTACCAGCAACAAGCCCTCATTAGACTTCTAAGAATTTAAAAAAAAAGAAGTCAGAGTGTGAAAAACCCCATCAAGATATTTCATATATAAATTCAGAAGTTCTAGAAACTCCAGGTATGATCATTTGAATGTTTTTATACATGCATGCATGCATATACACATTCCTTGTCTGCCCTGTAATTACCAGGAATAGAATTTTCTGTATTATCAGAGAAAAAGGGTTTTCAGGAAGAAACAATGAACACGCCACTAATTCACGTCTTCAAATTCCTTATTATGCTTGGTATAGACTTGCGTGTTAGTTAACTAAACATCAATCAATAGATTGACATATGCCACAGAGTTTAGATACCAATTTAACACCTCCACATAAAGTTAGAGAGGAGAATTAGAAAATCACTTTGAATTTATTATTTCTAGAAAGAGTAGACAAAAGTCTTTGAGGATTAATTTCATGCTGTGGGTTAAATTTCACTCTCACGATAGGCCAACTGTTGCCTGGGGCTCTACAGATAATGAACCTGCCAAGGGATTAGCAAGGAAACACTTGTGTTATTATAAATCGTGTACACTTCCCTTTCTAACCAACTTCATCCTTCATGACATTAACAAATTACACTCTCTGTCCGTGTTTCAATATAATGCGAGGCTGTGAATGACCCTGAACCAATAGTACATTAGATAAGATCTTCTCAAGGCATAAATAGCTATTAAATTTGGTTGAAAGATCCAGACCTCCTGAAGTGAGAACATAAGACATTTTATGTCAGATCTCTCCAAGACCCAGAGAAACATTTGCATGTAAAATCTGGCTTAAGAATATCAGCTGATGCAGTCTAAAATCGCTTATAGAGAAACGTGCACAAAGAAATTAAATGCAACACAGAAACAGAGAAAATTTTAGGGTGAATTAATCTACCACAAATAGTCTAAACTGACTCAAGCAAAGATGTTAATCATTTGGCTTTGCTGTAAACAATGGATTTACTAAAGAGCTCAAACACATAATTTATTATATTAACATTGGACTAGAAGTTTCAATAATGATTTTATGCCTCAGGCCAGTTAGAATATTTATGATGCAAATATAGATGTTTTCTGTATTTGATTCTTTCCTCCTTCCTTTTCTTGAAAAGTTTCATACTTTTATTTTTTTACTTGTAAAATACCAGCTCAGTTTCTAGACAATGCGTGCTGAGCTGCACTGGCATGCACTGGTAATGAAATTCCATAATATTACAACGTTAAAGTAGAAACCTGACATAATGAACTGAACCCTTTATTTATACACTCCCATATAATCAGAAAGGCAAAAAAGAAGTCCAGGCTCTGGACCTTCTTTTGCTGATGCAAATCAGCTTAGGACAGCATTCCCTGAATTTTAGAGATGGTAGCATTACTGTTAATGCCTCTTGTAAGGAGAGACACCTAAAAATGGTGTGGTTCTAGTAACATAGCTCACCTTTCTGCATCTTTCAGAACAATTGAGCACAACCACTGAAAGCAATTTTTTGTACCCTATTGCTTTCCCTCTTCCTCTGAAGCTGAAGCCTTCTTTGAGACAAACCATCTCCAGGGTACGGCACCACATCCCTTATAATCGCCACACACTAATCATCCATATTAAATTACTCAGAGATTTATTCTTTGTGCTGGATTGTAAAAGGCGTTGAACAAGTTTTTCTCTTGCTCCTCTTGTCAAACAGCCTGGCCATGACCCCTTGCTAATACTCCCTTAAACACCCTGAGGGATTGACCTGACAGGTTGTCCCCGCACCCCAAAAGTGTGAGCTTACGATGTCGGAAAAGTGGCCAGTTTTGTCTCTTTGCTCCTATTTCTGCAAGCCAGTGAGCTCTGCTCTCCCTCACTGTAGTTACAGGCTGCTGCTCTTCCAGCCACCATGAGTCACGCTGAGCTATGCCAGATGACTCGGACCGACAGCGTGGCTGGTATTGTTCTCATAGGACCAAAACAGAGAAAGAAGAATTTCGCCATTGCGCTCTCGCAATGTATCAGTATCATTTTCTTTACTGCCTACAGTAGGCAGGAGTAGTAGTTGCTGCACTTCCCTCTTAACTTTCCGACTGGACAGGAAATAATATGATTGTATTAGGAAGCAGATAATGTCTCACTTTTGAGAATTTGCCATTCTGACTCCTTGGCATCTTATAAGGCTGGGCAGCTGCTCTCTTAACCTACCTGTACCTCTGAGCCTGCTCTGCATCCAACAGCGGGACCAGACCTTTGGCCAACATTATTTTTAAAGAAGGAAGGACAAAACCTATTAAAATGACAACTGAGCATTCCCTTACACTAAAGGAATACTTGGACAGTCTAATGAGTCCTACGCCCAGAGCCCTCCATACTTTTCCAGGACTGGAGTTGCTGCAGACTAGACTACTCGGATTCAGGTGGCCTTAGTAGTGGGAAGACAGTCAAGCATCACTAACATCTTACTTTTTCCACTTGCGATGTAATTCGGCGAATGGTTCCTCTGATAGCAAAGCCAGCTTAAGAAGATCACTCCTTGTTGCCAGACTCTGTTTTGCTGATGCAAATATTTATGAGGCTATGCAGCAGAGGAAAAGCAAACACCCTCCACCTGAATATCTGCTGTTAACCCAGATAACTTTATTTTACACGACGAATTCAAAGCTGCTTTTGGGTGCATGCATACAATTCACACCAAAATTAACACAGCTTTGCTTTAAATAATTACTTTAATTTTCCTGATGCAGCCTGTTCTGTTTTATACGACAGGAACTCATAGATACTATATTCAGCAGAGTATCTAAGAGACGTATCATCACATAGTATGTGTCTCCCCATCTCAGCAAGTTACTAAGTTTAGAGCTGAAAGTGATGCCTCCACCTAAAGGGGTCAAAAGGAAACAGAGCAAGTAAAGGATTGCTGTCAAGTGAAGTGGAAATGAATTGGAGTGGAGGAACCTGGGACAGGTTGTTAAAAAGAACAAAGAAGAGACACAGAGGGAACAGATTTGGTGGAAAAAGGCAGCCACTAGTGTAAGACGGACAGAAAAAAGAGATTTTTGGAGCTAGAAAGCGAAGAGTAAGGAGAAATGGGAGGCTGGACACAGATGTAAATGAAATTATCTGGGCCACAAGGATCTGCAATGATTTGTCCACATGCTTTATGATACATTCTTTAACAAAAACCTTTTCAACATTTTCAGTGAGTGTAATTGTTTAATGAAAATCATGTTCCCTGCCTCTTTGTGGTTTGTTTTTGGAAGTGGCAGGTTCGTCCTGTGAAACTTCTTAGAGAAAACTTTCAACTTTAAACATTCCCACAAGATGCAATTCTTAAGGCAGATACATAGAAATAAAAATGAGCGACAAGAAGTTTATTTTTTGAGACCCCTTCCTCCTTAAGGGCATAGGATACATGATAGTCTGCAAATGAATCAGGCTGCATCAGAAATAAGGATGCTGAAGTTGGTGCATAAAATGCAGAAGCAGTTAAATGTGGTCATGTGGCCCACGTCACTGAAGAGACATGTTATTATAGATTGTGCAACTCACAGTTTCCTGAAAGCTAACGGCTTTAAATTCAGACATATTAAGCTCACTTAGGACATAACAACAGTGTATATTTCTCAGTTGGCCATTACTTGAATAAAAAATGTTAATTCAGCTTAAAACAATTTTGTGCTACGCTTCTAACTGTAGAATAGTGCACATTCTACTTTGCGTTAAACAATTTACGTTCACATCTGTCGCATATTACTCATTGCCTCTTTCCCCCCCTCCCTGAGGGGAGCTTCTTGTTTTGACAGCATTTTAGTGTCTGTACTTCTGGCCAACTCTAGATTTGTAAAGGAATAATTACAAAAATAATGTAAATTTATTTCTAATTTCGATATTTCTACTTTCTCTTCATTGACTATGAATTGTTACTCATTGCTTATAGAGGAAGAATTTGAAGAAAATGCTACCAACAAATGGAATAAGAGAAAGAATAGATACACTTAATTGCTAAACATCACCTGCTTTTATTAACTCTGCTTTTTTTTTTTTTTAAAGTAAATAATAATTAGGTGTGATGGATAAGAACTATCTTCCTCATAAGAGATCTGCCAAGTAGTTGTCAGCTGGCCAAGCTTATATCCTGAACCATTTTTTACCTTTTATAGACTGAGAACTTTCTACTATATATGGCACATACAGACGAGGTCGGTGGGGAAATGCTTTTTAGTGGACAACCAGGTGGGAAAGGTTCTCACTAGGAGATGAGTATTCGATGATACTCATCTCCACTCTAACAGGCACTATAATGCAACGAACACATTCAATTCCAAACAATTTTGACAATTTTATATAAACACTAAAACCAGTAACTAAAGAGAAACTGAATAGACTTAACATTTTAATTATAAGTAATCAGAACGAATTAAATAAGCCTCTGTGCCAAGTGGTAATAATAATGTACCTAGTCAGCTTCTTTGTGTCAGATTTTTTCAAATTCACAGCTAACCTAAACTCCGAGAAGAGAAGAGCTAGGCATTGCTTGACAAGCTGAATTAATGTGTCTATCAGCATTAAGCCCATGCTACACGGTGACATCTCTCCAGTAGGTAAACTGCCTCTGAGACTAATGTGTCTTCACTTATTAGTTGCCTCCTCTTTGGCTAAGCTCTGAAATGCCAAGGGATACAAATGATCTTGTCTTCAAAATAATTTAAAGCCTGCTGTAATACAGAATGGAAAACACAGAGAGCAAGGGCTTGTCAAAATGCAAAATCGACGGAGAGTGTCAGGAGGCAGAGCTTGCTGTCTGTAACGTGATCCTTCCGCACACCATAATCTCCATTTTATTTTGCCTAATGAGGCAGGAGCTAAAACAGTTGACCTGATCAAATTCAGATGGCAGCCCTCAAGGATGAGCCCCCTGCTGCACTCTTGTCCCGACACCCTTTGTTACCTCCAAGTGAGCTGAGACCAGGCTGTGAACCATGTAAATAGGAGGTTTCCAGGTTAATGAAAAGCTGCAACACCCTTCTAAATTGGGACAGAAGGTTATGCTTTTCTAATCCAAAGAAAGTTTCATGAACCTCAGTAATAAAGTTTAACGAATGCTGGTCATTTTGAACCTCGCAAATAGAGACTGGACAAAGGGTAATAGTTTCCTTCAAAAAATTCCTTATTCTATAACCACTGCTCAGCACGTATTATTAGAAAAACATGAATTTGTTTTCTTATGACAAATTCAAATATATCAATTAAAAAAGGATGTCTTGGGAAAAGGTAGTTAATGGTTCTTATGAACTGATGTTTTTATTAGGTGATGGCATGTTTGCTGTTTCATTTCATTACTTATCTGCCAAGGAGTTTCTTTCAACACCAAATCAGAATCTACATGCTACAATCATGTAACACATTCAACTTCGGTCCATGTGCTCCAGCTGCTGACACAGATAAATCTTCAAAAGTGGGCAAAACATAAAAATCGTCTACGTTATCTTTCAGCACGTAGCATAATTTGCAGTCTCTTACAGGATGGAAATAAAAATCGGATTCAGCCACTATACTTCTACCTGCCACTTGAACGATGAGACTGTGTTGGAGAGTACATCTATAGTGTCTACAGAGGGGTCTGGAGAGACAGGGTGTGTTCAGTTGGGCTTTGTGAGTTCGTAGCTTTTTGTTCAACTTTGACTGGGAATGGGGGGGCTCAAACGTGCTCACAAAAGATCATGTAGATAAGTGAAGTGGATAAGAAATACATAAAAATACCTCAGTGCGTCTCTGGAGTTTCATTAAGAAGTTTAAATGCATTTCCTGCTTTGGGATGTCTGAATTTTTTCTACCATGAAGCGTTCCATATTATGAAAATATACACCTAACACACAGAGAAAACATTAAACCGGACAGCAAGATACTGATGCCTGGATAGTAAAAAAAAAAAATACATGTATGATTTATGCTTGGCTTGTGCATTTACATTGTTTTAACTGTACTGAAAATTTATATTAATTTAATTCATCTGTCAAAGAAAAGCATGACAGATTTCACATTTGTCATGTTTTAGGCATATCTCCTGGGTGGCTATTCATTTGTTACTTAGCATATATTACAATTTTGTGTTCAGATTTCACTGGACTGTATTTTTAGTCCCTTTTTCCTTTCCTCAATTATGCATTTGTGACACCACTTTTCATACACTGCAGTAATCAATTCCGAAGCCATTCATCAGCATTTCATAAGCCACTCTTGAAAAATTAGATACATGTGCTCAGTGTAAAAGGGAATGCAATGATTTATGACACAGGTCATTCTGAAAACCCATGAGTTCTTCTCCAGTGACGTGCCAGAAATCACAACTATTACTATAGGGCTGTGATCTGTTTATTATACAGCTTATGGGTAGTGTGTCATGTCTAATTCATTTTTAATGTGTTACATTTTTTCTGGTTGATTTTTGAAAACAAGATTTACAGTTGTTTAGAGTTTGACAAGAACAGTAAACTGCTGGTTTAGTTAATACATTTTAAAATAGATTGATTAAACTATCAGCCTGTTTGCACTCAGTGTTCAAGCTATGAAGGCATTATTGTTTTAATTGCAACTACAGCAGTCAGCAGTTCTGTAAATCATGTGTTATGCATCCCTTGGGTGAAAAAAACATGGATGCTCAATCTAACTGGCAGGGAAGAAATGAAATTCCTGGGTTCTCTTCAATTTACAAAGGGGAGAGGGTGGCAATCACAACAGAAAAAGGGTCTTTCCAGAAGTCCATGATCTCGGTTACCCACTCAAGGGAGGGACGAGTATGTTCCTGAACCATCCAGCTCACAGAGCCTTGTCACTGCATCTGCTGGAAACGTACTTAATCAGCTCCTTCCCATGGGCGATATGAGAGCAGCAAAACAGCTCTGTCATACACACAGCACAAATCAAATGAGATTTTTCATGGTGCTCACTGCAGCTAAAAAGCCAGTGAAGTTGTTTACTGCTTTGGTATTGGCACAACTTCTAACCCCTGGTTAAGAGCAAGCTTACAGAAACTATCAACTGATTTGTCTATAGTATAGATGCAGGTATGGTTTTATCAAGTATATGAGGGCTGTAATCCTCAGTTAATGCTACTTCGCATACAATGCTGTTGCATGACACAGCAACACCCAAGCAGATAGGCACCACAAACGTTCAGGTAGAACGCTATGAATGCGGGAACTAAGTTGCGCCTAGCAAGTCAAGCACAAACAGACAGCTCCGCAGCACTGAAGGGCTCTGCCTTTAGACTGAGTCAGAATCTGGCCAAAACTCTGGTAATTAGATACAGCCTGTTGGAATTAGATATGGGCTAAAGCAGAACGCTTGCATACATTTTTAGTACTTAAGTATTATTCATCTTCTTTACCTTTAGTCATCTTTGATTCAAGTGTTGAGTTTAAGTCAGTCGCCTAGGCTCCCTGCAGAATCAGCGCAGAGACACGCATCTCCAATTCAACCCGTCTGAAGATGGGTATCAAGGACAGATGGAATTACTTGTCCTGCATACTCGTTCCTCTCTTTCCCTTGACTATAGATGGAGCTGTCTACCTTTGCCTTTGATACACTACCAAGGCTCTAGCAAGTGCCCTTAAAGAAGGGGAGCACGTTTGTCAACGGTCTGTTTTCCTAGGTGGCTGTTTGGGTTTTGATCAGTAACAGAGATATTTCACATGAAAATACAACCAACTTCTCATAGTGGAGAGCAGGTCACTTAAACGTGCCAGCAAACTATTACCAAGTGTCCCCAGGCTCCCACAATCTTATCCTCAGGGCACAGCATCGCTGCAGGTGTCCCAGTATTTTGTGGAGGTCACCACAGGAGCAGCAATGGTGGAATTTGGATAGTTAATCCACTTTGGTCTGCTCTCTTTCTCCACAAGACCGCAACGCCTGGGGTAGGCTGTGCTCTTTGGATATGTGATGTAAGCCAGGCTCTGCAGCAGGACAAGGAAAGGGGCAGAAGGTCTAGGACAGGGTCAAGGCATAGGAGGGAGTTCTGGCAGACTCAGCACCTCATTGGTTTTAGCACCCACAAACACATACATGAACAGGCAGTTACAATAAAAACATAGGTTTGATATATAATCACTGGACTTGTCCACAACCTAAAACATTGTGGAAAAGAGAGGTAAAACAACAAAATGCTTGCTGAAAAATGCAACAGAATTAGACACCAACGTGTATTTTGCTTAATCCCAGATAAGCACCCATGAAACAAAATTACTTAAATTTAATTCACTAAAAACAAGAATGCTCACTTGATTAAAAACTAATGTCAGAAGCACCCAGACGCCATTAGGAGAAAATATTTATTTCTCAGTTGTGTGGGTCCACTCTGCAGATGGCTTAGCCCCTTTGTGTTTTGCTTCTGACCATCCTGCCCCCTTTCCCCACCATTCCCCTATTCATAGCTGAGCTGGTTTAACATGCATAGTCTCACTGCTCCACACTCCTGGTGCCTCTCCTCTCTCCTGAAAAACGTCAGGGTAGAGCAGTCCTGCCTTGTATAGGCTCAGGAAGGTCCACAGGTCCTGCAAAAGGTATCTGCAATGAGATCGTGCTAAAATAAAGAGAGAATGTGTCGTGGTTTGGCCTCAGCCAGCAACAAAGAGCCACGCAGCCGCTCGCTCGACTCCCACAGCCGTGGGAAAAATCGGCAGAAAAGGGCAAAACTCGTGAGTTGAAATAGTATAATTTAACAGAACAGACAAAGGGAAGAAGAAAGAAAAACAATAACACCCATAAAGGAATACAAGAACGCGATTACAGTACCGCCGCGCAGCGCACCGACCGGACGCGCACCGACCGGACCCGCACCACCGCAGCCCGCCCCCGAGTGGCGACTGCCCCCCCCCCCCCCCCCCCCCCGGCTACCGCCTCTTATAGCGGGGCACAGGTCACGTGGGATGGAATACCTGCCTCCCCTGCCGGCTCCGTGGGGAAATTAACCCCATCCTTGCCGGAACCAGGACAGAATGCAAGAAGCAAAAGGAGAGGCAGGAGTCCCGGGATGGTAGGGAAGAAGGGGTTGTGCTGTGGAAGATCTGTGCCCCGGAAAAGAACAGGGACTCTGCACGCTCAGCACCACGCTGTGCTGTGGCCTCCACACTGGACTGAAACCACCCTGGGCTAAATTGCAGCCTTTGCAAATTCAGGAGCCTAGTGGAAGAAGAGGGAGAGCGAGTGAGAAGGGGAGAGAGGGGAGGAGAAAGAAGGATCTTACCCATGACCCACACAACCTGTTGATGCCCACATCCGAAACATTTCATAGTAATACGTGGTACAACTCCTTTACCAATACAGTGAAAGATTGAAATGGGTTCATCTATCACTTGCCCGTTTCTGCAATGCCATTCCACTTGTCCCTTCTCTGCCATTCCTTTAAAACACCTCAGAGTGCAACAGAATACTATATGCATCTATAATTTTATATTTAAAGTACAGATTAAAATCTTCAGGTGTTGTAGCACTGTACTGTGGCTTACCTATGCAATGCCTGAAGATTTGTTTCAATGCAAAAAAAAATTCTTTCCAAGCAACTCATGAGCAAATGCAACCTACTACTTAATGTGCAATAATTGCTTATTTTGTGCTTGATCCAAAGAGACTGTAGTTTTGCAATAGCTTTGGCTTGAAGGTCAGAAATTTTAGTTCTATATGTAAATTACGATTTAAAAAAAAAAATATTTTTTACTCTAGTACCTCTTTGTTTAATCTTAGATTAAGACAATAGGATTCATCAGCTGAAAAATGAAGGCCACTTGCAGGGTAAAGTGGTAACATGGTATTAGATTTTACACGAATGGAAAGACTTTATTTGCTGGCAGATCAGACTAGAGGATGGTAAAACAAAAAGACTGTGAAATAGGAGTCAGGATTTAAATTGCTAGGTTTTCCAAAGATATATATCAAAAATATCTTAAAGTAATTTTGATTTCCAAAAGTTCTCAGATTTAATATAGGAATTGAAAAGAGTTCCAAAGGATGAGTTTACATTACTGGGCATTAGGTTTTATCTAAATTATGTCTTATCCCTGTTTCCAACTTTAAATACTTTTGTATCTATGAAGAATAGAGCCAGTGCCAGTATCTTTGATCAGACGTATGTATTAGATTGGCTGTTAGAAGCATCTTTTCAAATCTTGCCTCCCCCAAGCTTGAATTATGTAAGCACAAGTATGTTCAGACTTCTAGCTACTGTTTTAAAAGATAAACTCTGCTGTCAGGGACCTTAGGAAGGCTGGGTTTGCATTCAAATCAAAGAAACAGCCGAAGTCAGTAGGTCCCTGAAGACAGAACTTTTTCTAAACTAGTCAGGAGAGGATTTACTGCACATAAGCTCCTGCAACAATGATAAATGCAGCATGTGCTCTACATCATACGATGTTGCACGTACGCTGCACAGCTCTACCATCTCTGTTTCAGCTATATCCCTCTAACTGGGGTGGAATAATTTCTTCTTTGGCAATATTTCTGGCTACATTACCTACTAGACGATTCTGATAAAATACTAAAGATGGATTCGTTTCAAAAGAAAAGCTCCTAGAATTAGCTCAAGAACCCTCTGGGAGTATTGCCCATAATTTGATTTGGTTTTAAGATGTTTACTCTTCTGGTTTTAGTTAAGTTTAGCTAGCTGTACGAGGAAGAGTGATTCAGAAAATAGGTATTTTTATCTTAATCACAAAAATAAAAATTCACCCTAGAAAGGGCATTTACCCAAAGCTGCCATGCGTGTGCCTTTTCAGCACAGCTGATCTTAGCTCTTTAAGTGATCTTTAATCCTTGAAAGTTTAAACTCTTTCAATGTTTCCTCCATGAAGTTAACAAGCAGTGTGACACAAAAATTAGGGAAGGAACAAAAGAATGATCCTCTTGTAGTACATTTATATAGTAATTTATCACAGAATAAAATCTTATTAATAACAACAAAAAGCATACTAAAGATATGTCTTGCAACAATGTCAGGGATAAAGAAAGATCAGAAATAGCAGACCTTAGTTTAAAACATATCACGGGAAATACATTGAGCAGTTGGAATTTATGACCATTGATTGCTTATTAAAACATTAACCTGTCTGAGGCTATTGTGAAAAGTGACCAATAGCACACACAGCTGCACTCGCAGAAAAGACTACAGGAGAAAGGAATAAAATGTATTACCCAGATTTAAATTTTCCCCAAACTCTCCAAATAACATATTTCCAAAACGTCAGTTGTTGCATCCATTTTGTTCCTGTCATTGCTATGAGTTTACATTCATTATCTAAAATATATTGCACAAATTCTCTGAGTACAATATTTTCTGCATCTCTACCAAAACCACATGTTTTGCAGTGGGAAGGAAAACAGAGAATGCCCATCTCTACACATGGATGATAAGAAGATACAACATTTAGAAAACTTTAATTACTGAGAGATACTTGTCTGTTCTTATGGTATATGTGTCACACAGAAGGGCGATGCAGGAATACATCACGGACAGTGCTAAGACATATTCTGTATCTTGAACGTGCGTGATCCTGCACCTGCAGCATAGATGTACATATGGCAATCATTTTAAGATGGATCCATTTGACAAATAATTTTTTTTTTTTTTTATTCCCATGAGAAGCAAAAATGTGACCTTCCATCTTGTTATTTTGATTAAGGGGAGTTGTAGTTGTCAGAGAAATGAGAGACAGGATATTAGTGGCTACAGTACTGTCCTGGTTTGAGAGACACAGGACTAATTTCTCTTCTAATGCTTGGGAAAACTGCACTTTCAGAAGACTCCAGTGTCTGAATTTGTGAAAATATTTACTTTACAGCCAGCTATGGTGTGTGGGTCTCAAGGTCTCAGTGTTTTTGAGCTAGCCAGGTGCAGGGATAAGGAGGAGCGAGACCCGGGCACTTGACCCAAGCTGGCCAACAGGATTATTTCATACCATCAACGTCACACTCATTATAAATTAGAAAGTTTGCTGCGAAGTCTCTCTCTCCCTTGATGGCTGCCATCCTGAGAACTTCGTGCCCTGGTGTCGGAGCCCTGAGGCCTTCCCTTCCTCCTGAAGCCGTAGCGCTCGCAGTGTCCGACATTTGCTGTCCACTGCTGGGAGTGCACAGCTTCCTACTGATATAACTGGCTGAGTATAATCTTTGCATATTCCGTATTGGTGTCGGGATCAATATCAGTTCTTTAGTGCTGTTAATGTTAATTATCTAATCTTATTTTATTAAATCTGTTTATACTTCAGCTCTCGGGTTTTCTTGTTTTTCCCGATTTCCCTTTCCCAGGTGGGGAGGGGTCATCGGGTGATAGAATGATTGTCTAAATGACAACAAATTGTTATGGGTCTCTCAAACCATAACAAGTACTCACAATAGGATCTGGCAGAGACACGCTGAAGTTCTCGCTTTGTTACAACACAGTCTGTAGTTGAACCATGTGCGCAAGTGAACATGCTGGAGGAATGTCTTAATTAGAGTTCATATTTTAAGTCTTGCCTAGAGCAGTTACTAAGATCTGAATAAAAAATTACACTATAGACACTGAGAGGTGAAGGCACCTGTGTAGATTTTGGGAGGGTCAAGTCCAAGTCTGACTTCCCATTCAGGAAAGGAGAAAATTGAACTGGTTCTCTCACTTCTTAGCTATGTGCGATGATCAGAGTTTACCCTGTCGATTCTATCTTGGAATTAAGAATTTATTACATGGCTTCTTTATAGATATTAAAATGTATCATTGATGCACATCTTAATTTATGTCAATTTCAGAAATACATATATAACAATATATATTTCCCCAACGGCTTTGAAGTTTTTCACGGGCTCTCTGGATTAGCACCTGAATACTCAAGGAACACGTGACTGCTGCTGTGCCCATCATAGTTTACTTCAGTGACCATGAAAATGAGGACAAATAGATCAAACTATGGTGAGCTTCTGTTTAACTACATGGCGGAAACCAGCACAGCTGGAGGCAATTCTTAGCAAATTGATCAGAATTCCTTTACTTTAACTACAGCTTAACTAATAAATAGACTTCCATAATTTTCTGCAATCAATCTAAATGTATTTGCAAAATTAGTGAAACATTTGATCTTGAAATGTTCACTAAATCTTAAGTATATATTTTTGAAGAACTTACACGGTTTACCTTTCTGCCAAATTGGAAAAGAATAACTGTTTATAATAAATTCTTGTTAACTAAGTAAACTTTGTAGACGATGCATGTTCATAATTAATTTGCTATGTAACAAAACTGGCTGCTTTTTTTCCTTTTCAAAATTCAGTATTAACTTTTTTTACTGGGTTTGTATTCTGTTTGGGTTTGGTTTTTGTTTTTGTTTTTTTTTTTTTTTTTTTTTAAAAGATATTTTTGTATCAACTTTGGAACTAATAGTAATCCCACTGAAAATCTGAAACGACTGTATGCATATTGATGCTCTTCTTTTGCCATTTTTTAAAGTAAGCACACTTCATCCAACAATCCAGGCATTTTCCTGGATGGATCTGTTTCTTTTAAGGGGCTTTTCAAATATTCTGTGAACAAGACAATCTTGAACTCCCTTTGAACATAACAGGCACTTGGAAAATTAAATGAAAATACACTTTTAAAAAATGTAATTGATCTGGCTTTCACCCTTTTCACGATTATTTCTGCAGTTGCAGACTGGCAAAATCTGAAAGTAATAGAAACATCCTATTTGCTAAAATAAACGAATACACTGAACTCTTTTTTACTAAAAGCCCATGTTGCAATCCCTCCTAAGGGACAAAAAATAACAAGAAAAAGATGGAGTTTGAAGTCAAAGCAAACATAAAAGCTTTACTTACAAAAAATCAATTACACACCCCAATTTGTTTTTACCAGCAGCCAAAGGAAAACCTGGTTAGCATGTTGCAGGATCCAAACACCTTGGATCTACATGTTTCACCAACTTTTACATTATGGCTATTTCTAAGAAACAAACTAACAATTAGAGACACCTGTTAAAAGTGCCTGTGCTCTGTTCACACTTCATGTAGTGTCTTAAAGTGACAGCATATTAAAATGTCAATGCAATTCTTTTGCATTACAGAAATATTTATAACAACAGAAAGTGCAATTAAATTCTCTGCTCCTAAGGACTTGTACTCAACTTGCTTAGCATACAAGAAATGTGCTAAAATACACCGGTGTAGAAAGGAAATCTATTGAAAATAAAGATTATAATACTACAAAATGCAAAAGTACAAAAGAGACAGAAAAAAATTGGTATATAGATTACACCCCCCCCTCAATTTTATGTACTTATTAAGCACGTAATATATTTCTTCTATAGATAGTCCAGCATTTTTTGACGTATAGGCCCATATTGCAAAGTGAGCATTGCAGATATAAGAAATATAACCACACTGAAATTATTTATTCAAAATTTTGGCTTTGATTATGTGCCCAGACACTATACAACTTCCACACCAATGAAACATTCTTTGAATTTGACCCCCCCCCAGCATAGGCATATGTGCCTAACTCATGTCAGAAATTTCTGAGTGGGAACTAAGCCACATTATGGACCATACCTGAGAAACAGAATAAGATAATACTCCTTCAAACAGTTTCTACAGATCCTTTTTGTAGAGATCACTCATACAGTGACGGTGCATTTGCAGCAAAGTTAAACAAAAATTCCAGCTTGATACAGTGGATTGCTAGTGGAAAATTTCACTTTGAAAAACTTGTTGGAATTTTCCTCTAAATTGACAAATACAAAATTTTTCATGTATCAAAACTGAACTTCTAACAAAAACTGGCTTAAATATTCCATGTCGTGAACTCAAGACCATGCAGACAGTCAGAGCAGAACATCTAAAATACTCCAGCCCTATTTCAATGCTCAGTGGAGTACGAAGGGTGCTGCTGTGCTGCTCAGTCTTGTGGCAGTGCCCTAGTGAAAGGTAAAATTAGACTGTCCTTTAAGACGTTTCACATTTTCTCATCTATTTCAAGTCACAGACATATATCATCCTGAGTTTCTAAAAAATCTCGCGTTATCAAATTATCCACCAATATTGGGTGTATATAACCCCCTCATTTTCTACGTGCCTTAGCATAGTTTCCAGGAGGATCTGCTCCATGATCTTGCCAGGCACAGAGGTGAGACTGATCGATCTGCAGTTTCCTGGGTCTTCCTTTTTTCCCTTTTTGAAACTGGAGCTTACATTTCCCCTTTTCCAGTCAGTAGGAACCTCACCAGACTGCTACGACTTTTCAAGTATAATGGAAAACAGCTTAGCAGCTTCATCCACCAGCCCATCCTTGTTGGGAAGGACAAGGTCCAGCATAGCTCCTCTACCACTTGGAGAAGGAAGGTGTCATCAATGCATTCCAAGAACTTCCTGGACCGCTTATGCCCTGCTGTGTTGTCACTCCAGTAGATATCAGGGTCATTACAGTCCCCCTTGAGGACCAGTGCCTGTGAATGTGAGGTTGCTCCTATCTGCTCCTATTTGTCAGGTCCTATCTGGTCAGGTGGCCTGTAGCAGACCCCCACTGTAATGTCACCTGGCCCTGCATTCCCATTAATCCTGACCCATAAGCTTTTGGTTGGCTCTTCATCTATCCCCAGGTGGAGCTCCATGCACTCCAGCTGGTCATTGATGTAGAGGGCAACACCCCCTCCTCGTTTCCCCAGCCTGTCCATCCTAAAGAGCCTGTATCCTTCCATTCCAACACTCCAGTCATAGGAGCCATCCCACCACATCTCTGTGATGCCAATGAGATCATAGCCCTGCAGGCATGTGCAAGTCTATAACTCCTCTTGTTCGTTCCCCATGCTACATGCATTTGTATAGAGGTATTTAAGCTGGTCCCCCTTGAAGCTGACTTACTGGCTGAACTGGCTGCAATTCCTTTGTGCTGCTCTCCAGGTGGCATTCTTTTGAGGTATTTTACCTGTGTTTCCCCCTTCGCTCCTATTATCTCAGGGGCCCCTGGCTCATCTCCATAAGACTTTGAGTGTGCTGTAGTGTACCAAGCACATCTTGGAGCAACAGACTGAGGGTCCTTGCTAACACCTCAGTGCTCTAACCTTGGTGTGTCGTCCCTTGGCTTGTCACAGGCAAGCCTGATGATAAACCCCTCCCCCATCAAGTCTAGTTTAAAGCTCTGCCAATAAGCCCTGCTAGCTCGTGAGCAAAGACCCTCATCCCACTTTGAGAAAGATGTATCCCACCTGATGTCAGCAAGCCTGGTGCTTTTTAGGCCATCCCATTCTCAAAAACCCCAAAATTGTGGCAGTGACACCAGCCGTGGAGCCATGTATTAACAGACTCAGCTTATCTGTTTCTTCCAATGTCCCTGCCCGCAACTGGAAGGAGAGAAGAAGAAATAACCTGCACCCCAGATTCCTTTACTGACCATCCCGAGGCCCTGAAGTCTCTTTTAATTGCCCTTGGACTATATGTTGCGACTTCATTGCCACCCACATGGAAGAGCAGCAGTGGGTAATAGTCTGAGGGCTGTATCAGGCTAGGAAGTTTCCTAGTGATGTCCCTAACCCAGGCCCCAGGGAGGCAGCAGACTTCCCTAAGAGGAGGGTCCACCTGTCATATTAGACCCTCTGTTCCTCTCAGAAGGGAGTCGCCTACAACTACGCTATATATAACTTTTCTTCCTCATGGAGGTGGTCGTTATACAGGGGGTAGGCTTTCCGGTCCTAGCAACTCCTCTGGTGTAGTTGGACCGTCACCCACATCATCCATTCCTCCCTTTTTTCCATTCCATAGGGATTAAAACCTTTATGGTGTTCTTAGGACTGCTGCAAAGACTGCTCGCACAGTGTTCAGAATATATGAAGTACAAGGAGCATTCAGCATCTGTATCACTTCTGCAGTTTCATACTAGGTTCCAAAGCAGTAGCTTTGTCATTTTGAAATCTGAAAAGTTTACTGAAAATTCTAATGATTGATGTATACCCAAAAGATATTTTCTTCTAACATATTTGTCTCTGCTTTCTGAAATACGACTCATCAAAACTTTAGCTCACCCAATGTCTATTTATTCTGTTTTATTATGCTCTGGATAAAAATCCTGGTTTATTTTTCAAATAGAGAAGCTTTCAAACATCAGTATTTCAAGAAAGCTGTATGTTTAGAAGCCAACTTGTCTGCAGATAGCAAAATAACCTCTTTCCAAAGGCTTCTGGGTATTTATTCACATCAATTGAAATTGGTGCAACTGCATAAATTATGTCTTCCAAAGGCACCTGTGAATTGGCCTTCTGCTGTACCGGTTTTATGATTTGTCACCCAAGATTGAAGTTTACATTATCCTTAAGCAATGTGATTAAGTGGGAGGAAGGACTGTGGGCCAAGCTTTTCAGAGCTGTTTCGTGTAGTTCCACTGCACTCCGGCTAGCCAAGAATAGTGGAACTGTTTAGCCCCAGCACACATAACAACTCTGGGAGCTGTTTTAATTGATGCTGAATTCCTGTTAGTCACAAGGGTCTGTCCTGGCAGCCACAAAAAGCTGAACTATAAAAGACATTCTGACCATTGACTTCTTTCCAGAATTACCTATTCCCATATAAGAGTTTGTGAGGAACAGGTGAAGCCGTCATTAACCCACCTCTATACCACCTACCACCTAAGGATTTCTGTTCCATTAAGAGAATTTTCCAGTGCCAAAATCTCCCTCAAGGTCCCTTGAGCTGTCAGAATAGCATAAAAGGACAAGAGTAAGACTTTGCCCTTCCTCTTCAACAGCTCTAAATACTTCTGCTGTATACATTTCTACAAAGGCTGCAAAGTGAGTAAGTAGAAATGGCATCATTAATGCATTTAATTGATCTCTAAATATTGTTCGGCTAATCAGGGAAAGGTTTCATGTATAGTAGCTTCTGTAGCAGAGCCAGCTGAAGATACCTTGTTCCACAGGTGTGATTTTCTCTGGGATTATGTTGTTTCTAACGGATGAGATGCTTTTCATGTTACTCAGAATGCATGTGAGCATGATACACCCATCATCATCCTTTTATTTCTTTTCTGATGATTTGTCATGCCAATCAAATAGTGGACTGAAAGGGGCTGGCTGAGTCACTGAATTCAGCCCTTGTTATCATAGGCAACTATGTCATATATGCCTTTAAAAGTCACTTGACCCAAGAAAGTGACTGAGCTCTACTGTAAAGATAGTTACAAGGCTTTTTGCCTCCACAGCACCTACTAGAAAGGTGCTCCGCAACCTTGTTGAGATACCTAAAAACTAATTCCTGGTCTTAAATACATTCAGGAGAATTTAGATTGTTATTTTTGTCCTAATATTATTTATAAGAAGACAAAAGATCAGAAGGCCATCCATCCTGATATCTAGTCCTTGCCAATGGTCGACAGGCAATCATTAGATCAGTGTATGCCAAGATGACAATTATATACCCTCTGTATTTCCAGGTTCCATGATTCTGGAGCTCAAGCTTCTTTTTAAGTATGTCCTTGCTCTCTCCTGTGTGAGAGCATCTAACTATGGGAACAAGTTTTATATATGGCCCCATACTCATTTGTATATCCAGGTTTACTTCCTAGCTAGGGCAGAACACTTCAGGTTCCGTTTTTCTCATGCTGCTCAGCAGAACTGACTGAAAACCTCACACCACTGCCTGCAGAGAGAAGTCTCAGTTTATTTCCTTCTGTATTCCTCCCTCTCCAACTACACTTAGTCTTTACTGGACAGTTTTTTTAGTTTTGTGGTTTTTTTTTTTTTTAAATTATTATTTATTTATTTTATTTTTTTCTTCTTGTTATTCTTGAATTAGTTTTTGACCAAGTCAGAAAGCTGAATCTGCTGAATGAAGGGCTGGCATGAGGAAGTGTGAGGCTCCTTTTAGCAGCCATGAATTATTGTATCTGCTGAAGCTGTAACACGAAATTTCAACCCTAATTACATGTTTCACAGAAAAGTCAATGCCTTTTTGTAATGTGCAATCATTTGTCATGCTAATAATACCAAGCAACTTTTGCAATATTGTGCAATTTTATTAACAGGCAACTTCAGGAATCCTTTATTCATTCAATTTTGGCAAAGTATTTAGCCAAATGAATTAAGTATTGCAGAACTAATAAATGAGTACTCTGAAGAACAGGAATTAATTTACCCATGATTTAAATGGTTTCGTGCCCCTGATTTAAGCTGTTCCATGAGCAGTTGAACTGATGTAAGAGTTGACCTGAAACAAAACAGGGAGGTTTCACCCTCAGTTCCTCATCCCCTATTCCTACTCCTTTTTCACTGTGTGGTCCTGCTCCTTTCTCTGTGACAGTTGTGATGCTCACTGAACCCTTCCAATTAGCTGATCAAAAAATCCATCAGAAATTGTACCAATTAGTCTTTCCCTAGGATGATATGTTGTATAGCCCCACGGGAAACTACAACAAGGTCTACAGCTTGTGTAAGGAGTGTTGCTGACATGAGGGAGACAAACATCTTGTCCTTTTAGCAACAATGAATTGCAAAACTGGAATTTCCTGTCTCATGAAATTGAAAACTGAATTTCATTATATCCCTAAATTTCCTAAGATAGATGCCATATACTGTTACAATGCATTATCTGTATAACAATAGAATTGTAAGCTGTTTCACTTCTTAGATATGTCAAATTTTTCCGAGAATAAAACAATTTGGCAAGAAAAAGAAAAAGAAAGGGATACAAAAAGGAAAGGATGCATTGCTATTCATTTAAAAATTCACCTTTAAATGGCTAAATTAGGAAAGTCTTTTACCTACCTAACATTCTTGCATTATTTTTATTCCCTCTGTGGTGTAACTCAACTTATGCTTTCAGAGGAATATTTTTGCCCATATTAACTGGACTTCATATTCTATGAGAAGATATAGCACAATGAAGTACATTCTATCAGATGAGATAGAAAAAATGGCAATCATACAAATAAAAGTTCATATTTAACTTGGAGGCATAGTAAATAAATATGTATATACCTTTTATCAGGATGCAGCTTTGCACTACAACAGAGCTGACCTACCAGTACGCAGCCACTAAAAAACAAATACTTTTTAATAGCTTGATTTTCTGACATCTCATCAAGCTGAATCGATTTCCTCCGCAGTTTTGAAATTGCTAGATCTGACATAACAGAAATGGTGGGACCATAGTGCATACACTAGAGAAGGGAGTCGGGTGGCAAGGGACCGCAAGCAGGACTAACTCTTTCAGTGTCAGACCACCCTTTCATTAGATTAAATATAAGATCACAATGACAGTGTATACACACATGCCTTTCATGCATACCTTTAGCATACAGTTTGGTGGTTGCCACTGATGACCTGTCTGGGTTGCCCCCTTCTTTGTCCTGGTATTGCCTGTTACACAATTGGGTGAGGAACCAGTTCAGGAAACCAAGCTGGTAAAAAAGAAACCCAACCAGAAAATGATTAATCAGTTTTCTGCTGTGCCAGCTCCCTGAACTGCCACTGTACGGCAGTGTAAGTGTCAAGGGAACAAACGTAATTCCAAAAAATTGAGTTTAAAATGTTGTGGAACCACATTTTCTAATGAAATATGCCTTCCTTCACTTCTTTCTAAGATATAAAAAAAGTCAAAAAAGTATTTTCCTTTTTGCTTTTCCTTTCCTAATTTGTATTCCCGTTTAGCAATCTCAGCTGCGACACCTGGGCAGATGCTAGATGGAGAGTATCACACGTAGCACTCAAAAGGGTATCATCCCCCTTCTCTCTGTTACAGACCCTGAACTACATCGTGTAACAGATGGGCATTTGCAGCACTTTCTAACCGCTCCGCTGCAAACGCGTATATGGCAGCCAGTATACCCAGGGGATAGCCGGGCACTATTTTGCCCCTGCTCCAGATTTAGGGAAATGGATAAAAAGTTATAAGGAATGGCAGTACTTCTGTAGTTACGAGAAGTTAGTACTGCTATGGATCAACGATCCATTGCTGGGATAAGGGAAAACCAGAAAAGGTCACAGTGCCTCTGAGGCACAATCCCTTCTGTGTGTTGCTCTTCAGCTGGTGCCGCTGAGCTCTGCCCCGGCTCAACTCTGGTTGTAAAAGCACAATCTAACCCGCTGCCTTCTCACCAGGGAGTCATCAGCTTACTACAACATTGCAGCAGCTAAAAACTTGCAAATATTTCCTTAGGTTTTGGGTTGTTTTTTTTTTTTTTTTACTCTCTTGAGAAATAAATTCAAAAGACAGCTCTATTGTGCCAAGATTATTTTGGAGATGGTATTTTACTTGCATCCTACTCAACATGAAGACTCTTGTTTCTCAAAACCCCCTCTAGACCTAGAATACACACTGATGCATCTGCTCATAAAAACATACAAAAAGCATAGTTCATAAAGATATTATCTCTCTTTTTATTTATTTAGAGATTTACTTGGCACTTACTGGCCTAATGCAGTTATTTTAGGGACATACTTAAATACTGTATTAATGGCCAACTTCTCCGAGAGAATTATTGGCATTGCTACAGTTACATTGTGCTTCCAACACATACAGCTTTATTCTCTTGTATCCATAGCTTCTAAAAGCTAGCTCAAATACAAGTAAGGAAAAAAAAGAAAAAAAAGAAATGTAGAGGTAGAAAATTTCTATTTATTGTAAATGAAGACATTAAATGGTGATTTTCTATACTTCAACTATCTCCCACTCATTTTACTACATGACCAAATACTATTGAAAGTAAACAGTTTTTTTTCCTTTTACTTTATTATTTCTTTTTAAACAAAGTGGTTCCTTGCTTGTTTTATTTTAGGCATGTTCCATCCATGGTTAGAAATCAGGCATGACAGTGGTCTAATGCAAAATTTTTGTCCGTGGAGAAATCAGGCATGACCACAGTCTACCCCTGAATGTGATCTTAATGTTTTATACCACTGACAAATCATTAACATCTGTTAATAACTCACCCAGCTGCTTTGTTAGATTGTTTTAAAAATCTTATGTACACCATAAATGTCTCCGTCTCGTAGCCTATGTAACCTTTCCCAGCTGCTCAATCCTTACTTAAAATATTACTTTAAAATGCATACATTTTTAAAACCATCCCATTTCTTTGTCTCCAGACTACTTTTGTAACTCTGCTAACATCTGTTCATTTCCACTCCCCAATTCCCATCTTAAATACTTATTTTCAGCGTGTATTTTTCTTGTAAATACAATCCCATGTACTTTCTCACCTCCTAGCCCTCCACTTTCTGCTTTCCGCTCTTGCTCTCATTCCACTCTATCCCTCATGGTTTCACTTGACTCATTATGTTTTAAATACAGGGCTGACAGAGAGAAAAGATTATTTAAAGAACTTCTTTGATTATCTCACGCTAATTTAGGCTTGGGAAAAAGAAAGAGGGGCATGCCATGCATCAACTCTGTCTAAAGAGAGTAAACAAAGGGAAAGGGGAACAATGTACAGTAAAGGGGGTGTAGGTAGTCGTTAGGGATGAACTGCATAATGGAAATATTGGAATATTGGAAAATACTTCCTGGCTGTGGGAAGCAGTAGGCTGTGCAGGAGCCTCTCAAGGGAGTTAGAGGGAGCTTGTCACCTGGCATACTTTAAAATGGGCTGCACAAAGCTGTGGTTTGGGACCAAGCAGCTGACAGAAGCAGGGATTAAGCAGAGGAGCGGAATGGAGCAGAGAGGCTGCTGAACTCAGCACCAGGATGGGGATTTCTGAGTGTCGGTACAGCAGTGGCAGGAGGCAGGACATGATGGACACAGACTGTAACACCTCATTTGGGAACTGGCTGTGATTTTAAGTGCTGGCTCTACTGAAGTGGTCTAAACTGCCTCCAGTACAGCCCTGGATAAAACGCTAGCAGTTCTGGTACCATTCCTCATTGCCATGAACTGGCACATGAATAGGAGAATAGATCCCCCATGTCCAAAATAAATAAATCATATTCATAAATGATGTACAGGGTAGTCCAGATTACATTGAGCACTAAGACTCTTAACGTTATTTCTTTCTCACTATTAGAAAATAAGGCTTACTGAGGCAATTTACGTAAAAGGTACATTACCATCAGTTATAGTGAGTCCTTTTTTTTTTTTTTTTTTTTTTTTGACAGCAATACAATAGCATATCCTGAGGCTGTGGGAATCTAAACAAAATAACTAAACACACCTATTGTGTTTAACACAAACCATGACACACACTATAATACTATAGGGTATTTTCTGTACAATTATGGCTATCTTTTTCCAGATCGGTCAGCTGACCCACAGATCCAAAATGTTTCAAACTGAATTTCATTTTTGTCATGAAGATTTGGTCATGGTTTCTGAGTCATGTAAGCGTCCCGGTTATCTGTAGAAATCCTGAGATACTACAAAGAGAATCCAAGTGTTTCTACACTGTCTCTTATTTCTTTGGTAGGTTTTAACTAGGGAAGCCGCCAACAATGATTGTATTTTAGACCACATTTAGTCCTAGGTTCTCTCCCTTTTCTTCCTTTCCCCATCAGACAGTGCAATGAAAAAAGAATTATCCTGTCATACCTGTAACCCATGGCATAGTTCTTCCCCATAATTACAGTTTTGGACCTCTTTTGTCACATTTGCTACCCTGTCACAACCTATTCTGTCTAGAAGAGACCAGAATGTAGTCTCATATTATGAAAGGAAATATTTTCATAAAATTAAAATAAAAACAAAAGGAAGGAAAATTCAGAGCTTTCTTGGATTTAAACTGCAGCTGTACAATGTGCAGCCCATGAAATCACAAAATGCAGTCTACACCACCCTCTTGCAACTGCATCATGAGGACAGCTAATCAACTGCAGGTTTTTCCAGTGCTAGGGAACTTAAACATGAAGAAACTTCACTTTCTCTACCAAGGCAGATGCTGTACCAGTAAAACCAAATATATCTGTGTACATTTATCTTTAAAACATGTAAATATATAGATGCAGATTATAGAATAGAAACCCTCAGGGTCTTGACATGTTACGTTCTGCCCTTGTAGTTGCCAGGAAATGTTTACATGAATTTTGTAAGTACTGAAAATCCAAACACAGAAAGAATATAGTGCTCAGGCATTAGAATGAAAGCAAAATGTAAATTAAGGGATCTCAAATTAACTATTTTAGCTCATTGTCCAAATTGAAGAAAAAAAAAAAAAAACAAGCACAAAATTATTAAAAGAACAAATGCATGTTTATGTTTTGCAGTGTCCGTAAGGAAAAGCATTGTCACTAGGCAGGATGGATAATATTCAATATGCCTTTCAGCATGATTTCCATTTATTCCTCAGATCAGCTGCACAAGGAATCATCTGTAAGGGTCCTACAAGACAGAGCTGTGCTTGGGGTACGTAAAAGGACATATGGAAAGATGCACCAAACCAAAAATCTCAAACAATATTATATGCTGCACTTTGAAGAGGATTAAGGCCGCTTCATGTCAGCTTTGGTCCAGCTTCTTTCCAGAAACCTAAAACACACCTTCTGCATCTACTGGGCTTAGAAGAAAATATGAAAGAAAACCACCACACATTCCCTCTCGTCAGTCCTGGTTGCTCAGGCATTCTTTTTCTTTTGCTCTCTGTGGGAGACTGTCCACTTGCTTCCTCTCCTGGAAAGCTCATCCTCTCATCTACTACTGCCTTTCTCCTCAGTGCTCCTATGATGGTCTCAACACTTGCCTCCTGCACAAAGAGCCATTTCTCTTCTTTCCCACGTAAGGGACCGGACAGCTGCACCCATGTAGTATGTAGATAGCTAATTAGGCATCTAGAGTTTTCATTTATTTTAATATATTCACCTAACAACCTCAGAAACAAGGAAAGGATTCTTTAAAAGTGAAATAGAGATTTTTGTTGAGTGACTCAAGAAACTGAGGGTAGTTTTCGTAGGGCCAGTGAAATGGCACAGATAATGTGTAACCCAAAGCATGCCACGCTGTCAAATGGAAATTGACAAACTTCAGTTGTTTAAGAAAGCACCTACTATTAATTAAGAAAACAGAGTAAATGTCAGAATGCTTAAATAAAATCAAGGAAAAGCTTGAAAAAGAGATCTCTGGCAGTCTGATTTGATGATGTACAAATTCAGTTTCTATCAAAGAAGGGATACGATTATTCTAAAATCAAGAAACAATATACGTTATAGTTTTTACAAAAATCTATACTGATTTGAAATAGGGATATTATTAAGCAGTTCTGCCATTTGACCACAAATAACACAGTATCACATGAGGAGATGATGAAGCTGCATTTATACAGCTCCTTTTATCCCAAAGGATCTCGACACTCTTTATAAAATATACATATGGTATGCCTATGAATACAAAAAACCCCATATAGGAACAGAAATCACTTTGACCAGCACTGCAAATCAGAGCATCTGTTTAACAGTGCACATCAATATTGTTCTTTAATTCAGGGAAAGATTTAAATTGGAATAGTATATCTAGCAGGAATTATTAGCCTGTGTGCCCTTATTAATTCCTAACAGATTCTACATGCAAGGAAAACAAAGGGCAACTTACAGAGCCCTGCATCACATCCACATCCAAATTATTGTAAACTTGAGATAAATTCTTATTGCACAAAAGTTGGATCCGTAAGAAAATATTCAAAGTATTTCAATGCCGGAATTCAAACGCCAAAACCAGAGTATAAGCTACAATATGCACACAAACCCTATGAACAATTGTGCCAAAGGCCACTGATAAATCAAGTAAAACTAATCCCAGGGAAAAGCCTTGACATTTGGTTGAAATAAGGACATTAAGTTGAGTTGGTCAGGGATTATCTTTACTAGTTGGTTTTTTTTTTTTTTTTTCCCTCAAAATGAAAAAAACATTTCCCGGGAAATGATCAGTTTCAATACGTTTTTATCCACTTCTTTTAGGTTGCAATGGATGTCATTCTCTACATTTTCAACCCCAAACTTCTGCTTTCTTAGTTCAAAATTACTTAAAAGTAGTTGAAAAGGAAAAAAGAAATGGAAGTGAAAACTTCCATAATTCAAAATTAATTAAATGAAGAGTTTCGTTGGCCAAAACTCATTGTTTTCCTAACAGTCTTCTGAGAGTTCAACTGTTCATTCCAACAGCGAATTTTTTTGGTATCCTGATAATTTTCCCAGGACAGGAAGACTATTTTCTGCTTAAAACTGTTATGAATCTAAGTAGAGCAGTTTGCATCAAGTAACATGAACTTAACGTGGCCTGATGCAAACCAAGTGAGCTATGGCCATTTGGAAATGGTAACATTGTATAAGGACAATGAACTCTTCCTTAAACCAACATTTTACAGACACAGGCTCCACTACTGCTCACTCAAACAAAAAAGACCAGAAATCAAAGAGGAATTAATGATATAAAGGAAGTAGCTCTTGCAAAACAACAGATGGAATGAGATCGGAAACACATGTAGTAAGCTGAACTTTTTTAATAAGACCAAAATGACAGAATTGGAACAAAGGAACAAAATGGATAAACATGCACACAAATCAGCAGAACAGTTGCTAACTGGAAATGGGTCTGTAATGCAGAGTCCAAATCTGGACTTAGATCCCAAATTATTTCCTAATTTTAAAGAGTGGCAAACCATAAAATCTCTATCGTGACTAGATGAAAGCTTTCCCCAAAGTTTCTAAGGTGAATTATTTCCCTCATTTTTTTAATGCTGATATTCTGGATCACACAGAAGATGGAAAATTAGTTCACATGAATATTCTGATCTAGCACTGAACTGTGTAAAAAGGTGTTAAAGTATAAGCAACGTGGCCTGCATCTTCCCAGATTCTGCCAAAGGTGAGAAACAGTTTTAAGAAAAAAACAAACCAGGGAGGTTGAATATGTTGATCATGAAAACAAGCTATACTTATTAACTTCTTGTCCTGATAAATTGAAGTAAATGCTTTTGAAAGAGTGCCTCCCGGATCTCTCTTAGGTATTGCTTTCCAAATTGCACACCCATCCCAATGCAAGGCTGTGTTATGAAGACACAGTATGTCTGAAAATAGAAGAGATTGTTTAAATAAAAAGCAAAAAAAAATTAAAATCAGCTGGAACTGTCATTGTTTGAACTAACCAGAGAAGTATTAAAATGCTGCCCATTGAATATATGTTTAATTTGTTAGGAAACAAGTTACTCTGATGATTCTCCTGATAAAACAATAAACTAGACTTTCTCCAAGTCCTTTAGATGGTAGTCGGCTTATGATAACATTTACCACTCTTCGAATACATTGTCTGGAAGTAAAAAAACCTTAATCCTCAAGTGGTATGAACTTGTCTGTCTCCACTGAAGTCAACACAGAACTGGAGCACAATTTTGTATTAGTCTGACATGAGAGAAACCATCTTTCTTTCAAATATTTGTCTCAAAATGTATAGCAATGTCAAATTACTGCCAAAATGAAAGAGATAAGTAAATGATTCATCTAATCCACATAACATTTTTCCTATTCACAGGACTTTCAGACACAAATCTTTTCAGATGTGTTATGTCTTTGAAAGTTTTGGTGATGTCTTGTAATTTTTTCTCTATTATTTGAAAGCACTTAATTTGCACACATTTCTTCATATGTGTTTTCTATTAAATTCTGTCATGTAGACAATTGTTAAAAAAGTTACAAAGTACGGTTTCCATTTCCTAACTACACAAACCCAAGTGACATCCAAAATGACTATTGCTACTTCAATACATGTTTCACAGTTTGTATGAATACTTGCACAGGCAACACTGAAGTTTGTTTTCAAGAACAGTGGAGTCACTGAAATTCAGCTGTATAAATATCGGTGATAATCAACAAAAAAGAGAACGCACACGTAAAGGTAATAAACTTATCAATCTGAGGAAATATTAGCCAAAATTTTATTTCTATTCATAGTTCTAATTTTGCAATATCACTGTTGATTCCATGCATTTTTTGAGGTGTTAAAATGTAATAGCAAGGAAAATTATATGTTAGGGCATGTAGTTCAGAAGTTGTCAAGCTCCTGAAGATGTCAGTTTTATGCCAGCAACCCAGCAGTAGGTAAATTAAAAAAAAATGAACAGGTTTTTGTTCTGAAAATTCAAGCTGTTCAAAGCTATAGGACTACATCAGAACATAACATGGAGCCGTCAGACAGACCACAGTATCATCCTCCAGATATCAGTCAGGCTTGCTTGACTGATCCCTCAAACATTAGCTTTCCCTTGACTTCAGACAACTCCCTGTAATTCTCCCCCTTTCACTCACCAACTACACCTGTGAGCTGTCGCACAAGTATTAATTTTCCAACAATTAACCATTATTAAATTCTGAATTTTGTACATTTGCTAAAGCCAAAACATATGCCACTAGGGCACAAAGAATAAACTCTAGCTGGAAAAGCACTTCACTATTTTTAATTTTGAAGTAATACATATGACAATATCTTGTCCTATGTATCATGAGCTAACATACCCTTTTGTCATCCTTTGCTAAGTCTGATGGATGAAAATGACGTTACAGCCTGCATTACACTTGAGACCCAAAAAAGGGTCCAAAATAAGCAAAAAAAAATCTTTATCCAGACTAAGACACTTTTCTCCTCACTTTCCAGCAAAGAAAGATCATCTGGGTTTCTTAATTAAAACGTAGACCTTCTATGTCTTGACTGTATCTGTACCAGAAAACTCTTACTTGCTACTGCTCTCCCTGCTCATACATAGGCACGCCCATAAACCCGTACCAAATTCTGTAAAAGAACAGAGATTCAGTACTTTATTTAATCTACAGATGGCTAAATTCATCATACGGGTAATTGATAAATAAAACTGCTAACAGAGTCTCTGTTATACTGAGATGTTAAAAGTTTAGCACAATTTTTTTAACAGTGTCTCATCAGAAATACCAATACAGCGAGTAATTGAGAAAAGAGCCTTATTTCAAAGAATCAGCAGATTCATAGAGCTAAACCAGCGGATCATAGTTATCTCCATCTAACTAGTTTGCTCACATTAATGTCTTAAAATAATGATCTTTGGTGTTCTAATAGATAACAAAATAAAATTATTTTCAAATATACATTTAGCAAAATACACTCCATTAAGCTTTTGGGTTGTCTATAGTTTATAAACAGTATTTTTAGGTATATATTGTTCCTCCCTTGATGTGAGGAGATAAACCAGTCTAGCATTGTTACTGTAGAATAATAGAAAATTACTAAACACAGAAAAGATATTGCACAATGTTGTCACAAAAGAGCCAAACCATTTTCCAGAGTTTCAAAATAATCTCTGACAGGAACTTTCCTTTCTCCAATTTTTTATTAAAAACATACACACACACAAAAAAATCAATGAAGCAAAGATGCTAAGCCACCAGTCTAGTAGATGTGAGCCTTTGGCATCTTCTCTAAACTCCTTCAGAATGCTAACTTAGATCAAATAAGATTCCACTAATTTGAAAAGGCCACGGGACTCTTTCCACCAAACAAACACTTTATAGAAAAAAAGGCAGGAAATGCAAGACACCATAAAATTTAAGCAACAAATGGTGCTTTTATACATCCTTTCACCTAACCATAAGGAAAAAAAACCCAAACAAACCACCAAAGCTGTAATAGCTGGAAGTGATTAGGAAATGACAGATTATCAATACCACGTTGGAAAAGACTAAGTGCACTGCAGTACTTAGAGGCACTGCAACAAAGGAATAAAGTAAATGAAAATGCATTAGAAAACATTCTAAATCCAAAGTTCAGAATGAAAAATAATGTTTCATTTCAACTTCTCCAAGGCCATCAAAGAATTAATCTGCTATAGTAAACTTGGACTGTTACAAAATGAAAGGAAGTGGCGTGATGTTAGGAACATAGAATGGAATG
This sequence comes from Vanellus vanellus, assembly GCF_965231255.1. Lineage (NCBI taxonomy): Eukaryota > Metazoa > Chordata > Aves > Charadriiformes > Charadriidae > Vanellus > Vanellus vanellus. The sequence goes on from NC_138911.1 coordinate 44,314,628, forward strand.
ATGAATGAGATCAAAGGATATTTTTTTTTTGGTTTTGTCATTGGCTATCAAAATGTAAGTATTTTCAAGTACTAACATCTGCTAAGATCAGCAGAAAAGTTACTGCAAAATCTGTGTAATATCCGTGAATACATTTGCATCAAGAAAACGCAGAAAAACTATCCCTTGGGTGCTGCCCACTTCTGCTAAGAGCTACAGCTAGCTCAATGGAAGAGTTGAGTTAACTCAACTTCACTTGAAGCTTCTTCAAATGAAGACATTTGCTTAATGGCTTTTTTACCTGATTCAGCCCCTTGGTTTCACCACAATCCATAATCTGATTTCTCCTGCACACCTATTGTTCTTGCATTTTTCCTGCTTTCTTCTTGAATTCCACTGTTCATGGACTCACGTTTCACGTTTAAAGAGTTTGTAATTTTTATCATGTTTTTTTAAATATTGATAAAGCTTCACAAACATCTCCTTGCACTCTTTAATGCTTTCCATTTCTGGACCTCAGACCTGATTAGCATTTTCACTACTAAAAGTACAACAAACCAGTAAAATCTGGAATAGAAATAGGGGAATCTGTCCTTGTCTTCTCTATGCGTGGTTTCTATCAGTAAGCTGAAAGTACATCTGTTGATTGCCAGTTTATCAGAACAGATGCACAATTAATGCTTTTTATGATATATGACATGTGGCATGTCCTAAATCATAAATGATTCTAAGGATATGTATTAAGTTCTTTCAACCAAGACTGGAGGCACGAGGATGTGTCGGATGACAACCTCAAAGGCACCATAGAAATGAGAAGTAAATCACTGATGCTGCATTTATATTACAGAAGAACATTACTTCTGGTTTAGTACAAAGAGGAAAACAGGAAGAGGTAAAACCAGAAGCTCGAGAGCTGTAGGTGAGTTACAGCACAGCCTACCAAAATGAAGTCACTAAAGCACATCTCATGAGGACCACATGACAGCAAAGCAAGACAGGTTTTTTTCTTTCTAATTTGGTCTTTGTTTGGCTTGTACCCTGTTGTTTCTGTGTCTTTAGTTTCAGTCTTTTTATGTAAATATTGTTTTAATAGCAAGATCCAAGTGGTACTTGGAGGGGCAGAGAGGACCCTTGAAACTACGAGGTGTATGGTCTTTATATGAATCAATGTATTCCATATTATGAAGGCATACAGAAGAATTGCCTGTGCTAACTCCAGGCCCCGAGCAGTACCTACAGCACCTCACCAGCAGTTAACATGGACAAACCCTGCGTTACCGTCCTCTGGTGTTGGGCAATGACCACTGACAGATGGTCTCCTTCTGCAAAATACAAGCTGCAGAAAAGTGTATCTCAAGGTCTTAGGCAAAGCCCAGAATGTGACTTAAACAGAAGCTAAAAATACATCTGTAATGAGCTCGCACGTTGGCTAACTGGAACTAGAATCCCAAGTCATAATTGACTGCTTCAAGCATATTCCAGAGACCACAGCTGTCCTCATCATTTGTTTGGGGCTGATTTATCTCCCAGTGAAGCTTTTCTGCCTACATGACTGAGACCTAGGATAAAGCTCCAGGAGCAGTATATGGTAATTATTGGCATTGCGTGTAACACACATGGCATGAAAGGTTTTCTCCTCCTTATTGAATGCTTCTGCATTCTGGTTTGCTTTTCACGTATAGTAACACTCACTTGTGAATTGATATGAAAACTCAAAAGCATAGAAAACCAAAAAGATATTCAAGAAATGAGAAACAACTATTCTTTTTCCAACTCAATATCAACATTAAAAAAAACCCCTCATTTGACCAAATTTTCCAGGTCACTTAATCTTTTATACTCACATAAGCACAAATACTCAGAAAAGAAAGTAGGGACAGATAAAAAGATAAAAGCATGAAGTTACTTAGCTTACAGAAAGAACATAGAACACCTTATTTTATTATTTAATCAGGTCTCAAAAATCTGTGAAAATTATTTTGGAAGCAATATGGTATTTCCCAATTACACATTAAAGAATGACTGCAGTGGAAGGTGTCATTGCCCTTGGCAAGGGGCTTGGAACTAGATGATCTTTAAGGTCTCTTCCAATCCAAATCATTCTAAGATTCTATGATACATATAGTAAGTGAATTTAACTATAGCCCGCTTCATGATACAAAATTAAAAATATACGCCATAGAATAAATTTAACACCTTTAGATGACCTCTAATCAGAAACATGTCACGCTATTCAAATTCCATCTGTCAAATGCTGTAGATACAGGCAAGTAAATATAAATGCCATTAAAGGCACAAGTTATCTTACTTGGAGAAGTTCTAGCGTTTTATTTTTTGCCAGCTCCTAGTCTGGATATCTTCCAGTGTCAACAAAACCTGTTCAAGCAGAATCTTACCTTGTTTTCACAACATCAAGGGGATGCATCAGGCAAATTTCTACAAGACCTATAAAATAATAATAAAAAAAGGCCTCATAAACATTTGTACAAATAGTAGTTTTACTTTTCATTGACTTTTGAATTTTGAAAAGTAAAATGAAAACCTAAATGTATCAATGATACAGTACTTATATACCTCATATATTAAACATATTCTTCCATAGGATATTGGAACCATCAGGGATTTTAGACAGTAAACGATGCTAGTTGTTCATTATAGTGGGGAAACTGAGAACTTAAGCTATGTGATCAATTTAATCATAGTTTTTGCTCAGTTTTGTGACTTAAGAACAGTGGGAACATTTGACTGGCACCATAAATAAATACATTAAGTCTTGCTGAAAGTAGTGAAGGAAGGGAGTTCAGGCTGGCACTGGCTTCTTTGTCATATAAGACTAATCCCTAAGGACACTGATATGCAAACCAGCGCTGGGGGCTCAGACGAACTTGATGTTAAGATGACAGCCGACTCCCAAGCTGGCTATCCGAGCTGCTGCCTTACTGGTTCTTGGCTCTGTCCTGCTCTGTGCTCACACCCATGTGCAGTCCTGCCTTTTCCACTTCCTGCTCCACTGCTTGTCATGAACACTTAAATTCACATGCTGGGGACTTCCAAGAAAGGAGGGTGTGAATAGCAAGGAGGGAATGCCAAGGAAGAAGAGATCCGGAAGATCCTGAACGCACCTGCCACCATCGGCTTCAAAGTCGGTTCTGTTATTTTTTCCACCCACCTGACACCTCAGGAAAAGTCCAGAAGTTTACCACGCACATTTTGCCCATGCTCCACAGCATACCTAGCCAAGGGAGAACTTTCAGAGCTTCTCTACATTTGCTTAAATTTTCTCGGCTTGTCTACTCCTCTGTTCGTTTCATGTATCACCCTCGTTCCAAACAGCAAACGTACAATAAAAAGATGTATTTATCAGGATCACAGTAAAAGTGTATTTTTCAGATCTGTCAATGTGCACAGATAATAAAAGCAACTACACATATCTTAAAGGATTTTGAAATGCTGAGAAAATACATACGTGTATGTCCAAGATAGTAGATTATCATGCTTTTGAACTTTCTCTGCCCTGGTTTATTAAGACTTTTAAGCATCCACAGTCTCTTTTTGTCCAGAGTAATAAATTTAATGCTACAACATGCAAAAACAGTTTGTGAAGACTATACTTACTATAATGTTTGAATGCATCTATTTCATCTATTATTATAGCAAAAATAATTACAAACCTTTTGTAATACAGAATTTATCTTTTGGCGATTCACGGCTAAACTTCTAAAAATCTTGATTCAGGGAAGCATTCTTATTCAAGTTAAAATATCTGCAAATTCCTTTCTTTATGCATACCATACAGTCCCACTGAAATTAAGCACATGCTTGTGTTCCACCAGATGCTCTCCTTGTTCATATATCACTGTCATAAGGTCCAGATCCTGTCCTCTTATTTGAATGGCCCAGAACATGGCTGAGCTCAGGTGTCACTAAAGGTAAGTCTCTAATACCCAAGACAATTTGTTACATGCTAGGTGACTCCACTGTTTTCTCCTTCTAAGCAAGGCAAAGGAATTACTCTAAGACAAAGTGAAAATCTCATTTTGAAATGTTCCATACACAAACTATTGAACTAATGGAATTTGCATTTTGGCTCTATTCTTTGGCAGACTTGATGGAGAAAGACTCTTGGTGGGCTTCATGCAGGAGCCAGGCTCTGCTTGGGTAGCGTATACTGCAGCATCAGAAACTTGCGTTCTTTTTTTCATTACTGAATATGAACCTAAGGAAGGCTTAACGTTTCAATTATTTTAGAACTAGTAAGTTTAGTGTTCCAAGTATAACAGGAAAACTGTGGGGGTTTTAAACTTTATGTAAGAAAGGATTAAATTCCGAAACATTATCTACTTTCTATTCCAACTTAATCCAAACTTTCTGAGTAATACAGGTACTTACCTAAGTAAGTACTTTTACACTGAACCAAAGCATTAGAAGAGGGAAGATTCTCATAATGGTCAAAGAAGAGTTAGCCAATAAAAGCAATAGAGTTCTCAGCACTGCAAATAAACGTTAGTTTTCTGCTTGATATACTTTACATATTAAATGCATATATTATTGATAATTGCTATATATTTCTCTTAAGGAAGAATACTCTATGTAAGAACAAAGGACTGCAAAAGGTTTTGTACACAAGTAATTTCTGGAGTTAGTAACAGAAGGCGGGCATAAAGTGTAATGCTAAAATTCTCAACTCAACGTATTTTAACAGGAGTTTACATGGACGTTTGTGAAGATGTTAAAATGTTTAAACTGAATTCTTGACATAAAATGCTTGCCCAGAGTTCTAATTTAACATATACAATTTTCGTACTTTTCTATCATTGCATTCTAATGTATAAAGCTTGCAAAACATAAAACTGGCCAGATAACCCCTTACCCCTAGCTTCCTGCCACTGTGTTTGAATGACAGTACTAACTTTGACCTAAGTACTAAGTAACGACCACTGTTTTGTTTTACCTTCTTTCCACTCCATGCAACATTGTTTTGTTTTCAAAGGAAGACAAGACAGGTGATATCAGCCAAAGAATATTAAGTAGTAAGGAGGGTCATTGAAAAAGAATGCAATTTAATATTTGTATTTTTTCTAGAAAGCAAAAGCTGTCATTGTCATTTCTGAACAGATGAATTTATTGCTGTAATTATTGCCTAGGAATTACTTCCATTTTACTAAAATAAGACCAAATCACATGTCACATAAGGGAACATAGACTGCAAGTTTTTTACCCTGATTCTGTCCCAAAACCTATAAAGTACTCCAACAGCTGCCAACAGGTGCTTTGCAAGTGGAGCTGCAGTCGAGTGTTTCAGTGCTGGCAGGGGGCATAGCCTATGAGTTTTTTCCTTTCAAATCACCCTCCTTTTCCAACTTCTTCCCTCCCCCCCATCATTTGTGATCTTCTATTCCATCTTGTTTTGGCAGATAGAGCCTACAGTAGGGGGCCAAGCATGGGGCCAGGGGTTGTTCACCCTATTCTGTTTTTGCAGGATTAATGTCCATTTTGGGAGAAAACTGTACAGTGCCAGAATTTGGTTCTATTTTCTTGGTCCTCGTAGGATAATTTTTAATTCAGGCATTTTTCCAGCAACTGAATCAGATGAATTCCAAGGTTCTTGGCAAGAACTCTGTTTTGATAACTTCAGGATTCTATTGGTTATCTGCCTTTCTCAGCCTTTCCTTTGTCCCATCATTTAATCACACGTTAGGTTTTAAACACTGTATAGCTATTTGATTTCACCAGACAGAACTCTTCAGAAGATGCTGGGATTATGACACAGCTCTCTGAAGAGCACCAAAGAAGCGCACGCTGTGCGAGACGCTAATGGAACAGCTACAAACACGAGCTACATTTTTCCATCTACTATAGTAGTCATGCAAATCATTACAACATCCTACTTGATGGCCTGCCCAGAAAGTGTGGTGGCCCTCCTAAATTACAAGCACTCCGAGATGTGCTCAAAGAAATAAAATATATTGCACTTTCTTTAGCTAACGTTCATCAGCTTTGTGACAAATTCAATTAGCACTATGAAAATCTAATTTGTTGAACAGCTTTATCAGGGTGCAATATATTTTAGCTTGTCACACTGTAAAGACTACTGTTTACAAACTTTATTTTCATGATAAAGTAGTTAACATAGCTACAGATTATCCAAAAGCATATTCTAATTGTCCCGTTGGGTCTCTTTGGTGATGTCACATGTGAACTAACCCAGAGTGATTTATGATGGACTAATTATGTTTAAAACAACTCAGATCCAACTAGCTGAACAAGAACCCAAAGGAAATAAAGGAAAGAACAATTACTAGGTCAGTCCAACATTTGTTGTCTTCTGGGTGGGAAAACATTCCTTGTGAAAACTGAATACTAACCATAAAACAAGACATAATCAAAATCCATGTGTTGAAAAAATAACCAGCTGTCATCATTGACATCCTCTGAGCATGCACAAGTGGAATATCAACAACCGAGAAGGGAGTCCAGAATTCTATTATGTAATACATTCTGCTCAGTAACTGAGCCCACGGAGGGAATAAAATGACAGAAAATACTGACCCCCAAACCGACCCTCCTCAGTAGAGCATTTTCCCTTTTCCAACTAATATCTTCTGTTTTTAAATTGTTCCCCATTATGGATTATGTTACATTTCCCTCTACAGGATTCACACTTAAAATTTCAAGCTGGCAATCTTCATATACATCTCTTCAATGCAAACATTTTGGTGACTGGTGGGTATTTTGAGTTCCTTTGTTCCTCAATTCCCTCACACACAAATCTTGTATCAATAAGCATACAACACGGCCTGAGAATACTACGACTCTGTTTAATATGTGCTCTAATTATCCATCTGGCAAAAAGTGAAAGTTTAAGTTTTCAGCAGCACAGGATTATAGCTCTCCTCATCTCCCCAAGTGTTTCCATACTTCATCTATTCACTAAACAGGGAGGAACAGAATTAAATCTAGCTAACAATACTTGCTAAATAGCACAGATGAAAATAGGATTATTATGGCTTTGGTCCTCCTTAGGAAACATATTCTTGTCTTCAGCTCTTCTTTGATCCTCAAAGCTATGAACTGAAAAGTGTGAAGTGCCTCTGATACACAGTGATTTGTCTTTGAAAGAAACCCGAGGAGCTCACCCTCTACACGTTTTCTGCATAATACACCCTGAACACAGATTCCAGCACAGATTCAAGAGCATGATCCATGTGTTAGTTCAGACAACCCCATACAGCGTAGAAGTCATTATGCACCCTCCTCCCCTTGTGTTACTCATTTCCCTGGAATAACACAGTCACTGGAGAAACACAACAGAGAGAAGACTGGTCAGAGAAAATGTGGCAATAAACACATCAGGCACTGTATATTGTATAGCTGGAACAGTTGGTATTTATTTTGGCTTTTACATAGATATAGTTACAATGTAAGAAATGATCATAAATATTTTACGTGTACTATGCATTTCCTTCTGAGAATATATGTCTGACAGAAAGAATCTTGTGTTGATCTTTGTATCCTAATAAAAACAATGACAAATTCCTCTTAAATCTGCTTGTCTGTTGGCTAAAACACTTTATTTGACAAGATGAAGCATGGACCTCTTCCGGATTATAACAGCATTATTTGAAGAATAATCAATGCCTGGAAAAAAGTATCCCTGCAGTCAACCCTACACAGGCTAATTTCTATTAGCCTGCTGTCCCACTCCACCTTCACAGACCCACAGAGCTTTTACCTGTTCTGTAAGGGTATACCTCCCTCAGAAAAGTCCACAAAATGCTAGGTTCACCGTGATACGTGTGGCAGTCAAGGCCCACTCCTTTCCTAGGGAGGCAGTCGCATATTGTGCCCGTCTCAATTGTAGTACGTGTCAAGTAGGCTCCAAGGAAAACTATACAGCAGTATGCGTGGACGATGCTGGAAAAGATCTACATATTAGTCTTCACTTAAGAAAGTGCAACTTATTTTAACTCTTGCCCAGGATTCCATTTAGCGACGTGGTATGGGATTAACTAATGGTACCCTAGAGCTCCTCACAGACGTTAATTAACCTGTTAGGTAATGAGCCAAATCAATGCTTTCCTTAGAAAATGTGGAGCAATAGAAAGTTACTCCAAAAAGTACTCCATAATGGCAATGCTGCATTCATGAGTCATTCTTCCTTAGAGACCTTGTCTACACTGAGAAAATATACTAGAAAACATGTTAATTAAACAAGATGTTGAATATGATTTTTCCCTTGGTGTGGACAAGGATGTCTGCATTTAAAAATGTGTTAGCTGATCACAATTAACCCCAGGAGGAGCACTTGGGTTTACCATCGTTACCTAATGCATTTCAGAAGAAGGCTTTTGCATGCCTACAGGAGGAGTTGGGTCATGCTCAACATCTTGTTAGGTAACCCTGTTCCTTAATAGATGCAACCTGTCACTGTAGCATTACTATCTGGAAACTGAGAAAAAACAGGGTTGGGAACAGCGATTATCTAGCTTTCAAAAAACCCCAGGACTACAGCAGCAGATGGAAATTTCTGATGTTTGGCCTGTAGCATTTGTGCTGAAAGTGGTCAGTGTTCTTGGAGCTCTCTCCATGAAAGCAATTCAGCCTGTGTTGAATTCATAATGGCTCCTTCATCGTACAGCAAACTAGCATTTTCATCTTCAAGATTTCAAGTAAAGGTTACTCAAATGCTGAAGAATCACATCCTACACGGACCTGTGACAGGACCCGGAAAGGCGTGCTTCAGACAGCATGTCATCTCGACCGGCTCTTGCTCAGCTGTCAATCCCCTTCAGCTTCCCAAGTCCCAGTCCACAGACCGAGCTAGAAATGTGCTCACGCTCAATACTCACAACAGGTAGTTCAAACTGCTCATCTTTGGTGCTGACAATGCTTACCTAGGATCTGCACGATTTCACTGCTCCCTGCCCAGCTAAAGAAAGCATTATTATTATTATTACCAGATGGTAAACTGTTCGGTTCTATTGCTAATATAAGAGAAAAGTAATTACAGTCTATTATTTTTGCTGAGCTTGAAAATTGAGTTACAGCAGTTAAGTGAATAAAGACAGAAAATGATATGGATCTTCTTAAATAGTCATGCCGTGAATACAAGATACTGAAACCTAAGTTGTGATTACACACGGACACACATACTTTTGAAAGGGCAAATTTCACCTTGTGATAATACATGCACATACAAGTACTGACAGGTTATTGTAGTAATAAACCAACATTTGCAATGCAGCATTTGTCAATAAGGAACATATTGTGAAGGTCTTAATGTTTGTCTTGATGTCTCAGGTACTTTGTTAAAAAAAAGAAAAAATGAAGGTTTTTAAAAAAACTAAGATTATTCTTATATCTTAGTTCCCTTTTCATTTATTTTTATTGGATCTTTACATTGAAGATAAATGGTCCTATCAAGCTATTGTATTTCCCTTTCATGGTAGTTCTACCAAAGTATGGGCTGCTTTTTTTTTTTTTCCAGCCTAATACACAGCCACGCTGATACATGTAGATTCAATGAGAGTGGAACAGGTGTAAGTATGCCAGACAAAACCACGGGTCCTCAACCCACAATATGTACCTATCTTATATATAGTCAAGTTCTGTAATAATTTACCAATGTATTTCTTGCCTCTGGGTGAAAGATATCTAGTTTTAATGCTTAAACTATGTATGCAAACTAATCTAAATTTAGCACAAATGTATTCATTATTTGCTTTTCACAATGTTTTTGGCACAATCAGACAAATCAGTATATTATGCTCATACTGCCAGCAATAACCACATCTTTATACTTACTGTTGCCTAGAATACAGCGCACTGAACCTTTTAACATGCTTCAAATTAAACTGCTCAATGTTTATTTACATTCTCTGAGTATTGTTTGCCAAGTAAAACCAGAGGCTATCTTCAAGTTTAATTAGATTTTTTTTTATCTGCTGCCTATTTTAAAATGAAAAAATTAAGTCCTTGGTTCACAGATCTACCAACTTGACGAACCTCAGGTCTATGACTTGACTGCAGAAATACTTATATAGCTGCCATTAGACAAATCTATGACAATTTGGAGGATCAAACTAGTTTTAAATTATGTATAGTTAAATATATCTATAGTAAAACTAGAAGGAAATGCCAAATCACCCAGGGAAAATCAGTGGCCAGTCACAGAGGATCTTCTACTACATCTACATTTCTTTGGAAGAAAGGTTCTTCCAGACTCCCAACAGCATACAGCATTCTCATAGGCAAGCAAGTCCAACTGCACTACTCACGTAGAGCCTTTTTGAGGTAAAATGCCATGTAGAAATGTTCTTTGAATGGTAAGACCTATGAAATTTGCATTTATGGTATAGTCAAAAAGGCAGTCGACATGACTATTTTAAAATTCCAGACTTTTCAGACCTTTACTTGATTTTAAAATACCAAAGCTGTTCCAGTGGGGCTGAATACCATGGAGAGTTTGATTATGCAGTCAAACAATGCAACATTTGGGTACTAACACAAAAGATAATAGAGCAAAACACAGCACACAACATAAAAAAAAGTAAATATTTTCTCTAAGTTCTTAGATATTATTGAGGCAATATGGCATGTATCTCCAGAATTTACCATTTACAATGTTGCAAGAATTTGCTTCACCTTAATTTCCATTTCAATTCCTATTTACAAAATAATAATAAAAAAATTAAGATATCAAACAATTCTCAAAAAATACAGAGTTGGACTCACATATATTTCTGGGCAAAGTCACTTTTTACGAAACGACTAGCAATAAGGAGTTGTTTACGTAGGTAACTGATTTTTTTTCTTAGTCTTTCTACATCCTTTACTGATGTTGTATCAACATTAAAGGTTTGACTTATAAAATAAACACTTGCAATTTACAAACTTAAGCATCTGAGTCTCTAGACACAAGTGAAAGGCTATATATTGTGTAAATTCTCCATAAATTCTTCAGCAAGTATTACGTGCTATTATGTCACTCACATATGACATATTCTTTCCATCACGTGTGTCTGAAAAGGCAGTTTTTTAAAACATGATTGAAGGGACCACTGAGGTCAGCACTGGGTTACATGATGTTTGCGTCACTACAGCTTTAGATATTTCAATGCATATTGAATCAATATTCCTGCAATGAAAACGTGTAACCTATATTTTCTTTGTGTTATAGTAAAATGCTTCTCAATAAACTTGTTTTCATAAGAAGTTTGCCCATTCATATGTCCCAGAGCTGTTGTAATCTTCATTGCTAATGCTGATCTAAGAGCACGGACATTATTCTATTTCTTGACACATTTAAAGTTCTCTAATGAATAAAGCGAACAGCTTATGGCTGCTTGGACTGTCACTCGATTGCCCCGGAGGGCTTTAATGTCTTTAAAATAGGCCTCCTAGTTTGTATTTAACTACCTTGTCCACAGAGGTCTGAGGGGTAGAGCAGATCAAAGATGTGCTGGAAACATAAAAAGCAGCTGTCCTTCATTTACCTTTAATTAGCTACATCTGACCAGATTCTTTATGGCCTCTTTGTCACACATTCAACAGTCCATAAGCCTTCTGACCTGTCCTTAAGGACTGTACCGTTAAAAGAGTTTCAACAAAATGCAAATTTAAAATATTAAATACAGGACTTGGAAAAAAATGTTTGGTCTCACTATGGAAATACTATCTGAGACAACATTATCTTGGATTTATCGGCAACAGCTATAAATTGCTCAGTATTCAAAGAGTCTAAATGGAATGGTTCCTGAGCTTAGATTTAGTTATTTATGGTTCTTTGTGTGCTACTCAACATTGCAATGAGTAAATATCACACAACAAGGAATCCTAAAGAAAACGGAAAGACAAGCAAGCACCTCTTTGGCCAGCACAGTATGCTGCACTTCCAGGAGCTGTGGCACTTTTAGTGAAGAAAGTCACATACCTGCCCTCCCAGTACCCTTAGAGACCTCTCTACTTAGCACAGAACGCACACCAATTCCCAGTAGGATTTTGACTAAGGAGAAAGTCCTGTCATTGCTGCAGGATCGCTAAGCAGTTCTTCTAAGTTCTTGTAAGTGAGAGCCCCACAGTCAGGGCTGCACGAAATGCTTGTGTCATCATTGTGGAATAAAAAAAGCTGTTCAACACAGCAACTAGAGCGTATGCTTAATGACTCGAGTTATTGGTACTTGATCACACGCAGCATTATATAAAGCCACTGAGGTGGACGGAGAGCACCTCTTCAAATTCTCTGGATTTTGGGCTAGGTCCTTTCACAAGGGATTAGTTAACATACAAAAGATACATATACAAAGTAGAAAGGTCTCAAAAATTGGTTCTGCAGTCTAAGCTTGACCTCTTTCTATGTATGCAATAGCAATTTGTAACGATTTTTTTTTCCCAAAATGTCAACGGTTTAGTCTTCCCTAAGAAAGTTTTAATTAATCACCTCTCCAAACAAGTTAGCATGCCTTCAAAGACAGTTGTGGTGAGATACATAAACAGCCATGTAGCCTGCCTCGATATACGTACAGTAGCTAGCAAGCAGGCGTGGCTAGAAGCCAAACTTTATTCTTCAAGAAAAGTCTATACTATGAGCAGCATGCAGAAGTAACTCTCTCCCAAACTATGAACCTTGAGGGATCATTGTTACATCTCAACTTGAATTTTCACAAAGTTCTTTTCTAGTATCATACAGAGTATTTGACCCAAACTGCACAGTTGAAGGCGAGACTTATTCATCACTTATTTCAAGAGGCATGCACCTTTCATCTTTCATTTAAGAGATTTGACTTAAAACAGGAATCAAATCTACTTCTGTATCTAACTCAAGTTAAAAATAATTGAGTAGTTATTAATGAGATATGGATTTTTTCCATGTTTTGTACCATCAATATAAACACATATTGAAGTATCTAGATGTATGAATAATGAAATGACAGTGCTAGTTCCAGCTTAGGTAAAGAAAGCAAATAGAAACAGGCATAGTAATGTGGAATGTATAATACAGATAATGGTAATTTTCTATCCATTACTACATGTTATGCTGAAAATATGTCATCTTTGACCGGGACAATCCTGGGGCCCAAAAACTAGAACTCTGTACAGAAAGTATTAAAAAGGTCGAAGAAAAGCTTGCCCAAAGACAAACCTAACAGGAGGAATGGAAATGTTCCTAAAAGATTGCCATTACAAAGCATTTATAAAATACAGAGGGGAAACTTATTTTTCTTCTGAATCAATGAAGTTAAATCATTCTTCTGGGCAAAAATACACTAAATAGTGAAATAAAACCACATACAAATCTTGTCAAAAATATACATGCGAGACACGGAACAACTAGTGTTTGCAACCATTAGAGCAGACTCCTTTGGAACAGCTGCTGAACTCAACAATGCTATGAAAAAATACAAATGCAAAAGCGTATTGTGAAGTCTCTTACTCTGGGATGAACCATCCAGTCACAAAGCCACCAGCTATCTTAGGGTGAGCTCTCCCTCATTTTCCTCACTAAATTTCAACAGCTTCAATTTCATGCTCGTATGAGCAGAAACATTTCAAAAATATCAGAGTAGTTCCTGTTTGCATCTATTGTTCACAATCTATGAGTAATATTTTATACAAAATATACCCAAAAATAAAGTGTATATGCTGTAAAACACTACTTATGACTATGAACTTATGTTTCAAATCAGTGATGTTACCCCACATGTAGTACATGGAAATACATGAAACTTGGCAAAAATAATAGCTAATTTGCCATGAGGGGAAAGCTCAGTATTGGATGGTCATTGCCTGGAGAGTGAGACAACTGACAACAAATAAAAGCGAAAATTTCAGAATTAGCTTATAATGAGATGTAGGTGCTGCACCTTAGCATATCAAATTGTGTCCATTTTAGCTTTGCAAAGTGGCTTTCTAGCACTGCCTTTGCTAATCTGTATTTCAGTGACTTTTCAGAAAAAGTTGTTGTTCCCATCAAGATAGCTGGAACAGTTTTTTTCCAACCTCTCCAATAGTTGCTCCAATGTAAACTAAACAATGACTGCTTTTTCCTTTGGCTGTGAAAGAAACCCATGGCTGATAAGGCTTTATAAAATTTTTATGAAAACTTAAACTATCTTTAGTTCCCTGACTAGTGAAAACATATTTATAATAAAATCCAAAAGCATAGGTAAATTACTGTTGTACAAATGTCGTAAGTCCATTCCAGATGGCTACTGAAAAATTTTCTTAAAAGGGGCTCTTTCACAATAAATACCACTTAAAGGCATACTTAAGACAATATTTTTTCCCCTTTTCAATTGCTATACTTTAGACTAAGATTACATTTTCTTCATTCCTCTTAATCTTTAATATCGAAGATTGAATTTAACTTTTTTTTTCCATTCTACTGGGAAAACCAGTGACAAAAATATCAAGTATAACTGTACTAAACCCAGTTTGACAATGGAAAACCTTCATCTTTTACACAGCCAAAATTAGCTGTTTCACAAATGCAGCTCCTTGTAGTAAATATTTCACTTAATTAAAAAAATCCCAAATGTTAAGGCTGTAGAAGTTTAGATTTTCATCCAGTGTTTGAGTATTCCTGAGAGTTTCAAATACACTGTTTGTTGGGGTTTTTTGCATGTACCGGTAGTTATAACATTACACGATGACAAAAGAATACAGTACTGTTAAAATTAGGTTGATCTACTGCCATTTTAAGATTTGGGTTTTCACTAAAAATTTTGTACTTTTCATTTGCAGGCAGTGCTCATCAATTTCACAGTACTTTAGAGACAGGTAACTAGAAATTGAATAATTTTGCAGTACAAAAAAACCCATAACCTCATCTTTGATTTGTTGCTGTATAGAATGTCCACTGAACCTTGGTAAACATGTTTTTTTTCCATGGAGACAGGATCAAATTCCAAATGATGTCTCAAGAAGAATATATTCAACCTTTGTGTATCAAAGCAAAGTAGCATTGCAGTAGACATAGTTCTGCAAAGAGATCTAAAACTATATGCCTCTTTCTTTTTCTTCTCCATTATCCCACCAACATTAGCAACACTTACTACAGGATTACAATACCAACATTAATCCCAATTACAAGATGTCCTGGTTTCAGCCCGGAATGAGTTAATTTTATTTCTAGTGATTGCTGTGAAAGGAGTGTCAATAACACATATTGTTTTAGCTGTTGCTAGGTGATGTTTATACTTTCCAAAGAATCTTTTCAGCTTCGAACAGACGCCGAGAAGAAGCATAGACAGAACAACAGAATGGCCAGTGGAATATTCTGTACCATAGACGTCATGCTCAGTATATAAATGGGGGCTGGCCAGGGGGGAGGAATCTGCGATCCCTGTTCAGGAAGGTACCAATTCACTGGGGCTGTAAGAGTGACTTGCGTCATCATTATTATTATTGCTGCTGTTATTATTGCTATTTTCCTTTTCTGTTATTGAACTGTCTTTATCTCAGCTCATGATTCTTTTTCCTTTCCTTTCCCATTTGTTTCTCCCTCTTCTCCCTGCCCTTCTGGAGGCAAGAGGAAGAACTGCACGAGCGGCTGCGTGGTCCTAGCTGCCGGCTGGCATTAAACCACGATGCAAGATGAGGCCTAAATCAAGTGCTTTTTATCAAAAGATATTCAGGACCCAATTCCCTGCTTATTAAAATGGAAGCAGCTTCCTAACATTTCAGAAGTCTGCTAATGTGTACCGGTAAGGAACTAGACTCCTGGTGTCAAGGCTACTAAAACATGATGACTGATTATCAAGTATCTGTGGATAGAATAAAAGAAGACTGATTATCAAGTATCTGTGGATAGAATAAAAGAAGATAAAGTATTTTCTTGATAGTGATCTGTATACACAATACTGTCAAATATTTTAGGGTCTTCTACTGCATGCATTTTTTGTTGAATTCTATGTTGTGGCAACAGGTGATGACAGCACCACTATTTTGTGTTATTTTAGCAGTCGCTGGTCTTCCCAGTATTTTTCACCACTCCCATTTGCTGGCAGTATATCGTGGCAAAGTTTCAAGAGAAATCTACTATGAAGCTGTGTGTTAACTGGGAAATGTCAACATGCAAAGCCATGTCTAGAATTAACCTGTCTTTAACTTCTTCAGGCACCCACACCCTCTCTTCTTTCCAAAACTTAATTATATCAGCAGCTTGCCAGCATTAAAAAAAACACAACAAAACACCAAAGAAGAAAAAGAAGGGGAAAAGGTGTAGCTGCATTTAACACAAAGACAGAGCAATAATCCTCCAAGAGAGGCACAGAGGCTGGTAACGCTGAACTTGCCAAGAGACTTAAAAGAGACTTATGTCTTAAAAACATAAATACCACCAGTTAAGAAGGAATAATTTTCCACTGGAACTATGAGGACTTACCACCACTGACTGTATTGACAGGTATCTTCAACTTCTTCCTTCGAGAAAATACCTGGTCAGGTAGCAAACACCCTTGTTCTGGTATGCTGAAAGTAATTACGAATTCCTAAGGATCCTTTCTCACAGAAGACGCATTTCCTCCACTAAGTTTTATAAAATGAGATTTTTTTTTCAGAACAAAATGAATCCACAAAACAAGTGAGGATACTATAATCCTCTATTTATTTCTTTAAATAGAAGCTCTAATCACTGATAGGTGGTCAGTTACACGACAAGTAAAAAAGGGTAACTGTAAGACTCAGTGTAGCTGTGGTATTTTTAGAGGGACTTCATCACCTGTAGAGAATGCCTCTGCCATGGTACAGTGGGCCACACTACCGTTGATGCTAATCGGAAAGCTCTATATCGCTTAGTCATGTCCATCTTTTCCCTGCAAAAATATGTGTATCAGATCCAGGTCACACAATGCAATCAGCATCTGAAAAGTATTCTACAGATCCAAGTTATTGGCATCTAAACAGTGGATATCGTGAAACCTCCACTGCAAAGTCAATCCTTCATTGTCCAAATCTTTCCACTTTATCTTGAGCTGGACAGTACAATCCACCCTCTTCGCATAATCATTAAAAAAATCCCAGGAAAATAAGAGTTCCTGTATACTGGGAGGTTCAAGTACTGTCCTTTTCTCCAGCTGTGAAAGTTAGGAACAGCTGCAAAATCAGAACCAGCTTGAGTGTTTGCAGGGGGCAAATGATGACATATACTGCTTCCACGCGATGACATGAAAGAAGCAAAAATTTCCTGCAAAGTTCCTAGAGACACAGCATTCGCATTTTACATTATTAGTAGAGGACTAATAATTTACATCATTATTAGAGGACTGTGACTGTGACTAAAAGACTCAACTAATCCAATTAATTCCTTTTTGCTAAGTTGTTATGTCTATATTTGCAATTAATTAAGCACAACAGAAATGAGTGACAAGATTAAGCTATTAGTGCTGAGGCCCCAAAACACGTACATTACATACACTCTTACTTAAAACCAGCTTTTGTCTTATCCTCTGGTTTGGTTTGGACCCTTTTTCTTTGTTAGGGTTTGGAGAGTGCTTGGTGAACTGACAGCAGAGCAGCCAGTTTTGGTTCACTGAAAATGAAGGGGAAAGGGTTTTTTGTGAAACAAACTAAAATACATTTATTTATTTTCCCAAACTACTACTGAACATACCCTGCTCCGCTTTAGAGCTAATTCTCTGATCAGTTTTGATGTGATATCAGAGAAAAAGAAGCAGCGATGTGGCTTTTGAGCTACGGTGCGGCTGATCTACCGGTGTTACATTACACCACTGGCAGTAGGACAGCACTGTGGATTCAGGATGGGCCGCTGTGTGATATTAATGTCTGATTAGAGCCTAGTTCCATCATTTAGTGGAGTTATGCTATGTCAGGAAGCCACCGTTATCTCCTATTTCTGATTTTTTCTCAGAGTTCCTTGTTTTCACAGTTCTCTGCACCTTCAACTACATAAGGCATTGGCAATATGTAGATTTGGAAGTCCAAAGGCCACCCTTTACATGGAATGGGGAGAGGAAAAGCTAATTTATCTCAGTAAGAAGTTGTAATAGGAGGAAGGCATGGGAAAACTCTGGGACTGGCAGAAAGGAAATGGAATTCAGTAATGTCAGGTAGTGTTTGCATATGAAATTACACAGGAGGTCTTACGCAGAAACCAATGGTTCAGATTTGGTCAAAAGCCACATATAAAGCTGAATATAGTGAACCGGGGCAAACACCAACACAGGCTGAAGAGAGGCTCCCAGTATCCACTTCACATTCAGCTGTGTGGGAACTGGGAGCGTTCTACTGATGAAGACAGTGTCAGGGCAGCAGCCTTAGGAAACACCTTAACTCAAACAGACATTTGTTCACTGGCCGAAAATGTAGTTTGTAACATTCTTACTGCAACTACTCATGACAACTAGTAGCGATATAAATTTTAAGTTGTTATGCTCTTTTCTTGAACATGTGCTTTTTTACACCACTACAACAGTTATTTCCGTTACACATGAAATCAGAGCATAATGTAGTTTAGAAGGAACTTTCAGAGCTCATTTAATCTGACACTGGAAAACCCTGGTCTGCTTCCCCCAGTTTGGTGCTATCCACAAACTTGCTGGGAATGGCGTCCACCCCATCATCCGGTTTGAACACTGCTGCTCCCAGTATTGATCCCTGAGCAACACCACTGGTTACTGGCTGCCAGCTGGACTTTGCATCGCTGATCACAACTCCTTAAGCCCAGCGGTCCAGCCAATTTTCCACCTACCTTACTGACCACTTATCTGGCTCACATCTCATCAATATGGTGACAACGAATCTACAGGAGACTGTGTTAAACACCTTACTAAAGTTAAGGTATACAACATCCTCTGCCCTCCCCTTTGTCTACAGAGTAAGGCATCTCATTATAGGATGATTAATTAATGTACAATTAAGTAATGTAAAAACTGTGAGACCAAAGACTTAGACAAGAGTTATGTAAATTACTTTGAGAACAATCACAATCCTGTTATTAGCGGGAACAGTCTTATTCTTACTTGCTTAAATAAAGTCAGGCCTTTAATATGTTTGCTACTATTCTTGTTTTATATGTGATTTTGGTTCTAAAAGTTAGATATTATTTAAATTACTCATTAAAATCAATCGAAGAGTCATTTAGTGAAATGTAATTAATGCAATTTTGTGAATACACAGGCTCTTTTATCAACTTCAGCGTCATAACTCACTTTAAAAACCCACTTTTAACAGCCTCACTATAACAGAGCAAATCTTACACTTTAATTAGGCCAAACATGTAATTTAAAGCTATGAGTCCCTTTTGGTTTTAGTTCCCAAATTCCTCTTTTCAGTGCATGCAATCGATGTTCAGCATTCTTCAGCCTCCATTTTTGTCTGTGTATGGCATGGCAGCTTCAGGTAAAGAGAAACATCAGGTTACAAAGCGCATGAAAATACTGTGAGACTTGAAAAACCTGGAAATCCTAGTTAGAAACCTCGGCATTAACAGCCAGAGAGAACACTCAGTTTCTAATATCTAATTGTTTTGATATTCCTTATATTCCACACTTGGAACTTAATGCTGCAGATACTGTAAGTAACAACATATTTAATTTGTAGGTTACACATTCCCATCTTGGACAGCCCATCAGTATAAAATTAGTCTGTGCATTCAGAGTTAATTCTGAGAATTCATTCTTGCAGAAAACATAAAAGTCCTTTAGAAGACGACCACCTCCAGGAGCCCTGCACTCTGGAACCATTCCAGTAGGAAAGTCTGTGAGAAAGCAGTCCTCCACTACTGAGGTGCAGGACAGCATTGAAACTTGATACTTAGACTGCAGAGGATATCATCTGTGTAGCTAATTACCACCATTTTTATGGTCTATGCATAGGTACATGAATAAACACTGTGTACATGTTGCAGGGTCATTAACTGATAAATGGTTAGATTGCAACTTTTATTTGGTTTCCTACCATGAGACCCAATGAAGAAAACTTCACTGTTTTCTTCAAAAATAATGGCTGGTGCCTCTGCACCTGACTATTTATAATCATTGTACAAGCCTGTATTGGAAATCACCCCATTTCTGACCGAAAATGTAGGGAAAAAAAACGTTTATTTTTGTGAAATGGAAAACTGTTCTGAGGAAAGTGACACAGCTTTTGGAACAATTACAGTTTGTTTTAAACAATAGCATTCACCCACTTAATTTGGTAAAGTATTCCTTTTCAGGAAAGCAAACAAGTCTCTGCTGTCACTTAAAAAATAATATGAATTTTGAAGGAGTAAAGAAGTTTAAAGTATTAGGAACAGCAACCTGTCTTCTAACTTAAGTACATTGTGTTTTCCAATGTTCAACACGCTCAAGTGCTACCACAACTGCATAGATTTTTTTTTTTTTCCCCTCTTGCAAACTAAACCATCAGGACATTTTCTCATTAAACAGTTTTTGAATACAGATGCCGTGGACATTATGTTTCAGAATCAAAGTCCATCTGATAAGGTCTACATCTCTGCAGATCAATGTTGAATCTGTGCTATGTAACAGACGTGTGGACAACATAAATATTAATCAAAACAGTATTCCTGAGTGAACATCAGATGAAGTCACACCAGCAGATATCCAAGGAATCTGGCGATGCATGTATTATTATACAACAGCAACAGAAATGGTAAAACTTAAGTAATGATAGTTTAACCCGTGATGACTGCAGCATTCAGATGGCTACAGCTATACTCAAACTTGGCACACGTGGCACCAGCACTGCATTATAACTGCTTATTCCTTTCTCTTTCTTTACATCTTAATTTATCACTGCCATCCACCTGTTGTCTCTTGCCATTTTTGTGAACAGTAAATCAGACTTTATCCGTACATGCACAGCCTAGCAGTGGGAACCATAATAACTCACAGAAGCCTTGATTTACTAATGCTGCTACTTCTGAATAAACAGTATTTTTCAATTTATATCTTATGCCTTACTGTTTTCTTTTAACTTAAATCATATTTGTTTTCAGTTGAAGGCTTTTTTTTTTCCCTCAAATGCATTAGAAAATACATTGCATATTCTCCAAAAGCACAAATAAATATTTAAGACATGCATATTCTTGTAGTTCCCTGAAGATCTCATGCGCCACTGTCATTTATTAGCTTGCTCTGGGCCATTGCATTTCTACACATTTTACTTATATTGGCTCTCAGCCAGCACGGACTGTTCAACTCTAGAAAGCCCAAATGTTTTTGTATTTTTTGAAACTAGCATGACAACCATTCTGAAGAGTAGCTCTCTCACCTGGTACGTTAAAATGTACAACCATGAACATTGATGCTGTTCTCTCCCTATTTAGTGCTGAAAATGAAACTATTTTTTCAGGTGCAACAAGAGCCATATGAAATCTCCCTGATGTGCAGACGTTCTGTAGCCATATTTTTAATGGAACAGATCCATTAAACTTATCTAGAAATGTAAAAAATAAATGCACGAAGAACAAGCTTTTTCAATCCAGCCCTGCATATATCGCTGTACAATAAACCATAGCTCTGACAAATGCTGGGTAGCACTCATCCCTCTCTCAACTTAAGAATCTGAGAAGTAAGAGAGCAAGAGAGGCTCTTTGTGCAGACAGAATCACAACTGTTTTCCTCCAACATATAAATGCATCAAAATTGACGCAAACTGGGGAAATACTGAACTGGGAACAGCATCATATATCTGTAAAACTAACAAAATGTACATTGTTTACTTAGTTTTCACATATTTATGTAAAAACTATTCACTTCAATACATATTGCCCAACTAAATTCTCACATTGTATGGGAAACTGATCGTGAGAATTACTTTGATTTAACTTTGTTGAAGCTAAAGCACTTCAACATTACTATGTGAAAGTTTTTATTTAGTTAAGGAATCACGATCGCCTGTAATTTTAGCTCGAGAAAATCCCAACAGCTTTTTGCTACTGAGTTTTTATCTGCACGAGCTTCACCAGTATCAGTCAGCGTTCTGCATCTTCTCCATTCTCAACCCTTGAATCATGACTGAAAAATCAGCCACATCACTACTAGTAGATCCTGAGTGGCACAAGTTAATCTACACCTGCTTTACCAAATTGAACCACAGACATCCGTCATCTCCCATGGTCCTTCATGAAATAATTTTTTTTGCTACTGCTCATGAATCCCCTGAAAAGGGAGGGAGGGAAACTGAAGCTTTGATTTAATAAATAATTATCTCACTGGGATTTGTAAGGTAACAGAATGGTCTAAAATGATTTTCTACTGAAAACTTTTCTGTGAATTCTCCACTGACTGCTCCCCTAAATTTGTCTTGTTGCCCTGATGTTTTCTTTCTTACTGTTTCTGAGTCCATTAATGGCAGGTACTGTCTTTGAACTATTAGTGGTACTCGGTATTAGCACTGGAATAAAGTTTGTAAATCCATTTGCTGTGTGTTAATTGCTTATATTATTCAAGAAGCCAAGAACAAAGGAGATGAGAAGAAAGCAACCCTTATTTGGCCAACAACGTCTGTGCATACTCTTAGGCAATGGTCTCCTGAAAATCTGACCCAACTCCAGGCGCTCATTTTCCTAAATACCTGGCCATTAAAGTTTTTGTGCCTTCCCAGAAAACAAATGAATAAAAAATTTTCAGGAAAATGCTGTAATCTATAGGGGTGAGGAAGTCATTTGATATACTATAAAAATAATTGAAAAAAGACATATAAATAGGTACCTACACACAAATATATATAGTTTAAATTCTTTCCTATTTCCACTTTTAAATTAGACAACTGGTAATTAATTAGAGAATTAGTATTTGCCTTTACTTCAATTAAATTAGCTGAATATTAATTAAAGTTCAGAATTACACTTTTTAGTTTAGGTCACTAATTGCAGGTTCACTAAAAGTGTTTCTGACTGAAAAGAATTCTTCCATCCCTATTTGCATATCAAAGTGTGTTATGATTAGCAAGAATCCTGACAGACAAGCATCTTAGAGAACATGACTTTTTTGACCTTTTTTTTTTTTAAATAATATCTGTTTCTGAGAGGAATTTATAAATTATGATGAGTTCATTATGATTACTGTAGGTGGCAAAAATGCTATTCCATCAATAAATTGCACGATTTATTGAAATAAATGATAGCCAGACAGCAGATTCAGAGGCTGTTTTGCAACACCTGTTGGTGACCACTGTAAAATTCGAAAATTAAAATATTTATGGAATGAGACACAACTGAAGAAAGCCTCACAGGCAATTTTCTTGGTAGCTTTGAATTGTTCTCGTTCCCATATGTCTGCCGGACTTTGCTATGCCTTTTCTCCTAGTTGTCACTTCTGTATTTGAATACATCATATTTTAACCATGTGAAAGGTAACTCAAAGGGTTTTACATACCGATGCAAAAAACCCAAATGTGATAAGGTGCAACTGCACGTAACTCTTACTGGAACCTATTCTACTACAGAAAAATCTAAAAATGGGCACAATTCATAGGCATTATATTTGTCCTTCAAATCTAAACCACTCAAATCATTAAAAAGGACGTTACGCCCATGTTACAGACCGACTTCTAGAATGGCACAGTGCTCAGCTAAGGAATAAAGTGGCATCTTTGGAAACAAGTCATGCCTGAGAGAACAGTGGAATCAAAAGGGGAGGATTTAAACATTTTTACAGATCAGTTATATATTTATGTAAGTGTACATGATTTGCAGTTTTATACATATCATATGCAGTCAACATTATAACTATATTTTGTATGGTCATACGTATTATTTATATTGTTCTATTTTTACACTCTCAAACACAGTGAAGTTATACATTCAGAAAGTTTGAAATGCCACACGGTTGTGGCACTTCTGTGTGAAAGGGAAGTCAATAGCCTGCATAAACCTCATTAAAAATTCAGGTACAATCAGAAGACTGCATTCCAACATTATTTTTCTTCAACATAGTCAATTCCTTTATCCAAAATCACATATAGTGAACAATGAATAGTGCTGTTAGCGACAGAAAAGATGCTGTTCCTTTGCATAACCGGCCAAGTATTCCACTTACAGTGTTGGCTAGTATTCCTTCCTCTAGCTTCTGCACATCTTAATAGTTTAGGAAAAGGTAAAAATCAAATCAAATATGCTTTTAAGTCACATTACCTGATCATTTGGGGGTTCATGTACTAAACCAATAATTACCCTTACTGCTTGCTAAGTAAAGCTTACATACATTGAACAGTACTGAACTGTAAGAACAGTTACAGAAGACATGTGCAGTCTTGTACGTGAAGAGTACAGGAGGGAGATGGACAAACTGGAGTCAGTACAACAAAGGGCACTGAAGGTTATTAAGGGACTGGAGCTTCTGATGTATATACCAGAAGAAGCTGGGAGAGTTGGCACCGTTTAGCTTGGCGAAGAGAAGACTCAGGGGGATCTTATCAATGTGTATAAACACCTCACGGGGCAGGAGGTTGCCCTTTCTCAGTGGTGCCCAGCTGACAGGACAAGAGGCAAGGGGGACAAACTGAAATACAGGAACTTCTGTCTCACATAAGAGTATCCTGTAAGGGTGAGACTGAGCAGGCTGCCCAGAGAGCTTGGGAAGATACTCGAAACCATCCTTGAAGATACTCGAAACCTAACCGGGCATAGCCCGGAGCAATCTATTCTAGCTGACCCTGCTTTAAGCAAGAGGTTGGACTCGACAGTGCCTACAGTCACCTTCCAACCTCAACTATTCTGAACACCTCAAATTCATTAGCCAATTTCAATTACATTTATCAGAGAGATACATATCTTACATATACAGGATTCTTCTATTTTTTTAATTTTTTTTTTTTAAATCAGCTGCTGGGAAATCAAGCTAGATACTTTTTTAGTCTAATAGACTTATCAGCTTCTATGAAAACTGAAACGTGATTAAGAATTGTGTTTGGCAGCAGCCATGTAACTAGTTGCAGGTGTTATTTACTAGTCTATTCATAAAATCATTGCACCAAACTAGCCACAGCTCATACTGCTTTTGCTTAACTGTAAGAGCACACGGGTAAAAGCTACCAATATTACAGGATGGTGTTAGGAAGGAACTCAGGAAGCACAGACAGAGCACCTCAAGGCATGAAGAATAAAGGACTGAAGAATCTGTTGTTCACTAAATAATGTACTTCAAATTCTGTATATAAATTACTTAATTATTATTTATTATTAATTATTACTTACTTAATTAAATGACTTCAAATGAGACTACTAAAAATACATGTCACTTTTATGTTCATTTTTGCTACTTAAAATGGGAGAAAAATCTTGCCTTCTTGCCTGTGTTGCAAAAAAGATTGCGGTATCATAACATTACCTGTTAGTAGCAAGAAGCATTTCAGCCCAGGGATGAGAGATGGTGTGATGGCTTACATATCGAGCAGAGGCTCATACAGTCTTGGAAGTCTCTGAAATAATGCAGATAACTTTGCACATAGATTCTGTGCTTCAGCATTCTGCTGCAAAACGGGGGCAATGATATTTCTTGTCCTCCCAGTGACGCGGGGAGGGTAAACACATTCACTGCTGTGGGGTTCTCAGCCATTTGAACAACAGGAGAGGTAAGTGTCGCAGCTGAAAACACCACAGGAATCTGCTATCCTTCCACCTACTACATTTTGGGTTAATATTTCACTTCTTATACCCCATGAATGATGATACGTTTACCCCTCAGCCTGCATCTATCCACACCTTTTCTTATGCTAAGAAAATTTTCTTTTGCATATTTCCAAATTAATCCATATTTTTGCAAACAAGAAATAAACACTAAAAATCACAAAGAATGAAAAATAGCTTTTAAACATTGACTGTGAATGATGCAACTACAACTTATAATGGAACCATAACAACAGTAAGTAAAAATACAAATAATGCTAAAATTCAGGGGCCTTAACTCAGCAATGACTTTGCTTATGTGAAATTAATGGATATACAGGAGTATGCGCATAAATCCTTGCAGGACCAGAACAAAGGGCTTGACTCGACACCTGCGGAAGTTGACAAAAAAGCCTTGCTTTTACAGATTTCAGCAAGTTCAGAATCAAGCCATCACTTTTTCCTGTGAAACATGGAATAGAGATGACCAGACTTTAGTAGCAAAGGCATTGTTTCGCATCCTATTTTGTAAAAGGAGCTGCTAAAAGCATGACTGATCTGATGTTTCTCTTGCACTGCTATAAATCACAGGCAACTTAACAGAAGTCATTAGTGTAATACGACAAAGGCAAAAAACAGGCCAAGGGTGCCGGTACATGAAGCCATATTGTACCAGACTCCCTTAAAAAGAAATTTCTAGTTAACTTCTGTTCTTCTTAGCAACTAATGGCCTGATACGGCTCAGGAAAGTTTGCTTTGGGAAAAGCATTCACAGAGGGCAGCTAACTATTTTCAAAAATTGAGATTCTATTTTTATTAACACTAATAATTTTAATAACTACAGGTTTCTAAAATTGCATCTTGTAAAATAAAACATTCTTTGGTTTACAAGTTTACAAAAATGTGTTTGAAAACCACTAACTTCTATTTATGTACGCCCCCAAAATAGCAGAGCTATTTTTTTCAAATACATATTTAAAAAAATGACTGCCAAAAAAAAGACCTCACAGCTTCTCTAGTTTATTTTTAAATGGCTGAGTTCAGTCATAAACACCCCAAAATACAAGTTTATTGTGGAAGTTACACATTCTTAACCATGAAGTTATGAATGGAGTTGCCACTCTGATTCCTAAATTAACTGTAGAAAAATGCAACATTTTTGTAAGTACATTTTGCTTGCAAACTCTTATCTCTCAGTTAAGAACTCAATAACTTTTTTGTTTAACGTTATTGTCTAATATCTACACAATTGCTTAAAATTATGTATGCAAGCCTTCTTATTTAACTATTTTACAGTTAAACTGTATAGAAGTTAAACTGCATAGAAACTTATGCAATACAGCCAAAGGATGTATTATTTTGATGTCTTTGTAAAAGAAACAGGAAAAAATATTATAATGGGCATTCAATTGACTATGTAGTAAAATGTATTTGCTCTGTACTGTATGAGAAGAAACAGGAAAGTGATGGAACTTAGGGAAGAACTCTTTCTTTAAAATGAAATACTCATTCATACTCCATGTTGTAATAAGAAAAAAAAATAACTGCTATATACAAAACGTATACAAAATGATGTCTCAAAGGCAAACCACAGCATTTTACTAGAAGCGCTGAAATAAACCAGCCTCTAATGTTGCTAGAAATCCTAAGTCAATGTACAAAGCAATCCTTTGTAATGCTCTATCATAAATTTTAAATGTGTAAGCCTTACATGGTCCTCAGCCATTAAACATAAATGGGCCAAATTCTATTCAGACTTGCACCATTTTGGGGAAGAAGGTTAGTAACCAGAGCATAAATCTTGTCAAAATTTCAGCTGGCAATCAGCACTGTAAATCACACTGAATTTTTTTTTACAGGAATGACGTTTTATGAGTCAGTTATTACAAGTCTCTTTTTTCCTAAATATTCAAAATCAACCTTTCTATAAGGTTTATGTTGAAGGCGCTTGGTAAGACAACCATCAAATCAGTGAAGTTATTTCATTTACTTATTGATTAGCATGTTTTATTATTAATGGACACTATTCGTTTTGTTTATGTAATTCGCCTACTGTATACAGTTAGGCATTTGTTTTAAAGACTTATTCTCAGAATGCAGCAGAAGAACGATAAAAGCAAATAGTTCTACTATGTAACAAAGTCTTTTTCTTTATTAAGAGTCAGGACAATTTAGTATGAACACGCAATTATACATGCTGTAAACGACATGCAAAGTAACAGTGTAACATAAAATAATCTCATCAAAACCATGTACTCTTATCAAATGTATAAAAATGCTTATTATAAACACTAAATGGGTCAATCCTGGGCTTTTTAATATTTGCACTTGGCTTTCAGAAATATTTAAAGTCTCTATATCTGACAAATGCTCATTTTAATTAATTACATAATTATATGATCTATAATGTATGTTGTGAAGTTAATTTTTACAGTAAGTTTAATCTTGTTCAGGGACATTGGCTGACAGAATTCGTGTACAGAAGCTTGGAGACATAACTTTACCCAAGTATAGAGCAGCAGTGAAATGAATGTTAGCCAAGATCAGTTGTCAAAATGAATGCAATTTTGCATGGAAATACAATTTCATAAACTTTATCTTTTGCTTTCTTTACAGTGCTTGGGCTTCTCAAACATTTAGAGAAAGTAAGAAGTAACTAAGTGCCAAAGTAAAAGACAACTGCATTATAAAATACAGAATTGAAAGTGAGTAATTTATCTCTAAATATATCACTGTAACAAGTCATATAAATAAGGGTTAACTATACTGTGCAATGTATTATTTATTTAACAGAACACTTTATTAAATTAAGCTCCTTTTTTAAAGACCACTACTACAATTAAAAGTATAATTATTCTGCATATCTTACCTTGGGGCTGAAAACTGCTTTTTTTTCCGGGGTTTGCTTCCAGGGTTTGCTTTTCCATAGCTATTTATCAGACCACAATTAAGCCACTCTGTATTATCTCCCACAGTTAAAACCAAACAACTTTGCTCAATGATAAGGAATTTTATTTGCATTAACTAAGGTAACTGTACTGAGAAAAATTTCCTTACCATATAATTCTTTTTCTCATTAAAAAATCATGCACGGCACATACTTTTCAGTTGGAAAGAACACATTCTTAGAAGTTTGTACTGAACTACTTTTTTAAAAAACACCTATGGATAATAATAATAATAAAAAAAAGGTAAAAGAGCTGTACTGTCACCTAGTGGATAAAGGTAGTAGAAGAGTACACCTAGGATTACATTTTAAGCTACTTATGGTTTTAACAACATTACAATATACCTCAGGTTTTATATTGATTTCCTGGAAGAGACAAATGCACATCAAGAATTGGAGCTATTGCTGCCATAGGTCCTCTCAGTACTTTAACGACAGACTTACAGAGCCTTTGGCTCTGAATATCTCTTTTAAGTGATTCATTGTAATGTTGGGCATTACATTCTAAATCTGAATGTAAACATTGCATTTTTAAGAGCTTGGGATGCAGGAGAAAAGCCTCAGATTGAGAGGCTGACTGCTAATGTAGACAACACAAAGAATAAAGCCAAAAAATGCTCTGCGACCGACCTTTCTTTCCCCTCTACTCTGAACACACCATCTTGTTTTTATACTCCAGGATGTCTTGAAGAAAAGTCTGACAAAGAAAGACTACACGTGTGATGTTTTTCAGACACTGGGAAGCATCTGCACTAAAAAGTTTTAGCCACTGTGTTCATTCGAAAATTCAGTCTAAATATATGCACGGATTATACCCCTCGCTTGTACAGTTTCCAAATACAAATATATTTTTTCAGAGAACTTCTTAACATAGGAGCAGGCAGATATTTAGCTGAAATTTTGCCAAAACTTCTTCCTATATTAGAGCCTGTGACTTAGGACTGAAGAAAAGGCTGTGCTTCAGGACTCTGGCGTCAAAACTTAAACCAAGCCAACGCTGCCACTCTCCCCAACCCTTGTGGTGCAGCAGAAACATGGTGAAGAGTTGTACCAATTGTAAACGTATGATGGGACTGGCCTCCACATAGTCTAATATGGCAGGAGAGGAAAAAGATTTTGGGAATGCTCATTTGTTTAGTGACTACTAGAATGGATTTTTAAAGATGGAAAAGTAATACCTCTTACTGAAACAATTCCAGGTGTTATCTTCTACTTTCATTCATTTGATAGTCATACTCTCAAGAAAATGTTTCAACTCTATTCCAGCATTTGGACCACTGGCTGAAACTCTTTATAACCACCTCATCCATGTCCGCCGATCAAGGAATTACAGAAAAATGTAGCAAGTATACATTTCCCTTCGATGGCCATTTTTATGAAGTCCTTTTTTTTGCAGCACAGAGCAACCCATATTAGTTTTGCCACAATTATAAAATTCTGTGGGAACATGCATTGGAGCACGTTACCACAAACCATTATTATCATAAGAAACAAGGAATATGCACAGGAACTTCTATGAGATGCCTTCATGGTGTTGTATTACCTGACATTAAATCATTTCACCCTTGTTTGCCTTCAGTGAAGCAAACAGATTTACTTGTTCTTAATGCTCCAGTCTGAAGACTGATTCATTCAAGTAAGGTTCACATCAGGGGGAAAGGAAGAAAAAAACACAGATAATATCCTACCTTAGTATTTTAAGTCTTCTGAAAAGTGTAATACAAGCCTACGGCTTTAAAAGAATTGAAAAAAACCAATAACAATATTCTCTCTCTTTCTAGTTAATACACACAAAATCTATCCTGAAACGTTTTAAACAAATAAGTAGTGAACCAACAAACCCCTGCAAACTGAAATGCTGTGGAAATGAGAAATGATTCTAAAACTGCAAAATTTTATTCAGGATTTCAATTCACCCATATTTATAGCAATTCAGTCATTTTTGGTCTCTGTTTTGACACTGAGTATTTTAAGAAAAAGGTTTATTTCCATATGCATTGTAACATGTTTACTAAAACAGTGTTTACCATACCTGCAGAGGAAATTATTAAACATTTGTAGGTGTCATAGCCACATGAGCTATATTATGCATTTTTCCTAGTGAAAAGTGTATCATTTTTGCTTGCACATCCCTTATATGGTTGGCTTCCTAGTTACAAATTGCAAATACACAGCTTAAAACAGAGCCAAGTAAACTTTCTGCACTGAGGAAATTCTTACTGAGCTCGAGTCCTGAGCACAGGTAGAGGTGAACAGCGAGTTCAGCGTGACCACCTGCAATTTAAAAACACGAGTGGCAAATAATATGATGTACTACTTTGTCCTTGGTGTGTGAGACTTTCTTCAGCCTTTTTCCTTTTATACTAAACTCTGTTTAGTAGAACTGCTTGCAACACATATTCATAATTCACATTCTGTAAGCAGTCAGCGATATGCGCTTGCAGATTGTGCTTTCAGTCAATGTTCTTACAAGTAAACATGTTTGCTAGAGTATTCAAAGCTGGAAAGCAAACATCAGAGGCACGATCAATCAAAGTAATTTTTAAAAAAAGGTTTGGAAAAACATTTACAAATTCCTTCCCAGAATAGAAGGAAGGTTTTCTTTCTTTCCTAGAAAACCTTTTAACCTAGAATTTATAGAATACACATTTTAACAATATTACAGTATTTGCAATATTGACTGATACTCTAAACGGACTTTACCAAACTTTAAATTATAACATCTCTAATGACAGATAAATAATAAATAATTTAAATTCAAGAGCTACTTAGGATCTAAGAATTTGTTTCATCTAGTGAAACAAGACAGTTATTAGTTTCACAGCTATGGGGTTGGGGAATCCATTTTCGTCCTCTTTATATCCATTGATATTAAACAGGGACAGAACATTCCAAAAGTAACTCTAATTGTTTCCTAAAGCACAGACTTATTCTTTACCCTTAATGTATTTTGTGAAATACTTTAGAAAATACAGATGATGTAGGAATTTTTAAAGACTGGCAAAAGTACAAGACCTGGAAATAAGCAGAAGAAAGAAAAAAAATATTTCCCTCTGACAGCAGAATTAGATCTGTTTGGTGTCAAAGCAAATAGACTGAACTATAGGGTAAATGCTAACAGAACAAACGAAAACTGCCTTTTGTGCTATGTTTTCCTAGATTTTACACAATGTGTAAAAGCGGAATATCTGCAATCTTTAGTTCTTTGCACAGACCTTAAAAGCTCTCTGAGATGCACACTGTGAGGACATGTCAATTTGAGGAAACTTTTTTTTTTTTTTTGCCTGAACTTGTGATGGCAGTTCAACCAAGCTCTAAATATGTATGCCCTCATCATCCATGTTACGGCTGAGGACAGTGCAAAAGCTGTGGAACTACTTTATAAATTGGCTGAAGCAATGGAGAAGGTTACGTAAAAATTGTCTTTGGAGGGCAGAGAAATTTGGTTAGTGGGCTTTTGCACTGCTGGTCCTCTGCTTCCCTTACTTTCTCATTAAGGCAGGGTGGTTGTGGCAGGGCTGGACACATTACTGACATCCAAACCTAAAAATGGACGCACCCATCCCCCGAGCTTCATGGGATCATCTCACTTCTTGTGCCTTTCTTTCCTCTCATACCTGAATAAAAAAGCTCATGGTTGAATATATTGTGAGGCAAGAACTTCCTGCTAGTCCTGAATTCTGTAAGGTTGAAGATATTGCAGTTTCTTCTTTCACCTCCCATCTCAGCTCAAGCAGGAACTTCGTAGACACAAAGGCAAAACAAAGAAAAAAGAAATCTTAAAAGAATTTAAGAAAAAAATTCTAACAGAAAACCACAGCTTTGGTCTGGGTTTCATTTTCAGTGAAGATTGGGGGTTACTCTAGAGCTTTATAGAAAGTTTTCTTTATATTAAAAGAATCCCAGACTATCATAATCACTAAATGAGAATTAAAATAACAAATGGTTCTTGTATAGCCGTAAACAAAAGATGCGACCAGACTGAGACTCGGGAGACCTTGTTTCAATCCTCAGCCCAACCACAGGCTTCCTGTGTGACCTGTGCTTTCCACTCAGTCTATCTGATGTTATAGTTCCTTGGCTGTATAATAAAGCTAGCATTTCTTTGCCTCAGAGGGATCTTATGAGGATAAAATTAATATTTATTTGCTTTTGTGTTAATATGGTGAAAAAGTTTAAGTAGATTCCAAACCAGAAACTGTGGGAATAAGTGTTGCAGAATATAATACATTTTAAATAGGGAGCAGGATGCTGGAAATGGCAGGATTTATGACACAAGCAATTTTAAAATTCTCCTATTTCATCTTAAAAAAAAATAAAAAAAAAAAAAAGGAAAGAAATATCCAACAACTTGTTAACAAGCTGATAATTATATAAACCACTAACAGAGAGACCAGGAAAGTTGTAAATGCAAAATTACTTTTTTCAGCTAGGTTAATTCCAGAATTAACCTATACTAATTTTAACAATGAACTGTGACATTTATCCAAATGCACTTGCCTTTTGTACCTTCTTTTTCTAACATACAATGTGATCAAAGACTAGCGTTAAGAGCTTTAAAAGAGAATCAACAATCTAGTAAATGGCGGATGTCCACAAGGTTTTCTGCTCTTTCCTAAAAGCAGTTGGAACCTGGGAAATGGAAGTATCATCACTTTAGGAGATGACAGGCACGAACACCAAGCAAATGCAATTAAGAATGAAGTGAACTTTCTATGGTCTGTTTCCATATGGACATAACTGCCTATAAATTAAAAGGCCACGACAAAGTTATTTAACTGCATTTTAATATGAAGAAACAGTTGTGATTTCTGCTATTTCTCACCATTGTTAATGCCTAGTATTAATATCATCATTAGGAGGACAAAAAAAGCACAAGGGCTAAAATTCAAAGGTATACAATTAATACAAGCCTTCATAAGAAATCACTAAAAATACTTTGGGAAAGCAAAGGCAGGAATCAATCAGCAACAGTTTGCTGTCTAGATATAGCAAACAGACAGCTTATCTACAAATACATTTAACACTTCATATCATTGTAACAGGTCAGTGACGAAGGGCTCCACTTCAGCAATGTGACTACATACCTAGCTTGCAGTCAGGGTATCAGAGACTGGGCACAGCTTCTGCTATGATAGATGTTCTCGGCATTACCGTTGACACAGGCTGACTTGCCCAGTCAAGCTTTTAATATTTCACGCGTGTCTCTTCATGTTTCATTACATAACAGCTTCTTTTACGCATCTCACCTCTGATAGCACTGTCATTATGGAAACTTACTTCTTCAGTAATAGAAAACCATGCGGTCCTCCTGCATCAAAGGTCAAATGCAGTCAATTTATTGCAAAAAAAAAAACCAACAACCCACCAAAACATCTCAGCTGCAAGTTACTACTTCACTCCAAGGAGTTTCATATTTTCCTTGTCTTTTGAAACAAGCCACAAGTGATAATGAAATGCTTAAAGCAATAAGAGAGAGAATCGGGTTTCATCTACCTGGACTGTCTGGCAGCATACTGTGTAACAATAAACGAGTGTTCTTAAGTCACAGCATTTCACTGGAAATGAGGCAGAACTTGTGTATTTTAACAGCTTTTTACAACTAGTAACCACTAGCAAATTTATTTTACTTTCTCAGGGAAGACCAGTGAACGTCCCTAATTTCAACTAAAGGGCCATTCAGCCTCGAAGACAAAAAGCACTTCTGCTTAGCACCTGAGTAATACATGGAATATGTACAGGTGAATCAAGAGGGCTGGAATCAAAGATAGTTTGTCTTTGGCTGGTCTGAAAGGTCTGACTCATTTCCAGTTCTGTGATCATTTATTATCCAGAAAAGAAAGGCTAGCTTTTTACGCTGCACACACAGTGGTGGTCTGCAGCTCATGATGAATAGATTTACCAGGTCTGCTCTGAATTGCATGACATAGAGTTTTCCAGCAGGCTCTGACACATATACACCTGATGTATGTTTAAACTTCCTAGCACGGAAAGGCCTGAATAGCTACCTGCATGTACTTTTTCTTAAAGTTATTATATACGAAAGACATTCTTAGGTGGCATATTATTTAAAACAACATTACAATACAGAAATATTTTTCATCAGTAATTTCACGTCAGATAAAGACTTATTTCCCTGCTGGCATTCTGACTTCAGTAAAGCACAGGAGTTTGTTTTGGTCCTAAAATATCACTTTCCATAGTTTCAAGTTCCATGTTATACAAAGTTTATACAAGACTGGATTTACACTCATGGAATAACAGAAAAGATAGCAATGATGTTTTTTATACTCAAATCAGTGCAACCGCTGAAGCATTTATCTGCACTGCCTTGTGATAAATAGCAGAAACTCCAGACAATTATTTCTGGACTTGAGAGTTGTATGCCAAACTAAGCTTTTCCAAAGTCACAAAGTCCTAATTAAAATCAAAGGATTCACTGGAGGAATATCACAAACCCAAGATAATTCACTGGGAACACTTAACAGTTGTCAATTTGATAGCCACACTGTTCTTTGAAGTTTACTTGTTTTTGCAGATAAAAACTAATTTTACTACTGCACTGGAAGCTGACACCTCCTTTTAGTTTTAAAGAGCCTGCAGTTTGAGTAGTTTTAAGTGTTAGCACACAGTCAAAAAATCTCTAAAACCAATATTAAAATATTATCATTAATCAATTATTTAGAATTAGCAATTAGAAAAAGCTAACCAACATTGATAAGCAGTCTTTGATCTGTAAGGGAAAGGATCAAAACACTATGCAACTCTGTTAGAATATATAAAACCACAATAATACAAAAGTGTCTCTTCACTAAGTGTGGTCCCTCTGAAATTCAGTTTAAATGTGTAGAATTATCTTTTTAAATAACATGTTTTAGTTGATTAGCCTGATGATTACTTTGCACACATAACAAATTTGAATCTGTTAAAAAGACAAAAGAATGAACGATAAAATGCCTTTTCACTCAGTTTCCAATAAATCAATGCTGGTAAATTCTATGCAGAATTAGGCAAAATATTTATTACTTTCTCGGACATCCTAGAAACACTGAAAGCATTGTCTACAACATCCAGTATGCAAAGGAAGCATACACTGAACATTCATAAATGCTGAGATAAGGTGTTTTTTAAAATAAGTCAAATCACTGATCACTATTTGAGCTTTACTCTGAAAATTCTTTCAACAAAAATCCACACTCAAATATTCTGACAGTTGTACTGAAGTTTATTTGCCCCAACTCTCACAGAATTGTCTTTTCAAAGTTTTATTTGGGACAGAAAACGCCCTCCACTCTGCTTTATAAAGCTTAGTTTCCTTTACTGGGTCCTCCCTTTTTACATCCTCAGTTCATGTATCTATGATTCTTCCAATTATTTTCACTTCCTTCTTACGAGGAAGAGGATATCTTTGGTCTTAGTACAAAACAGTGTGTTGTCACTCTCTCAGTACTACTGCCTACATTCATTCACTACAACGGTAAGACAGAAAACAAAAATTGCAGCACCCTAAGGGTACTGAGAGGCTATACAGTGCATCAGGATCACACCTTTATGAATTTGGATTCAGAAGACAAAAAAGGGTAATACTACCTGGTTAAAAAGGTTTCACCTTTATTGTAACATGAAAATCATTCGAACATGACTGGAAAAGATTCTGAATCAATTTCCTTCAGAATTAAAATTGGGTGTATAGATTAGTTATAATCTAGCTAAATTCTTTCAATTAGCGAGAACAACCCTTGGACCGGTTAAGTCTTGGTGGCCTAAAGCCTGAATGGGACACAGACAGAACTGTCACTTTCATACTGGATCTGTGAAAAATCCTAAAATGGCAACATTCTAACTTTTTAAATAACGTGTTTCAGTTGATTAGCCAGATGATTACTCTTGAGTCCTGCTCAGGAGTCTATGCAATGAACATCAGACAGAAATTGTTACTCAAACTAACAAAGGAAATTCTCTTCCCACAGAGATAAGACATAATGAAATGAGACAGTTGGAGAGCCTTGGTATTTTCCAAGACTTTTCACAAGTCAAACTCAGTCTGAGGGTGAAAAGACTCGGATGAAGATCACATAAACCAAGACTACCTGATCCATTTGGGTGCTATTAACTTCCCTAACTTTGTTTTTCTTAAGGTCTGGTGAGAAAAGAATGTACAAAATATTCTGTCTATATGAAGAATAAGAAGAGAACTTGAGCCCATGTTTTTGGATTCACTGTTACACTGTCCTATCTGAAACCTAGATACACACAGGTCTTTTAGTTATTTGCTTTTTAATATTATTTGTTACATAATCCCCAGAATTGGCTGGATTACAACCAGATAATTTCCTTGACTATATCTCAATCCATATCCTTCAGGACAGGCAGAACAGTTTTGGATTCTAGTTTTTGCTGGCACAATTAATGAAGGGGAAGATGTTTTTAACATCTTTTTGTCCTACTAAATTCTCTGTCAAGACAAGTACACTGAGATTACGCCTATATGGAACCCCGTATTCTGAGACAAAGGAGACGAGAGCAGACCGACAAACCGCTTAATAGCTCCAACATACTGACAGACATTTTTTTTTCTTCTTTAATAAACACTGTTTATAAGATTGTCTTGTTAGGAGAATGAATTTCTGAGCACAAATAAAAATGTGCAGTCTCAAGGAAGACAACATCATAGCTTGTCCTTTTGGTATTAGGATCCTTTAGATAGTTCTGTTTCAACTTTTGAAAAAAAAGCGCCTTTTGGAGTCAATGTCAGTTTTGACTGAAAGGTATTTAAAGACTCCACCATTAGCTAATAAAATTGACTGAAGAATTGAAAAGGTTCTCATTTCACGCTTATTACAACTAAGAGCAACTTTTATGTTGTTGTTGTTAAGATGGAAGCTTAAGTTTTACATGGATTTCAAGAATGGTTTTGAGTGCACACATCTTCATCATTTTAAAACCAATTCAGTATTTAGATAACTAGCCGCTGCAGTTGAAAGTGTAATATTCTGAACTGGAAGCGAGGTTAAAGACATCCTTCCTTCCACTGATCTGATCTTATAAATGAGACAAATCCACTTCTTTAATAAATAGTGGCACCATCTTTCCACTTATTCCACTTCCAATCATTAGGTGTAGATATCTTCAGATCTTTTCTCTTTCGGATTTTTTTTCTTTAGGTGAAATTCAACAGAAATAGTCTTCCAAATAGAAGACAGATCTATTCAAACTACATGCCAACTGTTATTTTGGTTTTCAGTGGAAAACTAAGTTCTATAACATTTGCCCAGAAGGTCGATTCCAGAATCTTTTTTCTAAATATTGCTTAAAATTCTGGGAATTTTCAGTTCAAGTAAATATTTTAAAAGGAAAAATTAGTTCAAGAAATTAATATTTATAAAATAATCAAAGAGCATCCATGTGCTGATGATCAGAAGAGAAGATAAATACAGAAATTTTTTCCAGGGAAAAAAAAAAAAACAACCCAAACAGAAAAAAAGAGACACTGTACGAAGTCCCAGATTGGTCATACATTTTGGTACTGGTCAATAAACTAGACCTCCATATATAAACAAAACATTCCATTCAACATTATGTCAACCTTTAACAAAAAGATCATCAATCAACTGCAAATGCATGTTCTATGCACCTGTAAAATCTGATGGACATTCTTCTAAGTTTTTATTTCAACACTGTGTCTGTCAGAATTACCCCCCGCTATAAACTTATTATTAATGTTGGGAGAAGTTTTCGAAATGTCACCAAAATGAATTAGTATCACACTGAGCCCAAGACTTAAGAGAGTCGCCATGTGCATTTATGTATTTTCCCTCCGGTAATACTGACACATTTATATCTTTTCCATGTCTGCTCTACGTCTGGTGGAACTGTGCAGTACGTGTCTCATTTATTTTGTTATACCATGATAACAAGTATAGAAATTTATTTGCACAAAGTTTGTTGAAAATTTGTTAGCAACAACGTCCACCCATAAGGTGCTCCAAATTAAAATGAAGCAAGCAAAAAGTTTTTTGCTAATAGCATGACAAAGAGATAAAATACCTATTGCACTTATTTATAAGTGATGTTAGAACCTGATTGTGTTTCATGTTCCATAGGATGCTGTGGCTGACAAAAACGACTCTTCTTCATAGTGGATAAAGGTATAATAAGATTAAAAAGCTGTAAACCAAAGCTAGACAAATTAAAACTAGAAATAACATACTTCTTAACAGCAATATTAGTTAGCCTTTAGATCAATTTCCTAAGTGCTTGTGGATTCTTTGTCACTAGGATATATGCTTTAAAAAAAAAAAAATAGAGCTAAGTAAGGGAAGACATGCAGTGCTTGTTACATCATTGAACCTTACCACAAAATAGTGCTTTCCTAATTTGCAATAATTTAATTTATATTCAGTTTACTGTTTATGAACTTAATGCTTGACAGCAAGCTATAACATACTACAATAGGAACACACTCTCACTTATTTAGTTATCAGGTGGTAAGAAAGGTACAAGTTTCAGGGTGGGACAGGCAATGGTGTTTCAAAGAAAAGAGGCTATTTTCTATTTATAGTTCAACTTCAAACAGCATATATAAGCATGATTTTGAGATCTATCGTCTTGACTTCAGTCTGTCCACTACATAAATAGAGGGAGGCACAGGACTTAATCTCTAAAGATTTTACAATATTCTTCAGAAATCATACATTTTGGTATATTCGTCTGACTTCCTGAAACAAAAGCTGTACTTCTCAACTTCCTCTTCACATACACGATGTAAAAAATGCATTCGCCAAGTGCATCAATTAACTGTGTCTGATTTCCTGTAATCTAGCTAGATTTCCTATTTATGTTTTCCCTTACATCACTAATTCAATAATCTACTCTGGCACACTTTAACCATCTACAATTTCCGAGTCCTCGCTTTGTAACGTAAAAGGCCCTC
Organism: Vanellus vanellus; assembly: GCF_965231255.1. NCBI lineage: Eukaryota > Metazoa > Chordata > Aves > Charadriiformes > Charadriidae > Vanellus > Vanellus vanellus. Next base: position 44,354,063 of record NC_138911.1, read on the forward strand.
ATTATGAAGAAAGTAAAATCCTGAAGAAATGAATGGTGACACAGGTCACAGTTCTACTAATTTTATTTAAATGTCTGTAAATGTTTTATTAAAAAGTCAGTAAAAGTCATTAAAGGTCATAACATCTGACCCTCATTCAGATTTCACTTGAGCAAAATTCCAGCCTCTATAGGCTTAAGGACATTTTGCCCAAAGAAAACCTTACTGTAGTTTATTATTTGTCCGGAAGTAAAGAATAGTCACTTACTGGTAGTAAGGACACAGACAATAAATGGATACATTACGTAAATTTTAAAAGCAGAAAACAAGACTTTCGCAAAGCAAGTTTTATGACTTGCGTGGTTTAGGAATTCTTTGCTGGCTCCTGGAATTGTTTCACTTGGACTAGGTGTTAGATTTCTCTCTACAGCTGTGTGAATCCTGCAGGGTTCGGTTCACAAAATGAACCCCTGCAGTTTGATTCAGAAGGTTTGGAAAGGAACCAATATTTCTTTGTTCACTTACAGATTCAAGCATTTGGTCATCTCTTGAATGTTTAGCACCTTTACGTTAAAAGATTAATCCCCTCATCACTAATGAATGAATGCTAGGCAGCCCCAGGACGCCGTGCCTACGCGTACAAGGATGTAATTCACACAGCTCCACAGTCCTTGAGTCCCTTGAGAATCTGACTATAAGCAGGAGGAACAGGAGAGTTTTCCTGCTCGCATTTTACTCCAGGGAAGTCAAAAAACCCCAAAAGCTTCCGGATCTGGAAAGTAAGGTGGCAAATGCTAAACAGACCCCATATCAAGCCATTTAAAAAGACCAGTAACAGAGAAACCACCAACTGGTAACCTGGATAACTTCACTCAAGGAGCGTGACTCTGAATTACGTTCTGACGAGGCTGGGAATTAACGACTAACCTGAAGTCCTGTAGATTCACAGAGTTACTCTTTAAAAAAGGTAAAAGAAATCATTACAGCATTTCAGGATGAATCCAGACGGTTGCCTACAGAAAGAAGATTGCAGGACAGTCGCAATGCAAATGGTCACAACCTTCATAAGCACAGACTAAGATTCTTTAAAGCATCACATCCGAAGTAAGCTACAATTAAGTTATTTGATACGAATAATTTGTACATCTTTTCCATGCTTCCCACTTCACTTCTTTGCTTTGGCCTGCATCCTGATTTTTCTTTTTTTAGGCAGTAAAAACCTCGCAAAATGTCTCCCGTCCATAAAGTTATTATTTCTTTTTCCTCGGTTTTGTCTACAAGCGTAGCCATCTGTGGCTATCAAACACTGCATTAAACAGAAATTTACATCTTGCATTTGTGCCTTCTTTCAGTCTCTAGCCTCTCACAGCATCAAATGAGACGGGAGGTATTAGGTTACACTAGCAAATCATTTGTCCACTACCTCTACAGCTAAGCTATCATTTATACTAGCAGAGTTCTATATTGTATTACTCACATGCTGTGCTGGCTTCTAGCATTTCTACAAAAATGGCTGAGAAATTAAAGTAAGTGATTGAAACTCATCACCTTGCATGGAAGGGGCTGGTGTTAATCCAAGGGTGAATCATCTCATGTCCTCTCCCTGGTGTGACTGCAATGGCTATACCTTTGTTGACGATTACGCGCGATATTACAGAAGAAGGGTGAATGTGAAGATTTCTGAGAAAATTAGTATGAAAATCTTGATGAGGTTGGGGAAGAAAATTGTGAACAGCAACAAACAGGAAAGTTGAAGAAGGACATAACTACTAAAAAACCAAAACGTCTGTGGAAACCTCCTCCCTCTTCTTCACTAGGGAAGAAGAAATGAGGGGTTCCCAAATTGAAGAGTTTCTAACTCTCCAAGAGGTTTTAATTTTAGGGATGGGACTCATTTAAAATTTTTAAAACTCATTTTCTTTTCTGTAGCGAAAGCTTTTCACTGCAGTAGCTCATTCAACCGATTAACATTCAGACCAAATTATTATAATGTGATCTACGGGATCCTGCTTTTGAAAACTACTTGTACACTCGATGTTTTGTAGAACACGGTAATAAAAACAAACCCTTTGCCTGTGAAACTAATGTTATGCCTAGCATTTGCTACGAGTCAGGCAGGAGCAAGGTCTGCGTTCTTCACTCTTATACTGTTGGAGACCGGCTTCCCTGGAAAGGAAAGGGTAAAGGGGAGGTATGGATATCTTCAAATGGAAAGAGGATGAGGAGCAAAACTTTACTGCTGAAGGCCCAGAAGACTGGAATCATCACTGAAAAAATTCACCATCTGCACTGCCAAAGTTCTTTGAATCAATCCTTTTGTCTTATGTTTCTATTTTAATTAGTTATTTCACACTTTTGTTTAATGTGTTTGAACGGTAATAGGTTTTGTGTACTCCCACTGTATAAAACACTGATCATCGCATATCCTTTATGTCTATGTGCTTGACTGATACTTAATATGGTCAATTTGTATCAAGGCAGCTCAAAGCCTTCCAGGCACTGAGAACAGTGATAACAGTACAAAGTAAGTGTTAATTTATGAGCTGTTCTCTCTGCTTAATATAAAAGGGTGGAATGCTTTTAAATCAGTGTTCTACAGGCTGAAAATTAATCTCCTTGTATAAGATGTCTGAATGAGGTAACACACAGCCAAGAAAAGCCGCATTTTAAAAGCAGAATCAGTAGTTTGAATGTTTGATAAAAATCTTTAAGCTGATAGTTCATTGGAAGTAGTTTTCCTAATCAGAAAAGAATGCTGTATTAAATCACCATATTTTGACACAGTTTCTGGAAGCATATGTGTTGCAGATTCTCTACTAATTTGGAAGGCAGCAAGCCTCTATGGATAGGAAAGCACACAAAGCACATCTGGGAATGCAGAAGAAGTCCTGTCTATGCTTCCATGAAGCATGAATGCTGGCATGAAGCCAGAATTAGGATGGAGTTTAGGTGTTAGATCTAGAAATGATTCAGCACATATGGCCACTACAACCAGTATTCTTTAAAAAGATTATATTTTATCAATTACATATACCAGTGCTGCAAATCTATAAATCTGGCCAGAATTCTGCTTCTGTTCAGGTCTGAGCATGAGAGATGACCACAAGAAGCATGCAGAGTTGCAGTTTCTGCTCTCATATAATAGCAGGAAAAGGAAGAAAGGTGGTGGGTGAAAAAGAGAATATGCCTCTTAAAAGCAATTTTGTATGTGAAATGCATCTATGATTTTGCAATAATGACATGTGGATGGTTATATTATCATGTCACCGGAAAAAGGAGCATTGTTTGGGCCCCCTAATTGAGCCTTCCATGTTGTAAACTATTTGGATTTCCTTCCAATTTAAGTATCATTTGAACTTCTTGAGTTTCAGTGCACGTTTTAAGGAACGACTGCAAAAGTTTCAAACCACTGATACACTCTGATCTTTAAATTTAGCTATACACAGGCTTAGTCTGCAACTGCACACACTAGAATAAAGGCAGTAAACTTGCTGAGGGTCAGTGCATGAAATAAGGCTGAGGACAGCATTTGTCACTCCTCCTTCCCCATCTGCATAACCTTATCACATTGTGGGCTCATTCAGGTTGTTAAACCATACAATTATAAGAATGGCTCTACTGGGTCAGATCACAGCTCTATCTAGCCCAGTACCCAACAGCAGATGTTTGAGGGGTTTAAGAACAGAGTGAGCAGAGTTATACCCTTACAGCTGAGGGATTCCCCACACCAGAGGTAGTTCCTTCTGTATTTCATATTCCTCAGGATTTCTTTACAAACCTAAAGAGTCCTGACTTGGTTAAATCTTCTGTGTATGAGTACTGCTTCACGGTGAGCCTTGCCACCACTATCAGAATCTGGCCAAGCTCTAACACATCTTTACAGAGACAGAGGGTGACTGTATCTGCATATGGTCTTCAGAATACGGTAACACAACAGCTGTACAAAGAAACATAAATTTTGGTCTTTGTTTTGTTCTCTGTTCCCTTCCAAATAATTACTAACATTGGATTTGTTTTCTTTTGATTGATACTAAGCTAATCTTTTTGCAGGACTATTATTTCTATTTGTCTCTTTTGCTAAAGGAATATAATACAAATATTTCTACTTCTGTTTAGAAATATGTCTGTTATAAGCCCAAGATCTAACTACTGAGTGATAACAGACATCTCAAGGTCTGTCCTTTCATATGCAAAGCTAGGATTTCCCCCCCTCCCTCGCCAACTAATTTACACTAACCTACACTGATTTTATCTGAAATTCTATCACAAAACCATTCAACAGACTCTGTAAACTCCATTTGCAGTTCTCTATAGTTGCCTCTTGTTTTAATTTCCTTCTGTAACAGTATCATTCACAGACTATCACCTCCCTATTCCTCCCCTTTTTTGAGAAGACTAACTGGTGATCTCCATTTGCTGTGAAAATTGACCATCTACTTTTAGTTTCTGTTTCCTTTCATTCAGTTATTTATCCAATGCCAATAATGTTTTCCTTACCCTATGACAGTTTCTTAAATAACCTTTGGAGAGGACCCTCATCAAAAGTCTCTTGAAAATCCAACTAGACTACATGCTTTGTACACTTTTCTTTTGACTCCCTCTGAACTCCCATAATTTGACTTCCCTTTGCTATGGCCAGTTTGACTCTGCCCGTATGCTTATTAATTCTAGACTTGATTCTAGTTCTTGCTAATCTGCATAGCACAGATACCAAATTACTTCCTCTGTAGTTCCCTGGATATTTCCTGAACACATTTTAAAACAGTGTCAGGAAAAATTAATCTTACAAACCAACAGAATAGTTTTGCTCTGATTTTGCTCTCTGAACTGGTTCACAACGGAACCCTGTGGGTCCCCTCGCTGTCAGTCAGGTAAGCTCCACAGCTAAAGAACAAATCTAAGGACGGAAAAGGAACGAGACCATCCTTTCCCACAATAGCTAGCTGTTGGTCAGCTGAGGCCCAATACTATGTAAATTGTTTAAGTAACTTGGCTGATTTTCAGCAAAGAGCACCGGGGAATGTACAGGTGAGCTGCCATGCAGGGAGTCTGTCCGATGGGAACCTCACGCAAACAGCAAAAATATCTCAAAGTGGCATAACTGAATGCAAAATACAGTTTAGTCTAAACCTAGTTCTATTTGCAAAATTACTTTTATGGGTTGGGATAGATGCTACCGAGGTGGATTTTTGTAACAGTCGCTAGTTATTCACCATAAATGTAAAAGGAGTCATTAAGTTCTTTTAAGTAACTAGACAGATGCAACGAAAGCATCCTTCACCCCAGACACAAGCACATACAAACAAATGTGGGTAGAGATGTTTGGCCGCCAATAAAAGAAGTGGCAAAACCCCCAGAAAATCTCATGATGAAAGCAACAAAGTAGTGCTGAACACAAAAGGGTGTTTTGTGATCCTGGGGTTTCAGGTTTAGCAGTTTCTGTTCTCACTGGTACGGCTGTACAAATTGCTGTACTAACACAAGTGAAGAGGAAAGGGCGACACAAAAGGCAATTTTTCTTCCTGCCAATAACGCATTGGAAAAATGCATGGAGAAGCTGAAGGAGTTATACAGAGAAGCAACAAATAAGATATCATATGTGGACTATAGGGAGGATATGCAGAACTGGGAAAAAAAACCCAAACCCCGAAATGTCTAACTTCTGTACCTGGCACAACCTTAGAAATGAATAGTAAAGAATATCATGTCTGTCCACGTGCTACTAATTCTATAAAAGGAGGAGTCAACATGGCTTCCATAGAGGGAAGTTGTATCTGACATGGCTACCCCAAATAATGCCTGTTGTCAGTCAGCAAGTAAATGAGATGAAACTGATTGATAGAGATGGGGGGCGGGAAGCCCATTACGTGACAGGCAGAAGCTGGGAAAATATACTGGAAGAAGTATAAGTCTTTACTTGCTCTGTTCTGATCTGATTTTCCTAACCATTTACTCATAGCCATTGCCAGAGGGAGCTCACTGGACATTTGCTCTGAGCCAGTGCGCGCATTCCTATCTCATCCTGTTCTCACAGAATTTATTGAAGCTGAACAGTTCTGAGGCTTCCACCCCTCTGCTAGATCTGGTTAAGATTGGCAAAAGAGAGAAAAAGTCATAAAGGGGAGGGAGCAAAAAACAGCGAGACACACACAGCAGGACTACGTGACCCTCCTTTTTTCACATTCCTAAACAATTCCAGCAAAAGCTTCTGCTGAAGACTTGACCACGGTTTTTATCTTGAAATATTCAGAATTTAAAAGGGCATTTTTCATTGTCTCCAAACATATTTTGATTTAATAATAAAAATCAGATGGAAAGCATTTTTCTCTTTTAGCAATATGTTCTGTTTCCTGTGATATATACAAAATTAAAGATCCCAAACCAACACAATTACAATGTCTTTGCTGATACATCAATATTTACATTTCCCTATTTTAAGTATGGAAGAGAAGATAAGTATCTTAATTAGGGTCATCAAGTAGTTTGGCTCCTAAGATGTATTATCTTAGCTGATCTCATGTAGATTTCTGCTACAGTTTCACATATTTTTTGAAAAGCATTTATCTTGCTAAAGAACATTGCTATTAAAAAGCAAGGAATTTACCCTACCCTAAATTAAGTGTACTCTGATTTAATATGTTAAAATTAGATACCATGACATATGCAAACACAGACTTTTACATATGAATACTACGAAAATCAAAACTGTTCTAAGCTCTGCTGTTGACTTATAGTAGAGTAAGAAGTTAAGTTTCAACTAAGCACACCAAAACTTTGGAGAAATGAATTTCCAATTCTGAGCCTTGCAGCTTGAACCTATTTCTAGTAAGAATTTATTGCTGTTTTGAATTGTAAATGGATATTTATAATGTAAATAGTACCATCTGTAAATAATGGCATTCAAACACCTATCACAGATGAAAATAAATTCCTTTTAGCATCATTTTCGGAAAACCCTTTCTAGAGATTCATAACACTATTTAAGATAGAAGTGTAATCAGTGTGATGAAAGCGACTGAGTCTGGGTAAGAAGTCACAGGGAAAACCTCTGTGGCACAGGAAGTCCTTTCACTTTTCAGAACGTCATCCATCATGCTGGGGAAACGGCAGGAAAGTAACCTACTACTTCTTAATAGGCTTCTGCATAGCGAGTTGCTTTGAAGCAGCAGCTGCCCACAGTAAATTTCGCTGACCCTTAGAGCCTTTCTCCAAGTTTTCCAACTGTTTTGTCTCCTGAGTTACAACTCAGCGTTAGGTCCAAGTCACCAGCACCTGACAAAACTTAGAAGCTCCAACAATGTGAGAATGTAAAGCTTTCAGGGATGTTGTCTTTTCCATACAGCACCAGCAGAGAGACCCGACGCCATTACATTTACCAATAGAGAAACTTTTCTCCCTCTGAGACAAGAACTATTTTAGAGGATGGCATTACACTAGGCACGTGCACTATTACAGAATGTAAGATAAACAAAATGTTAGATCCCTGGCACAGGAATTAGCAAGCTATTGTGATACCAAGTGCTATATCTTATTCATTAAATCTTAAACATGTAATAGTTTAAATCTGCTGTTTGCACCGAAGTGGTGAAATTAAATATTAACCCACAATTACAGAGAACAGCAGAGTACGACACTCTAACACTGTCCTACAGAAATCAATTAATTAAGCCTTATGATACTTACTTATTCATATCCTGCTAATCAAATACAATCCTGCGTTTTTTGTTCCAACATCTGTGGACTCAGTGACAGAAAATTACTTGTTCTGCTTAACTTCCTTCTTAAACCATTCCTTCTCACCAGAGTTTGTGAAACAGAAGACATTATACCGCTCTCCTTCAAACAAATCCTATCATCGTCTTCTCTAGTCCCTGCTGACACCAGGTGTCACGTTTCTTCTTCCCGCTCCTTATCTGTTTCCTTTGGATTGCCCTCCTCTTCTTACTTTTCCCAATGCTGCTCATATGTTCCCATCCTCTTTTGTCTTCCCCTCCCAATAGCATTCTGTTACGGGTTCTGTGCATGCCATACTACTACTATATAAGCATATATCTTTCACAGTACCACAGTCCTTCCTTGTAGAATGAATAAATCACCACAAAATGAAAAGATTGAGGATTTCTGAAAAGGTCCACTTCTTTTCTGGGAATTTTGAAAACTAGGATATTAGTAACTTTTCCCATTTTCCTGTACCTCTGATTTCTTACTTGATTTTCAAATGGACTATCTAGAGAATAAAAGTTTCATTTAGCTTCAACAGTGGTGAGTAATCTAGCCTGATATAAATGCTTGGCATGCTTATGTTAGTCTTGGAGCTCCAGCTATTCTGTTAATGTTCAAGGTTAGGTCTTCTGTACTGAACACTGCTAGATTTGTGTTAAACACCAAAAATAGAACATTAGCACACTAAGAGACTATAGCACGATCACCACTTGTCCTTTACTCTTCCACATAATAAATGGATTGTGAATGTCCTTTTAGTTCCTTATATGAATAAAACATGGCAGTGGGTCACATAATGGCAGAAAGAATATTCATTCCAAGATCATCTGTCCCCAAATAACAAGTGGGTGGGATAGCAGAAGAATATTTGCCTTTCGTGGAAATTTGCCTGGGTGGTTAGCTTACTTTGCAGTGCTTACTTTATTGCCTGTATTATGAATATATATATCGCGTGGGATTTATGAAGAGAATTCTGAGTTGAACGAATGCTTCCAAAGTCATATAATTTGCAAATTGTTAGAACAGTCTTCTTACTTGGATCAAATAGTCCTTGAATACTTCATTTGCTTTCAATGGCCACTGACCCAAGCACTAAAAGTTTAATTTACAATAAAAGGGGGAGGAAGAAAATACACAACTTTATAGAACCATGGGGGGGAGAATGTGTGTCATCACAGTCAAACTTTGAGGAGAGCTATGGATCCTTAAATTTCCTTTCTAATAAAAGAACCAAAAAGAGAATTCTTGAGGAAAATAATTGAAGAAGAAGAATGGTCTCCATCTGGGTGAAGAGACAAAATATATATGAACTCAGTTTAGATGGCGTCCCAGAATGAAACAATCCTACTTTGCAAAGGAAAGATGAACTTTAGAAATCAATTTTGAAATCACATTCAAGGGGTGAAGTGCTAGCAAGCAGCTCACGCAGTTCTCACCAAGTGTGGTTTGAGTAAAAAAGCAAGTTTAGTTTTGAATGACAATACTAAGAAGACTGAATGTCACTCAATCAAATCTTTGGCTCCTTCAGTTAAGACACACGTCAGAGAAATCATAAGCAGAAACTAGCAAAACACTGGCAAGTAAAAATACATTTCATAGTATTCTCTGTTTTGTAACTTTGATTCCAATTTTAAAGTTGAAAATATAATCTCCTCTTTTGTTGAAATCCTCTCTATTATTTTTTTTTCGCTTTACCTTTTAAAACACGTCTAGTGTCCAGAATGAAATGAGGTGAATCTGACATATGGAGATCCTATGGAGAAAAAAAATCCAAAAATCCCAGTATTACTGAAATTTAGTGCAGAATTACAATTTGCTTCTCGTCAAGCTGCAAATGGCATTTTGAGGACTGGTACAAGAATCAGACCTTGTAGCTGGCAGATATAAGTAAAGTCCCTTTTGGTGAGAATCAAAGAATAACGTAAGACCCTACAATTTTTGGTTAACACCATTTTGTTACAGCAGCTCTGAAAACTACCATAATATAAACTATGTTATTATATATCTTCCAACTAGTGTGATATCCTTAGCTCCATGCACTACTTCAGTCCTCCTGTTTTTTCGGCCAGGGTAGTTTTAACCTGGTTGCATCCTCTGATGCAAGTCTGGAGTGAACCCACACAAATCCTCCTTCTTCCAGGAATGGAGGTGGCAGGAAGGGAGGAATGCACAGCTGTGAGCAAAACCATTTCTTTAGCAGCAAATTCTAGACCATTGTCTAAAAGCAAACAAACAAAAATCCAATTTAAGTGCACTGACAATTCCGCCTTTTGCATTGGTCTTTAGGCCATGCCCCTCAGCGGACACAGTTACCAAACCTTTCTTCCTATGGTACCAACAGGAAAAAGCCATAGAATAGCTCTCTATGAAGGTGACAGTAGCTAAGTATTCCAGAACAGGTTGCAAGACTTCGTTGTCCAACAAAAATGAAAGGTCCTGGGATATAAAAATTATATAGTGAAGGCTGCAAACAGATTTGAAACTAGATTTTTAACTGGTGGAGCCAATTAACTTTGCTAGGATGGACCTGTTTTTCATGGCACCAAAAAAAAATACATTCAGCTTATTCACGTCTTTCTGGAGTGTTCTTCTTGAGTAATTTTTACATGGCTAACGCAAGTTTCCTTTCTTGATACCTTCCAATTTTCCAACAATTTTAGGTTGTGGATGAAATGTCTTTTTTTTTTTTATCCCCAGGTTTATTTTTTAATTGTGTTTATTATTCAATTAAATGAGGCTCAAATAAACTCTATCTATTTCATGTCCATCTGTAAATTTATCTCAATAGGGAAATCAACCTATTATAAAAAAATAGAGTTGCCAGTTTCTGGAGAACAGAAAGATACAAAAGCCATTTGCAACTGTGTGTAGAAAATATGTTTGCCTTTTCTTATTTCTTGGTTTCAATTATAATGTCAAGTTATATGAGATGTTTAATATAGGATGTCAAGTTCCAGTAAAAATCACAGAACATTCAAGGCCAATGTTTTGTGCATTTTATCACTTACATAAATAGATTGTTTCTTTTAGAGGAGTTTTAAAATTAATTTTTGAAAACAAACAAACAAAAAAAAAACCCTGACAAAGTGATCTTGAAGTTCTAAAGAATACACAGCAATCAGGAACCAATTTAATATTTAGAACAGAAATTAACATTACTGAAATATGGTATTATATAAAACTAAATATTAAAGAAAAAAAATTGGAGACAAAATCTTTGTAAGAAAATTATTTGTATGCACTGCTTAGGAAAATTCGGGTTTAAACTGAAATAAAAAAAATTATGTCAGTATAGCATAAATAAGCGGAGGCTGAAGCATGAGGTACAATTAAATTTAATGAGTTTAGATGAGCTGAAAATAGAATGCTGTGCAAACACACAGAGTTTTTGATACAGAAATCCTGCCGACCTCTACCTAAAATGACCAAATATAACTTAGCATAATTTAGAAACAAGATAAAATCACCCATACTCTACTTTCCATTAACAGCCTTCCAACTCTGAAGGGACTGAGTGCTCAAAGGCTCCACCTTAAGCTTCCAGGGTTGTTATGGGGAGTGACATTCCTAACTCCCCATCAGGCTGACAATAAACTCGACTGAATTGCCCCCAGAGACTGCTCCTATTTCTGTTACCGTGCTTCTACTCCTATTACTGTCTTACCTGTATCACACAAATTTTACTGCAGCCTCCCTTCTGTACAAACTGAGCTTATTTTTATGTCATATTTTCATCTCCTGAATGTAAACTTAATTTCTCACACTGTTGCCTATTAACAAGAGCAACCTGATCACTCTGTACGGTAAGATTTGACCAGAATACCTAAGAAATTCATATAAATGTATCAGGGTGATAAAACATGAATGTGTGTGTTGCAAAGGGGGTTCAGTTAAAATATGAATTAACACTAAATAAAATGACAAAAAAGAGCCTACAAAATTACTTAAACATTTCAAATTTCATACACACTTAAGTGCATTAATTGTCTGAATGTCAAAATTTAAGTAAAAAGGAAGAGCCTTAATTAGAAACCAAGAAATTGCCTTGAGAAATAAAGCCGCCTTCAAAAAAAAGTATCAAAGGAGATGTATATAAAGTTCCCAACTCACTATATACAGAGGCTGAACCACAGAAAAATCAAAGCTGAAGAGTAGCATGAGCCTTCCATTTCCCTAAAATTTGCATATGAATAGAGAAAAAGAACTGGTAATGATGATATGGCACTAATTATAAAGTGCACTGAGAAGGGCAGAGAAAAAAACCCGAAGATTGTGACACCTAGTAGGAGTTAGGGTCACAAAAAGAAAAAAAAAGCTAAAATAGAAAGTTGAAGAGAAAACATCTGCAAGTAGTGCTACTGTTGAGAGAAAAGGGAGAAGCAAATGCTCATGTGCACCATTACAAAGCAGCCTGAAACTTAAACCAACACCATTGGTATGGGATTTTTCTTGCAAGATCAAAAGGAAGCAGCAATGCCATCTGCTGTTTGCTTTGAAAAATTGTAAGAGCAGATGTTTCTATGTGTGGACCCTCCATCCCTTCTACTAAGAAACTACTTGAAAAATAACCATGAAATAACATGGGGAAAACATCTGCATGGTATACAGCAGACCACCAGTAGTGAAGCACAGGAAAGCCAAGAGAGGAGGAGAGAAAAGGCTGGAGCAATTCAAGCACGTCTAAGACTAGGTCAGAGACAGGCACCCCGTTGCGTGGCATAACCTCCATATGTATACATATGTATAACCACTCACTGGTTGTCTTTCCTTTCGTTACTCAGCAGGAGGAAGCCAGATTTCTCACCCATCGAACCTATGTCAGGCAAGACACTCTGCGTGTGTAGTTAAGCCAAACACCACAAAGAATGTGCTAAAGAACCTGTATGGCAAGGCACAAGAATGACTTACTCCTTCCTCTCCCTTTCTAGATGCTTATATCCCACCCAGCACAATAAAACCACAGTAGTGTATTTATCATTATGGATAAAGAAATTACGTGCTTTCCGTATTTCAAGAACTGCTTTTATTTCAAAACTGTGAAATCTTCAACAATTTATATGGAACCTTCTATGTATCCTGACAAATCTTTCAACAATACAAGTACAGCGCAACCAGAGGCACCAAGATGTTATGGTACCATCTAAATCCTATAGGAGACAGACAGAAAGAAGATACAAGGGGCACTGTCTTACGCATATCCTGGAAGTCTTAAAGGGGGCACATTTACCAGTCCTACAGTACTTTTAGAGATGATCACAAAATATATTACCAACAAAGAGACTAACTTAAAAATACATATCATAACAAAAGACATTCTAGACAGTTGTGAGATTAGAGAATTAGTTTGCCTGAATTTTAAAAAAAATCATGGCAGAACATTTTAAAGGACTGATAGATTTGTACAGCATGTGAATTTAGTGAAGAAATTATACACTATCACAAAACATCCTGGCTTGCATCAGGAATAGTGTGGACAGCAGGACTAGGAAAGTGGTTGTCCCCCTTTACTCGGCACTGGTGAGGCACCACCTCAAATACTGTGTTCAGTTTTCGGCCCCTCACTACAAGAAAGACATTGAGATTCCGGAGTGTGTCCAGAGAAGAGCTACAAAGCTGGTGAGAGGTCTAGAGCACAGGTCCTGTGGAGAGCAGCTGAGGGAACTGGGGCTGTTTAGCCTGGAGAAAAGGAGGCTGAGGGGAGACCTTATTGCTCTCTACAACTGCCTGAAAGAAGGTTGTAGCGAGGTGGGGGTCAGTCTCTTCTCCCAAGTAACAGGCTATAGGACAAGAAGAAATGGCCTCAAGTTGCGCCAGGGGAGGTTTAGACTGGGTATTAGGAAATATTTCTTCACAGAAAGGGTTATCAAACATTGGAACAGGCTGCCCACGGAAGTGGTTGAATCACCATCCCTGGAGGTATTTAAGACATGTAGATGTTAGTGCTGAGGGACATGGTTTAGTGGTAATGTGGCAGTGTTAGGTTAATGGTTGGACTTGATGATCTTAAAGGTCCCTTCCAACCTAGACAATTCTACGATGCTATGAAAGTTCTGAAAGAAGTATGAGGGTAGATGATAAGCATCATCTCAAAACGTCTGAAAAAACAAACTCTTTTTCTGCTGGTCCACTTCTTAATGTGTACCACTGACAGATCCCTTAAGTTATTACAAAGACAGCGTGGATATATACTTGTTAAAAACAAAGACTTCCTTCATTTTTTAATTTGAAATGGCAGCCATCAGGATTGCTTGATTTCACTATCGAGATGGTCAGCCATTTAGCTGTTCTCCAGATTGAACAGGGATGGACAGCTCTGGTCATCTCAGACTGGAGACCTACCAGCCCCTGTTCCATGGTGTGGCCTTTTAAGATTCCAAGAACACACTATTGCATCCTTGGGGCAAAGTCACTGGATGTGACTGATGCCACAAGACGTTCCAGGTTGAACTTCTCTTCCTATCATGGCCTGGGAGCCTTCTGGTGCAAGTTACACAAAACTCTTCCCTTTCCCTACCACCCTGGAGAAAATACCAAGTATGTAAGGCAACATTATCCCAAGAAAGACAAAAATCCTAAAAAGACTGAAGGACCTGGATGGTGAATGCTTCCATTCCAAACAGTAAACCGCACACACACACACCCACACCCACCCCCCCACCCCCCTCACCCCCCCCCCCCAATATGGGAGATGCTAGTACTTAACTACAGATAGTCTAAATTAAACCATCTACAAAAAAAGAGCACAAAACTACAGAAATTTATAAAGAATAAGCCCGACTGAGCTAGATCAGACGAATGCAAGGAGGGATGTAGTGGGCTGAAATGTATGAGATGAAACCTAGGTGATTTGGCACCAATAAAAAGACTGGATTTGGGAAACTATAATTTTTTTAGTACTCTATAGGACAGTCAATACAGGAGAGTCAATACAGGACAGTCCTTTTTAGGATGATCTTCAAAATACTCTATCTAGTATGCAAGACTTCAGGAGGAAAACAGGTCAGGCCTTATGCAACATGGAAGTATAGAAGGGGTGAAATGCTGCTACACAATCTTTCAATACTTTATGATGACAGAATCACAGAATAGTTGAAGTTGGAAGGGAACTGTGAAGATCATCTGGTCAACCCCCCTGCTCAAGCAGGGCCACCTAACGCTGATTGTCCAGGACCACATCCAGATAGCTTATAAATATCCGCAAGGAGGGAGACTTCACAACCTCTCTGGGCAACCTGTGCCACTAGTCGATCACCCTCACAGTGAAAAAGTGTTTCCTGATGTTCAGAGGGAACCTCCTGTGTTTCAGTTTGTGCCCATTGCCTCTGGTCCTGTCACTGGGCACCACTGAAAAGAGCCTGGCACTGTCTTCTTTGCACCCACCCTCCCTTCAGATATTTGTGCATGTTGATAAGAACCTCCCAAGCCTTCTCTTCTCCAGCAGAACAGTCCCAGCTCTTTCAGCCTTTCCTCATATGAAAGATGCTCCAGTCCCTTCATCATCTTGATGGCCCCTTGCTGGACTCTCTGCATTATGTCCATGTCTCCCTTGCACTGAGGAGCCCAGAACTGGACCCAGCACTCCTGATGTGGACTCACCAGTGCTGAGTACAGGTCAAAAATCACCTCCCTTGACCTGCTGGCAACACTCCTCCCGATGCAGCCCAGGATACCATTAGCCTTCTGATGCAAATGGTCCAATTAGAAAATGCCTTAGATTTGTTCTGAGTGTGTTCTTCCATCAGTCTAGACTAATCATTCTCAGAAGGGTTTAAAACACTACATCTTGTACAGATACTCCTAACTTCTCGGGTACTTTAACCCATCTATTCTGAGTTTTTATAGGGTCATTCAAGTGGACTGTAATCCTTACACATACTGTTCTTTTTCTAATCTCTTGAAGTGATTGAGTAATGACTGACCTGAAGTAAGACTGAATAGCAGATGTGAATATGTCAAGATTACCTCTTATTTGACCACTTCTGTTTAATAAAAAAGAAAATAATATTGTTGGCAAGAATTATTATCTGAGAATTCTCCCTTTTATGATGTCCCACAAAATTTCTATGGGGGTGAACTATCTTTAGAACCTCACAATCCCTTTGAGTTGTTAAGAAAAGCATAAGCTTTTTGCAGTTTTTAAAATATATTTTTTCCTATTTAGCAATTTGCAGTTTGTGCAAATGCTTGCATTTGTCTTATAAACAACTGAGAAGTGGCACTACAACTACATTAGCATTGTCAGCTATGTAGTTCAGAACTTAGAGACACTTAAGTCTGGATTTGAACTTTGCAGAAGAAAATATACTCATTTTAAGGTACAGAAAACACAAAAGTGACTTTGAGAAGTCTGGAAATTAATTTGGCCGAGCTATGTTTCAGATGGCTACCATCTGCGAGTTTCTCAAAGACCAGACACAGATATGTGAGCTAGTCCTTCAAATTACAATAGAAGGCAGAGCAATATGTGCACACATGTATCTAGCCAACATGATAAATAAAAAATAATATACACTGATTTATCACATGATCATTTCTTCTTTCTGCCAATGCCTTTTGGTATCTTTTTCCCTTATTTTCCTGCTTGCTCTTTCTCTCTTTTCTTTCCATTCTCTATTCCTCCCTCCTTCTAGAGATCCAAAGAAAAATGAATCAGAATTACAGTAGGCCATAATAAACATTTGTGAGAAAGTGAGAATTTCTTATTTATATATCCAGAGCTTAGTCCTCTGACAGCTCAAAATACAAGCTCCTTCCTCAATCTTAGTCGAAGGTTGAATCATCACCCATAGATCAGAAATGAATGGATTGATTAGAGGCAGCAAGAAACAACAGTTTGCTTAGAAATATTTTAGGGCCATTTTTTCAAATTCTACAACATGTTCTGTAATCGGTGTCCAAAACCAGGTAAAAAACCTCAACAACAACTAATAATATCCTCTGAGACACCGACATGCTCAAAAATATTGTATCTGCCATCTAAATGAATGTTTTCCTGTGATTAAAAAGTATTCTGTCGAATTTTGCCAATCTATTTTTTCTAAAATAAGATGTCATTCATGGGCAAAACCAGATCTTTAAATTCACCACCAATATAATGCTTAAATGTAGTATTTTATTAGGAAATTATGGGTACGAGAGAACTTAAATGCACACAATATTTTTTTTTTTGTTTTCTGTAATTTTATCTAGATTTTCAGATAATAAAAAGGTACAGTATTATTTCTGTGAATGACCACAGCCTAACAGTATTTTGTATTGTATTATCAATTGCTTACATATACCCGTGCATTATATGCCCTATTAACAAAACTATATTAAGACTACAACAACAGGTTGTTCTGACACATTCATATAACTATATCTTTTACTGTAATTAAACATATTGAGTTTTCAATTCTTGGAGAAGTCCAGAGGACAGACTGCAGGCTGATTAGGAGCCTGGTTGACAGAGTCCCTTGGGAAGCAGTCCTGACGTGCAAAGGAGTCCAGGAAGGCTGGAAATTCTTCAAGAAAGAAATCTTCAAGGTGCAGGAGCAGGCCATCCCCGTGTGCCAAAAGATGATCTGGCAGGGAAGGAGACCAGCCTGGCTAAACCAAGAGCTTTGGCTGGAACTCAGGAAGAAAATGAAAGTTTATAGCCCATGGAAGAAGGGGCAGGCCACTCAAGAAGACTACAAAGATTTTTGAGGCTATGCAGGGAGAAAATTAGAAGGGCCAAAGCCCAGCTAGAGCTTAATCTGGCTACTGCCATAAAAGACAAAAAAAAACCATTTCTATAAGTACATTAACAACTAAAGGACTAAGGCGAACCTCCATCCTTTATTGGATGTGGGGAGGAAACACAGTGACCAAGGATGAGGAAAAGGCTTAATACCTTCTTTGTCTCAGTTTATAACAGTAAGACCAGTTGTTCTCTGGGTACCCAGCCCCCTGAGCTGGACAACATGGATGGGGAGCAGAATGAACCCCCCATAATCCAAGAGGAAATGCTTAGCGAGCTGCTACATCACTTAGACACACACAAGCCTATGTGGCCAGATGGGATCGACTCAAGGATACCGAGGAAGCTGGTGGAAGTGCTCACCAAGCCACTTCCCATCATTTGTCAGCAGTCCTGGCAAACTGTGGAGGTCCCAGTTGACTGGAAGCTACCAAATGTAACATCCATCTACAAGAAGGGCCCCAGGGAGGATCTGGGGTACTACAGGCAAGTCAGTCTGACCTTGGTGCCAGGAAAAGTTATGGAGCAGATCATATTGAGTGCCATCACATAGCACATATAAGACAACCAGGCAATTGGGCCCAGTCAGCATGGGTTCATGAAAGGCAGGTCCTGCTTGACTAATCTGATCTCCTTCTATGACAAGGTGACCCACTTAGTGGATGAGGGAAAAGATGTGGATGTTGTCTGAGCCTTTGACACCATTTCCCACAGCATTCTCCTGGAGAAACTGGCTGCTCATGGCTTGCATGGGTATATGCTTTGCTGGGTAAAAAACTGGCCCAAAGGGTGGTGGTGAATGGAGTTAAATCCAGTTGATGTCCGGTCACAGGTGGTGTCCCCCAGGGCTCGGGGCTGGGGCCTGGTCTCTTTAATATCTTTATCAATGATCTGGATCAAGGGATCGAATGCACCCTCAGTAAGTTCGCAGATGACACTAAGATAGACTGGCATGTTGATCTGCGTGAGAGTAGGATGGCTCTGCAGAGGGATCTGGACAGGCTGGACTAATGGGGTGAGGCCAATGGTATGAGGTTCACCAAGGCCAAGTGCAGGGTCCTGCACTTGGGTCACAACGACCACATGCAATGCTACAGGCTTGAGGCAGAGTGGCTGGAAAGCTGCCCAGCAGGAAAGGACCTGAGGGTGTTGATCAACAGCTGGCTGAATATGCGCCAGCAGTATGGCCAGGTGGCCAAGAAGGTCAACAGCATCCTGGCTTGTAACAGGAATAGTGTGGACAGTAGGACTAGAGAAGTGGTTGTCCCCCTTTACTCGGCACTGGTGAGGCACCACCTCAAATACTGTGTTCAGTTTTCGGCCCCTCACTACAAGAAAGATATTGAGATTCTGGAGCGTGTCCAGAGAAGGGCTACAAAGCTGGTGAGGGGTCTAGAGCACAAGTCTTATGAGGAGTGGCTGAGGGAACTGGAGTTGTTTAACCTGAAGAAAAGGAGGCTGAGGGGAGACCTTATTGCTCTCTACAGCTGTCTGAAAGGGGGTCGTAGCAAGGTAGGGGTCAGTCTCTTCTCCCAAGTAATAGGACGAGGAAATGGCCTCAAGTTGTGCCAGGGGAGGTTTAGACTGGGTATTAGGAAAAATTTCTTCACAGAAAGGGTTATCAAACATTGGAACAGGCTGCCCACGGAAGTGGTTGAATCACCATCCCTGGAGGTATTTAAAAGACATGTAGATGTAGTGCTGAGGGAAATGGTTAGGTTAATGGTTGGACTTGATCTTAAAGGTCTCTTCCAACCAAAATGATTCTACGCATCTATATCATGGCTCTTCCAGATTTATATACTACTTCCACTTGCAAGCCTGAAGTTGTCTCCATAGCATGCATTAGATTTGCTTCAGGTAGGTATAAGAGATGAAAAATTGATGCTTTGTTCCAGAAGATATTCTTATTGACAGAGTATCTCAAAAGGACAAAACTTTGTTTCAAGGGATTACAGCTGCAAACAATTATTGCCATTATCCTATCAGTGATTGCCTTTATCCTGTAGGGATGAAAAACATCTCTACAAGGGATTCTAGAAGTAGACACTTATCTGTTATCAAGAGAAGTGGAATAACTAATTTCCAAAACGTTTGCTCTCTATGTGACAGTCCCTAAGTACAAGTGAAAATGTTGCTGCCCCAAAACACAGGGGAAGAAGGGCAAATTTCAATACTACTTATTTCTAAAGCGAGACATTCATATTATACAACACCATTTGGCATCCATCTAATGCTTTTATTGCTTCAAATTCATACTTTCCACTTTTGATTCAAAACTTCAAGTAGGTCGAGGAATGACCATTTTCTTTTCCTGTGGCTTCTAAAGTAGCTATTTCTGTTCATGTTACAAATGTAGCATTTCTTGTTCACAATGGAACGTATTCAATAGGGATAGAAAAACATCTACTAAGATATTATTGCTGATGAGGAGTTCTGTGAAATTTATTGTTGGTGGCTTCACTTTCAAAGCTTATTCTGGCCCCCCATCCAATAGTTATCCAATTTAACATCAGTCTAAATATGCAATTTGTAATCAGTTTACATGTATACATTTCAGAACACTCTTTCTGTAAGTCTTGCTATATATATGCTAGCAGACCGTCTTTTCCTTCCAGTCACCTGGAGATCTACTGAGGCATAATGACAGTATACGTGTTTTAGAAGCTGGAAGCATCACTGGAAACAAAACACAAGTTGATTCCGATACAGACAAATTTTGCTGATATATGCAGTATTTGTGAAATATTCTATCTGCTCATCCCTATTGTCTATAAGAATTACTGCTACATAGGCTCAATCCTTCCCTGGACTCGGGGGGGAATTTCAAACTGTGAAGCAGCTGTCAATGCTTCAGAAAGAAACGCGAGCAGCCAGAATGAACAGTAGTGCTGTTGCTTGCTTGATCCTGCCATTGTGCAACAGCACTTGCCAGCTCTATAACAACATTACAAACGCACATTTAGAGCCCCCTAAATTGATTCAAATGGCTATTAGATTTAGCCACAACTTTTCTACTTGTAAATATTCCATGTTTTCAGTTTAAAAGCTTTTTGAAATTAAAGTCTCCCAAACTGCAGAAATAAACAAAATGTCAATGATGAATGTTTTCTTTCTAGTAATATCCCACTATCTTAAACAGCAAAGTTTCTTTTTAACTTCTTTGAAAATATGAAAAAATAAATTACAAATGAACAATTCCTCTCAAATTGTTTTTAAGGAGAATTCTTATTCTTCTGCATTACTTTTATCTTCACTAACTTATAAGTCAAAGAAAAGCAATGATTTTAAAGCACTAGTTTATCTCTTTATACTAGCCCAACTTGTATCTACAAAAAGAAGATATGCAAGGTCATTGACTGTTCTTATGATCTCAGATCCAAGCTACGTGTTTCTCTGCAATATTTTACCAGGAAATTCATCATACATTGGGCACTGAAATGCAATATCATAAATTCAGTTCAAATTAAATTGGCTGCATATTGTTTATTTTGTTCCTTATCCTTGGAGGCTGCCA
This sequence comes from Vanellus vanellus, assembly GCF_965231255.1. Lineage (NCBI taxonomy): Eukaryota > Metazoa > Chordata > Aves > Charadriiformes > Charadriidae > Vanellus > Vanellus vanellus. The sequence goes on from NC_138911.1 coordinate 44,375,002, forward strand.
AAGGAGGTAGAGGATACTGGACAATACCCAGAACCTTACATTTAAGAGAATTTATGTTTGTGAAACAGCATGCTCCTCAGGCCTACAAGTAAGCGAGAGACAATGAAGCAGAATAAGAAGCCAATGCACTGTGAGCAGATGATGAATGTGTCTAGCTTTGTAAGGAGTCACATCTGGTATTATAACACTTCACCTCTCCAGGTTTCGTAACCAAATAGCATATATTGTTAAAAATTTTGCTTGCAAAAAAAATAATGGTTTGATGTACAAACCTTTTGAAAACACACTTCATACAAAAGCTGCTGGTTTAGGAGCTGAGTCAGACATTTAATGATAAGATAAGTATGCTGAAGTTTGGTAAGTAAGACATTATCTTCTCTTGACCCTTTTCCAAAACAAAGACTGTCCTGAGAATAACTAAGATGTTATTAGCTCTTCCATTTTTTCCTCTCACTGTCCTCCTTCTGACAATGTTTTGCACTTGCTGCTGGTACTAATAAGCAGCTGAACAAAACAAGGATAGAAATGAAGATTTGAAAGAAGTAATCAGATGCCACTGGGGAATACTGATACAGAAGTTCATAATCTAAAAGAAAACAATTTGTAAATAAATGTTTATTGGTGTAGCAAAGCCAATTATATCTACATGACTGTCTGCAAGTCTATCATCTACAAATTCACAGAGGCATTATTTCCTAATGTTACAAGAAAATGAGGTAATGATTCATTTCGAGAATTAAGATGTAAGGGGGATTGAACCGTTTGTTTCCACAAAGATGTTTTTGCTTTTTCTAAAATAAGCAACTCACCCACAGGTGTACTTTTATTATGTTGTAATATACCGACTAGCATCAGAAGACACTGAAGGTCTTGTTTGTAGAAGACAGGAAAAGATAATGTTGTAATAACCTTATAACAGGAAAGGTAATCTTGCCTTGGAACAAAGCTGAATTCTGTTCTGTATTCTTTCCTTTATTCTCTTTGTACCTCTCTTATAAGGTAGTGCAGTTTCAGGTTTGGTGTTACCTTAAATTTTCAGTGTCCTGGTTTCAGCCAGGAAAGAGTTAATTTTCTTTCTAGTGATTGCTGTGAAAATAATGTCAATAAGGCATATTAGTTTTGTTGTTGCTAGGCAATGTTTATACTTTTCAAGGACTCTCTTCACCTTCCCACAGAAGCTGAGAAGGAGCACAGACAGAACAACTGAATGGTCAATGGAATATTCCATACCATAGACATCGTGCTCAGTGTATAAATGGGGGTTGGCTGGGGGTGGGAGAATCCATGATCACTGCTCAGGAAGGTACCAATTCACCAGGTGGTGAGAGTGACTTGTTATTATTATTGTTATTATTATTATTGCTATTTTCCTTTTCTGTTGTTGTTCCATTAAATGTCTTTATCTCAACCCACGAGTTTTTTTTCCTCTTTCCCTTTCCTCTCCTTTTCTCCTTGCCCTGCTGGGGGGAAGGAGAACTGCATGAGCAGCTGCGTGAGCAGCTACCAGCTGGGGTTAAACCATGACAGTCAGTCAAAGAAGATGGACAAAAAAAAAACAGAAGAGAGATTTTGAAATGGAATGCATTTTCATAAAATATAGTGTTTGCTTTCCAGCTCTCAGGAAAGGTGACAATAACCTCCATCTAATGTTCAATTTATATGCCAAAGTTTGGAGCAATAACATCTGCAAAGAAAATTCCTGCTGAAACAAAGTAATTAATAATTTTCTCAGAGCAGAAAAAAATTATTCACTTGTCCAAAAATCTCAGTGTTAGCTTTATTTCCATGCAACCAAAAATGATATCACCAAAATATTTGGACTGCTATCAGTTTAGCTTTCAATTCTAGTCTTTTCTAATAGTCATAACTGTAACGGGGGATGATTTTCCCTACATCCACAATGCTGAAAGTTTCACTTTGAAAAAACCATTAAAGAAGTAAACTGTCAAAGTAGATTTTATGTAGGGAATTTGTTTGGAGACTCTTTCCACATGAACAATACTGTGGCTGTTGAACACATTCAGAGTATGAGTCTGCAGCCAGAACCATCAAACTCAAGATTGCTGTGAACAAGTCTAGTCTGTGTAATGATTTTGTCTTCCTTTCTGAGTGTTTGCAGAGGAGATTTTCTCCACTGGCATGGTACGGTTCTGCAGCAGTGCTTAAAAGCCAGTGTTGAGGAAGAAATCTGAAACAAGGTTTACAAACTATGATAAATCTTTCATAATTAGAGCAGTTAAATTAGCAAATAAATAATGAAGTAGTTGGTAAGGAGGAAAACTCTGTGTATGCCTACACCAGACTTCTAGGTAATTTTTGAGGTATACTGGATCAGTGCGGTCTAATCAAAAGCTACTGAGAATCCCCCACCTGTTCGTCCCATGTATTCACAGGGAATACCAGACAGGTATCGTCTGTCATAATGCATCCTGCATGTCCTTGCAACACATTTAGGTTGATCTTTCAGCATTTTTCTCTATCTCATTTTCTGGTCCATGAACAGCCTCCTGAGTCACCAAAACATTGTGTATTAGTAGTCTTGAACCAATCTCGCTGCACTTTGCAAAACACTGAAGCTTATGAAACAGATGGAGGCAAGAGAAAGGTGGGTTGCACTTACCAAATTCACATCTACCATATCCCAACTTTGGCCGTCCAAGGCTAGACTCACACTGAAATTTCAACCTTCTTTGGAATACTGAACTGCAATGTTACAGCTCTGTAATATCCCCAGGATAGTCTTTTTCCAAAACCTGATGGCTGTCTATTTCTGCTGTCTTTTGCACTTTGGAAATCAGCAGCTTGCTGTTCTGCAGCAGTCGCTTGATTAAAAATATGGCTCCACTGATGAATGATAGTTGTTCACAGCCAAACTCAAACACAAGGTTGTGCTTCTACAGCTGTCCTGTTTTCAGATTTGCATGTTTTTGCACAGAATTGTACAGTACAGACATATAACGTAAAGTGCACTGAGTCTCAGGTTCACTGTAGCAGCTTATTGAGGTGTAAATGTTATCAATAATTACTTATGATTTGCAAATCATTCACAAGTTATTTTGATTTCTTTCAATCAACTTGATATTCAAAATTGTTTCACAGAGTAGCTTGGACAAACACTAAAATGTATTAAATCAAGCTAATTGTAACATTGTCCTTTTGTCAGCACATATACCACTTATCTCTCTCTGCCAGAGGCTTCTCCTTTTCACTAAGCACTATCTTTGTAAACAATGCCTAAACTAAAAGAATCCTCAAAGAAAATAGCATCATGTTTGCTGAAATAACTGCATAAATTTTAATTTCCGTACCGTTGTGTGTTTATGATTTCATTTTAATACAATTCTTTCAATCACTATTACCATTTTGCTAGATATGTCCTGCATTGTCCTGCTACGTAAGCAGAAGTTCGTTATTCTAAAACTTGATCCTTAACCCAACATTTTCCTAGTCTTAAAAAAAAAAAAGATTGTGAGCATTAATCTTTTTGAAGAAGCCATTTATACAACAAAGAAATGGATATATCCTAACATATCTACAGCTTTTCAGCAAGTGACACAGCTTCATAGGAACATCTCATAAACAATAAATTAGTGGATTATTATAAAAGACCTTGAGATAATGAAAAGTTATTCCTTTTGCTTACGGAAAATGGAGTTTTGCCCAAGGTTAGATAGGAGGGCTTTGAAATTACCAGGAATTGAGGACAGATTTCCTGAATCTCTGTCTTAGGGCTTTAACCATAACTCTTATGTATACTGACTATGAAGTGTTGGCATGACTGACTATAAGCTTCGGTCATTATTGATACATCTGGTTTTTTTTATACAAGTAAATAATACCTATCTGTATGACAGTAGCAGGCAAACTGACAATTTTTACATGCTAACATTGTTGTGAATATGTTGACTGCTTTCCTCCTCTCAAATTACAATAAATGTGCTACCAGCAGCTATTTCTAGCCAAAATACATCAAGAATTCCAACACGTTTTCTTCTCTCACAGACTTACTACCACACATGTAAGCATCCATGCTCTTCTACCTCACTTCCATTAGCAATATAGGAGCATTAGTCTAATACAGACCCACTTGTTCAGCAATAGGCTGGACTACGGTTGAATTTCTGTAGCTGTGTATTGCACAGAGGGGAACTAACTACTTTTCAGTGGACTTTTCTTGTCAGCAGCACACAGAATAAAATTCAAATTCTCCAAATCAGTTTTTCTACTAGTGGGAATTATGTAGCATGCTCTCCTCCTATATTTAATCTTATCAGTTACGTGCTGTCCTTTCTTTAAGCCTTGGTTACTACGCTATTTGCCAAAATACATGTTTCTCTTAGATGAAACAATTCCCTTCTACAGCTTCTGTGGTGGCCCTCTGTGGTCACCTTCAGTGGTATCTTGGTTTCTAAATGCTCAGCAGTTATGTTAAGCCAAATCAATCTGAATCAAAGCCTGCAGTGATTTAATGATTCAACAGGGAAGAGTGTTGGATGACCCACAAATTCTTTTACACTTCATTTTCTTCTTCGGTAGTATACATTAAGACTAATATTTTAATAATGTGAACTATTCTCCTGCACTGTATGAGTCCAATCTACAGCATCTAGTTTGAAAAGAAAGAAACTATAACTGAGACCCTATATTTCAGTAACAAATATATCAAAGCAAAGATTGCCAGCTACTTTCTTCTTCGACCAAACGAACCCCCACAAAAAGGAAGAATGGGAAAGGAAAAGAAAAATCTTGTTTTTAGAAGAAATCTTGGTTTTAGAACTCTGTTTTTCATGGAGGCACATGGAAATGGATCATTAAGCAGTTAGGATGGAACACAGTGTTGAACTAACCAAGAGAAAATAATATCATAGCCAGAGTCCTCATTTCTATGTAAGGAACTTTTCCCATAGTCTTCTAACATCTTTTAATTTCTGTGAGAAAATGCCATTGAAAAATACTTTATCAGGCATGACCCGCCTTTCACAAACCCATGCTGACTGGGCCTGGTCACCCTGTTCTCCTGCATGTGCTGTGTAATGGCACTGAGGATGATCTGTTCCATGACCTTCCCAGGCACCGAGGTCAGACTGACGGGCCTGTAGTTCCCTGGATCCTCCTTCCGGCCCTTCTTGTAGATGGGTGTCAAATTTGCCAACCTCCAGTCAGCTGGGACCTCCCCGGTTATCCAGGACTGCTCATAAATGATGCAAAGTGGCCTGATGAGCACTTCTGCTAGCTCCTTCAGTACCCTTGGGTGGATTCCATCCGGCCCCATAGATTTGTGCACCTCCAGGTGCTGAAGCACGTCCCTCACCATTTCACTTTGGATTACAGGGGCTTCGTTTTGCTCCCCATCCCCATCTTCTAGTTCAGGGGTCTGGGTACTTAGGGAACAACTGGTCCTACTGCTGAAGACTGAGGCAAAGACTGCATTAAGTACCTCAGCCTTTTCCTCATCCTTGGTCACTATGTTACTGGCCCCGTCTACTAGAGGACAGAGATTATCCTATTGCTAATATATTTATAGAAGCTTTTTTTTTTTTTTAACAAGAGGATCACAACTCACACTGAAGTACAGTTGCCATTCTTATTGTTGAGAAGTTATCAAAATAAGCTGTTCCCACAAAACTTTTTTATTGCACTAAAACCACATTTTTATCTTTTATAGACAGATCTGTTCCATTAACAATATTTTAACCAGTTTTAGTCAGTCTGGAAACATGAGTTCACGTAATCTGCTGGAATGTATTACAGAGCCTGAAGAGGGTGTGAATGATTAGTTTCTGTGTGTGGGAAGCCTTGACTCTTCATTTCATGCTAGAGTTTTGGAATTTTGGTTCTACTCCTCGAATACCAACAAAATGATCAGTGTTGGTCCATCACTTGCATCTAGGACCTCAGGGGCTAAGAATGATCATGAGCTAAATACGGAAAGCACACAGGTGACAAACCACAGAAAGGAAATGCATGCAAAGGCTGAGACAAAAGGTCTCCTGAATAAAGATTAAAGCAGAACAGGGCCGTTTCAAATCTGTGTTGCTGCTTTCTCTGTCTAAATCTAATCAATATGCAGCATAAGTGGTAACTTTAGCAGCCACATATTCCCTCTTCATTCTGTAAATACTGAGGTACATCAGAGAGGCCAACTTAATTAAATGCTTCCATCAAAAAAGAGTAACATTTACCCCTCCTTCTGTAGTCTGTCTGCGGAATATATTATGTATCTTCACGTCTAAACTTTGCCTGGTCTTTAAATATAGTTGCCCAAAGATACCGCTAAATACTAATGTTGGCCTTGGTCTCGACACCGCTATATCTGTGCAGCAGCCAAAGCTCTGTGCCATCTGGCAGAGCTCTGACATTCAACATACTGATGCTTACCTTAGTTGATTTGGGAGAAAGTTATTTCACCGGAGGTGAATTCCACTACCACAAGATGGTCCTAAGACACATCTTAGGTGTGAGGATGCGTGAGGATGTGAGGACTGTGTATTTTTCCTATGCATGTTTATTATTATGCATACATGTTTGTTTTCTTATTTAGCTCTATAGTTAACGTTTACTTGACCCTACAAGAGCAAGTTGCAGAATATATGCCTATACATGAACATTTGGCAAGGCATATTTTTCTAAATAAGATATTGTTCTAGTCTCACGATTCACATAAAAGATCTTACTATTGTGGACATTTAAAGAGTTATCCAGGAAAATACCTAACTACACAAAAATGTCTGCTTTAATTTATTGATTCATTTTGGACCATCATGGGAAACTTAGGGCCTAAAAATATCTTACCCATAGGCTTTATGTTCACATTTCATATGTACTGAGAATGAGTGACTGTACTAGGGGCCCTTGGTACCTGTTGCTGAAGTTTCTGTTCTCAGTATTTTTCTTGGATTGGACTTGCAGCCAACTGGTTGTAATTGACTCTCTATTGGGACAAGTTAGGATAAGAACATATGCCTTTCCTTAAAAAAGGAGAGAGAGAAAAAGAGAAGGAGAAAGGGAGAGAGAAAAAGAAATATCACCAGTATTTATTTTAAGTTGCCTTCATTTCCAAGTTTTCTGGCAGAATGTCAAGCTTCTGTCGTAATGCAGAGCTCCATTTAAAAGCAGCTCCTGGAAAAAAAGACTACACGAGGAACTGTACCTAACTAAAATATAAAATTTAAGAATGAGTAGCAGAGTTATTTCTGCCCTGTAGGGTAGACAGTCCACCTGATATTGCCATAAGATTTCTGCATATGAAATGCCAGGCTGGCATTTCTCTTTAGGGCAGTCATTAGTCAATTTGTCATACATCGTGCAAACATAAATTACTACATTATAACTGCAAATGTGAAAACCTCCAATGGTTCTTTACCTCAGGCCAACTATTTCTAGGCTAAACAAACCTGACACCAGGCTTCAGCAGCAATTGTAACAATTCCACGAGGATCTCAAGGGAATTACTGGCTGTACCATGTGAAAATATGCAAATTCTATCTGATTTTTAGTGTATGAAAAAGGGAATTTTATTTTTACTAAACTTTTGCATGCAGAAAAGTATATTAAAAAACAAAGCTAGTGTCTTTTTACATGACCCTTTCTGCAACATGCTATATGTTAAGCTTTGGTGCACGTAAATAGAAACGACACCATCTTATCTTCATTGGTGAGCTCACACTCACACTAGCTTCATTCTCATTTTTGGCATATAAAGCAAACCTCCCTCTGAAATTAGCAGTCCATTCCTAATGGAACTCAGCATCCCCTTGTTCGTGTCCTAATGTCTGAATACAAGATCGCAGGTGTAAACTTACTAGAAATTGTCCTTTTTTTTCTTTACGCATGTGTGTACGTTTACTGTTTTGAAAACTGCCATACATCTCTTCCCACTAAAGGAGTACTTATTAGCGTATTTAGTAGTAACATACATCAACACTTCAGATTTTCAGACCCAAAGTTAAATACTAAGTTGCAATACACTGACTGATGAAATCTAGTCCCTCCTCAGATAGGTGAAATTCCTTCCTTCATCAGCGAAATGCTCCAACCTCTAATCATAAAATACCACAATGAGGAACAGCCTGCACAGCTATAGACTCCTGTGGTATCTTTAATAAATACAAACATTTGGTGTCACTATTAGGCATTGCTTCCAAAAGACAAATCCTCAAGTAGCTCAGTATCTCCTAATGCTATATCAGGATGCTGATGCAGTATTTAAGAGATAATTTAACCTCTCCCAGTGGTGTCCACAACTCTCACAGCAAAAGCCACGCATGTCCTGATTGACTCTTCATCCCCAAGACCAGCTTTGTTCACAAATAGCTGTGTCCTTCTCAAAGTCACTGATCAGAGCACTAAAACCAGCACGGCCCTTCTTAGCTTAGAAAACTTCCATTACAGCTGAATATAAACTATTGAAGCCAATGTTAATGCCATATCGAGACTTGATGGCTTCCAACAGAATGAATAAAGAGCAGACATTTGTGACCTAACAGTTTCTAGCTGGATGAAAATAGTTGCTCTTTCTTAGGTGGTAAATGGCCGTTGAGCAGCTGCTTGTCGAGACAGGCAAAGCAAGAAAAAGCCTTTTCCACAAGAGAAAAGCAGTACTTGTGTGCCATAAACATGCTTCTCCCCCTCCCACATACTGCTGGACTCCTGCATCTCAGTCCTCCCACTCCTCCCTGTCCCTAGCTGCATTTCTGGGCCCATAGGAGCTGTAATGGTCTTACAAGCTATGTAATTGCTGCGTGTGACTTCATCAGCAGCGGCCGCGCAGCCTCGGGGGGGGCAGGTAATATTAGACGACAACGGAGCATCTGTTCAGATTTATTCTAATATAGCAGCCAGTCATGGAAGAGCCATCTTTACTAATTGTTGGTATGAATGCAAGGACGGTATTAACATGGACAAAGTGCCCATGAGCTACACTGCCACACGCAGCAGCGGTGAGGCTGGAGTCTGTGGAAGTACCCACAGGAAAAATCAGCCCCAGCTGTCCCGCAGTCCCAGCTTAGGTATTACACCGAGAGGGAAACAGCTCCTGACACACGAGATGTCCTGCAGAAAAATTCCTGTATTCTGGATAGTGCATAGGCACTTTCCACAAGGAAAATATATTCACCACACGTTTCACTTTTTACACTGTTGGCAGGTGAGGATAATCTAAAAAAATGTGAAATTATGCAGAATGAGCAGAGTTTTCTTTCCCTCTCTCTCTTTTCTTAAAGCAGAAACTTAACCTTTTCCATGGATTTAACGTCATAATTTGTTGCAGCCAAGAGGTTTATAAGAGCTATGTTATCAAACCTGGAATCATCAAGAAATTGTATCAGAAGACACCGTTTAAGTACAAGTCTAATTACTCCAATCTTTTTTTTTCCTTTTTCTTTCCTTCTTTTTGTTTGCTTTGCATAGATCCACTTAATCCCATCTCTTAGTGTGGGCAAAAGCTGACAGTTGCATGACAAGGAATGTTTCCCTTTGTAAAAGCCTACTTCCTCTCTGTGTAGTTTTAGCCTAATTGAAATGTTTCCTATTAAGCTCAATCAAGGCAGCAATTATCTAATTACTCACTTATGCTTTTCCAGTCAAAAATTGTACAACCAAGCATATGAGAGGGCTGCATACATATTTATTATTGTTTGGATATGTCCCTGTTTAGGTTTAAGCAGCAACCAAGCATTTTTACAGTACTTTTGTACTGCCCCTAAGTCAGCTTGCTACTATTTTCTACTACAAAGAATCGCGCAGGTCACAAAACCATTTCTCTGCCTCCTACCAGTTCTGCAGTAGGAAGATGGTAATTTCAGAATCAAGTTACTCCTACATAATATAGCAAAGAGAAAAGTAAGTTATGAACAAACTCATTTCATATGAATGGGCCTCGCACGAATAACTTTGCAAGGTTGAAATGATCCCAGGGAATTTTAGACCTTTTAAATGCATCGTATTTATGGTGAAGCTTTTTTTTTTTTAACAAAAGAGCTCAAGTGAGGAGGGATTTCACAAGACGGCCATAAAAACACACCTTCTGTACGTCTAGACTTATTCTTTAAAAAGATCCCTGAAATCAAGAGTATCAATGCTGCAGGTAATGTATATTCTTTATGGCAGTGAATTAATTGCGTGTCTCATTTAAAGAACCATGAGGTCATCAATGATTAATTTTAATCAAAGTACAACAGAAATTACACTACATATATGCACACCATGCCAGTGCTGGTTGGCTACCTAGTTCTTGCTCTGTATGTAGACAGCTACCATTTTGTTATTTCTCTGAATAAAAATACCTGTTATTGATAAATTATTTTTTTTTAAATAAGAAACTTTTAAACACATGATACTTTGTTCCAGAATGCTTCATTGCTCTTAAAGGCAGACGCAGAATCATATTTAAATATCTTTACACTATCTGTATACCATACAATACTTTGTGGTTAGGATTAATTTTACTCATGCAAATTATCTTTTCAAAACTGACTTGTGACTTTGGACACCACAGTTTGTAGTTTCATAACCTAATACATCATATGTTAACAGCTACATTTTCAGAATGGTGCTGAGCAACCATCCATAGCATCTTAAACCTCTTTCCCCATCCAAGTTTGAGAACTCAAAATATAAAAAGCAGCAGCAATGAGTCTATGTCCCTTTTTTTTTATGGGCATTTGAATCATATAGTTTGGATTGTGAATACTTACAGCTCCATTTGAAGCCTAGAAAGTTCTTCCTAGGTCCAAAGTAATCTTGTGTTCTAACGGAGCCTTCTTAGAGTGGTCCTTTCAACATGTACACGGCTATAAAAACCACAACACTCCTTCAGTAGCTTCATGCTAGTTGGTTTTCATACAGTAGCCTCTTTTCTGTGAGACAGATTATAGCAGAAACACAGCCACAGAAAACTTCTCATAAGGCGTCCTGCAATGCATGACAAAGACAACTGAAAGATTCCCTTTGACTTCATGTGGTCCATAAAGAGTCCTCCTCCTCCTCCGCCTGCCCAGGCCACATCTACATTCTGCCCATCAAAGACAAGAACTCAGTGCTTCTTTCCATTTTCAAGTTACTTTTATCAGTAAAGACTGCTTAAATGTTATGGAGTATTCAATCATTTTAAAGAGGAGGAAGTAAAAAGTACCAAAAATTAACATTTCATGAAAACAAAATTAGACAAGATCCCCCTATTAAAACTTATCAGTCAGGCTGTAAGAAATAATCTTACAGAATGTGATGCTAGAATTACAATTGTATTATCCCCTGTGCACAAGACATGCTACGTGTACATGGGTTTAAAGCACACACACAGAGCAAGTCTGGAAACACTTAGCAGTGACAGCCTGCACTAGTGTGTAGGAAACCTATCTTTAATTTCTAGACCCGGGACATCTGGGACAAAAGTAGAACTAAATGACGTTCATCACATGGCTGCCCTTTATTAACTTCCAGACTGTAATACCTTTTTGTCATAATGTTATGAACGTATTCTGTTGTCTACTTTAAAATGTTCATTGTTAGTAGAAAGGATAATTTTACAGGAAAAAAGAAGTCATTTCAGACTTATGTTGTCATAGTTAGAATGTAAACGGATACTTATAGAGTATTTCATAAATTCATGAAATGCACTATTTTTCCCACCACCTGACTGTGATGTTGTTTCATATACATTATCAACAAAAATACAGCTGCCTGGAGTTTCTGAAAGATATATGTATATAGCCACACTCACACCCCATATACATGGAGGTAATATCCATGTGAAAAATTGGAGAGGTATGTGATACCCATGACTGCATCACCTGCCCACTAATCCAGCTCTCTGGGAGTTACTCTAACATTCCAAGCTCCTGAGCAGCTTCAAACAGCTGCCACAGGGGGAAAAAAAATAAGGGGGGGGGGGGGGGAATAGCCTCAAACCTCTGAATATGACAGTGAAATGTTTTTCCTTTTCTTCTTCTCTTACCTCTCCACAAAATATTCCCCTAAAATAAACCATGAACCACCCCTATCTGAACTACAAAATAAACAAAGCCAATTTTGAGCTGAATTTTGAACTTCTGTCTGTAGAAATGGTACAATTCCAAAATGCAGCCCTTTCCCTGATGAAGTTTAACATCAGGGTATTGACTAAAAATATTTATTCTAATAACTGCAGCTATGATGAGCAGTTCCAATTTTAAAAAGCATGATAAGATTCAGAATTCCCAATATCCCAATGCATTGATTGCTCCATCCTTAAGAATGAGTACGAAGAAACAGTCTAGCTGTACAGAAGAGATTTTAATTCAAACTCAGAAAAAAACCCCAACTGACTATGAGATTATGATATAACAACATATGGGGAAAGCTGCTGCAAATTATACCAAACATACAATCCATGTAGTCCTTATCATTGCAAGAGAAAGACATTCTTAATCGCTAGCTTTATTAGGGTTGTCAATGATAGCAAACTTCTTGTTGCCACCAATAATAATCTTAACGGCACAGAACAGGATCAGATCCATCCTCTGAGGTGCCAGAAAATTTCATAGATACATGAACACCGCATATAAACACTTCAACTCACAAAATACTCTCTGACATCATTGTAGTTCCCTGTATAAATAAGTCTGCTTGTGGAGCAGGTACACTTCAGCTTTCATCAGCTCTGGTCCAAACCATATGTTATCAAATAAGAAATTTTATAGCAGTGTTTACTATCTCACATCTACCCAGCAATATCAAGTCCTGCAAACAGCTCATGTACGCAACATAATGACATGAGGAGCGCTGCTGAATTCAAGTGTTTAACTGTTAAGAAGGTAGAAGCTCCAGCAGAGAAGACATCAGTCTAGTATTCTGGTACAGAAAATTATTTTCTTAGTTCATTCTTCTGCCAATAAGCTACTTGGACAATTTAAAACACATTCTATGTTTTTGAAACACAATACTAACCCCAAATAGTCTTGAATCTTGATTTGAGCCCAATAAAGCTGCCACAATGCTAAGAATATTTTTTCACAGCTAGGGTTGTCAAATACTGGAATAGGCTGCCCAGATGGGTGGTGGAATCTCCAGCCCCAGACAAGTGACAGCTCAACAGGACATGGCCTGGAGCAGTCTGATCTAACTTTGAGCTGCTTTAAGCCAGACCAGATGACCTCCAGAGGTCTCTTAGCCCTTACATGGCTGCATTATTCTAGTAATAATTGTAGTAGCAATAATACTAAAAGAGTCTATAAGACAAAAAGCTCCATATGAATATGTACACTAAACACGGTAAAACATCTCAAAGTTACCTACGAATACGTACACTGAGTAAAACATCTCAAAATTTCATTTACTCCTCTGTTTAGATTTTCTTTGTCCTATGAAAAGGGATCTCCCATGACTATGAAACAGATACTATAACTGGAAATTCATTCTACCTCATTAAACAATTTAAACAATACATTTGAATGAGGGTAAATTATTAATGAAATTTAAAAAATTGAATTCAAATGTAAAGATCGCTTGGCTATATTTTATAAATCTGACTCCTTTTCCGAAGATAAAGCTTTGAAAAATATAAAAGATCTGAAAATTGTATGGAGTAAGTTTTAAAAAAAGTTTTGGTGGGTATAATCAATACAAAGCCAGAAAGAAAATGCAACTAAAAGCACACTACAGCTCTGTATTCTGAGTATGATGACATCATTGCTAAATAATTAGTAAAACAGTTGATTAAGAATTGTATTTTCATGACACATGTTAATACTTAGAGAATTTTGACAATTAAGAGCAATAGCTGCAGGAGAGCACAGTATCCTAAAAAAGTTCTTCATACTGCAGAGGATAAATACAATGGAAATAAAACAAAGATTTATTAAAAATAGCTACTGCTTATTGGTTTTTCCTGAGGCCAATAAAATCTAAAGGTAGAAATGTTAAGAGCTGAGAGGGAAAGGACTAGAAGAATTAAAATCCTTAAAAATCTTTAAATTGTTGCAAAGTCAATAAGGCCAGTGGGGATTGAGAACATTACGAAAGTCCCCACTGTACGCGTAAAATAAAAGAATGGATAAAACATATGTAAAACATGAACATTTTTATATTAAAAAGAACAGTGTTTCAATTATTATTGCTCTGTCTGATTAGCAAACCGCTTGCTACAAGAATAGTGAGGGCTGGAAAGCATGATCTGTGCAATTTACCTCACTGATTCTCGAGAAAAACATGATGTCAGGATCCTGATGGTAGGTGGTCTTTGAAGGCAATATGTTGATTTTGCATAACACAGATTCAATTTAAAGTGTATGTGGAAATAGACAACACACATCCAAAGCACAAACCACGATATATTACCTTTGTACGCAGATATGTAACAGCACAAATCCCTCCAAATTAAAGGTTAAACTGCTCCCAGAGGAAGAGCAGTCTAGCCAGCCCCACAGCAATGTAATCACGTTACAGACCCCAGAGGAAGTTAGAAGCCATCAGGACAATCGCCTTTGGACTCTACCATAGAGCTTAGACACTGCTGCCAGTAGCCGATTTTCCACAAGCAAGAATCTGTTTTTAAAAACAGCTCTAATCCATTTTGCAGCAAGCACCGCAGCCTAACAGTGAGATGAAGCAGGAAACGGTCAAACTCTAGCTGCCTTACTCACGTGGAACTGCTTCCCGTGTTCTGGCTAATAAATATTCACCCGGTGTAGTCTTCCTTCTGTCATTTCAGAGAGGATGTACTGGCCTGCTATTTTATCACTTTTGAGACTGGAGGATGTGAAAATTTGTTTCTGACTTATTTCTTTTTTCATTTTTTTTCCCTTTAGCCCAGTTTGGAGTTTTGCATGAAACAATCATTAGATAAAGAGAGAAATGAGTAGGCTCCCTCTCTTCCACTAGTTTAACAACTCAGGCTCGCTCGTGTTTGCCTTCTTGCATTCCTGGCAACACAAGACCCCACTCTGAGCAGCAAGGGTGAAGGAGGACCCTCTCCTGGTGCAGTTACTCTCTGGGACACCGTAGGGGACTCATCTAGCACATGGGAAGCCTGGGGATGAATCTTTTCAGGCTGGAGAGAATTCAAACTACATCTCCTACATTCTGTGCTTGTCAATAGCAATCACTCAACAAAGAGCACAGCTGTATCCTGCTCTCAGGAGAGACATTCTCAGTTTGTATCCCAGCTGGATGAAGTACTCGCCGTGCAACTCAAACACACATCTCAGCTGAAAAGAGGATCAAGAATCCCTCCAAAAATTGTGCCGTTTTGTACTGACTCTCTGTTCAGATACACCTAATTCTCTCCATTGACTGCCCCACTTGCTACACTCTTTTGTGATACTTGGACACCTTATCTTTAAGTATTGTCATTCTTAGATTGAAGGCATCGGGAAGGTGTTCTGGACATCCTCCTGTTAGGCTAAGGCTGAGATGCTGTTCTTCTGCCACCCCCTAACTTGATGTTGCAGCCACACGGAGCTGCCGATGCCTTATTCCAGCTGTAGTGCACGAGAATGCTGTTGAGTCTAATGGCAGGATTTGCTAGAAGCTATGCCTCAAAGGACAAGGGAGAGAAACAGTATTTTGTGGTAACAATGCCATACAAAACAACTATAAACAGCACGTGGCTACTTTATTCTGAGTCTATTCCTGAAGCTCAGTCTGTTCCTGAGGTAAACGTGTGCTGTAGTTCAACTTCTGGCAGTCAAATAATTAAAGAGAACTTTCAGTCTGGCCCCGATGAGCTCCTTCCAAAGATCTAGAAACTCACTTCAAAAGAAACTGCCACAGAACATTTTCTCTAGTGGCTTTTCATTCAGCTTGGCATAGCAGTCGTCTTTTCTGTCCAATTGTTTCTCAGTTAAAAGCACATCCTTTCCTCAATTGCCAGCTTATTCATTTCGTTAAGAGTCACACAGCCAACGTGTCACACTTTCCAACTTGCTTACAACTCAGTCTTGTAACACCTTCTCTTCTCACATGGGGAATCATTACTGGGGTTCAGTATAAAGTCATATTTTCTCTACATTTAGTCTCAGCACAGATATTTGTCTGCTAATGCAATAATTGCCAAAAAGGGATAAGCAAAAAAGTAAACACACACGTGAAGTAACTGACGATATAAAGAGGCCTAACGATTAATTCCCTTTTCAGGCACTAAATACAACATATCCTCAACGTTATACAGTCTCATATAACTTCATATCATCTGCTAAAAAGTGTTATTTATAATGGCCTTTCACAAAGGTGTTAAGGATGGGCCCAATGACGCCAGATGTTGAGAACTCTCAATTCCAATTAATTTTAATGAGAGCTGAAGGTATTCTGAATGTCCACCCCCATTACTAGTTAAGTAGTGACCCTCTCGTCACACTGGTATTTCTGAATCCTAGTAAAATTATGCAAAAAGACACACACAGAGCACCAAATTCAAGTAGGTAGGTTCACCCTATTTTCAAGTCACTGTTAAAAATGTCCACTTCTCCTCTCACTCAACAAGTCTGTTCCTTTTCTACCCGTTTTCCCCCCTGTTTTCTTCTACTGCAGTGACCAAAGAAGAAAACAGCTGCCCGGCTCCTACACACTCACGCTAAAAAACTCAAATGTTTTCCCATACCGTTCAAGCATCACATCATTTCAGATGCCCCACTCTCTCCGCACGATACTGTGGACTGTGATCTAAGTTTTGAGAATGTGCTGGTACTAAACATGTTTTGGAGGATAAGGGAGGAATATTTTCTACTGAGCCAATTTATCTGAGATGCAATCAGTTTCCCACCCTCACAGCAGGACTACAGAGACAGGCGTATTTGGATTCAGAACGCTATGAATTAGAAATTTAATATTAAAAGTAAAGTAACAGAATGTACAGTTTCTCACAAGCTGCAGTAAATACAGAGCAAAAATAGGCTAAATAGACTATTTCCCAGAGGTAAATGAGATTTTCACCTACATTTCTATGAAAAAGGGGAATACTGAAGCCTTCAGACTGTTTCTTGCCTCCTACAGCTGGAAATAGTGAGAGGAACTGTAAACTGATTTTTGAGAGGGACAGACTGAGGGCATCTGCCTCAAATTAGGTTGGGAGCAACTGTTACATAGTATGCTTGTACTTAAATAGATGAATTTCTGTGCACTGCCAAGATTATAATTTCTAGTCTGCCTCAGTCTCTACCTCTATTTCTTTTGGCTCTAAGCAAGGAAGAACTATAGATGCTGTATGACTTTCCTAGAGAAATAAAAAGGGCCCAGACGTACAGTCCCGTTATCTCAATTCAACTAGTTAACATGCATCAGCTGAACCATGGTAACTGCCTTTGTACCCATTCTTACGTGCTTGTTCGATTTACAGGCCAAACTATTGACAGAAGGCTAAAGTGTAAAACAGTAATAAAACGTGCTTAACGTTGAGCTTTCAGAGTCTGAGCTAGAACTAAAATTGAGGCTCACTAGTTCCTCATTCAGCACCTTGGTTTTAAGACACACATGGAGCAATATTAAGGAATACACCACACTCGTATTTGCTTCTCCCAACACTCCAATATGATATTTCAAGAGCTGAATGAGCACACAGTAATGTGCTCCAAAACTACTCCCTAGTAAACAGAAGTCAACTTACTGTTTTGATTTACTGTTTTGGGTCTGTCTTGCATGGACTTATTCATGTGTTTAGTTGTAAAAGAATGAGTAGGTCTACCAAGGCTCATGGGGCTACTTAAGTGCATAAGACTCTCCAAAATCACTAGCCCATTATCCTTGCACTGAGGAAGCTTTAAAACTATGTTATTTATCACATGGGGTGGAATTAATCTCATCTACCACCTTAGGCAAAAAGTCAGGAATCTAATCTAAGGAAACAGCTTCCCACTCAACTGGGATAGATAAAAGCTCCATGGGAGAACATTTGTCCCCACTTTAGATACCAATCTTAGGACAGTTTTGGACAAGATGCCTCTCGCTGTGCACTTTATTAATACAGGAAGCTCAGATAACTAGCTTAGACTAGACACTGAATTTATACATGGCTAAAATTAAGGAGACCTCCAGAAACTCAAACCATGTGTGAAAACTTCAAAATGTGAAATTGGCCACTGAATGTAAGGTTATATTAATCTCATCAAGAGGGCCAGATAAAAAGCAGTGGAGCTAAAGCAAACATAACCACCAAGAACATTCATTGCTGATGTTTTGGTTTCATTTTTAATTTTTCAAAACAGAGTGCATGTGAAGTCAGTATTTCATTAACAAGAATCATGCATACATATATACAGTTATCACCTGCATATTTTTTTTGATATATATTTTTACTTCTTGTGATAACTAGAAATGAAAACAGGTCTGCTGCTCTAGAAACATTCATCCCCAAAGAAGTATGACTAAAGCAAAATCATTTCAGATGTAAAATTTCTCAGGACTTTGCTCTCACTGTAAGAAACTTGGAAGGCAAGAAGAAACAATGGCTATTTTTCCACCTCATTTATTTTTTGTTCATCAAAACTGAGTTGTTACTTCTTTAAGAATGAGAAACATACTGTCTGCAATCTAGTTAGCATCTTAAGGAGTGGGTATTATACTTATGAAATAAATATTAATATATTATTCTTGACCAAACAAAAATATAGTTAGTATGAAGCCAAACTACATGTTAAGAGACATCACATTCTTTCTAGTCCATAGGCATCACTAAAAAAAAGGATAGGTAGAAGGATATTGAAAAGGAAAAGCATTGATACTCTTGACAGGCATTTAAGGATCCATTTGAGGGACTTCAAAGTAACATGTCATTACAAATTCTGTGCTATAACGCAGACAAATACAAAGGAAATGAATGTTTCTCAAAAAATGGTTTGAAAAAGGAATACGACACCCACATTAGTATCTAAAGATACAAATAAGACTTATGTGGAATAATGCCTGTTGAAGTAGGCATGCACATATACACTTGCATTAATTTTAATGCCATGATCACCACACAACACTAAGGATTAATTAACAAACGTGACATCCAAAATAGAAACGTAGAAAATATGAGAACTGTATTTTAATCTGATGGTTTTGAAGTAAACATTCATTTGAGAAACTCAGGAATAGAAGCACATTAAAGAACTGATATGCAACAGCAAGAAAACTGTGACATTTATGCAGAACATTTTCTCAATCAGAATTTTTTCTTTCAGAGTAAGAAGAAAAATTTTGAGAGTAATGACAGTTTTTAATTTTTCTCCTCTCTCAGCGTACCATTTTTCTTTACTAGGTCTCAAGGAAAGAAGCAATAGAGAAATAAGAACCCACACACAAGATATTACACTGAAACCAAAAAGGTGGTGGGGTGAGGGCAGGTTTCAAAAGGTCTGTTTGTCCCCTGCTTCTCTCTTCTCAGCTCTGTTAAAAGATCCCCTAGTAAATTCCAATGACAGCATAGCAGATGGGAATTTCTCCATTTATTACTGTCCTATATGTATAGAAAGGCACAGACTGAAGTCAAATATTTGCTCAGGATGCTTTGAGAACATTTAGAAGATAAAAATATACCAAAGTACATGGTGTATTAGCCATCTTTAAAGTGCTTGTTTTAACCTACTAATCTGTTGTTCACCATAAAAACTCACTGCATCAAGGTACAACAGAAGTATCATTAAAGACGTGTTACTAGGATTTTAATTGTTAATTCTTCCAGAAAGAGGAAGACCATTAGACTACATTACAACGAAGATAATTTTTTCAAGTCCTTAGGTACTAAGTGCCTCTCATGCTCGCGAGTTAGAATATCAGACAACGATCTAGTTCAACAGCTCAGTCGGCTCTTGTCCTGCTCCTGACAAGCTGATGAGTTGGACTTCTCAACACTGAAGTATTTGAATTTTGAAAGAAATCTAAGTAATTACTTCTTTCTCATAATTATCACCTCAGTCCTTGAATTATCATCTGAGTAGGAATGCATTTGCAGAAATGACAGACTTCTGTGCTGCTTTAAAAAAAACAAAAAGGGAAAAAAGAACTTAAAAGAATATTGGAATTTGGAAAAGTGAGTATTAACTAACTTTTCAACTCAAAGTTTGAGTGCATTCTCAAAAAATGTATAGAAAAACCAAATATGTAACAGAGAAATAAAAGCAATTCACTTAAACTGATAAGGACACTACTGCTCAAGCTGCCAACCTTCCACTGCTTTGCAGTCTGGAAAATATCCAAGAAGTGAGAAATGCAGGAGCTCAGGGCTTCCTTGCCTGCACCCTTACCCTGTGCGGACCTCCGCACAGAAGACAAAATGAGCAGCCTTTTCTAAATAATTTCCATAATTCAGCTATGTGTGAGGTTGAATATTTATTACAAACTACATCTCTTCCTTCTTGGCTAGGGAGTAGATAGATGTAGACTCACACCTCGCTGGCTGCAGGGCAGGTCAGAATTTGTCTGCCTTCCCTTTGCTTGTTACTGTTTTTTTTTTTTTTTTTTATACTGTAGCCTCATTCCATTTCTCTGGATACTCTGATGCTATAGTAATATTACAGGAAAACACCACCTTGAGTATTTTATTTCATTAAGTATAGGTGAACTACTGTTACACAGTTAAAAAAATTAAAATCATACAGGGCATGAGGACTTCAATGCCAGACTTCAGCCTGCTGTGGTGTGTTATATGAAGGAGCTGTCGATCTCTGCCTATCTTTGCTTGGTGTCCAACTCGAAATCGATCTCCTGTCATTTTTCTTTAAAGTTTGGGTATAACTTGAGGATCCTGGCCAACATTTCCTTTCTCAATCAAATAGGACCTAAATATATCTAAAGATGTGCGAGAGCTACAACTGAACTTACGGCAGATACCACGTTTGCCTACTGCCTGCCCCAAGTAACCAAAAATTGCTACATCGTAAAAGACCTTTGTATTCCTCAGTATTGAAAAATACTATATAAACCCATTTTTAATATGCATGCATATATAAAATGGATTTTGAACCTATACAGTTTTGTTTTGTTGGGTCCCTTAGTATATAAGCAGTAAAAGTTATAGGGATGTTTTATATTCCCAGTTCCTTATAGAAATGGATTGGGAAAGCTGTTTCCAATACTTTGCCAGTGTACATTTTAATAGGGGAAAAATAACTGCTGATTATTATGAAACAATAAGCCACATTTCAAGTAATCCAGCCAATCAGTAGAAAGGATTTGAGGCCTTCTGGTTTATATTTGCGTGCAAACAGCTGTATTTCATTTTTTAGCCTCTTTGTTTTCCAAAGCTTTTTAACTTTTTGTCAGATAAAATCCCTGTTGTCATGGTGGCCAATACACTAGCAAAATTAGGGTGGAGGAAGGGGAACAGTTGTAGGGGAATGGAAAGCCCCCTGGTTGAAGTTTGGGAAAAACAACACCCCCCAACAAAAATATACTGAATGTGTGGAATAAGAACAGTTCATCTATAGGTAAAATATCGACTCCAGAATACATTACTTGTAATTTTAAATACTGGTTATTGTAGTGATCTCAAATCACAACGTTGAATAACTTACTGCTGAAAAATAGTATTAAAAAAAAAATAAATCATTCAAACTTGACACCGTATCATTCCTAACTTCCTAATTTTGATAGCAATTTTTAACTTCCTTAGGAAACCATTTGGATTTGTTTTAATAAAGCAGTTGGGGAAGAATGAACACTGGAAGAATTCCAGCTGCAGTATGTGCAGTTCTTAAAAATTAAAAATAATAACATAATTTCATGACTTTAATGGTTTATTGCCTCTTTTGAGATTTACTTTAAAATTTAATAAGTTTGTTGCACTATAAAAGTCTGAGTAGAATTTCAGTAGGGTCAAAAAGTCTAAATCTAGCTGGCACTGCACATTAAAATGAGCTTGGTGTTTTCAGTTCAGACCTCCTGGGACAGAAGTTAACGTCACAGAACTACTGTATACAGAGTATAATAGTGTAAGTGCTCCGTACTCCATGTACGCCATGCATGTGGCTTGCATGCTGGCTTAATCAAGCCTATATTTTAGTATTATGGGAAGCTTTGATCAGGAAAGATCCAAGAAATAATTGCAAGACTCAGCTGACAGCCTAAAAGAAGAACACATCAGGTTAGGCAATGGCCAGAAGTCTGAGGAGAGAGGAGCTTCATGGTACAGAAGTTTAGTGCATGAACACATCTGTGCTTTCAATCTCTTTTCAAAGAACAGCCACTTCTGAGAACATGGAGAACATCCAAAAGAAAACCCCAGCATTTAAACTCCGTGGGCCAAATTCAAAGGCTTGCTTAGAACTCTCTGACTTCCAGTCATAGCTTTCTCACGTCAAACACAGAGCAGTTAAAGTAACCTTTTAAATCTTTTCTCTCCGATATGGACCAGGTTGACCCTCAAATTCCATGCAATGTTTTGCTACGAACTAATCAGAAACGCAAAATGTACTTGTTCAAAATTGTTTATGTACTATGTAAAATCGATTTTTTTTTTCTTTAATACTAAAATTTGGTCCATCTGTTGAGAAAACAAAATATTCTAAATATATACAAAGAGTAGAACTGCTTCATTCCACTCCCTGTATCCTGTGGTAGATGCATTTTCATCAGTATGTTTGTCTTGCAGACAAAATGAATATCAGATGGTGGTTTTGAAAAAGGGCAGACCTAACATGAGGTGATTAGTTTCAAAAACAGATTTTTATTCTTGATAAATTATTACCAAATACAATCATCTGTTGATTGAGGATATAAAACAGATTGGTCATAGTATAACCCACAGGTTAAATGAAAAACGGAAATAATAAGTTTATTTAACATAGTCTTGCATTAAGTTCCCAAGCAGCACAAACTTAAGGCAAATAATTAGATTTCCAATTTAAAGATATACACTTGTTAAACCAGACATTTCTTGAGGTCATCTATTTCTTTATTGGCTATTCTACCTACATGGTGTACTACATATGTACACGGGCCTTTACACATGTATATAAATACATCATTTCAACTTGCAACCATTAATTAATGTACTTTGCACAAGACTTATCAACTGGAATTGCCATTGCCATTTTATTCAATTAAAATCCATAACCTTTTACATTTACTGATTATTTTTGAAGAAATTTGAGGAAACTGCTGGCCTACAAAAAGAAATTCTAGTTGAGTACTGCAGAGAAAAAGAAAGCAATTCTTAAAGCAGTAGGACTCCTGGGAACAAAAGAGCTTTGACTTCCTAAAAGCAACTCATAACAATACTTGCCTAGTAGATCTTATTGAAATGGTGGCACAATTAATTATGTATGTTTCAGGAAGAAATCATGCTCCTTGAAAACCACTTTCTTTTATCTTAAAGACAATTATTACTGTACTGTGTTTAACATGAAGAAAAATGAATGTGAAAGAATGTGACCCCAGATTTCCCCAACATTCGCTCACACCTGAGTAAAATGATGATGCTTTATCATATTTCCATTGTGTTCTATGACATGTAGTCACCTAGGCAAAGTTTCCTGTATAAAAATGCACATTAAAATGATAAAATTACAGCCATGGATATAAGCATTCTAAGTTTACTAGTGACAAGCATACAAAATGAAATAACAGATTTCCCATTCTTGGAGCCAGCTCTGTGACAAGGTTTTTAAACCAAAGCTAACTGCTGACTAGAAGTCTTTACCTTCTTTATAGGGACAACGCTCTATTAATTGGAAGTCTTCTACCAAGCATAAAGCTTATCCAGTTCTAAGGTTAAAGATTCTAAAAATAGTAGGCTAAAACTATAAAAAGCTTTCTTTTGTCTCCGTTTTGGTTAGTGTGCAAAATTTTCACATATAATCACCTCACCTTCACCCTCACCTAACCTCCAACTGTCAGCATCAGGTTTACTCTTCCAACATTCAACCCGAACACACTTCCATCTTATTGAAGTGGGGAAAAAATAGCGAATTTTGCATTCTTGGGTAAACAGAACTATTTAAAGTGGAAGAAACAAACACATCGCTAATTTCACTTTAACATCATTCTCAGATTTTTAAAGCATTCATAAACAGGTAAGTGGTTTTGGACATCGCTGCTGAATAAGGGCAATTTTATTTCTACTTTCCATAAAGTACCTGAACGTACCCAAATACATGAAGTTCTACTGACATGTAAATTACAAAGAATTATGGGTTTGTTTGGGGGTTTCCTCCCACCCTAGCAGCTTATAATTCTGTAGTAGGTATCAGGAGTTTTCGATATATATATTTGGTTAATGAAACTCTCATTTACCATTTAGAAAAGAGCTTTTTTTTTTTTTTTAATTTGTGCTATTCAAACTATCAATGATATTGTTAACTTGTCCCATTTTGTTCAATGGTTTAACTTTCTCATTGCAGACTTTTTCCAGATGGGAATTAATGGTGAACCCCAAGAACTTTATTATGGTTTTTAGCCAGTGAAATCTAGGTATTTTCATACTGCCTTTTGAGTATCTTTTGTTCATTCCAAATGCTATTACTTCAGATTTGATATAATTGATTCTTAAGCCCAAGACTTCTCTGAATACCATCATTTACTTCATAAGGCATGAGGCACACTGAAGTAAAGGGATCAGTAATCATCATTAGAACATAATTCATATGAAGTTTAATTCTTTTCCGTCCCTATCAGCCATCTGCATTTATTCTCCTGTTGTGGCCTCCCCCTGCCCCGATTTTTTGCATGCAAGAGGCTCCATGGCCATAAAATAAGAGTGCTGTGAAATGAACAGGGGACAGACTGGTTCACAGTCTCTTTGGTGAAGGGTATTTTTACATATTCAGCTCTGAGCAACATGCAGGAGAGCAACTAGCCGATTATTATTGGTTTGCCACCTTTATGTTATGCAACAGTAACAGTAAAATTATACAATTAAATTTATGTCAGATAAGAAAGGTGGAATGAACAGCATCAATGGAAAAACTCTAAAAAAGCAGGACTGAATGAACAGGAAAATTTTAAGTACCCAATATATATATGTAACGTAGACATCAAACAACAGCAGCTACAAGATCCCACATCAGACTTATCCAGTAGGTGACCAAATTGTACCAAAAGTACTAAAAATTCATTATTATGTAAAGCATGCAGAAACTTGCTCCTCAAAAGTGGCAAAACACGCACTATGAAACTTACTCCATTTTGCAGAATTCACATCAAACCAACATTGTGATGCAGTTCATCACTTACCATCAAACGTGTCACGCAGGGAAACTTTCACCAGTTCCCTTATTCTTGCTTCAAAGACTGCAGCGCAACACCAAATGAATTACAAAATACTTTTGCAGGTCTTTTCTTATCATAGTTACAGAAGAGATTTTAACAAAGTGCTGTCACCCTCTACACATCTACAGCCTCACAAGAAATGTGCACGTATTCATAAAAGCCAAAAAAGCCAACATTCTGTAATGTCAACGACTGACATTTCATACCAGTCAAGTAGAAGTTCAGTATTTCTCAGCATTTACTGTTCAGAAGAACAGAGTTCCTTCACTGAAATGGATCTGCCCCGAGTCATAGTTCAGTTCCTTTTTGCAGATTCTGGAAACTAGTGCATGGACTCAATTTGCACTTTTCCTGTATATTCGCTAACTATTTAACAATGTCCCCAGGAATTTCCATCTTTACACGGGCATCATTCAGCAGTTTAAATAAGGATACACTGGTGTTTTCTATTATTCCTCTCCACCCACCGCCAAATGCCTCCTAAGTTTAGTTTTGAGTATGGTGTTACCTTAGCCTGTAATTTTCACAAAATCTAAGTATCATTGCTACAGAGAAACTCAAACATGCTTCACTACCAAATATATCACTTGAACACAATGTTACATAGCTCCTGAGGATCATAAAGTAGCTTGGGCATGGAGCTGTCACTAAGAAACAAAGACAAATTACATCTCCACTAACCAAACAACTTGCTATCAGTGGGCTCAGCTGTGACAACAGAAATGTTTGTCTTCTCCTTTTCTACTCTAGGTCTGAGAGGCAAGAGAATGCTCAGACACCACTGTGGATGCTCCCACAAAGAAGCTCACTTTCCAACTTTTCCACTTAGATTTTTTTTTTTTTTTTAATTTTTATACTCTAGACAGCATTTATTTGATCCAGCACCTTAAGTAGGGTGAACAACTGGTAAAGTCTGCACCTGCCTCACTGATAAAGTGAGATTCTGCAGTATATGTTGACTAAAGGTATAGGGTTTTCTGCCAGGGATGAAAGTATGCAAGAATATAACTTCTCTATAAGTGAAAAAGTACAGAAATAATGTGTAAGTGTTTCTTACTAAAGGTAACATCAGTGAAACTTACAAAAATTATTTTTTCTCTAACCTTAGTAGAATGTTTCCACATCTCTCTGAAAAGGAGATTTCTGTGAGTCTTCTAGTATCAGATCAAGTGTTTTATGATCTTTCCTAAAAAAAATAAATAAAAAATTACCAAAAGCAAAGTCCATTTTCTTGAAAATTTCCTCTGCAGTCCCCCTGGGTTCCAAAGTGTACTGGCTTTTTTCCTTCCTGACTCTAGGCAAAGATAGAAACTCCAAAACACAGGTATTTTGGCTAAGTAAAAACAGGACAAGATTTCTTTGTTTGTTTGTTTTGGGGGTTGTTTGCGCTATGAAAGATCACATATGGGAAACTAAGAAAGCAAAGAAAGAACGCTCAGATCCTGGCTGAGGCAACTGCAGAGTGATGAACTGCAGGCAGAAAGAATGGAAAGGGACTTCACAGCACAAGGGAAAAAAAAAAAAAAAAAAACCACCAAACCAAAAAACCCAAACCCAACAAGTTTAGGCTTCCTCTTGGCATGCAGAAGTTAGCTGGGGATGTGGAAAAGTCTTAGGCTTCAGGGGAGCCTAAGAATAACCACTAGGGGAAGATCATTCTGTCCTTCCACCGAGTGTACTTAAAAAGAGGTAGGGAATTAGAGTTGGGGGCTTGGCTATTTTCTGCAGTTCATCATGTAATCGGAAAAATAAAAGCACTCAAAAAACCTCCCAACCTTGCCTGATAGAAGACAATTGTGCAAAAGCAGTAGAAAGAAAGAAGTCAGAATCCCTAAACTCACATCATCCTGTCTGTATGTGAGCACAAAAAGTTCTAGAGAGTCAGAGAACAGCTGCTCTCTTCACTAACCAGCTCAAGGCTTTTCCTTGAATGTGAAAGCTATTTTACATTCAGAGGCATGATGGGTTTTCAGAGCTGATGAATCAACAGCCCGTTTCCTTTGATTCTAGTGATAACGCCATTTGCATCTAGGTTGAATGCATAAAGATAAGAGATACCCATTTTCAGTAGCTTATGTTTATTTCTCTTTTGCTGAAACATCAACACGTAAAGTTTGCTCAAGTGATGTTTGAAAGAAGTGGTCTTAACTAACAGGAAAATGTCTTGGACAGCACTGTCAGGATGTTCATAAATATGTTGCACAACTTTAGCCTATATATGTTTTCTGTCATTTGACATTGAAGATGGATTTATCTCAACAGTGATACTGGATGCTGTAAATTTTTAGCTACACTGTTAACTGCTCTTTTGAGTATTCATGTGTAACCTACCAGCAACAGAATCAATAACACACACAACAGTATTAACATAGGATGAAGACTTTCCACAAAAGCCTTACTAAAAGGATGAGCACACTATAAAGATTCTTTCCTAGAAACTTAACCCTTCAGAAAGAAGAATTTACTGGCTTTGGAGGACATTAACCTTCCTCAAAAGCAAAAGAGATCTCCTGGCACAGCCATTTACGATATTTTTAGAGCAAGCCTTTCAGCCTTTCATTAACTACACAGGATGGCACAACATGCGCAACAGCTTTGAGAAAACAAACCAGAACCACCCAGAGCCTGATAACCAGTGAATGCCATGGAAGTGAACTCCTCTCCTTGGTGAAACCCTGGCTCCAAGGAAGTTACACTGTAAATCTCGCCACTGAGATCAGCTACCTGCCTGCCTTCCCCAATTCTGGACTTTTTAGTTTTGCTCCAAGCTGTTTCTCCCCTTGTTGGGACAACACAGTGATGCTTTATCTAGCAACTTAAAACCCAGCTACATGCCGTGCCACTGGAGATGGGGCGAATTGGCTGTTGTACAATCAGAACATGCTTCGTACTTCCTACACAGCTAAACTCCATTGGTTAACGTTATGATCCAACTACCTTGATAACTTTGAGCTCCCAAACTAATATTTGAATGGGAAGTGTATGAGCTGAGACTAATTCTACTTTCTAAGAGCAGGATAACATGTAATTAATTATTGCAAAGTGTTTTGAAGACAAAAAAAGGCCACACAAAAAACTGTAGTCTTACTCTTCTGTGTCACAACTGCAGAGATAAGCAGTGCAACATTTTTAGCCTCCATTTGTCAGAGGTGTTGACTTTTCCAAAGCAGGACAGTAAGGGATAGAATACAGAATTGCTGAGTGTGCTCAATGAGGAACATGAGTAATGAGGCATAGCACTATCTTTTCTAAATGGAAAAACATAACCAGAAAGGGCAGGAAATGCTATTACTGAAGCTGTAAAAAAATATCAACAATTTTATACAAAAGCAAGTTTTAAACTAGTTCCAAAGTTGTGAGATACATTTAACAGTTTCCTTTTCTCATGCCTGCTTTTTAGACTACCAAGAAAGAAAACAGACTGCGATAACAGAACTGATGCTGTAAATAAACTTATCAGAAACTTCTTGATTTTGCCAGCTGTTGCACTTTCAAGCACAAATTCAGTCATTTTTCAAAATTTGCTGAAATCTTCATATAGTGTAACAGACAGAAAAGCCAGAGAATCAGCAGTGTTAGAATAACAATAAGAAAGCTTGCGCAAAACAGGAAAAAAAAAACAACACAAAATCTTATGTCTGGATTCTCCTTTCAGTAACACATAATGCCATAAAGACAGTTTCTGATAATCACCTTATTATCAACACATCACATTGCCTTTATGGTAGCCCTGTAAAACACCACAAAGACAGCAGTTGGATACAGACACGGTTAAACCCAATTGAGTTAACTGCTAGATAGGGGCTAGCATTAAGTTTCAGACTTCACAGCAACAAAACATGGGAAGTATATGAAATTTCAGGGTGAGATAGCAGAGATGTGCTGACCTTGTAAAATACCAACAACAAAACCAGAGACGATTTGTGTGCCAATGCATTTGTTCACAATGATGTGATCCACCACTTTAGCCAACAAACCACCAAAGTGCAAGACTGATCTTACACAACACGTTTTCCCCTCCTTTGCCACGGGAGAGAAACGTCATCTAGATATGTGACATGGGCTGTATTCTACCTGCACCCTTTAGTATTTGAAACCACTTGTCATGAATACTGGGATCACTGTAAAACACAACAGTAGCTCCCCCACATGTTGAGTGGCCGTGACAGTTCAAGCATGCAATTTTATAGGAGGCAGCAAACAAGATTGGGAATTCAGGGTTAAAATCTCCAGTGAAATTTTGTCTTATAAAGTAATGAAAGTTGACCAAGAGAGTAAATCAAATGGATCTCCTAACAAACTGAAAACAGCTGTTTGGCTGAGTTTGTCTCTGATTTAAGTTTGGTAATTATTGCCCTACTGTGGCTCAAGGTTATTCTGTATTAGTGAAATAGGATATCATATGAAAATCATCCAACTTCTTAATTTACTGTAGCATCAAAAATTCCACTGTATAAAAATAAGCCGGAAACGTAACCTTCTAAAAACTTACCTATAAACCTTTTGAATGCCCATTTATTTATTCCTCTGACACACAATTACACAAAATTTAATTACAATAAACTAGAATGTCTAATGCCAAACAAATAATATGTCACCTCTAGTCACTCCAACTATGTTTTCACATAAATGCACTGAAAAACAACTTTATAAACTTGGACTCAGTGATACAGCATCTTGGCTTGATAGCCCACTCCCCGGACTATTGTGCACTATGTTAGCATACAGAAAAAATTGCTCAGATTCTTAGAAAAAAAAATTCTTACACAGGAAGCTTTCTTTTAAAGTCTTCTCATACTAATAGCAACATAAGATACAAAGTCACTAAATTTAATTTTTCAAAGTTGAAAAACTTCTTAAACAAAGTCTCGTAGACATTTGATAATTTAAACAGAAGTCACTCAACCAACACTTGATCTCCCATTAATTCTGAAGTATATTGTAGGTTTATTACTTGCTTTTATTATGGTTATAAGGTGCCTTTATTGGCTAGGAAACATGAATCAATAATCTATGTTAATAATGTAATTACTATGGTATTATTGGTCTGCCTGTTGGACATCAAAGACTTTCATGAACTTGTGCACTGTTTAATTGGCTGGAGCATCGTTTTTAATGTCTACAAAGTGAAGAAACACCGTGTGTGTTCTGTGAGCAGTGTACTAGGATTTCTGTTCTGGAAATTCAACAAAAAAATTGGCTCTCCCTCAACACACAGGCTGCAATTTTTGAGTCAGTACCAATTACTGTACATTGCTAGACCGAATCTTTAATTCTAAAAACACGTGTGTAACACAAAAATACTTTATTAAACAATAATAAAATCCTAGTAAATTATTGCAAACCAAAGTGCTTATTCTTTCTGAATCTTTCTTTCAAGATCCACTGGAAGTCTCAAATCAAATGATTCAGGTGATTTAAGGTCAGCTCCAAGTAAACACTGAATTCAGCTTAGTACATTATTTGAGGAATAATTTCACTTGGAGAATGAGATTAATTGCAAACACACATTTTGAGAGTATCCTTACTTTACCCACTACACCATCATCTTTTTGTTTCCCATTTTCTCAGTTGAGATAAATGCAACTTAAACATTTGCCAAAAAAAATGTGTGTATATACATTCTAAAAATGTGATAATTACTGGGTATATGCCACAGAAATAGCATTTTGAAAATACAACAGTGCTAATAAACTCTTTTATGTCAACAAAGAGCGGACAGACTCAAGCAGGAATAGTAGTAAACCGAACGTTTAGTCTTTTTAAAATAGAGTGGGCTCTACACAAGTCTTTCTGAACATGTAACACAAAACAGGCAGACACCAATCTGAAATCCCTTCTGCATAATCTTTGCCAAGGAGCAATTTCCATATTGACATAGTTTAAATACTCATATAATAGAAGCCAATAAAGTCACTTTGGCTATGAAAAGCATCAAGACGCACACCCAGCCAAAGACCCCCCTCCAGCAGCATTGCAGTAGAAACCCATTGGAAGCAAGTGAAGTCCCCACTCTTCTGAATGAAGGGCCCCATAAGAGAAGCAGCTAAATTGAAAGAGGAAGAAATACAAGGGCACAATAATTCTAATTTATCTGCTGATCTCTGCTTTGTACTTAAGGTAACATCAGAGAATTCCACCAGCTGACTACCAGCCAGAGTACAGTGAGCTCCAGCCTTGCACCCCTCTCAGAGCAGGATGGGAAGCAGATGACCTAGAAACAAGCTCTACTGCCTTGAGTGGCTTCAGAGATTTCCCCTGCACACTTTCAGGCATCCCTTGGAATCATTTTTCTAGCTGCTTTTCACTCAATGCAGCCCAAACCCATCCAGCTTCAGCAGTTTGGCTTTACTAGGCAATACAGGGTAGGCACAAAGAAAGCTTTGGGCACCTACAAGTCATTCTTCAGCTCCAGCATCTGATGTAAACTGTCATATCACCTACTGCTTAACATATCATCTACACACTAACCCACTCTGGATCCATGAATGACATCAAGTGGTGTCATAGTTAAAGACAATTACCAACTATGTATTAATAGGCTGTCTTCTTCTTGCACTTCAGTTCATAAAAGCACGTAACAAATAATTCCTTTAAAGAAGAGGATACACATGGAAGAGGGTAAAAATAGGACTCGTTATTAAGAAGACCGAGTCAGGCTTAGTCTTGATAAAAGTGACAGAAGGCTTTCATTGGCATTTAAATTCAATAAAGTTGACTTAATTTAACATATTGACTGTTGACTTCCATGAAAAATATAAAATAACTGGCAGAGCATATAAGTTTCTAAAATAAGACTTTGGACAACTTTATGCACACATTTCCAAATAGCTCTATTCACGGAATCACGGAATATTCAGTAGCTGCCTAACCCTGAAGGCAAGTCTCTAAGCTTAATGTTCCAAAAGCTCCTGGTGACGCTTCTGTGCCCATCAGGATCATCCTTTCACAGCTAAATTAATTCCTGCTTAAGCCTGTTCAGGTTTCAAAACTTAAGTAGAGCAACACACAAGTCACATAAGGGACTTTTTTTACGGGAAACCTTAGAGATCTGGTTCAAATCTTAGGATTCAAATCTTTCTTCTATCCAGAAGTGGTTCAACATCTTGTACCTAACAGAAGCAGGTACAGGCTAGCTTCAGTTTGAGTTTGCCGTTCAGCAGTAGCGCTGGAGAGTATCATTGTGCACAAAGAGCAAAATGCACAGCATCAGAAATAGACTATAAAAGATAAAGCATGTCATTATTGCTTAACATTTCAGACTCACCTAAAAGTACAGAGTGCCACATTCTGGTATGGAGGGTATCACTGCAGGGTGTTTCACTTCCTGAGAAGTGATGGAGTCACCTTTGGATCCGGGCTCTACACAGGAATGCAGCAAAGGTCTTTAGCATGACCATTCTACGTTAATTTAACACAAAGTTCCACTGTCTAATTTTGTATCTAGCAAGGGAATATGTAGACTTGAATACTCATTGAGATGTTTCTACAAGTCAACTATAAGGACTGCTGTAATATCAAAGTAACCATCTCTTTATGATGTTTCAACATGATAAAATTGACCATTTCTTAACAATGGCTGTCATAGGGCAGAGAATCCAGTGCAGACTGTTCATTTACAGACAACAGCTAGATCTTTCGCCTTTTAACTCTGGCATACATGGTGTATGTACCAAGAACATCCTTTTTGCAGTACATCTCTCAACTCTGTTTTTGTAAGAAAAAAAAAAACAAAAAACCAACACTAAAAACAAAAGCCACAAACTCAGAAACAGTTAAAAAAGCTTTGGTTTGGATACCCATTAAATGGATATTGTTTCTCCTCAAAAATGGCTGACACAGAAGTTTCAACTTCTATTGATATTAAGAGCAATAAAGTAGAATAAAGTAGAATGCGAGTTCTTTAAAACATGTATTACATATTTTTCTGAGGAAACTATATCCTATTTCCCTATTTCATGCAGAAGGAGTCATGAATTAGTTCACTAGAATTCTTCTGTCTTTTCTGTCTTTAGAATACTCAAATGCTGAACAGAAAAAATAAATCTTAAGAGATGTAGGAACAGTTATTTTAATCCCTGACAACATTCAGTTAAATTATGCTTTTACGTACTGATATACAAATTTAAAGATAAGCCCATTCCCCACCAAAATGCCCCTGCAGCCGGAATGCAGTAAGTACAAAAAGTACAGTAAGTACTTTGAAATTTCAAATGACAAATTCTTAAACAGTGATTACAAGATCCAGCAATATATGACCTCTATTGGTTAATATTTTGTATGCACTGCAGTCCAACTTTTCTTGCACCTATACTAGAGACAGCCATAATAAAAATAGAGAACCACCTATTACAATGAACAGAAACAAATATTTGATTCCTTTACCATTTTGTCATCCGCACTACAGAGCTCCCCCCCCCCCCCCTTCACAACACATCTGGAACAGTGCCCAGCACTACAATGTTTCCAAAGCTTCTTTTTGTAATAGGATCCAGATCAGAGGTGAGTTCTTTAAAACTCTTCACCAGTCAGAGTTAGAAAGACCTGTTTTGAATTCCTCTTTGATGTCTACAGAAGATGATTCAAAAGGGGGTATAAATGTTGGGCTACTTCACTAAAAACGTTACACTGTTGTCAGTATCTCCGTATGCGGCTACTGGCAGTGACAGTATGCAAGTGTCCCTACGCATACTGCAAGTCACTGCCCAGCTGTACAGCAGCTGGCTCCAGCTAAGACCAGGCAAGGTGGAAGGTGATGTGAATCCTCAAGGAACTGCTGTCTTGTTGTGTTTATCCTTGATGGCCAAAGAGAGCAAAAGCCGAAAAAAGAAAACACACACACTTTCTTTCACCTCGGATTTCTTACATTTCCTACATGTCTTTGTCTCCTATGAGAAGCAGTGGCACTTGTATCTGCAGAGTGGTCACTGGATGCCACTGCGCACAAAGCAGAGAGAGCGGAAGCTGCTAACCAGGCAGATTTCAGTAGCCTACCTATGGACATGGAATTATCTACAGAGACATTTGCTGACCTAGCAGTCTCAATGGCTTCTCAAATAACATTCTAGTGATAGATACATGACTTCCAATTTGCAAAGCCAGAGGGCTGGGATTTAGCCAATTTTCAATTTTTCACATGCCAAAGGAATTGTTTTGTTCTGAAGTTGTATAGCAACATAATGCTGGAGTAGCAATGACCAAAGACAGGAACTATCACACTGATTCAGCTGTGGAATGAGATAGTCAAGTGGATTACACTGCACCAAAATTCAGTGTTCCATCAAACCGAGGAAATTCTTTAAGAAAATGTCTATATTGATTATAATTTTATGCTTAGTATGCTCCAAGAAGAGAAAAGTATAAACATAACACTCCACAGAAGCACACTATATACTTTACCGAAAAAATCTAATGGTACAGACAAATAAGAGTCAGGTGTATGGAAAAATTAAAGCCATATATATCCACAAAACTTGTTACCATTATAAGATACTGTTAAAGTAGACACTTCTCACTATACTTTGTTTTGATTCTCTGCTAGCATGAGAGACTTCATAAACTTCTGGTAGTTTTGCCATTTAAAATCTAACCCTCTTTCAATACAGTATTTGGAATATAAACATGGTAAATAGGTACAGCAGTAAACAACCTGATGCATAATGAAAATATATAGAGCCCAGGGAAGAAATTAGGTGTACTGATTAGCTATAAAAGCAGGAACTCCAGCCAGTTCTGCTCAGAACTCAACTCAGGTACTGCTCTTTATTATTCACATGGCTGTGCCACAAGATGAGGCTAGTCTCATCTGCTTGGGCCTTTCACTTCATTGCTCTCTGTCTACACCCTCTTTTTCCCCCCTCTTTCCATGCCCCCTCCAGCAAAAAAAAAAAAAAAAAAAAAAAAAAAGACATTTCCCATTCCATATGATGGTCCTAATCACTCACCAGCAACCGCCTTATGGCTGTGACCTCACGAATTCTGGAGTCTTTGCTGCACGGGAAACTTTACCAGGGGACAGGAGAATTTTCATTCCATCTTAGCCTACAGCCTCATTGTTGGAGGATAGGCTGTCGTTAATTTGGGTCTGAACCCTCTCAAACTGATCTCCAGAAGACAGTAGGCACACAGCTTGTGTGCTGTGACTTGTGCCTTCAGCTGGACTACTCACACCAGGTTCTTACCAGTGGACAAAAACATTCCACTGTTTGGCTTTAAAAATAACATAAATCTGGATTGTTACAAGCAGGAGCTAAACAGGTTGCCACCAGCACTTCCTCAGACACATGGATAACAGGTCTCTGGTAATGATTTTGTGCTTTGCATCTTGAATAATGAATCCTGTTTGTAGGTTCTGTATCTACTAGTGGGGCAAGGCACCTACATTTATTATTGAATCTAGACTCTTTAATTTAATTGATATGGAAAGTTTAAGACTATCTTATATTTAAAACTGTTCACATTTCAGAAATGCCCCCCGTGGGCATTTAAAATCCATGGATTTAAAGCTAAAAAATCAAAATGTTCTTAATGCCAGGTAAGCATAGTTAGTATAGATGATGCAAAGTACCTTAGAATTCTACAATGTTCTTGGACCTTGGAAAGAGGAAATTTAGGCCAATTTGTATTATACTGGTAGGTGATTGTATAAAATACATACACATACGAAAACAAGGATATGCACGCATACGTATTCACAAACACTTCAGGAATGTCCAGACTGCCTTGTTTGGGGCTCAGTTCTATTCAAATACACATGTATAATAAAGGATTAAAAAAAAAAAAAAACACAACACCAAACCCCAAAACAAAACACACATTTTTCACAATATACTTTTTACATGGCCATTGAATTTCTATTTCAACAGAGGCATTCACATCACTGTAGGCTGTAATGACACCAAACAGCGGTTATTCAAATATTCTCACTGAAATCAGGTAGGACCAGAATGACAAACAATTACTTCTAGATGAGAGATAATCACATAAATAGTCCCAGGAAACTCAGCCGGACTAAGCAAGTTGACAATTTTGACAGTCTGAATCTATATAAACAAGTACCAATACACTGACCCTAAATTAACAGCAGCTCTGTTCTTACCACGCCTTTGCTTAATGTAAGCGTGATGTGTTAATTGTTTTGTCTTAAATCAACATCACAAGACTATCGATAGCTAAAGACAGCTGTGAATCCTAACTCGTACAAAACAAAGTGAAGGTTTTATTTCAGTTTTCAGGCAAGGAGAGCTCATCATTGTTACTTTCTCTAGTAATTTTTTTCCTCTTTCATTATTCCATTTTAGTACTTTAAGTTATCGCCTGCAAAAGAAATTAGGGAATGTTTTCCACATAATACTTGAATACCTTAATGTACTCCAATGTACTCTTAGCAGATATGAATTGTCAGATATTGCCGTCTTTTAAGTAATGTTTTAAAAGGACTTGTTTGTATTTTAACATCTACATTTCGAGGTCCAGTTGCAAGTGTTTACCATAGAAAACTCGGTCAAGCTGGTGTTTGACCTTTGACAGGAAGCTGCCCTCACTCCGGCTAGTCCCAACAAACTAGGCCCAAGACAATAAGCTGCTTTATAGCTATTTGCTAGGCCAGTGTGTTTCTCCAGGAAGACCTCAAGCTGAAAAGCCAACACGCTTGACAACCACAGCCAAGGTACCAAGGGCCCAAGCACTAGACATTAGAAAACAAATGGAAAAGCACACATGGCTACATCTGGAATCCTAATGGGCCACCAATGGTTCCCAGCTAAAGGAAGAATTACCAATGTTGTTTTATCATCCCTTGTGCTAACTTAGCTGTTTATGTACAGCAATAAATGATTTTTTAAAAACATATTTGGGTCATTATGTCATATACCACCAGCAAGTACGATTGTTTTATTGTGCTTGGAGTCAAAATACACTGCTATACCCAGATGTGAGGGAAGTTCAAAACCTCTAGTCCTTCTGTATTCATTCCTGTTGGACAAATGGATTAAGTTTTTAAAAGGGAAACTGAGAATTTTTATGGCCTGTACTCCCATCTCACTAGTAAAATTCGCACTGATATTTTCCTACAGAAGTTTGCCTTGCCAATGATAACATTAAATATTAACTTAGTAAGCAAACCAAAATTTCAACCAACAGGAAATGCCACACATTTTATGGTCGAAACATCCCCATTCTCTTTTTCCAAAGCCACAATATAATATATTAAAGAAATAACTTTGATGTGCTTTTTTTTTACCCGAACACCTATTGAAATTCAAGACAAAGTAATCATTACACTGTGGAATGAAATTAAAATACATATATATTTATTAACAGGCTTAATAAAGCAGGACTCTGCAGTTATGGCCCTGAATTTATATGTGCAAACCCAAGCTTTTCCAAAATCTACAAATGAAACACGGAATTTGTGTAAAGACTTGTACAGTATTTCTAACCCTAGTGCTATGGCATTTAAAAATTGAGATCAAAGCGGAAAAAACCCAGCTAGATCCTTCAGCATTTGCGGCTTGAGAAAAACATCAACAACTCAGTAAACAAACAGCAAAAAGTATGTTATTTTTAAAAGGCATTGTAATAACTTAAACAAAAGGTTCAACATTTGTTGACAATACTATTCTAAAATTGACCGTATCCCAACAGTTTAAATCAACATTTATCAACAAAATTTTTCACAACTTCCCATTCCAAAAGACACTGAAGGTATTTGAAAGTAAGTGCTATTTAGCAAGTGACAACTGAATTCAATTTCAGTAAGTTTAATTCTTACAGACTTACATTCATTTTAATGGAGGTTGGATCAATTTGTAATCAAAACAAATAAACAATTCAAAGAAACCAGGTTTTATCTTCTTCCCCTTCCATTCTCATTCCCTTTTTTCTCATTTGTTGCGAGCCCTGTTGCAGTTTTGTTCACTTTTCGGGGGGGAACAGGGCTGAGAAGTTGGGGGGAGCAGTAGCTCTCAGCTAAGCAAGCCATTTCTCGCAGAAGAAATAGAGAACTAAATAGAAATACACCAAGAATCTACAATTAACTCCAATGCAGAATACAGAGTTTTCCACAATCTAAATTTTTAAGTATCATTTAACATCAAGCTGCAGCTGAACAGAGCTGTGCTATTTGTAAGTCTAACTAGCTTCCTAGGAAGATTACAAAGGGTGTGCGCACACTCATCACACAGGTTATACTACAACTGTGCCAACCCATTCACAGCAAGTCAAGGGCAAACCCAGTTGGGAAGACTGCTGAGAAGCAAGTGATCCAAAATAGAAAGACACTGTGATAAACACATGCACGTCCGAGACTTGCAGTGCTTATAATGGTGACGCACTAACATT
Source organism: Vanellus vanellus (assembly GCF_965231255.1). NCBI lineage: Eukaryota > Metazoa > Chordata > Aves > Charadriiformes > Charadriidae > Vanellus > Vanellus vanellus. The sequence goes on from NC_138911.1 coordinate 44,413,501, forward strand.
CTCAACTACATTATAGTGAATCAAGATGCATGAACTAGTCAACAACCTATAGATGACTTCCACTAAATTAGCTGGGAGATAGCTCAGAAGATTTTAGGGATTCTACTATCAAAAACCTGAAATCACTTCAACACATAATGACTAAGGAAGAAGCGATTGAGAAAGCTAATTGCAGAGAAGTCAATACTAGAAGTAGCTTCTTTTTAAAACAGTTTTGATCACCTTGTTTTTCTTTTCATATTAATCTATGGGTAACCCTTATTTGCCATGGAAAAACAGACATGTGAATTTGATACCCTATACTTGTTGATGTGTTTTTAAAGCTGACAGCAGAGTGCAGAATGTGAAATTTCCTTGCTTCTGCTGCCACATGGCAAGTTAAAAGCACAATTAAGTAAACAGCTAAATGTTTCCCCTGATTTCCAGGAACAGCAGAAATATGTTAAACCTAAAAGAAAAAATACATCCCAGCAACTGATCTCTAGACATTATAAAGTTGCTTCAGAAGCATCTGTTCCATTTCCAAAAGGTACGTTAAATGGGGAAACAAAATCCTTAATTCAGTTCTGGCACTGCTATAAAGCACCACATCTCTATATAATGTAGTGCACTATATTTAAGTTTAACTTTGGGATATTAGTATTTATGTGTATATACACACATATATGAATACATATATTTTTATACATATACATACTAACATCCATATTTAGCAATTTAAAATAATTCAGAAAACCTTTTCCTTGCTGCCTTCCCAGATGTTTTTTTACTTAATGAAAGAAACAGAGCAAGGTTTAGAGAACAGTTTCAGAAAAACACAAAGCACACTGACAAATACTGAAAAGAGAAATAAATGGTTTTGTACTCACAGAAGTGATACCTTACATATGCCAATTACTTCCTTATCTTAGCATTAGGAAAATTTGATCCTTGAAAAAAGTAGATTTAAAACATATTTAAGTCCCAGGAGACCTTATAATCAACAGAAGTGATGGAAAAAAATTTATGTACTCATTCTGTGTTTCATCTGCATATTAATTTATATTATTATTATTTTCTTCTCCTTCCTTTTCTCCACTCCCTGCCTCCATGCTCTACTTCCATTCTTTTTAAGGGAAGAGAAATGAAATGATTGATTAATCTCAGTGTTTGCCACATTCACCTGTGCAAGATGCTATCCATCTTAAGCACAATTCATTACATTAAAACAAGTTTTAAATAACACAGGCGGCTTTGTGGAAGTATGTCACAAACAGGAATTTAATCAGAGGTGGATACATAAAAAAAACAAACAGATTTACAAAATTCTTACTGATTAGTCCTGTTCTTGCCACAACAATATTTATATTTTCATATATGGAAATTAATTCTAAAAGCATAATTTAAATATCCCTTTCAAAAACACTACTGGTATTTATTGGCAGACTCCATTATAATTTTTAGATGTATTTAGGAGCAATAATGAGTAATTTCTACAGTTTCTCACTGTGCTCTCACAAATCAATTAGAAAACATCAGTTTCTAATTTTATTGGCCTGGCATTTTTCACAGTAACTGCATTTTATTGTGGAAAAAATGTGTTTTCCCTCTAGTGACTATTTGGCAAATGTGCGTTGAGTATTTCTACCATTAAAGTGACTCATTTTTGTTTACTTCTCTATGTCCCAGTATCTCCAACAATTTTGAAAAGAATGTACTCAGCTGGCAAGGGTCCTGTTTAACAGCTTGATACAGCCCAACAAGCTATTTCACACATTTTGGGTGAGTCACAAAAACAGTGAGCTCTTCAAAGTGTCTGTTCGATGAGGTGGGGTGAATCCTTTTGAGAAAAGAAGTACATTCCCTATTAGACAATAAGAAATATTTTAAACCAGTGTGTAAGTACATTTTTAAAAGCAAAGAGATGTTTGCAAATGGTTATGAAATACTTCCACATGTGATCATATTTTCACAATAGTGGTGACTATCAAACATTATATTGCATATTAATTTTATTGTTGAATAAGATACTAGAGCCAAGAATACTGTAGACTGTAAAGCACAGCCTGTTGCAGCATATTTCCTGACCAACTTTTCATACCACAGATGTCGGGCTGCTATCCCAAACTATTCCACATATTTACTGGTGCTCTCATTTTTTCATGTTAGAAGTCCTGTATTTAGCTGTTCTCCGCAGTAGCATTAACTAAGCAGTTCATAAAGTCTTTTAAAATACAGCTGCAAATGTCTAACTGCTTTGCAAAGCCACTTATTTCATGTTCCCCTTAAGATCAGCCATCTGCCATTAACAGAGACTAAATGGCCTGTGACTTAGCTTGAGAAAGTTGTTCAAAAGCCAACCAACATCTTGTTTCAGAGGGTACTTTTGAAGCAAATGCCTAACATCAAGTTTAAATATAGGTCTATGATTAAGTACATATAGCCACCAGAGCTTAAATACAAACCCTGCCAATACAGTGTCCTGCTAGAATTAAATTATAGTCTTCCAAAGACTGAAGGGTCATGAAGCCTTTAGGCAATATTAATAACGGACACCAATATAATTTCAACAAAGTAATCACAGCCCAGAGCTTCCAGCAAAGGTATCTGCACTGTAACTGAAGATTTTTTTCAAGTTCTCAACGGCCTAAAACTGTTCCTACCAACATCAGTGAGTACACAGGCTAACTTAACACATGCAAACTGAAGTCAACTGCATTCCAACAGAATTTTATAAATAAAAACATCCAGGTTTAAAGTTGAATATTTCAGGACGGCACCAGACAGTGTAGCTTACTGAAGCCAAGTGTCCAAAATATGAAGGTTTATATAGCGCTAAACTTTGCCATGGGTGTACAGCTGATTATTGTCCAGTTTTTTTTACATAGGCCAGTGTATTTTTTGGAGGCAGAGAGTACTTCATTGGCTAGGAGAAAGGCAGGAAATTTTTCTTTGGCAGGTTGATTTTTTTATTTTTTTTTTTAAATTAGCAGATGTTTGAAGCTGCTCCAAGGTTTGGAATGTTGAATAAATCCCAGTGGAGATAGATTAGTGGCAGAGAGCAGGTGAGGTGGTCAAAGGTGGATGTAAATACAATTTATCAGATGACTCTGTAATTTGTCACATTGGTATCACCATTGCACATGTGGCATATATAAAAGCTTTGGCAACTGAGAATGAACATCATTCCTCTAGCCAGCGTAGTTAGAGAGGAACTGCATAGCAACCCAGGGATATGCTACCAATAAATGAATGAAGAAAAATCCTAAAAAAAATTAGTCCTTAGTTTACTAAAAAAAAAAAAAAAATAAATCTACAGTGTGCATCCTTGCACTAAGAAAGGATACGGGCAGAGATTCTACTAAAAAAAACCCCAAACCATAAGAAACCCCAAAGCACATGCATCCCTCCCCCAAAAAAACATTCTTCCATAACTGGCAAACTAAGTGAGGCATATTTCAGGTCTCAGAGTAAGCATGAGTCATAACATGACCAGTTTGTCAGGTCAAGTAGTTCAGATATGTTCCTGGACTCCTCGCAGGTACTCTATTCTCACATCACAGTATCTTTAAGCGAAGCTTTCTACCGCTTCTGATTGACAAAACATCCTACTCTGCTGGATGATTTGTGATTACCTCAGTTATATTCTCCTTTGTCATCCCCAATACTACAGCAAAGCAATATAACCACACAGAAAGTCATGGCTTATATCTTTAGTATAAAATACTGTATTTTTTTTCAGCAACCAACCAAGCAGGAATTTATCAGTGTGCTGCTCTCTATCACAGACTACCAGGAAAACTTCAAAGGAATGGACTTTATCTTTAACATGCTAAATGTTTCCTGAGAAAAAGCTGAAAAGTTGAATAAAATCAGGGGACTGGATGCTTGGCCATTAAATTATTTACTTGAGAACACCGGGTTCATTTGTGCATCAATGTCAGCTTTGCTGCGCTAACAAAAACGTGAAACAAATTCCAGCAGAACATACATGGCGTTACTACCTTCCATGCCATATGCCAGGTATTGTGCTTTGATCTTCTTTTCTATATCATATATACTTAGCAAAACATATGAAGAATTCATATGTATGAAAGATTACAGTACCAGTTCCCTCACACAACTGATAGCCAGAAATATGGGCCTCCATATAAACAATTGTCTTCCTGGGAAGTGAGTAATTAAATTTATCAGAACTGTCTAAGAAATACTGAAGTCCATCTCCTCCTCAAAGATAAGAATTAGTCTAATTTAGTGTTACAGTCCTAACACCATCTTATCCATCCATCCATCCAAATAAAAACATATGACCGTCTTTTAAGTTGCACTGAAATGCTATAAGCATCAATGTGCTAATGTAGTTCAGACTGGAAGTTTCCCTCCTATGAATAAAGAGACTATCAGCACCAAGCAGCTCACACATACATCCCAGGAGTCCTGGTGAAGAGATGGGCCTGAAGAAACCCCTTCCTCCCCTCTCCAGCTCAGTGCAGCAGAGGACTCCAGTTGAAGTCCAGCTGATATGATAAGCTGAGTGTTAACAGAAAGGGGTTCTCAAACAAAGGTTCTTTGGCTTTGGAATCAGTTACCCCCGATTGTCTGAAGTGGCTCACATTTGATGACCGACTTCATCTGCTTGCAGAGGTTATTTTTTGCCACTAGGAATTTTAAGGGAGGAAAGCTGGAATTGCAAGTTTTCTACCTTAGTAGAAACAGGTTTTCTTAAGCAGCACTACAAACTGATTAGAATCATAGAATGGTTTAGGTTGGAAAGGACCTTGAAGATCATCGAGTTCCAACCCCCCTGCAATAGGCAGGGACACCTCCCACTAGACCAGGTTGCCCAAGGCCACGTCCAGCCTGGCCTTGAACACCTCCAGGGATGGGGCCTCAACAACCTCTCTGGGCAACCTGTTCCAGTGCCTCACCACCCTCAAAGTGAAAAACTTCTTCCTAATGTTTAATCTGAACCTGCCCTCTTCCAGTTTAAAGCCATTCCCCCTCGTCCTCTCACTACATGCCCTAGTAAAATGTCCTTCCCCAGCTCTCCTGTAGGCCCCTTTTAGCTACTGGAAGGCCATAATAAGATCTCCCCGGAGCCTTCTCTTCTCCAGGCTGAATAGCCCCAACTCTTTCAGATTATGTTAATTGCAGCATGTTCATAATAGTTTTGCTAGACTGACCACATTGTCCAATATGTTTGATAAACAAGCAGATAAGCAGCATAAGTAAGTGCACAAAAATAGTAGAGGCAAGGGTTTTTTCACCCCAGTAGCAGTGGTGGTAGCACCTATCACCACCAGGGCCAGGATCTAAGGTAGATACCATCGTTGACAGGAACATTGGCGTTCCTGGCTCAATTTTAGGATGCAGCTATATGTACATCAATTTGGACAATTTTTCAAGAACGATGATAAATTTAACAACTGTGAGGAAGATAGCATGTAGCTGAGTATACAAAACCACCTAGACACAGGTGGAATACAAGCTGCATATATACTTCAAAGTGTTGGAACTGTTACTGTATCCAGGAGCTTCCTATCTTAGGGACCCTTCTGTTGTGGGTTGATTTGGGTCTTTTTTTTGTTCAGAAGATCTACCTAGAAGTTTGTGTGCACTCTTGGGTTCTCCATAATTTTTCATTCATGGTTTAAGATTATGGAGTTACTTTAAAAGATTCTCCTCACACATGACAAGCAAGAAATAAGCATGCAAAAGGAATGTTACATTATCTTGTTCTGCCTTTAGGAAAAACATAGAAGTGTGAAAGCATCACTATTATGTGTTAATGAAATACAAGTCAAGGTATTTCATAACTAACTCTCCTAGACAGGACTTCAAACAGGAATGCATAAATAAGCATATCTCAATGAAATAAAGCAGTAGCAGTGTTCACACTGTATACTTGGTGTGTAAGCTGTTCTTACAGTGCTCCACACAGGACTTCAGAACAGAATCCTCCTCTTAAAAGTATACAGAGACACTAGATGATGTCTCAGCTTACATCATTTACAAAATGGAAAATAAATTACAAAGTAGTATTGACTTGATTTTTTTTTCACATATTCCTACCTACCAACTGCAGATGTCTTCACAGTCCTCTTCAATAAAAAAACAAACAAACAAAAATCTCATAACAGTCCAACTCTGAATTATGTCCATCTCCTCATTCATTGATCAGTGGGATGTACTCAACTTTATCTTTGCCCTTTTGAGAAAAAAAGTAACCCCCAGGCTTCAGAACAAATTATCTTGCTTTTATTTCTGACACATGTTCCTCCTCACACATCCATCTCTTTGCTTGTCCTGTTGTCCGTTAAAACTTGTATGCCGTAAAACTTTCCACTTTCCATCTTCCTAAAATAATACTCTTCTAGCAGCCTGAACAGCGTGTGCCAGAACAGCACATTGTCATTAAAACAAAAATCTTTTTCTATGACACTAAAACTCAGTTTGTAAACTTACAGCAAGACAGGACCCATCAATATAATATTCAAGCTTGAAAAACAAAAAATACATTCCAAGTGAGGGAGGAAAAAATGACATGAAAAAAATATATGCAGTAAAGTATTAAGCAGTGATGTTCTAAGCTAGGAACAGTAATTCATCTTTTCACTGTTAGGAGTCAAAGAAAGAGAGCATGAGTAGTTACTCTGTATTCTTAATGAATTTACCCTATCATTTAGTGAGGCCCAGATTTTTGGTAATGAAAAACATCACAGTGTCTAGACGCAGCTCATACTTCTAGCAGAGAGTCCTTTGTGTTTCAAAAGTCATAGCAGAGTCTTCTGTATGGGAAGCTTTTCAGAAATGTCCTTCAAGGCAAGAGCTGAAAGTAATATGACAAATGCAAGGATAATGGCAGAACAATCCAGAAAGACAGGCAAATGCTTTCAGGACAAGTGGTGAGGGTGGTGAGAAGCAGGTCTTGTTGCAGAAAAAGTTAATGCATTGCATTGTTTTATATCGTGGCCCATTGAAGGACGTGGCACAGTGTGAAGAAACATATGTTGTGATAAAAAGAAATCCCATACTTCCAAAGACCAGTACAAATTATGTGACCTCTTTGTTAATTTTGGCTCCTGTGTAAACATTAATGTATGTGATACATACATGAAGCTGAGGATATCTACTATAACATACTAGAAAAAGGAAAACATACTACTGTGCTCTCCTTCTGCAACAGCAGATTACAGAATTTAGTCTGATTACTTTTACCACCGCAATTTAATAAGCCTACCTCCTGAATGTAGCAACAGTGCTCTTAACCCCAAAATATTTTAGCAATTTTATTAAAATGGACTATTGTAAAATAATTATGTATCTGAAACCTCCTGTAAAACCATCGATGACCGTGGACCCACATTTCTTTGTGAAGGTTAAAGGTGAGAAAAGGACTATTAATACATGTGGACTACATATTTTTCTCATTTAAGTGAATTCTGAGCTTCTTTTCTGAAAACAAGAGTAAATCATGCAATGAACTAATTCATGCAAGAAGAGACAAAGAATGCTAATAGAATTTATTCATTAAAAAATTACTACAAAATTGCTTATACAACTTTTCCAGTTTCAAAAAATAAATTTTAAATACAGTGATGGAGATTTTCCTAGTAGTACGTGGTTTTCATAAATATTTTGAACACTCTTCTTTTCCTCCCAAGCTTTTTTAATCATTATGGCTCTAAAACCAAAATTTAGTTTCTCAGAAGGCCAAATTAAATTACCTTTTGATGGCTGAAAGTTGGCACATGCAATACAAGCTGCGCTTCATTCAAGTCCTTAGTCTTGGGTACTTGTACTATTTTCATTATGCTACGTCTACAGTAAAAAAAACCCAACTCAGGGCTCCTAGTGCTAAATAGTCTACAGACATAAGGGAAAGGGACCAAAGGAGCTTAAAATTCTAGTAAATAAAAGCCACTTGCTGTGGTTTGACCTACCTGGAATGTCAGTAAGGCTGTCTTATCACAGAGGTGAAGGTCTGAATGGAAATTGAAACTATGGAAATATGACTAGGTCAATAATGGAATGCAGGTGATGCTTTGAAAGGTCCTGCTGCTTGTGAATATCTGGCTTCAGAAGAGTACGTAACAGAATTAACAAAAATTAAAGGAGGTAAAATGCAGTCTGCAGACACATCACAATTGTCCTGATATGCAGATTTCAGACATACTGTGAGTTACAAGAATATTGATGGGATAATTACATGAATGGAAAGAAAATACAATTTTTCCTTTTTTTTTTTCCTGGTGTTCCATGCATTGCATTCTCACTGGTGCAATATACACTGTGCGTGAAGCAATACGGATCACAAACAGTCAATAGCCATTCATCTGTGAGTTGTTTAATAGAACTAGGGCTGGACAGACTCAAAACTCATTTAGATCTGAGCCAGTTTAGGTCCAGATAGAGCCTTAATTCAGAAGTGCTGCACCAGTGCAGACCTCTGCCTCATCTTTAGGCAAAGTGCCTTTATGTCCACTGTTATGGTCCCCAAAGTTTTCTTCCATTTCTCTATGAAGTCCTCTGTGTACATTCTTATGGCTTAATTTACCTGTTTCCTGTGGCTTTGCTTACTGGGGTTATTCTGATCCTTCCTCTTCCCTACTCCAAGTTACCTTAGGTAATTAAGAGCTGATTATCTATCAAAACATGATTGGTTCTGGCAGCAAAGGGTTCCCATAGTTGTATTTTTTTTTTTTCTGGGAAGTGAACCGTCTCAAATTCTGACTCACAAATCTGCATGTGCAACTATGCTAGAAACTTCTGCTATGACAATTTGTGTTCCAGCAACTCACAGATGGATTAAGTTGAAAAACCATAATATTGGCCTACTTAAAAACTAGAGGAATTCAGAAAAGTAGGTGATAAGTAGAGGAAACTAGTTATTCAAAGCATGGGTTCTGTAAGCAAGTTCCTCTGAACCACAGATGTCTGTGAGCTAATTGATCAGACTCACTTTGTAGTCAGAGAAACAAGCACTGTTTTTCATGGTTTGACTCACCCTAAGACTGACTGCTAGAACAGGTCAGATGACAAGTAGCCTAAAGAGACTTACTTATACCAAAGGACTATAGAGACCAGAACGACTACCACAAACACAGCCATCTAAAATAACCTGAGAGGAATTGTGTTGCATATGCTATTTGCACCTGTATATACACTCTGAGAATACACCACCAGCGAACACGGATACTCGCTCCTCTGTCATTTAGGGATGCAAATGCATCTACATGCATGAAAACTCTGCTGAGGCCAACCAAGGCCGTTTCATTTCAATCAGTATATTCAAATCTCAGATCCAAAAATCTTACAAGAGATTAAAATTGTAAGATTACAATTTATGACACTGTAGTCTAATCAAGCCAGTAAGTAAAGAAGATGAAGTCGAAGTATTTCTCACATGATCAGCCACTCAAAAACAGTGCTTACTGCAGTTTGTGTATGTCTGCTCACCAAGAAATTTGCACTGGAAACAGCAAAATGAGAAAAATAGTTCCTCCTCTTCCCCTCTCAAGCTCAGGACCTTAGTCCTTAGTGCTTCACCGAGTGCGAAGGAGTATCAAAAGAGTGTGATGAATATTGTGTGACAAGTATCAAAACTGCTTAAGTCCTTTGTCATTCTCAACAGCCAGTCTCCTCAGGACTCACTAATTGAGAAATGACAATATTGTTATTTAACACTGTTTTTCAAATTAAAACTGGCTACTAATTGGATAAAATTCAATTACCTTGCAATCTCAGTCTCCCCATGCTGTTTTGATACAAATACTCCCCCAAATATGTGAAGCAAAGTGTTTCCAGATAGCAGTCATCTAACAGACGCACCTTGCAATTCAGCAAGTGTGTTGTTCAGTGGTCACTTTTTAATAGAACCATGTAAAAGATTTAATGTGCATGATCTTTACTAGGTGCCTTTAGAATCACAAATATAGATCAATTTATTTGCTTATTAAAGCCTCTGAACATTTATTGAAAGTAAAGCATATGCCTAGTAACAATGAGACAGACATCCAAAATGACTGTTTTACCAACTTAGAGAAGTGTTTTAGAACAATTTATTGATTTAAAACTACTTTTTACAGCAACTAAAGAAAATCGTATTCTTTTGAGGAACTCACAAAAGATTAGAGTTTAATTTTTACATTCTGTAAACAGACAATATTTAATCTGTTTAAAATTAAACTCGGAAGATCAGTCAGATAGGCTTTTCAAGGGCTCAGACACTGCAAGTAGTTTAGCATTGTACTTGCAAGAGATACAGCCAGTTGTTTAACCACACAGATATCATTTAGTCTATAACTTAAACAAGCATTGATAAAGTTTTTTATAAAAAAAGATGCTATCAGCAAAACAAACACAGTATTTTGTACTACTTCAAAGCTTATTTATAATGTGTTTAGAAATATTCAGTGGAAACAGGAAAATAATGTCTTGATTTTCTAAACTTTACAACATCTGCTTTTACTTACTTGCAGCATTGTAAAGTTCTCCGGATTTCAAATGGGTAACTTTTTTCTTTTGTCTGGTCCCAAATTTGAAAGTGTTCACATTGTTCCCCCCTCACTTTTTCTATTTTTCACTTACAAATACAGCCACATGAGAATCTCTGCAGCCTTCTAACAGTGGTAAATACTAGTTAGCATAACTTACATTTTAAAGAAGCACATTAGAAACCTGCTAGAAATAACTACTCCTCAGAAGACTAAAATTCCTACATCTTTATTATTTCCCAATGTACATCTCTCTTTTTATTGAGATATACTGTTTAATCATACTACTGTCTCCCAGCCAGGTATAACCTGCAGAAAATACTCTTTTTGACCAATGCAGTTCTTTTCACTGGCTTTGTTTGTGGAAGCGACTACTACCTACTCCAACCAAAGGGTTTCTCCTTTAACATTTTTTTCCACCAATAAGAAAGGATTCAACCTGTAATCCTAGACATTAAATATGTAACAAATGCATCTGTATTACTTTTAATGGCTTACTATGAAATGTTTGAAGATGCACTATTATATATAGCTTTATTGATCTCCTACATTATGTAAAATTAAATCTGTTGGTGATTTAGTGAGAAGTCGTATCTGAAGCCTTCAAGTACAGCCCAACATACTAGTTGATAAATACGCAGTAACACCATAAGTAATTTACTCTACCTGCTTAGATTAGAGGCAGACAAGCTACTGCTCACGAGTTACTTTCTTGCTAAACCTACGCTAATAAGATGGGTGCCTATTGCAGAACATTTTATGTTATGTACCTTGGTCTGCTGATCACCCAGATCAGGCTGATGAGCTATCGCGTGGTCTGGCTCCCATCTGGCCTCATACTCAGATTTCCCTCCCATCAATCAATAGCACCTGGGGGGACAGCAGGAAGGAGAAAGGAACTGGTGGAAAGCTGGGGTCTCAGACCACTGTTGGGATACATGGCTGCAGGGTGAGGCAGAAGACTTAGTCTGTGCTTGAGTTTTGCTGCAACATGAGATGAGGTCAGAGTCAGACATGCCCAGACCCCAGAGGTTGGAAATGCTTCCAGGTCTTCTTGCTTAAACATAGCTTCCGTCTGCCTGACAAACAAAGGCAGTGAAGACAGAAAGATTCCCTGAATGGTCCCTGGAAAAACAAAGGCATGTTTGCTGCTGTGCCACAAACTGCTGCATAGCCCTGATGCTTCTTTTTCTCTTTCCAATTCCATAACAATACCTGCTTAGTTTTAACTGTAACTTTCCTCTTAAAGCCATTATTTGTGATACCTATGTTTGGAATAGCTGGCGAAATATATGGTTTGCCATTGGCAGCACGGTTCGTACAAAGATGTAGATTTTGTAACCTATTTCTTTATAGTGGAGTGGAGGTGGAACTAGTCTTCTCGATCTGGCCATCTCAGGAATTCATGTATACTGGGCAATTTTATATCAAATTCAAATCTGCGCCCCAAATTCTCCTTTTCAACCAGTTTTCACAGCTTGACTCACACACTGGATTCTCTTCATCTGAACGGAACCTATGAAACATTTGGACTTTTTAAACCCACTTTTGGCAAAAATCATTTGAAAGTTTTATTTTACAAGTCTTTGCTTAACTACTGCCACACAGTAGTAGATTTAGCAACGTCTGTGTGAAGTTCTAAGCAGAATTTTCACACATACTTGCACCAGTGGGTAGGTTTAATATTTTTGGTGCATGGTTTACCACGTTGCCATGGCAGCAAGTTAAACAAAACACTACAAATTTTAAAGGGAAAATCCCTGACATGGGATCACTGGCACAATGATTTGAGAGCTAGACCCGCAAAACAGTTTACACTCAGATCCCCAGGAAGCATTTTAGAAGGCTGCTCCCTTTTGGGTACTCAAATACCGTTAACTTCAGTGACTGTCAGGGGAGTCTCTGACCCCAGTTAAGGAAGATACATGCAAGAAAATTCAAAATTTAGATTCTCAGAAACACTTCATACTTTCTGCCCAAGAAATCTGGCAACACACATTAGAATCTACATTTTGGTATATTACAAGCTACATAGGCAGATGAAATCTGTTTCTCTGCTGCATCCTCTGTATGTGATGCTCTAAGATCCCCTATTGCCCACCTATCTATGGACTTCAATTCTCCATCCACAACTCATCAGCTTGAAATCTTTTAAGCAAAAACTATTAGAGCAAAGAGAGAGTGGCTATTCAAGACTAATCTTAATGCTTGAGGCAATTCTCCAAAAGCAAGGAGGTGTGGAATTCATTTCTAGATCCAGTAGTTTCAACATTTTTTATACATGTTGTAACACAAATTCCCATTAAAACAGGAACTCATGACTCTTGACAACATATCAGTGTGCCTCAATTATGAGGCTAAAAAGCCATATTCTTCTGTATTCATCCTCTTTGGCCAAAGTCCAGCTGTTTGAAGCTGCCAGAAGTTCCTAGTTCCTCAGTAAGAGCAAGAGAGATAAATGTAATCCTCTGCATTTTCACTTAGATGGATCTCCTGTTCTGTTTATTGGGAATAAAAGTACCTATTTCAAAGAACTGGATCTGCTCTCAGAGCATAGCACTGGCTGACTTTGCAGATACGGGCCCTTCTTTGTCAGTCAGTTACACAGCAAATAATTGGTGTCAGGTAATTGAAGAAAACTAGCTGTGGAATCAGTCACTTGACTTCAGCTATGCATAAAATGCCTGTTCAAGCCAATGAGGGCAGGAAAAAAAAATAAAATCTTGAGTGAGCAGTCACAGTTTTGATAAGCTTGTCAATGTCTCTCCCCCACGAGGAAATAGGTAACAGAAGTCCTCCTCTCACTATCTCAGTGTATACCAGGCTGTACTTGAAGACCCCAATTCAGTTCAATCGCTGTGATGCCAGAGGGGATTTGTTGCCCTCACGTAAGTAAAATCTTGTCCTTTGATCTCTTTTGCAGGGTGTCAAAAGACTCAGGGGAAACAGCTCATTAGAGCAGAGAAAACAGCTCATTGACTGAAATCTGCACTTCACGCATCTTCCCCTTTCTATACCACGGGTGTTGCCAGAGACAGCCCTGATTCTCCAGTTTTAGCTCTGACTCAAGACGTGGCATACTAACTAGCCAGGACAGCAGTGACCTTTAAAAACTCACCCCTCTGTGAAATTATTAATCAGCCTTCTTGTTCCTCAAATAAGTTACAGATGTGGACTTATACAGGTAGGAATATAACTCAAAAAAATGAAGGAATGGAAATAACTTGGGATTTCAGAAATATCATAGAATCATAGAATGGTTTAGGTTGGAAAGGACCTTGAAGATCATCGAGTTCCAACCCCCCTGCAATAGGCAGGGACACCTCCCACTAGACCAGGTTGCCCAAGGCCACGTCCAGCCTGGCCTTGAACACCTCCAGGGATGGGGCCTCAACAACCTCTCTGGGCAACCTGTTCCAGTGCCTCACCACCCTCAAAGTGAAAAACTTCTTCCTAATGTTTAATCTGAACCTGCCCTCTTCCAGTTTAAAGCCATTCCCCCTCGTCCTCTCACTACATGCCCTAGTAAAATGTCCTTCCCCAGCTCTCCTGTAGGCCCCTTTTAGCTACTGGAAGGCCATAATAAGATCTCCCCGGAGCCTTCTCTTCTCCAGGCTGAACAGCCTCAACTCTTTCAGCCTCTCCTCATAGGAGAGGTGCTTCAGCCCTCAGATCATCCTTGTGGCTCTCCTCTGGACATGTTCCAGCAGGTCCATGTCCTTCTTATGTTGGGGACTCCAGAGCTGGATGCAGTACTCCAGGTGGGGTCTCACGAGAGTGGAGTAGAGGGGCAGAATCACCTCCTTTGACCTGCTGGCCACACTTCTTTTGATGCAGCCCAGGATATGGTTGGCCTTCTGAGCTGCGATCACACATTGCTGGCTCATGTTGAGCTTCTTGGAGCTTCTTGTCAATCAGCACACCCAGGTCCTTCTCCTCAGGGCTGCTCTCCAGCCATTCCTGGCCAAGCCTGTATTTGTGCTTGGGATTGCCCTGACCCAGATGTAGGACCTTGCACTTGGCCTTGTTGAACTGCATGAGGTTGCCTTGTGCCCACCATTCCAGCCTGTCCAGGTCCCTCTGGATGGCATCCCTCCCCTCCAGCGTGTCTACCTCACCAAACAGCTTGGTATCATCGGCAAACTTGCTGAGGGTGTACTCGACCCCGCTGTCCGTGTTGCTGACAAAGATGTTGAACAGTACAGGTCCCAGTACTGACCCCTGAGGAACGCCACTCGTCACTGCTCTTCACTTGGACATCGAGCCATTGACCGCGACTCTTTGAGTGTGGCCATACAGCCAGTTCTGTATCCACCAAGTGGTCCATTTGTCGAATCCATGTCTCTTCAATGTAGAGACCAGGATATCACGTGGGACAGTGTCAAACACTTTGCAGAAGTCCAAGTAGATGACATCAGTTGGTCTTCCCTTGTCCACTCCCGCTGTAACCCCTTCGTAGAAGGCCACCAAATATGTCAGGCATGACTTGCCCTTGGTGAAGCCATGCTGGCTGTCACCAATCACCTCCTTGTTTTGTATGTGCCTCAGCAGAGTTTCCAGTAGGATCTGCTCCATGATCTTGCCAGGCACAGAGGTGAGACTGACTGGCCTGTAGTTCCCTGGGTCTTCCTTGTTTCCCTTTTTGAAAATAGGGATTATTGTTTCCTCTTTTCCAGTCGGCAGGAACCTCGCCAGACACCCACGACTTCTCAAATATGATGGCTAGTGGCTTAGACACTTGATCTGCCAGTTCCCTCAGGACCCGCGGATGTATCTCATCAGGTCCCATGGCCTTGTGCACGTTCAGATTCCTCAGGTGGTCTCGCACTTGATCTTCACCTACAGTGGGCAGTTCTCCATTTTCCCAATCCTTGTCTTTGCATTCTGCGTCATGGGCAGTGTGGCTGCAGTCCTTGCCAGTGAAGACTGAGGCAAAAAAGTCATTGAGTAAATCAGCTCTGTCTCTGTCCTGGGAAACTAGTTCTTGTGTTTCCTTCCGGAGAGGGCTCACAGTTTCCCTAGTCTTTCTTTTCTCACTGACATACTTAAAGAAGGATTTTTTTGTTTGTCTTAATGTCCCTGGCCAGATGTAGTTCTATCTGGGGTTTAGCTTGTCTAACCCGATCTCTGGCTGCTCGAACTATTCCTCTGTATTCCTCCTAGGGTAACCGCCCCTGTTTCCACTCCCTATAGGCCTCCTCTTTCCTTTTGGTCATGTCCAGGAGCATCTTGTTCATCCATGCAGGCCTCCTGGCTTTTCTGCCTGCCTTCCTCTTTGTAGGGATGCATCGCTCCTGAGCTTGGAGAAGGTGGTCCTTGAATATTAACCAATTTTCTTGGACCCCTCTTCCCTCCAGCACTTCATCCCATGGCACCACACCAAGCAGATTCTTCAAGAGGCCAAAGAGTCAGCTCTCCCAAAGTCAAGGGTGGAAAGTCAAGGGTGGTCAGCCTGGTGCGCGCCTTCCTCGCTGCCTCGAGGATCTCAAACTTGACCATTTCATGGTCACTACAGCGCAGGCTACCCTTGAATTTGACACTGTCTACCAGCCCCAAATGATTATTGATATAATTGAAATCAATTATCAAGTTCTAAGCTTCAGCGATACTGACAGGGGCAGCTCAAAATTCTTTCAACTTACAATGAGGCCTCCTTGTGCCAGGCATTGATCTGGGGCATGGTACCTGTAGCTGCCACCAAAGATTCCTGGACCCCTACCTCAGCTGACTATTGCAAGAAGTCTAGCTCCATTTTCCTCCACCTGCCCATATGAATCACTCTCTACATTGGTCCATGCAGAAAAAAGAAGAAATGGTGAGAAAGGAGGGACCTGAAAAAAATCTAGCATCCAGCAGAACACATGTGTAGACAGAAGTAGAAGGTAAGGATGACAGGTAGAGAGCAAGATGTAGAGCAGTTTCTCAGCTTTGAAAAACATAGTTAAAGGATGATCAACCATAAGAAACTTCTCTACCAAACAACTTATGGGACAAACTTTTTAGAAGCCCCATGATCTTTGTGATGGACCTCGAGAAATGCTTTAGGGTAGAAACAGATCAGTTTTCCCACTGCATACCCCTCTTAAAGCTTCCTTTCTCTCCCATCTGTATCCAATGTGCTATTGTAACTGGCTGTACAAATGCTAAACCAGCCACAGAGCAGAACAGCAGCTGAACTAGCAAAAGAAGCCAGAAAGTCCAACTTGCAGTCCTCCGCATTTATTATTAGACAAGCCTCCTTAGTCAAATAAGCCATGCAGCTAAATGTGAACTAACTGTGTCCTTTTCATTATTTGATTGTTCATTATGCGTAGGGAAGGAGGTGCCTAATCACTACTGTCACCAACTACTTGTGGCTGGTCAAGTTCAATAATGAACAACATGATAGTCCTTGTGGGGAAAACCAAAATTCCCTTGATAGCAAGAACTTTTGATTTTGTGTTACTCGACTTACTTATTGGTAAAAATCAAACCTCAGATTTTGACTCAAAACAAGCATGGAACAAGCAACTGATAATTTGTTTTCCATGCTTGAGTTTGATGACTCTATAAATCTTGCTTCTCTTATACTGGCATCACAACCACAACAACATTAGTAATTCAAACTCAAGTTTGTATTTGGAGCCTCTCTCAGGATGGAACTCAAAAGCTTAAGTCATGGGTTAACATTCTTCTGCCAAATCTGTTGCTCCCCATTCCCTGCCACCCCTAGGCAAGGGTAAAAGATAGAGTTAATTTTAAAATTAAACAAACAAAATATTTGGTCATTTAGTTTCAGTTTCTTCTGGCATTGATATCTTGTGGGTACTATATCAAGCCATGAAAAATAAATAAAAGGGAGCTGAACATTTCAAACACTGTCAGTGAACTTTTTTCCAGTTCAGTGAGGTTAATAGGCCTTTTAATTTACAAATTCATAAGAATAGGATTATATTTGGTCAATATGTTATTTATATAGTCATAGAAGTCTCACTACTAGAAATAGAAGTTAGATCCTCATGAAAGAGTTGGGATTAGTTGTAATTAACAAAAAAAAATTCACATTCAAACAGACTTCGGACAGAAAGAGCTAATTGCAGCAACTAGAACATACAAGCAAGAAAGCTGTGAGCTTGCAAACCCTTGAACAAATGATTCCAGCATGTCAGTTGGTCCACGGAATCTGTTCAAGCAAGTTAAAAACATGCACAAGTAATTTACAAGACTGGGAATAAATCAATCAATTAATTTTGGGATCAACACAAATAAATTTCAGATCCTTCACAAACTTCTAGCATTGCAGAAAAGATGGACCCATGTCATGTTACTCTGTCAATTGTCTACATCAAATCTTCATATCCAAGCAATATTGAATTACAAGGCTCAATGTTATTTTTAATTTTACATTTACTATGCCTTGTAAGAAATGTTACACAGTGTATCCATGCATCAACTGAAAACGAAAACACTTAATGAGTTTAAAAAAAATCTGGAGCCTTTTTTGTCATTTTTGTTGGTTTTGTTTTGTTTTGTTTTGTTTTCAAGGGTGGCAAGCACAAAATATGTGATGCCTTATTAAAACATCAAGGCAGTAAGCAATGAAAACCTAAAAAAGGAGGAAGTTCTCTATCAAATTTTCTTCTTGCAATGTGAACCCAGAGGAAGAATTTAACTTGCTGAACACTCCAATTATTTCTTCACACTAAGAGAAGCTTTGCTTAGTGCCACAAGCTATAATTCTCCTTTGTACAGCTATTTGTACAGAAAACGTTTTATTAAAAGAACATTCAAAGTGGTGGTGTCAGAACACACAGCTTCCATTCCTTTTGTATGCTTTTCTAAATGTCAAATCAAAACATGGCAATGCGATTAAATACACTGGTAACCATAGTTTTATTATAACTGCCTTATAAATCATGTTATAGCTAATTAATCTAATTAACAGTCCTATGTCCCAGATACATTACAGGAAAAGACCAAATCAATCCAGCCTTGAAGAAACCACTAATATGTCTCAGACACCAGCCCTGGATTTGTTGAACATTCATTGAATATTGACCTGCTGTGAAAATATTACTATACCTGCTGCTTTTATGGGACTGGACTTTGCTTGCCTTTTTTCGTTAAAAAAATTTTAGGAACACAGAAGTTAATGGTATAAACTAAAGATACTTTACTAGCGGCTTAGCATTTCAAAGATAACTAAGCTGATTAGATGAACCTCTTAAGTTTTAAGATTCACAGGTTGAAAGTTTAGTATTTTTCTGGTATGTACCCTTTTCATCTGTCCAAATTAAAACACTGGTACACAAATAAAAACACACTAAGTTCCTTGAAACTTGGGCTGAAAAGTGTCACATTTTCAAAAGGCAAATAAAGAGCATGTTGAAGCAGAGCAGAGTTTCTAATGAGTTAATGTAGAAAAACCTCATGCAAAAGCAATCCGCATCAAAGCTAGTGGGCAATACCCTGACAGTCATCCATCAAACCAAAAGTCCCCTTAATAAATGCCAATTATAGGGCAAATATGCACAAACGCGGATAGCATAAGCCATGGGATCATTTCCTTCCAAGAAAATTAGTGACCAACAAAACACCCATGCAGTGTAAACTACCAGCCTGCCCTACAGCAACACTCACTCCTGACCGGAATACTAACTACTATTATTATTTCGCTCCTTTTTATTTTATTTTATTTTGTACCTTTGCAATAGTTCAGAACCACACAGAATTTTGTTTGGGGTTATACAAATTGTGAAGGAATTTGTATAGAAGTCTAGCATAACTTTTTAAAAGCCATGACATGCCTATAATGTATACAGAGTCTCTGACTTCCGCCGTAAGCGAGCCTTTTTCCTAACTTAATCATACTCAAATTTCACCCCTTTTAAAGATCCTGATTCAAAAATGTTCACTCATTCTCCACAGTCCACAAATTTATACCATCTCTTCCTGTGGTATTATATGTGCATAAATTAAAAAAGAATGGTTTTGTATAAGGACAGAAAACGGAACATTCCAAATCCCCACCCCCCAAACTTAACTTCAGTTTACGAAGGAAAACGTTTGATACAATATACATTCTTATGAAATTATCATTTTGTGTATGGATAGGATGTTTTTAATTTGAGCAGACTTATGTTTCCCAAACCTAAAAACAAAGGGTAGTATAGCCTGCTAAAGTCAAACGAACGATATTAAAAGCTTCTCCACTGTTACATTTGCCATGCCTCTGATTCATTTCAGGCCCTTTTGCTAACACCTTCTGCATATCACACCTGACCAATGCTTTTGTTCTCCCAAGAGCAGATTTTTTAGATTTATTGTATCCGATATGCAGTATACTGAAAAGTAACACATTTTGTCATATGGAGTGTCAGAGGTCCATACCTTGAGGTAACAGTTGAGGTCTAAGATAAAAACATTACGCTAATAAGACAAGCAGCTTTACAAGAAATACTTAATGCTAGTATCATGACAGAGAATTAATTTTTTAGATGAAAACACATTTGTTGTATTTATAGAAACGGATTAGAAAATGCTACATTAGTCCTAGTTTGATGTCTTCTTTAATTGACCCCTAAAGTGACATCTTCCATCGTACAGGCTGGCCCGTGCTATATTCATTTATTTCCATCTTACCTAAAATTATGATGAATGGTCTGAGCTCCATTCAATTATTGAAAATGTGCAAAGAAACAGAAACAATGAAACTGGCAAAGTACTCTGCATTCTTAGGAACAATTTAGGCTAATTAGCATCAACTTCTCCCCCATTCATCATACCCCTTTAGAAATATAAACAAACTGTCAGCTCTAACCTAACAAACAGATCACTGAGCTACTTAACACAAATTATTCTTACATGAAAAGCTCCTTCTCAGGCAATATTCTCCTCTAGGGCATCTGGGAAGCTGAGCTATTAAAATTGAAGACATATGTTTCAGTCAAACTTAACTCCCAGATTGTAGTGATCGCTGTTGTGACAGTTTTCCGTCAGCGTGCTGCTGCTGGCAGTGTACTACATATTTAAACAAAGCAATGCAACAATAGACTTCAATGATGCATGTTCATTTAGTACAATATCAATGCCATATCAATGCCACCCAATTAGCATCCTACACCTAGAAGTGGAGCTATTCAAATTATTGCTTAGGTACAACTCAAGTCTCAGATTTCTTTGGGGGTTTCTTTTGGAGTTACAAGTTCTATATGTTCCTGTGAGCATGCAGGATGCAGCAGCTCTGCCAGTATCAGCTGTGACAATAGTTTAGTAATCAAAATCAAGCTGCAGAGGCAATGCTCTGAAGAGACCATAGAGGGGAGCACTACTGTCACTCCTGGGTTCAAGTTCAAACTTCTCCATCGATGCCATGAATAAAAGAACATCTCTAAGCTAAAGCAAGACCAGGAGGTTCACAGAGCTGAATTCTTCCTTAACTCTGCAATCCCTGTGCTACTTTGAAAGCCAAAATGATAATGAAATACATTCTTCTTCCCTTTCGCCAAAATGCAGAAGGAATTAAGTTTGTCTATACCTTATTAGGAGACTTTCGTGCTAAAGCTAAGATATTTTTCGTCACATCAATAAAAGAGTCCACTGTCTGGTGAAGGGAAGAAATAAACACTGGCCTGAAGCTTCCTGTTGCACAGGTAGTTTGAATTTAATTGTTTCATCTTCAGGTGAGAGGAGGAAGGAGGATCCTCCTTAACTTCCTGATTTGGCCCTGTTGAAGAAGAGTTCAGAGAGACCCTCCTGAACAAAACTTCATTTTCCAACGGGACCTCACTACTGGCTACACACACACACACACACACACACACACACACACACACTTGCATTTTCCCCTTGGGTACAGAACTTCCAAGGCATACAATACGGAAGGGAACCAGAACAATTACACATGAGGTCCCCAAACACTTCCATGGTGATGCACTTCCTACCAGCAATGGCAATACACTTTCTGAATCAGAGCAAGATACTATTTCTTGCTTCCAAAGAAAAGGTTTTTGCATTAATACATGACAGCCGCCTCAAAAAGTGTTTTACACATTCGTGCTGACCAGAAAGCCTGATCCTAGACAAAGGTTCTCACCTATTTTGTCTGAAATAGTATCACAGCTATGGGCTGGGTTAACCCAGAGAACTGGTGATGTATTTTGTACTTATCAAGAGAGAAAGCAGAGGGCTTTTACATCAAGAGGACTGAAAACCTGTTTCAGACATCATGAACACAAATTGATACTTCAGAGTAACAAATCAAGATTTTAAGCTAGACAGAAACACTTGAGATCTGAAGTAAAGAGATATTTAAACTCATCTCTGTAGATAAGACTGCGCAAAAGCTAGGCGCAGATGTGAGAAGAAACACAGTTTTAAAAAAAACCACAGTCTCGTGAGAACATCAGATGGCTGAAGTGAAAAAAGAAATTAAAAGTATCTGCCTTTGTTCACACTAGAAGACCAAAAACATCTTGGGGAAAAATCTGAAGGCCAACCCCACAGAAATCAAGGGTAAGTTCAGACAAGTTGAGAAGAAGGATGGAGTACTGCTTCAGCAACTTCACTAGGAATGGGATATTAAAAACCTTTGGGCTAGAGGAATAAAAAGTGTTTTAACAAGACAGAGGCTGGCTTAAGATGAATCATTCGAAACCGTTTTTCAGCTACCCAACAACAGAAGTACCTACATCTCATCAAATATCAACTCAGAGAAAGAGTATATTCATGAAAACAGACCTCTAAGTTACAACACTGAAGTGCAGCGTTAAATGAAAATCTCATGATTGTATCCAGCTCCTATATTTCTCTGGTTTTGTTTCCAATGTCCACTTAAAAACATTAATAACTCTGCTCTAGAAACAGGGGCATGAAATTAGCTTCAAAGGCACAAAGCAGCACTGAATAGTTCTTGGGTATTAGAGCAGAAACTGGAGGTACAACACAAACACAGCAAGGAGAATGTCACTTCAGTAGTCTTCCCCATGTGATAAAAAAGGATTTTCTAAGGTGGGGGTGTTTTATACTGGATAATGTCAAAGAGGTCAGCAACCAGCAGGTTTTGCTACATTATTGAAGAGAACACAAGGGATATGGGTATGCTACCTAAATACCAAGTTGCATATTCCAGTTCACCTATTTTTTTTCCTTGGTCCAGACATTATAAAGACATTTTCCATATTTGCATCTAAAGAACATCATGACGACACAAGTGATCACACAGATTTCATCTTCAGTTTCAATTGCTGTCTCAACAGCTACAAAACTCCTTATTTCTGAGAAGCTATATGTATGTGAACATGACTGCCTTAGAGCCAAATAAATATTAAATCACATATCTGGAAGTTACTTCCAAACTGGCATCAGACTTTCATTGAGCTATGCTGAAGTCCAGAGAAACTTGCACACTGTATTTTTACCATTATGTTATATAAATCAAGTGTGCAACATTCAAGGATTAGTTTCTTATTTACACTGAGTTGCTCTCATATGGCTGTTATTTAATTTTTTCCTTATATTTTCAAGTGTTTTCTGTTGGTTCAGAAATGTTTTCTTCCTGGTTGCAGTGCCTTTTCAAGGCATAGCATTAAGTAATAGAAGCAGACAGGAAATAAGCGTTGTTGCTCTCCAGAGGATGATTAAGCAAGTCTGCACAAGTTCCCCAAAGTTCCCACAAACAGGCTCTTATGTAATAACATATGTTTTCAAAGATATTTTCTAAGCAGTGAAGAGTCTCCATGGGAAAAACATAAACTAGGTTTATAATAAACACTGTGGAACATGAAATAACTATAAAATAAAGAGCGCTATGAATGAAGTAAATTATTAGATACTTAAAATACTATAGCAACTGATTCTCATTTACAGTCCTCAAAATGAGTCTTGGTCACTAAAGTACCCATGTCCTGCAGTCCTTCTTATGCAAACAAAGTATATTCCATGTTCCTTAGAACATCATCTGTAATACTCTGGGACCAGTCCAGATGATTGTTTTAATGCAAGTAGTCCAGATGACTTCAGTAGACTGCTGTGAAAAAAGCAGGATCCATCCTTTTCCTCTCACTGCTGCCCAGAGCAGAATTTCTTTCAACTTGAGAAAACTTTTTTTTTTTCCTCCAAAAAAAAAGAAGTTTCCTAACATTTCCCTTGTGTTAGATCTTTCCGGTACATGCCATCATCAGATTACTCAGTGCAGCTATGGATAAGGTTGAAGCTGTTCAGTATTTTATTCTTTGAAAGATACACACACATATTATAAAACACTAAGATTTTGTGTCTTTTTTTCTTTAATTTTAAAGAAAATTCTGAATTGTTTTATTACAAGAATTTTTAAACCTATAGAAGTGGTTACTTAGATTCATATGAGGAAAATATTTGACAAGCCAGCATGAAACATGAGGATAGACTACAATATACTTTGATCTTTCTACCAATAAATAAAACGTTGGAATGTGAATATCAAAAAAGTTAACAAGCTACACAGCATAATATATTAAGTTTTCAAATTACTTTAATTTCTCTTATTTTACAGCCCATTTACAAAGAGTTGATATTGTAAAAGCAGAAAAACCAAGTCAACCAAAAAGGCCGGTTAACTACACTCTCACAAACCAGGACCGCAAGCTGTGTTCCAGCAGAACATCTTGTATGCTCTAGAAGTCTGCTAGTAGTAAGTCTGATTTCTATGAACCATACTATG
Organism: Vanellus vanellus; assembly: GCF_965231255.1. Lineage (NCBI taxonomy): Eukaryota > Metazoa > Chordata > Aves > Charadriiformes > Charadriidae > Vanellus > Vanellus vanellus. The sequence goes on from NC_138911.1 coordinate 44,437,654, forward strand.
CATTTTATTTTCACATTACATGGGCAAAAGCTTAGCATTATGTACTAAAAACATTGCCCAGATGTGTAAAATCACACACAGCTTATCCTGTTATTCCTAAAATCAACAACTTAATATTTCACATGAAACAAACATCTATTCACAAAAGGACTGGATGCCCTTAACTTTTTCAACTCGCCTGACACTGCTGCCGTATACTGATTTTAAGTTTTTTTTTTTTTCCAAGATGTTGTTCCCAAGACATGGAAGAGGTATGTAACACAGGGGTTCTCCCAGACAAAGCAGTTTTCTGCTGTGCAAAAGCTGTATGGTCACCACTGAGAAGTTCACTTTATTTCACAATAGCACCAAAATGAGAAATCACACTACGGTTAAAATCTAATGAGAATATGCCACCTCCTCATGCCCATATGTTATGTCTTATCAATATTCAAGTATACTTTTTATGATTCAAATATATTCAAATATACTTTTTATGATTTACTATTCCTGCCTAGCTGATGCTTTGTTGTATTGGTGCATGCCTATGCCTGCACGGTTGAGTGTGGGAATTGTGGGGTTGCTTAGTCAGAAACTGAACTAGAAGTGACCTAACAGGCCATTTTCCTGGTCAAACAGGATAATTCTTTCTATTCTACTCTAACCTGTTTTCTAATGCGCTGTTAAAGAACCCAGGTGATAAGACTTTCACCACTTCCTTCTTTCACAGATTGTAGATCTCCCTGCTTGAAAGCGATACCAAGTCATTCTTTTGAGCATGGTGTTTCATTTTCAACTCCTCTTCCTACACGTAAGTGTTATTTTTACTTGAAAACCAATTATGATTCAGTACCAAACATTAGCCAAAACAGGTATGATGAGGATTATCTAAAAGGTGTAGGGTGAAATAGATTCATTATAACTTTAAAAATTTGAACAAAATAAAAGTAAACCTTTCACTCACAAACAGCAAGAGCTGAAGCCAACTATTGTTATTTGATACTGTTTTGGGTATGATTTTGATCTCAGATCTTACTCTTAAGTGACTTCAAGGAAGTTACATAGTGAAACTCTCGGGTGAGAGATGGAGTGAACAAGCTACAATTATGTTGATCTGAGCTACTCCTAATCGTAAGAGTCCATAAAAGGCCAGAATTGCATCTCCAAAATGTATAAAAAAAAATAATTGCATCGTAACAGCTTTAAAAAAAAAAAAAAAAAAAAAAGAAAAGTACTCGTAGAACAGCCCTAGTGAGCAAAACTGAGAAGGCAACTGCTACAGAGTTAAAAACAAAGCTTCAAAGATACATAAATGCTGCAAGGCAAACAAATGCCAGCCTATGGGACTGTAAGTCTAAAGGTCTGGTAAGAGAGACTGCTTGCTTAATTCAGTTGTGCACAAGTTTGCTGTGGTCCCTTAATACACATCTTTCCCAAGTAGGGTAATCACAAAGGGATCATAAAATAGATAATCCAAGTTATTTTCCCATCATGTCTTAGGTCTTGCTTAGTACAGCCCTTAACACAATATTCAGAATAAAAATTAAGGAAAAAACACATACAATTTTTCTGTCCCTCTTAAGCCTAATGAGGTGATCCAGATCTGAAAAATCTATGCCTTCCAGGTCGCATGAGCCTCTGAAGACAACAGATGGAAGCACTGTAGTTAACAGAAGCATCAGGAAAATCCAAAAAGCTGCCAAAGCATTCCTGCTCTTCGGTCAGGAACTGCAGAGCTGCCAAAAACAGGGGTCAGGAACAGAGAACTGACAACTTGTTCAAATGCTTTCCAGGCTATGCAAGTCATGATTCTCAGGGCAGTTGAGCTCCCTAGTTGCACCTACATAACTTGAAAAAGCTTAGCTTTTTTTTTTTTTTTTTGAAAAAAGGCCATGGGTGGAGAGGCAGGCCCTAGGCCAACTTCTGGACTGAAAATCACTTATTTGCATTTTAAAAACACAAAACCTATTGCTCAATGGGAGCAGGGAAGATGTGCTTAGTCCAAAGCCTGTTTACAAGTCCACCCAGGCTGACAGATGCTCTTTGAACAAGGGAAATTCCTGCTCATACATTAAAGGGCTATCTAACGGACACAGAAGCGAATGGGAGTCTTTCTACAAAGTTCACCTAAGCGCTGCATCAAGCCAAGCTCTCAGATGATTCAGTGACTGTTGTTTCCAAAACTTCAGTTCCTATGTTGATACAAATGGACTCCCCCAGCTTGGTGCATCCATAGGAAGAGTCAGCATTGGGGCCTGAGTAAATGTACAGTTTTTGCTTCTAAGCCCATACAGTGGTTATTAAAAGATCTTAGTATGCATATGGATGTTCATTTAAGTAACTGAAGCAATTCAGGTAGTGAATGCTAATTAAGAATTGGTTAATTGAATAATATTGGTTAAAAGCCATGTAGTCAACTAGGACCTTTAGGTGCTTTTGACACTAAGCACCAGCCAAAGGAAGATACCGAAATTTGTGTTTTCGGTTTAGGTTGACTGATCTATGAAGCAGTAGAGAGATTCTAGGCCAATGTATCTTCTTTTGTCTCAGATACCTCTTTCTCATTTAAATCCTGCCATACAAGCAGGGGATTTTAAGCTCCAAAATGAGCCACTAAACAGCCATGATATGCCTTATTTCCACGTGGTCCAATTAAGAAAACAGTTCCCAAAGTCACTGGAATGCAAAATTACAGACCACCGGCAGAAAAAAATTGTCTTGAATGAAGGGATAAGTGCAGGGCCTCAAGTAAGCTACCTACACTACTCACAGTTCCAATACTATGAAGAACTGAAGCAAATCAAGCAGAGAACAACACTTTTGAAGGCTTAAACCTGAAATGGAAGTAATCGTTATCAGCCTGCAGAAATATCCCACAAACACTCAAAGAAGTGTATAAGAACAGCAAGGTCTTCAGTTCTGCTCGTGCGGTGTGTCCACCCCACTAGGCATCTCTTATGTTTTCTTCTGGAATTGTCACCTTGGCTAATTTAGCGGGCACAGATCCAACTCACAGTTCTTCTGGTTTGCACTTTCCTCAAAGTGTCATTTTGAAAATGCCCATTAGAAGGAAAGATGCAGTACAGTTTACCTTATGTTGCTTTACTGTAGAGTCACTACAACAGGAAGTAAGCAGCTTGTTTCAGGACACACAACTGAAGAACAGGAAAGAGTGCCACCGAAATGGATGCTATACTTGAGTCGATTTGAAGCTACTGTTCTGTTTGAACTTTTCTCACTATTATCAGAGAAATCAGCATTTATTCTCGTCTCAATATGCCCTTAGTCACCACACACATATGACACTTTCAAGGTCTGAAGCTGCCACTTTGAGGCTAAACCCTTAAAGAACACACTAAGAAATGCTGTATGCTATTGCACCTACATTAAATTCTCTGCCTCATTTGTGCAATGCACACTGGTTAGGTAGGATTCCCGAATGCTTAGTTCACAGACAAGGTAAATACTATTGAGGTTCCTCAAGAGCCAAAAACCAGAGGACTCAACTGAAGAATGGCACTGAGTCATACTGAGGAAAGGGAGAGACTCTCCCTTCAGTATCAGGCACCCAAGTTCTCACCAGCTGTAAGGCATCTCTTTCTACCTCTTATTTTCAACCTGCAGCCTCATCCTAGAGTTAGATGCATTAATATTTGTCCCTCTTTTGAAAGAGCAATGACAGTGATTGTACCCACAAGCTAACAGGCAGACAAGTCAACAAGTAACTGAATTATAACATCAAGCCAAGGGAAACCAATTCCTTGCCTGCCTCTACCAAAAGGGACTTAAACCTGCCTTTATTATCTCCAGGAGACTGCCCTAAATGCTAAGCTACAATAGAAGAACTGCAGGAGGTAATTTTATTCATTCCCTTCTGTTCAAACCAGTCCATTTTGCATAATTAAAGATCCACTTGATCAAAGGCTACATAGTATGGCCTAGTGGAAGAGGCACTCATGTGGGGGGCAGGAAGTCTGGATTATAGTCTCAGCTCCAAGGAAACATTTAACACTTAAATTGAAACCTCCTTCCTTGCTCCACAGTCATGCTTAGCCTAACAAGTATACCACCTTCTTGGCCCTTAAATATTTCATGCAAAGGTGGTCAGTACAGAAGGCTGAGAGGATGAGCTATTCCCCACAAACTTAAAGCGGGCACCATACTACCCCAACGCAGTGAATAACACAGGCTTGAGTTTTCACAGGTAGAGGAGGAGCTGAACCCAAGTCTCCTGCATCACAGTCGAGTGATCTAACACCGGAAAGCTAGAGAAAGCAGATGCAGGACAAAACTGGGTGGGGACTGTCTACCTTCCCACAATGGTTTATACAAAGCCTGATCTTAGGAAGTTGCTCTAAACACATCTGCTGAATGGAGCCCTGCAGAGAAGATGAAGGATATCTACCTACACAGTTCATCCTAATACAGCTTGGACATGAGTAAGTCTACAAACTGAACATTTATGCCTAGCAAATCTGATTATTGAAAACTGAGCTCTCATTCAAATGAAAATGGAAAGAACTTTTCAGAATACAAAAAAAATCAGGCACCTAGTCTGCAAGAACAACTTAAATTTAAGTCTTAAAGGTCTGTAGTCCTTAGACTCCATTTGTTTCAAGAATGTTTACATCTAGTATTTCAGCCAAAGAGTTCTGTTTTGTTTTTAAGTGTATGTACATCTGTCACACCCAGTCAGGTAAGTGTTAAAAGCAATGAGAAAACAATAGGAGGTTAAAGTATGCAATGCAATAAGAATGTTTAGCATGCCCTGACACTCCAATTTCCCCCCCTCCCCCCCTTCAGGCATCTAATTGTTTGCTTTTCCTCCTACATACAATAATGAACCAAACTACAATCAAAGTGTGATGACAAATGGTCCCAGGGTTTGCATTCTTCGGAATATATCGGCATTTGTAAACCAAAAAAGAAAGATAGATGTAATCAACCACCCTCATACAAGAGAAGAATCTGGAAGAAAATGTTGGCAAAATCTTCAAACCACATTAAGCACTAATTTGAAAGTATGTTTGAAAGGAAGAAAGCAATGCATCTAATACCAGTTTATTTGTGTAACAACAACTAGAAACTGAACTTGCTAGACATATTTTGAAAGATGGAAACAATTAAAATACATTAGTTATCTAAACAGGCACCGTATTTTAAAAGAAAAGAACTTTAAACAATCAAGGTTACACATATCCACATTTTGTTGACTAATCCTCACCTTCCCTTGATCTGCTAATATTCAGTACTTATATTACATGGAAACATTGCATCTGTGCTTACAGAAATTCACGAGAGCTAAATCCATTTGCCTATGGAAAGAGTGATAATGATATGTTCTCATGAATAAAAAAAAAACCAAAACAAAACACATCAGCAGCAGTATCACAATTGTTCTGCCTCCAACATTAAAAACTTTGACCCTTCTATCCAAAAAACAAAATACTGCTGCAAATACAGTATGGTTAGGCCGCACCATATTATCTATGTAACCACTAAATAGTCAGCTCATTTCACTGGTAAATCAAAATGGACAAAGCACACTGAGAGGACATTACTCACTTCGTTAGTAATATCTTGACCAGAAGGCTTAGCAAGGACATTGGATAATTAAATATTATTTAAAATAAAGTAGTTTTAAATATTTAATACTTGAGTTCAAATAAGTCTTAAATTCAGGATTAACATAACCTGCACTGTTTGCAGTCATGTTTGAAATGCAGTACTTCAGATTTCTGGACACTGACAACCCCTCCTTCAAAACAAGATCAAGTCATTCCAAAGCATAAGCATGAACTATTAAAGATAGAGACATCTTCAGATACTCATTTTTGACCTGCTGCAGTCTTACCAGGGTATCAGACACATACAAGCTTCAGAAAACACTGGCACATGTCTTCATAACATGATACTTTTTTTTTGCATGCTTTGATGAGCAGCAAAATTGTTAGCATTTATAAGCATCGTCATTAGCATAACATTAGCACAGTGAAACTGAACACTTCATGCCCACGAGCTACCGTATCAAATCTTCCGAAAACACAGACATCGCTATGGTTGCTTTTAGTCTTGAGGATTTTATGTGCAGCAGAAACTTGGCTATAGAGAATGACGATACAGAGTTGGAGATTTCCTGATTGATTTTCAATTTTTGTTTTCCATAAGGCATGGTTCCAATCATTACCTTTGGTGGGAAATTACTTTTAATTAATAAGCTATATAAATAACTTAAGAGGCCATGTTAGTTAATACTACTTGGGGTTTTTTTGTTTGGGTGTTTTTGTTTTGTTTTGTTTTGTTTTTTAAAGGGTGTAATTGGTGCATATCAATCACTACTTTAGAGAACAAGGAAAAGAAATAAATCAATATATCAGTGTTTTAAAATAAGGTACAATATTTGCAGCTAATATACTAGAATTTAAAATACCAAACAAAAATTAGAGGTAATACTTTCCTAGTACCACAGTACTTGAACTTTAGTAACAAAATGGTGGTAATTACCCCATGAGATGGCTTCATCGTTCATTAAAATGGTTAAATAGTGAAACACTGAAGACAAAGAATAATAATCTACTTGATAACTCTAAAATCACCATTGATAGAGTGAGTAGCCATATTTCAAACACACACAAGCAGTGCCATCACACTATATTCTATAACTTTTATGTTTCAGTAGTGATACACCTTGCTCTACATGGTCTGGAGACAGTTTTCAGGAAATTCCTGGTTCAGAAGAGAAAATAAAGTAGTGAAATAGAGCTTAAACAGGCAACAGAGAATCAGGACTAGAAAATATGAATGAGGTCACCTGTTAAATATCGATTTAAGGAACAAAACTCAGACAGATCTGCAGTTGTAAATGCAATCACAGTCACTAGATAAACAAGTAGACAGTATACACAGAACAAATGTATCGCACCCCTTTTCCAAGCCTGTTTCACATTTTTCTGATAGCTATTTAAATGCCTTAAGTATCAAAGTCTTTACTTGCATGATAAAATAGGTACGTTCTGGCAGTAATACAAGCTCTACCACATATTTATTAAGGGTTATGCTCTTAAAACTACCACCATTGATGTGAGTTTCAAGACAAATGAAGAACTAAAACCACATATGCCACTAATATACAGTATATTATTCCTTCATGCTATATAAATATTTTGGGAATATGAAGGCATATATCTACCCCTGATTTAATAAGTGCTCAAAGTTACACAGTTGCCACTGAATTCTACTAATAGCTGTGTAGGTCACTAGGATGTAGTTTATTAACAGATGCACATTCTTGTTCAGAGTTAGAAGAATAAAAGTGTACAGTGAAACCATCCAACTGTAAAAGTGTTACTAGAGAGGGGAGGAAAACTGGAGGGTAGAAAGTAAAAGACTCTCAGAATAACAAAGATATCTGGCATCTGCGAGGCTGTGTTAAGTAAGAGAGTCAAGAAATATTTGTTTATATAGTTAACACCATAATATGAAAATAAGAAAGCCCAGACAAAAGTAGTGAGAGGAGCTTAGATCTTCAAACTTCAAGTGTGCAAGCAGATGCTGTGCAAGGTGACCAAATCTCAGGGGGCACTGCATCCACAGGTGCAGGACCACCAAGGTCAGTATCTGGCTGCTTTCCAAACACAAGGCCAAAGTTCCAGGTGTTGAGAGGCACTGCTCCAGCTCCACCAAGAACACAGTTACACTATAAGTCTTCCAAACACAGAATTGGGGTTTCATTGAAGCCAGGGAATTTGTGCCCAGACACCTATAACATTAGTGACAACGTTTGAAAGTAATATTACAGTTTCTATTAGTGCTTGTAAAATTTTCATAATTACTGTGAAAGCTTGCAACTTCAGACTATGGAAGGCTCAAAAGCCAATTTTCTTCCATTTTAATCTAGAACTAACACAAGCAGTATTCTATATGAAAAAGTTATTCTTAATTTAAATATTTTTCAATAAAGTGTTATACAATAGAACTTTTCAACTAATACCATACTTTCCTGCAACATCTACAGACTGATCTTTAACTACTTGCAGTAGCTTCTCAATTTCAGTATTTTTGTCCTAAAACATACTTATCTTCCTCAAGAAAAGACTGCACATAGCAGATCCCCCGGATGGTTAATCTTCTGTTTGCACTCATGAACTCAGCGACAGCACAGCAGCCTGAGTATCCTAGTAAGCAATTTGCTTTTGTCTCCAAACAAGACAGCGGAGAAGCACAACACTGCCATCTCCACCTTAAATGCTGAAGTACAAGTATCACACACACAAAAAAAAGATTACAAAATACAGCAAACAAGAACATACGTAAAGGCTTCTAAAACTATTATGAGCAAATTGAGAGAAATACTGTCAGGCAGAAAAATTTTTAACCAACCAACGTAGTGTACCAGAAAAACATCAAAATCAACAGCCTTGAAGCCTAGAGGGGACAAAACAAGCGAACTGAAAATGAAAATTCCCCTAATTTCCAGCCTCAGCCCCTGCCCTCAAGTGACCTGCACCAGAAAGCCAGAAGACATACTTGAAAGTGTTTCTATGCCTTGGTTTATCTGTCGGTACTCCAGATTAATACAAAATGTGAAGGCTTTTCTAGTGATGGGTTTACACACAGGGAAACAGATGATCAGCAACTCAACTGCCATTGCTGCAATTTGCTGTTTTTTCCACGCATAGTCAAGTGGATTATACACTGAATAAAGTGCAATACGAAGCCTAAAATACATTCCCCAGATCCTAACCTCAATTTATTATTAGCATATGTCCATCAACATACCAGTAGTATGAAGAAGAATTTAAGCTCTTTCTTAAAAAGTAGAGTGGAATCTTCCTTCCCTCTTAATCCTCACACAAAGCTGAGCAAAATCCTTTTTCCTGGCGTGGATTATTTGAATATGTATCTTCCTTTAATGGTATTTGTTAAAGCTTCAGGTTACCTGATAAGCAGGCCCAAAAGGGAAAATATGGAAAGTGACAAACAAACAGCTTCATTAGCTACCGCAATAGAGCAAGCAAATTAAATTGCTGATGTCTGTTAAGCTTTGGGTGAAGCTCAGAAGTGGAAGTATTCTTGGCACTCACTGCAGCCTGATAAAACAGGTAAGCAATCCAAAAAGCCAGCTGCTACCAGGACCATTACCTACTCTTCCTCCACTGGCTGGGAATTCCTGCCAGCTCCTGCAGTTCAGGCAAATAAACTGACAGAAAACTAACCCTACCAAAAGCAATTAGGTTTCTGTCACTTAAGCTCCTTGGATCAGTTCCCTAAAAGGCAAGCATCGTTTCAAAGAGTTTCCTAACACAATAAGAACAGGCATAGATAAATAGCACTGCCTCTCTTCTTCATAGGTCAGAGGAACATTTCAACAGAAGAAGAATATATCATCAACTTAAATGCACCCAGAATTTGTGCAGATTTAATCTAGATAGTGACACAAAAGCTACCGAGATGAAAGCAACAAGTAAAATGAGAAAAGCATTCTCGTAGGTAGCCTTTGGCTAAAGAAAGAAACAGGGCTCACACAAGCAAGTTTATCTCTACCAATAACACAAGTTAATTGTAAAAGCAAATAACAAACGGAAAAAATACAAAATACCAGACTGGCAAGCACCCTTTCTAGTGTTCTAGTTTTGTGAAGCGTTGGCATACAATAACACATAGGACTAACCCAACCAAGGAACAGTTCGGACAGGAAACTTCCAGGAAACAAGGAAGTTCAACATACGTAAAGTTCACACTTAGTAAACATGGAACTTTCTTCAAGAGTCATCCTATAAAGCTTGGGAGTTTATTGTTTTAGGCATCAGAATGAACAGAAGGAACTAAGTGGATATACTTACTGGTACAACAAGTGTGAAAAAAGCTCAGGGCCTTCATTTATTTACCTAGTTTGTAGATGTGAAAAAAGGAATATTTAAAGTACATACAAGAGGAGAGACTTTGGAATGGATCCCCGATAGCAAATATTTTCCCCATCAGCAGGTTTGATACCATCAGGATTCTGGCAAGAACACACAGGAAAACAAAGTACAGAATTGTACACAGTCAGTGCATCCTGCCATTTAGGTCCTGCTTGGCACAAAACATGTTTTAGAAAAATATCTCAATCCCTTGATGTTCTACGTACAAAGCATGACCATCAGAGTTTTAGAAAAAGCTAGAGTTGCCGAGCAGAAGCAAAGCAAAACAAATGGAACTTCCATTGAATGGAAACAGATCTGGATGAGATGTTAGGACTGTCAGACCACTGCCAATCTACATCCTTCAACAGATGAGGGAGAAACACAAATATGTGCTGGGCACTGAACAATGGAAGGAAACTTGTGCCCAGTCCAGCCCCAGAAGAGACGGAGTTAAGCCACCAACTCAAAGCCAACCAAAGATGACTAATACACATGGCACGCAAATCTCAATAGAAAATAAGAAAATAAGAAATTGAACAAGTCCCAGCTATGACCAAAAGAATAACTGAAATGTTCATGGAAGCTTCTAAGGCAAATACTGACAGTCCTCTTGTATCACAGTTTCAGTCTAAGCTAGGAAGTCAAGACAAAACAGCAATGCTGTTAGATAAATGTAAATAGGCTCAGACAGAAAACTGCTTAGGTTTTATTTAGCACACTTGGTACAATAAACGCAGGAGAGGTTTTTTTAATGTCTGTGGAGCCCATAAAAACCCTGTTGCCCACTCAGCAAGACTACCATTTTCCAGACTGATTACAAATAAGAAGCTATTTCCAGATATGCACCCCAGATCATTTGGTGATAGGGCAGTGAATCTAGGTCCAAAATTCAACATTGTCAACGTGACTTTACATACATAGCTTGGGGTAAGGGAGGTCAGATACCAAAAAGAATTTTGTTTAAATTTGAGAATAAAAGTTTGTCCTGGTTTGAGCAACACAGGACTAATTTCTCTTCTAATACTTGGGAAGACTGCACTTTTAAAAGACTCTAGTGTCTGAATTTGTGAAAACATTTACTTTATAGCCAGCTATGGTGTGTGGGTTTCAAGGTCTCAGTGTTTTTGAGCTCACCAGGTGCATCGATGAGGAGGCGCGAGACCCAGGCACTTGACCCAAGCTGGTCAACAGGATTATTTCATACCATGAATATCACATTCAATATAAATTAGAAAGTTTCCTGCGAAGTCACTCTCTCCCCTTGATGGCTGCCATCTGAAGAACATCTGAAGCAAAGCTTCCGAAGTCGCCAGGATAGGAACCCTTTACCAGTCTGTCCTACCAGATAGGAGCTTACTTTAACTAATCCCCATTCTATTCCTGCTAACTTCAGTGAGTCGTAATTAAAAAGAAGGCCTGTTTTATTCAAATACTTGATATATGCTTTTAGGCACCCAGTTTTAGACACTCAAAATAGAAAAAAAAAAGTTATTTGCCTACATACTTTAGGGTACTGCAACGCTTAGAAAGTTGCTGCCCGACTTCAACAGGACACTTCAGAGCACCCAAGTCCACAGCCACTGAAATTCAACAACAGGTCCATTCCTTTATAGATACAGGGAGTAGCCACCTAGAGCTAGCAGCTAGTATGTTGACATGCTGGACACCACAGGGTACTTGATGCAGATCTAGCATAGTTCAGATGAGGTTCAGGAAAAGAGTAACTTCCATTGATTTCAGTGGAACCGAGATACCAATTAGTCTCATGGTTCAGGCACCTCCAATTCCCCTGGAACTGAGGCATGACAGTTCTCCTGAAAGTACACATGAAAAGTTAATGTGTTAGGGTCCAGAAAGGAAAACTGTTATGCCTATGGCTGCCCTCAGCTAAAAAAATAAAATACATTATTTCCCTTCTCAGAAGAGTTGACTGACCACCAGAGCCACTGCATATACAGTTACTCTCTCCCATGTTTGATGTGTACTGCAAGATTCAAAGACCTAGAAAGAGAGCAAGAACGAACGCAGTTTTGCAGCCTGGTGAAAAAACACTCTTGGAAAAAGAAGATTTTCTTGGTTCTTTGGTTCCCTGGGCTACAAGCCAAGTGAAGGAGGGTCCCAGTTCTTTCACTGGTCTCATGAACCTCCTGGGTCTGTTCTGAATTTTTTTGATAAGCCAGAGGCACCCAGTTTTTCTTATGCAGAATGCAGGCAGTCTAAATCTTGTCCATAGTCAAAACTATTTATACTACAAAGTTGAATACTGAAAGGTTTACAAAACAATTAGCAAACATATAAAATATGTTCAAGTTTTACAAACAGTTCAACCATCATACAAAATGTAATACAGCGATTTATTCCTGTCTGAATTTAATTTCCTAACTATAGAGTTTGTCATCAAAATAAAGACAAAGCAAGCTATCCCTAATTCCGGTTGCACTAGATAAGGTTCCAGCCCTAACGATGTCCCACTGAAGAGGGGATTTATAGAACACTGACTCAGTTTTTCAGTTCTTCGCAGGTTTTGCAATTAAGGTTCTAGGTGCAATTATAAAGATTAATTAAAACGTAAGAAACAAAGATTAAGACTGAACAGAAAAAGATCAGTTTAAGACTGAGCTGGTAATAATTGCGATACCTTCTCTACTTGACTGCAGTGTTTTTTCCTGAAGGATGCTACCCCCATTCAGCACACAGAGTGCATACAGCTCCGTCTGAGTAACAAAGAAGCATTTAGTCTTTATGGTCCCTTCTTAAAAATAATTGGAAGATGCACAGATATGCAAACAGAGGGCTGTAGGCAAGGAGAAAACTTAAAAAAAAAAAAAAATAAATCACAATTAAGGCAGTTAAAGCCATCTCTTCCTCCTCCCTCCCAGGATTACATCCCTGCTTCTGTATAAATTGCATAGAACATTCATAGCATCCCGGTAAACACGTCTACTTTACTTGCAGGTGATGTCTGTCTTGAGGTACCAGAGAGGACTAATAACTCCTGCAAGTCTCAGCACACCAACCAAGCTTTCAGTGAAAATATTCAAGTAGCATAAGGAGATTCACGCATAAAGAAGAAAAAAGTCAAGTGCTATATGCATAAGTGATAACATATTACATGAGAAGATCAGTATTTAAATAGAAAGCCATTATTCTTTCCATTTACTGAAGAACGTATACATTGACATGGAGAATTGATATAAAAAAAGGTAAGATCATACTGCACAAGCATAAAGTTGTTGCCTCAGTTACTTCAGCCCAATTCCAAGCATTCACTCTAGGACTGCAAGACTAAGCAAATGACTAGTCTAGTTTGAAGTGTTGTGTCAACTGAGCAATATTATTGCAACACTTTTAAAGAACATTTCTGAAAGTAGAAAATCTTTGTGTGTAAACAATATCTAACCACAACACTGTAAAAACTGCTTTATCAGCAAAATATAAAGTTCATTCTACAGTGCCCCTTATCTTCATACCAACAATTTTGACAAGTGACATTTTTAGTGGATGTTTTTTGCTTTTCAGAAGTCCTCAGAAGATGCTTGTGTTTGCACAAACTTGAGTTTTAAATCAACTTTATTTTTCCCCTATTTTTTTTTTCAAAAACTTTGCTTAGAGTTTGTACAATCTTTCTGTTTATTACTTAGCTGCGAGAAATATTTGAATTTCAAGTACAATGTTACTGAAATCATATATCAAATATTAACATGCAATACAGGGTAGATTATACATTTTACAGATTTTCCAGATCTATAACAGTTTGAATTTTTATGCATACAAATTAAGAAAAAGAGTCCAATTTATATACCACTTCAATGGGGGGGTGTCACATTTTCTTTTAGTTCATGTCTGAATTACCAGATGTCATCCTATTTTTATGCAAAAGTGCGTTCATTTTCATTAATTTTTAGAAGAATATTTTCCATTTATTTTCTAGAGTTAAGCTAAATCCCAAATCTTGATTCAGGAAGAAAAAATTAAAATAATTTATGCTTACACTAAATGTCATCACATAGGTACCACACATTCATTCACCAGGTTTTGATTAGATCCATGCTGTACAAAACAGTTATTGCCCATGCTTAATAAACATTTGTCTATTAACATTGACTTAATAGCAACAATCACTAGAAGAACAAGACAGAATGAAAGCTCCTTTATCAGGAAAAGGATGAGATCTCCCTTTCACTCCCTTTGTGAAGCAGAGATCTGACTTTCATACCAGTGTTGACGCAATATCCAGTCTTACGGGAAAGAGGCGGCTCTAAATACTGCAAAGCAATTTACATTTTTTCCAGAAGAGGGCTACTCTGGTTCTAACCCAGCAGACCTCAATGAGATTACTGAAAAATGCTGCATCTGCTGCCTAAATTTAAGGTCTGCTCAGAACAAAACACATTTCCAGCTCTGCTGCCTACATCGACCTTCCTAATCACAAATGACAGAAAACAATAAAAAGCACCGTCCAACAGAAGTGTTCACATGAGATCTGGGCAAAGAGTATTTTGCAGTCCAACTGCCAAGCATCTGATTAATGGTTTAGTGCAACCTTTGCATCAGCCTACAAAGAAAAGTATTCTGCCAGTAAAGTACTATTTGGGAAAAATATATTTGGCAGTGACAAGAACAGCTATACATCTATTAGTACAATACTTCAGTTACAATTACAAATGGCAGAATTCCAGCTATTCGGTAACTTGTTTATCTAACTAAACACATTAAAAGCCAGTCTTGCCTATATAAACTTCAAAAGACTGAAAAGACTTATTTTTTTATCTGTCAGTCAAGATATTTTCAACAGGTCGATTTTGATAAATATGGCTTGATGAAATATTTTAGACTTTCCAAAATGTTGTTCAGTATCACATAGGAAACCAGCATAGCCATTCAGACCATGATGTTAACTGCAGCTTGAGAGAAACTATTACTTGTTCAAAACCAGAAAGTAGTAAAAACACCAGCTACTGTTATGTCCTATTATGCAGTCTTCAACTGATACTACATTTTAAGTTCTACTGTAGTCTTTAACAAGTTTTGGGGGAAGGTATAAATGACATGGTAAATTTGCTTTTGAATTCAAGGAACTTTTCAAGAAGTCTGTTTCCCATTTAGCCCTCCAACAAGAAACAATATTTTCATTTGTAAACATACTGTTTCATAATCAGACGTTTTGTGCTTTTGAGGGTCCCCTGAAATAAAATCTACTGAACTCTAATAACTTATTTTAAAAATAAAGCGGTCCCTTTTTAACATAAATCTTTCAATACTTTCTGCACTTCTCCACAATCTAACATATAAGGAAAGATTTTAAGGAAAATTTAATTTAGTGTCCAAATATAACTTTACTTTAAACATGAGGTCATCTAAACATCTGTCTCCAATATATCCCTAGGGATTTAAATCAAAAGTCTGCTAAACATGTACAATCATTTTGAAAATAAATAACAGAACAAATTTAGTCTTGATTATGATTATCATGCTTTTTTAAAAGGAAACATTTATTCTAATAAGAAAAGTCTGAACTAATTTAAACTTCATGGACACTAACTTAGAAGAGTTTTATACTCTAAATAAGCCATTTCTTTCCATTTACTCTAGTCTCTAACAATATTAATTGTTTTACATTTGCAGAAATCCCATATACTTTCTTCTTCCCTTTAGAAACGTCTAATCAATAAAGTTGTATTTCTTATCATATTAAGAAGTATAATTTTCAAGAAAGTAAAAAAGTCTGATGACAAATCACCAGAAGAGATTGATTGTCATCTAGAATTGCCATCATCATACTTCACACTAAGGAAGAATATGCCAGACAAAGCATATTGATACTTATTTTCTTCACTGCTTTGAAAGCAAACAGTAGAGGCTGTTTCAAGCAAGGACTGTTGCACTACCCAGTCAGCATTACAGTAAAATTTTTACTAACAGGTATAATGAATAACTGGTAGCCATGTCTTCCCTGATTAATTCAACAGCCACAACCCTTCCCTGATTAATTCAGCAACCCCCATTTAGAGTCCTAATACCGTTTAGGAAAAGAGAATGAAGCTCTCATACATAGAACACAATGCTTTAAAAGTCCCATTGCTTTGGCTCTTTAACCACAGACTTGGAAACGAGTGAAGAGCAAGACTACGAGGACTCTCAAAGCTCCCAGGTTCTTCCAGACATCTTTTCTTCTCAGAATACTGCCGATTCCTTTACATAAACACTCTTTTTGACAAGGAACTGTTCCAAGGGTGAACTAGTACAGCAGTCTAGAAACAGAGGCTACCAAGGATATGATCACAGAAACATCTAAAAAGGGGGCTGGACACAATATTTAGGACGTGCAGCATGAACAACGCAAACACTCTTGTTCACACTATTATGCAATTCTGACAAAACCAGGGTGTATACACTTTTACAAGACAGACCATGCTGACACTTGTCAGCATCTATAATAAGGCAGTGTTTTGGAAAACAAAAACTTCTACTTGTTGCCACGAGGTTACGTTAAGCACGTGTTTATACACTATCACACACAAGGCAGCGTTACAAACCTGCTTGTAGAGAAGATACATATGACCAACCTAAAAAAGGCTAGTGCATCATCACCAACCTCAAGCATTCACAACCTCAGATGGCTCAGATCCCAAATTCATCTAAAAATCGTGAGAACCATCTTTAAACTTTGGGGTTTAGCTTCTTAAAGCCTCTACAACTCATCATTTCAAGCTTTAATAACACAACACTGAGGATAAGGTGCCTTTTTAAATTCAAGTTTTAATCAAACTTTGAAGTTTCAAAACCAAGTCATGTAGCTCCACAAGCTGGAAGAGACAAATATCACAAAATCCATAATAAAGAGTTAAACTTGGTTTCTGTGTGTATGATTATGGCAGTTAGAACCATCATTTGGGGTTTTTTGGTTGTTTTGTTGTTTGGGTTTTTTTGTTTGGGTTTTGTTTTTTTTTTTTAATATGCCCTTCATGTTTTACCAAGCTCAGCATGCTATCTAGAACCAGCTGAAAAAAACAAAGTTGAGCAATATTTACTATACATTCAAAACATATACTAATTTTGAAAATCAAGCCTCTAGCTAATATTAAAAAATAAGTGTTGGTAACAGAAAAATAAGTAAAACTTAACTCTGTTGCAAAAATACTTAAAATTAGCTTTAAGAGAAAGTAAAATAAATAGTGTAAAGAATTTTCTCAAACTGAAAGTACTACTAAGACTCTCCTTTTGCCTTTGGGAGTGTTGCTGTTTGGGGACACCAGTCACACATCAGCATGTTTCAGTATAATAAAAACAGCAAAAAGCCCAGGAAAGTAGGATAACACCCTGAACTGGGAAATGATCTATTGACTAAAGGCTGAAAGATGACCCATAAACTATGTTTCCTGCCAAAAATTGGCAGATTGAAAAGGATCCAGAGGAAAAACAAAAGCAGCTGTTAACAGTGTAGTTCAATGACTGAAAAGCAGATCTAAAGGCTAACTACCCCTGTGTTTCCTTTCCTGCTGTATGGGTGGGACTTCTCAACAACATTCAGACTTTCTAAGATATAACCATATTTGCTCATCAGAAAAATCACTACTATAGATGATTAAAGCTTTAGATGTTTCAGATGTTGCTGAAATTATATCTGATTGTAATGAGGCCCCAGGACAAGACATGCTGCAGAAAAAATGGCAGGTACTCATCCTGCAACTATTCAAATTTCAACACACCCAAAGCAGTTGACCTGTACTACAGACTGTCAGCACAGAAACCACTTTTTTATAATGACTGATGTTTAACATTTTCTTGTACAAATGATAATTAGGCATGAGGGGGTGAAAGCTTCTGATTATAAAAACCAGTATCGATTTATTTTATCCATCAACAGGACCAGTGATGGTTTCCACAGGCAGCAAATGCCAATTCATCTCCTCAGAGGGGGAAAAAAAAAAAAGTTAATAACACATTTTCAACTCCAGTTGAAGCAGAACAGATTTAACAGATTTTAAGATGCAGCCACTTGAAAATACTTAGAGGCATCCCTATAATGGAACTATTGTCAGTTCTCTCCATTCATTGTGATATTGATTTTTCAAGACTTCCAGGTTCTAGGAGCCATATCACTATCTGAA
Source organism: Vanellus vanellus (assembly GCF_965231255.1). NCBI lineage: Eukaryota > Metazoa > Chordata > Aves > Charadriiformes > Charadriidae > Vanellus > Vanellus vanellus. The sequence goes on from NC_138911.1 coordinate 44,455,649, forward strand.
AATGTAGGGGGGGTTTCCTACTTGTCTTTAGTTCTTTTAGCACTTTTAATTCATACCAACCCTAATCATAATTAGGCCATATCATACTTAGACCAGTCTGAGGTGTTTAGGCTAATATACCCATATTTCACAGAGAATTTTCAGAGTCAGTCTTGTAACAGATGAGTTCTTCCAGTCTCAGTGGTATGATTTTGAGTGTCTCACACCCTGCTAGCTTGAAATAGAAGAGTAGTAGAAAGAATGTTTACAAGTATAAGGACATCCAAGGTAATGTCACAGGAACTGAGCTACAGTCACAACAAAATTTGTAAAATCACTTAACAGGCAAAACCCCCAGATTTTCTGCACAGAAATAACCAGAACCAGTTTTCATTTTCCTTTCTAGAACACTGCCACAGAAACCCATACATTGCTATCAAAAGGCATGCTTTGTTTCTATACATTAGAATTTTATTCTTATTACATAATTAGCCTTTGTGTTATGACAATTTAGTATGGATTTGAACACCAGTCAATAAGCACAACTGACGAAACAATAAACACAGTAATGAGAAGTTTTTCTTTGCCTGAATATAATCTTTGCTCGCAAAAGTTGTATCAACTTCTCAGAACTGCCTCTGCAGACAGAGCATTTTTTGCCTAGAAACTTTACAACGGGCATGCTCCAGTAGTAATTATTTTTACTACCTATTTGCTTTTACATGCATAATACATACTATTATATACACTATTCTTTAACTTTGGAAATCTGACAACAAAATATTTAGAGTTGCAACAAAATATTTAGAGCTTGTTCTGAAAGAGTACATCTTATTAAGCTTTTATGCTTTGCTGTAAATCTCATTCCTGCCAATACTTGAAAGAAGTTAACAAAGGCTTACAGCAGCCTGTGACACAGCAGTACTCACTTTGTTTATAGACAGGCATTGAGAGTTTGAAGAAATTTCTGCAATATCACATAAAATTTATGTTAAAATTAAAATAATCAAGACAAAATTCTCACTCTGTGGAAGTCGGTAGCTAGCTGCACATGAATTCCACTTGGCCAGAAGTTTCTCCCAAGTTTCCTGATTTATATGTGCTACCCTAGCCTTATAACCATCTTTTGACCTTTAGCAGTGATAGACCACTGTTTACAATTTTTGCAGTTGATTCAAGGCAAGTCAAATTCAGTGCCATTGGTTTTGCAGTACACATATGAAATCAGCATTTATTGACAATTATTTGCTTCATATCTCTAAGCTTTGCTTTCATATATTATCGTGCAAAATGACATATGGTAACCTTCTCACCTGCAACGGCTTCAACATACATTTTTAGTCACCTTCCACCCATAGGAAAGACCACGTTTAGCATCTTATTGTAGTATTACACTGCCATCTTGTGGGTAGTAGAGCAAATGAGTATAAATAACTTTATTACTCATTTTTGATGTTTAGGGTTGGTCGTTTTGTCAGGGTTTGGGGTTTGTTGGTTTTGGGGTTTTTTGGGGAAAAAAAATTTTTACACTAAAATAATAGAAAATGTATAACCTTTCTCAAAACCCTCATGCCTACCATCTGTACAAAATCTTAAGGATAAGTGTCTTATTGCACACCCATAGAGGATTCTCTGCATAAGAAGTTTTGTCCCCGTTGGCTAACATGGCAGAGTAAATAAAGCTCAGCCAACCACTTGCTTTGCCCAGTGTTTCTCTTGCAACAAAGACAGAATGGGACTGATGAGTGTGTTGCAGGATCCTCAAACCAACAGTAAGTATCAGAGCAAGGCAACCCTAGCTTAGTTTGAAATGTAACCCCCAGGTTCAACAAGCAGTTTGTTACGAGCAGTTTCTGAGGCCACAGATAAAAAAATTCTTCTGTTCAAAGTTCCAGGTTCTACAGAAAGTACTAAGCATCCAACAGGTTTCATGACATGTTAAAAGTTATGAAAAGTCTTAGTTTGTTAGTTTTTGCCACTGTTATGTAAACAAGAATTACTTCTTCATATCTTAACCCCCATATAAAAGCTATTACATTTGAAAAACATGTAGCCTGAAACTCATTTAAGAGTTCCAAATGGGTGTTCATAATTTGTCAGTACACTGCAATGACTTGATCAAACAACATCAGTTCACCATAAACACTACATAAGAGTTTTTCATTTGTTCCATTTAAACTGAAACTATATTGCAAGGATACTGTTTCTTCAAATTACTAGCTGAAAATGTATAGGATTTTTGCTAGCTGCTCACTTTGTATATTCAGCACAGTGTATGAAAGCCCACAGGATTTCATTAGTTTCCACTATAATTAAACAAGGTTTTCTGAGGCAAACCCCAACACTTTTCAGTAGGAAGATGTATATGAAGCAAATAGTCCAATCTGTCTTTCAGATTCAGGGATGAATTTTTAGTATTATCAGCTGGTAGAACAGGGGAGGCTCAGAGACTTAAAAACATTACCTACAAAATTAAAGTTTGAAATGCTGTAGTAGGTGGGGAGATACTCTTTAAAATTTCTACTGGGGAACATTCACAAGGTAACTGCAACTGGTTCATTAAATGGCATTCAGCATACCCTCACCTAGCCGGTTGCTGCACTGGTCTGCAGCATGGAGGTACATTCTCATGGGATGAAAAACATTATTTTATCTGGTTTTCAAGTGCCCAGGAGACCAAAGTCAGCAATTCAACCATATTCATTTCAAAACTAGGACCAGTTTCTGTGAGCTTCCCTGGTGGCTGTACAAATGATAATCTGTTCCTTATTCCCAGCAACCCACTGAAGTCACAAACTGCCCTGAATGCAGTATTCCCTCTCTGAACTGTATAATGGTAAAAGCCATAGGGGTTGCATAGACTTTGCAAAGGTATCTCACATTTTCTCTTCAGCATGTTTTGTAAAACACAGCATGAGGGGATGGTTTTCTGATAAGAAACAGATAGATGGAAATCTTTCAAGTCTTATCTTCCTGACTGTTCCTATATCCTCCAAATTCTTAGGAGCACACTTGAGGAGGTTCAGGATATCTGATCTCAGGTTACAGACACTTAACCTTCTTTTGGCCTTCTCTTCACTCAGAGTTCTCCTCACCATATTGCCAACTACGAAACTCACCTCTGAAGCTCTAAGTCCAACCATGGGTAGCACACTACCAATTTCTCAGCCTAGCAGAGAAAATTGGCTTCACTGGTAGGAGCAAGTGCATTCCTTTGGAGTACTTTAACTTGTAGTATTAGTTTCAAGGAAACATCCTATTTGACTGCTCCCCACCCTTAGCTTTTTAATATAAACAGTCTTTGTTAACATCCAAAATGCCAAATACAGGCAGTAAAAGACAATGAGCAGATACTGTGGTATTAGATATTTCAGCCTTAAAAGATTTCAGAAAGAGGAAGGTTTAAGCGCTTTAAAATATTATGGTTTCAAGTCAAGATAGTTACAAGGTTTAGTGAAGTACTTAGCTAGTTGAAGTTACCTCTGAGCATCAAGTGATTATTTTTATTACATGTGAATGCTAATTGCATGGCTTAAAAGCACGAAAAAAGCAACTAAGAGAACACAGAGCACTCATCCCCACTTTAATTCCCAGAAAAGTGTCAGCAAAATAATCAAAACAAATTAGTTAAACACCTAGGGGACAAAAAGGAAAGGGGAGAATTAGCAAATTTTCCTGCTGTTTAAATGCTTCCTATACATCTATCACACTCTTTCTCCCATTCATAGGGACCAGATAACTTAAGGCGTTTCACAGTGTGCTGGCTAGCATACCTTGTAATGATGTTCATCTGCCTAATGCCTCTAGTCGTAGGAAGACCAAACACTGTTTTTAACACTATATTTGCATTCAACAGTCTTACTCTAACGACTGGCTTTCCTGCTTATAGATCTGGTTCAAAGGAGTTGCTGCTATCTAGGATAATCAACTTTGTCTACTCCTGAAATAAAACACCTCTCTAAAGAAAAGGTTTGGACTTTCAAAGGAGCTTAAGAGAATTAGACTCCCAAATCCTATTAGATTTCAATGCAGCTGGAAACCTAACTCTTTCCAGAAAAACAGAAGCCAAGAGGTCCAGACAGGCAGAAACCCTGCTGTTTCATGAAAATATGACGAATGGGGGCAAAAAAGACCAGCTCCAGTTATTCTTACAAAGTATTTTTTTTTAAAAAGATCATTTTATTCTGACTTTCCCATGTTCATTTTGTAGTAAGGGAAAGCCAGTAGTTCATGTTCATTTATTAAGTAGAATTAGGAAAAGAAACATGCTGAATTACAGCAGAAAAGTACCTAAAGATCAGTTCCATATTACAGATTCCAAAAACACATCTTTGTATTTATCACCTACAACATATATTAAATAAATTCTTCAAAATTTTAACTTCAAAATTAAAAATGTTTATATGTTATTTATTTGCAAGTGTATGGAAGCAAGAGAAGTGAACATACAAACTAAGTATAAATGAAATTATATTTATGTTACCTGTGGTTTTATCTAATTGCCTCCACCTGCAGCCTTTTGTTATTAAAAACAAGAACATAACTATACCAAGTAGCAGCATCCTAAAGGCTTCAGGGTAACTATATTCAGCCAAGGGTCATCTGTGCAATTGTGTATGATGACATTTCATAATGCAAACTGACTCAAGACTGTTTCAAGGATGTCTTGGCAAATCAACTTGGGTATCACGCAACATACTTCGTTCTATTCAGCTCCTCTCTATGAGGAAAGAGCTCTCCATTGATTTTGTATGCAACACTTAATTTCTGCCTTTTCCATACAGGCAGACAAAACTAGGATTTTTTTGATCCTTGTGAATTATAGAAACAATTCTTCCCATGACTCAAACCCTGCATTAACTGGACTTCTCAAATAGCCTTGTGAAGAATTGCTATAAACCTAAGAAATCAAATTTAGCGATTCCCAATTTGTTCTTTTCACAGTGATGCTTACAGTTTAGAGAGTTTATTTTCTGTTTATGTTTTTTCCTATCAATGCCACACATGCCTTAGTTTACTAATTAACCACTAGAGAAAAGGCTTATGCCTGCAGTTCACTGTACTAGAAGGGGCCCAACTTACTTACTAATGAAGTGTCCCAATTACATTGCAAAGTCCTGTTCCTCACTGTTGTCATACACCCAGGCAAGCAAATAAAACCAAGTATTTTCAATTACGCTATTAAACTCTATTCAGGAATCTGAAAGACGGGAACAAACTGAATGCTAGCAGAAAGAACATAAGCCAAGACCAAGTAAGACTTTGTTTATATTTAAAATTGAGTTCACCCTCAGGAAGTAGAGCTTTCAATTTAACATGTTAAATTACGAGCCACGCAGAGGCAGATGCGTCCCTTGCTGCATACATGAAGTAGGCATGAGATCCTGTCATGCTCAAGTTTTACAGTTCAGTTACAGCAGAGAGCCATTCAAGTTTATATTTAACTTAGAAATACCTCAGACAGCCAATGATATGGTTAAATCTTTTCCTCTACAATGCTGAATACTTTCATTTCTCCTTCCTTCAGCATGCCAGTATCTTCCATTTTATCAGTCCTGTAGACTAGGGGTCATGCTTGATTTCTTTCTTTCCCCTTCCCCTGTCTTTATTAAGTCCACGAACAAGTCCTGTCATCTTCCATAAAGCTTCAACAATCCCTTTCTTTCTGTTCTGACAGCTTAGGCTTATCTCTAATCATTTTCCACTTGACCTAGCAGAATCACTTCTTATCAGATCCTTTTGCATCAGACACGCAGATGTAAGTAACCTCTCATTTTACTTACGCAGACAATATTTCTGACCCTTCAATCACACCTATTCTACTGTGTAGTTCATTCCCCAACTACCTCACTACTTTCCTATCACTGTTTTGACAAACACACCAACTTACAGCACCTTTCTTACAAAGGACTTCACACATTCCTTGTGCTTAAGTATATGAGTTAAGAGGATCTAAACTTCTTAAAAAATGTAAACACTAGTTCACCACAATGATTTGTTTGTTTGTTTTTTTCCTTCTAAATACCAAGCTGTGGTACAGGTAGCAAAGACAAAATCTGTGACATTCACACAAGGCCAGTAAATATGACAAAGCACCTACAAGAGCCCTATGTCCTTCTGCACAGGCAGCCAAAAGCAATATTGGGTGTCTAAAGTGATACTGGGAAACTAAGTTCAGACAACAAAATCCCTCACTAGGATGAAATACTAAGTATACTGTCAAAAACTCACACCCTCCATCCTTTCCTTCCTGCTTCCACCTTTTCCATATTAGATCAACACTTGCCTGAGAAACTTAACCTTTAGACTAAAGACCTCAAAGCTACAGCCTTCCTCTTCTATCTTCTCTATAAATCACCAAGAACACTACTGAGCATCTGTCAAGCAAGTTTTCAAGTTTAATCAATTTCCCTCTAGTACCTTAGAACCCCCACTTTGAGCCATATACTTACCAATCCCTCTGGTACAATTTTAGTGTTGTTCAGAACTAGAGAACAGTCCTTAGTGGCTTATTTCAAATAAATAGAAATTTGTTTACAGATTTAAGGCTAGCGATGGAGCTACGGAATCTGCCTTCTGACAGGAGACAAAGCAAAAGGATGCAAGCATCTTTTAACAGTATGCTTCTAGATTAGATTCAACAGGCTTTCCTATATTATACCTTCAAAAAGTGCCAGGTGCAGATCAGTTGTCTCCTCAAATTGAGAATTCTCGCACCTTAACATTTATGCCTACCAGATCAGCAAATAGTTTTCATGCTGTCTTTTCCCTATACCACCCTCAAACACACTCATTTTCCAATTCTAGTCCTTCTGTAAAACTTTGCCTTTACTTAAGTGACAATTTTCTTTCCAGTGTGTGAGCCAAACTGTCCGTACCTCAATGAACAAAGAGAGCCTATAAAGAAGACAGGCTACTGCCAGAGGATGGGAAGATACTGAGTTAGATCAATCTGAATCACTAAGGCACAGGCCCACAGCTATGGGTAGATAAATCTGTCATCTTGCAAAACATCTGGTGTCAAAACAGCAGCCCTTCAGGCACGAAGGGCCTTCAACAGGCCAGTACAGAGGGAACCTTTCCTTTCTCTTCTAAGGGAAGAGGGAGGGTGGTACCAAGTAGAATCTAATCAGGATTTCCAAGGCTGCAGAGGGCTACATGAACACAGTCATACAATCCACTGGAAGGGCCAGGACAGCAGAACTCCCTGCTTCTGCTGTGACATCTCTCTGTGTCAAAGCAGAAGGCTGAAAACAAAGGACATGCAGAGTCACGAGCATAAAAAGGAAGTGCTCAAATGTGTGTTGGTGCCAGGAATGCATAAAAGTGGATTTAGGGACAGCAGGGGAATTAGAGGGAATGGAGCACCAGCTCACATGCAGTGTCACGGTCACACGGTACTCGCCCACAGAAGAATTTTGCTTGTGCTGAAGCATTACATAAGACACAGCAGTATTACCATGCAGCTTTCCTCTTTCAATTAAAACATAACACAACAAACAGCATTTTAACCCCAAAAGAGACACTAAAGAGCACTTGCAAACACACTTCATAGTTGAAATGCTCGCAGGATTTACATACATACACTGAAAAAGCAGGATATTGTGTAAATACTCTCTACAGGTCAGGCTGACGTAAATATTTCGAATTGCTTCCGATTTAGGGAAAACAAAGGGACGAAATTAACTAGCCACGCTTTCATCGCTAAGCAGAGGTATACGGCCCTGACATTTGCAGCATGCAGTACAAATAGGGCGATGCGTCGGTAACTTCCCCGTTCCCAAAAGCATCAGCAAACACAGAAGCACATCGCCGCGGCAGCCCTGACACCCGTTTCTCTATCGGGCAGCCACAGAGAGCGCCGCAGGGGACGCGGCCGAGAAGGGAGGACGCCACTCTCCGTCCCGCCTCCGCAGGACGGCTAGCGGGTGGCCCGAAAAGTTATTGTAGAAGTTTCTGACGGGGCGCGCCTCAGGCGAGCCTAAGAGCCACCGCCATCCACCAGAGACGCTGCCGAGGGGACGCCGGCGGCTGCTACGGTTGGAGGGGGCCCTCCTACCACCCTTATCACCCGAGGGGCTGGCGGGGTGTGTTGAGCCGAGATACACCGCAGGCCCGGGGAAGTACCCCCCTTCACCCCCACCGGAGAACGTGGGGGACGAGGACGAGAAGCCTTTTACAGGAGTTACCGCCGCGGCCCGCCCGCGCCGCTCCCGCACTCGGGACCCCCGGGCCGCCTCAGGGGCCCGCCCGCACCGCGCGGCGGGGGAGGAGCTGCCGCCGCTCCTACGCCTTGAGGAAAGCGCCGAGGGGGCGGCGGCGGGGCTGCCTTCACCTCAGCGGGGGCCGGGCAGACCTTCCCCTCCCCTGCCCGGCAGAAACGCGCCCACTTACCCGCCGAGCCTCCGGCGGCGACTTGGTGAGAGGCCTCCTGCAGAAAGCCCGCGGGCTTCCGAGCCATCCTCGCCCGCGCCGCGGCGAGAGGCAGCCGGCGCCTGGAGAGCGGCTGCTGAGAAGGGGCCGACCGCGCGCCGGGCGGGTGGGGAAGAGCTGGGGGGGGAGGCGGGAGCCGCGGTTATCTGCGGGGCGGGAGGCGGAGGGGGGCCGCGGCAAGGCCGGGCGGGGCGGGGGCGCGCAGGCCGGGCCCCCGCGCAGCGGCCTTTAGGGAGCCGGCGGGCAGAGGGCAGCCCCGGGCAGGGCTCGGGCTCGGGCTCGGGCTCGGGCTCGGGCTCGGGCTCGGGCTCGGGGAAAAGGTTCTCTGATCGCTTCCAGCCGGGAAGGCGGTAGCCTGTCTCTCTCGGGCAGAGCTGGGGCGGCCGGTGCTGGGATGGCTCTCGCCGGGGCGGGGAGGCAGAGCTTTGGCGGCCTGTCAGCGAGCCGGCGGGGGAAGGCCGGTCGCCTCCTCAGGCTTGTACCGTTTGCTCCTCGCTTCGGGGCTGATGCCGTACGGGCATACACTTGCAGTCCTGCTCCCCACCGCTACTGGGACCCGGCTAACACCAGCGGATGATCCCCTGGTGGTCCACTTCTAAGGAAGGGTCGGTGGTGCCGTTTGGCGCACCGGCTGTCCTTCTGAAGCATACTGTTCTTCTAAAACCTTTAGACTTTGGTTCCAGCTCTTCGGTGTTCAAAGGACACGGGTATTTTGTCACTTGGAGAGTGGCTATTGCGTGTGTTAACGTGGACCTTATTGGCCCATCTTAGTAAATGAAACAGTGCCAGGGCACGGGCTCGAGCTCTGGGACACAGTCAGTGCTATTGCTGACAGTCCCCAACATTGTTTTTGCCAAGGCCAAACCGTGCTTTTCCAGAAGATGCCAGGGTACAACGTGGGGGACAGCATGGGCTCATCCCCAGAGGCGGCACCATTGAAGGGGAAGACAGTTCAGCCATATGGATGCAGAACAGACAAGGACGTTTATTCTTGGGGACAGAGAATGGGCATAGATCCTTTCTGTTTACTAGTACACACAGCCTTTTTGACTTAGAGCCAGATTCAAAATGGCACTCAGGTTAATAAACTACAGCTTTAGCACTTAATCGACAATTGAATACCTAAATGTTTCTGTGGATATGGAGCCTGCAAAAGTTGGGAGCAGATGCAGTATTGCAGGTGATCATTTATTTTCCCTGCTGTGTCACTGCTCTACTACTCAAACCTCTGGGTTACCAACATCTAGCTGCAAAAAGTTTTTCCTTGTTTCCACTTTTTCTCTTCTGCCTAACTCTGAATCGCACTGTAGTTTCTCATACTCTTCTCGCTTTTCTCCTTTAGCAGGTAGCCCACAGCCTGTAGTACTGTTGATTTTTCTTACCCCAAGGGAAGGCTTATCCACTCTGAGCTCGACTTTTGCTTCTTTTCTAACAATCAGGGGTATGTACAAGCTCAATTATATTGGTTTGGGGGAGAAAACAGAGCTACTGTTGATCTCAAGGGCATTTTTATTAGAGTTAAGAAGATGGATTTAAGGAAGTGGCTCTCGAATAAGGTGCTAGGCTGTTTGTTTAACCAGTCACATGGATAATTTGGGATTAATATTTTTTTGCTTTCTTGCTAACAGCCCTACAGTGTTAACACAAACAAGGATATTAATTTTGAATCAGAAATCCTTCATGTTGTCTTCAGCAATTCTGAATACCATGTGTGATCTTGAGCATCTTGAAATAGAACTAGGAGGCTGGATTTGCTGGCACCTCTTCAAAAGAGAAGGAAAGGAAAGGTAGTTTTTACATCCTTATTTTTTAATTTCTCTCTGCTGAAAAAAGGACAGATTGCTGTTGCCTTTTAAGGACAACAGCTTATGCTAAACTCAAAGCATAGATAATTTGTAACTAGGTGCATTTATGTATTCCTGCAACACAGCTACCAAAGGCAAATGTGGGTATCTAGTTCTTTCTCTGTTTCTTAAGAAACATATTAAGTTAGATCTGTTTCTTTTGTCTGAACAGTATATTTTATGTGCTGTTTTCCATGTCTGAGGTATTTAACTGCAGTCTGCTGTCTATATACATTTTAGTTTAGTAAGAGGGGTGCTTCCACATGTTCATTTAAAGCCTTTGAGGTAGTGATTTTTAAGGTAAAATCCTAGGTTCAGTGAATTCTAGGCACACCAGAGGCATTGTGCTAAAGTTGGGAATTCATGACTCCGACTCTAGGAATATATGTAGCATAGCAGAGTTGAAGATGCTGTTTTTTCTCCCCTTCCAGTCCTGGAAAGGTACCTTTAAGATACAAGATAAATCTGCACTTGTTATAATAATACCACATCTTTTCCTCAAGGAAAAGGGAAAAAGTTGAGGAAAAAGTCCATTGTGAAGAAAGACATACTTGACTGCTATAGAAGTGAAGATGGAAATACCTGAAGTTGATAGACAGGAAAAAATAGCATTCCAGCATTCTGATAGATGGAATTCACATAATAAAAGTGATTAATTAGTAAATGAGAAAAATATATTTCAATAAAAGACAAAATAGGTTTTTAGATTGGGATTAAAATGCCATTATTTATTTCATAGAGGCAAAAAGCAGTGCTGTAAGAGACAATTTGTTTCCAATAGTGTTGTGAAAGAGAGAGTTCTCAGATGACAGTTCTCCAGATTGGATGGATGGAAATAAAAAGGTTACTCTTAGACTGATGGAGAGAAAATAATGAAAACCTATTAGAAAGAAGATTAATCTTGTTTAACTGTCCACCTCATTCACTGAGAAAGAACCTTTATTTTTCTACCAACAAAATCCCATGATTTTTACCTGAGGAGCATTTTGAGAAGGAATGATCTTTTAGCAGCCTACCAGTGGGTTTTGGGCATAAGGTTCTGAAACTACAGTGTTTTCATCCCCCTCACAGGCTTTTTTGGGAATCATTTGTCAAACCTTTCCAAAACTGTTTTCCTGTTTTGCGAACGGATTGCAGGTACCATAGTAATTGGAAGCCAAAACTTTATAAAGGTGCCTTTGGAAAAGTGTTTTCATGCAGTTGTAATACCGTTCTGATATGTTAGTTTACAGAGTGCCTGTGAGTGTTTTGGGATAATGTAGCAACAAATGTTGCTAACTGAGTAAAGGTTCCAAGCTTGAAAAGAAATGCAGCCTTTGGTAATTTACAACAAAGAGAAGAACAATATTTTTATTGCTACTGAAAAGTAGGGGAACACAGAAAATACGTGGAGAAGTGTTAATAAAGCGTTAAGACTGAGACTATAATTGTAAAAAGAATAATATTCAGCTATAGAATTCAGTTATATAATTTGCGTGCATCAGCAAATAAATAGTAACTTGAATTCTTTGATTTATGTAGGAGCAGAGTGGGGATTGCTGTAGGAATACAGAATAACTCCCTTAAATTAATAAACATTGGATGTGCTGACCTTTAAGTAATTAAAATCTCAACTTCAATGTTTCATTAACATTTGCATTAGATCCCTTGGTTTGGCTCTTTGAGACCACTGCTCAATAAATACAGCAGGATCATCATGTCTCCAGTGTTCTGTATCATCAAAAAGCAGATGCTGAAACATCACTACTTTTTTGTTCCGGAGATGTAGGTCTCGCTGCACAACGTTCCCTTTGATACAAATAGCAAATCTAGTATTAGGGCGGACTTGCTGCGGTGGTTCAACACTAAAGAGAATTTGGAGTTGATCAGAGGGTGAAGAAAATGGTTGGTTAGATTTGTTTTATGCAGGAGGTGTCACTGCAACAAAAAAAGAAGGTTTAAATGAAAAAAAAACTGAAAAAACAATGTTCAGAGGGTGTATAACTTACAAAGAGATACATTCACAGAATAGCATAACACCTGGTCCTTAAAAAAATAAACTCTGCTATTGTTAGGAAACTATTACGTTTACCTCACAATATTCAACCCCCGAATATATTCACCTCAACACAATTAAATTCTCCTGCTGAAAGTCTCTTATAGATCGCACATCTCTCCTCCTTCTCCATCGCCCCCTGCCCAATCCCTCGCAAAGGGCGACCTTCCTAAACCCCATGTTCATACGGCCTCTTCCCAAACCAGTACGTGTGGGCCACTACGTTCTCCTCCTTAATAGCCCTGGCAGGGTTTGTCCCTCCATTTGTGATTACGATAGCCCTCAGCAAGGGGCTATCCTTTGATATCCTTTGATATCCTTTGCCGCCGGCCCGAGCAGGGCTCCTGCGCTAACCCCCCCCCGCCCCGAACAAGGGAACGACCCTGCGGGGACAACGCGGGTGGGACAGACGCCCGCTCCCGCGACCCGCGCCAGGGGACACCCGCAAGCCAGCCCCCTAGACTCACGCAGCCCCGCCGGTCCCGACCCGCCAACACGGTTGACCGTCGCACCGCCCCCGAGCCCCCCCCGCGGCCGCGCCGCCGAGACCCGCCCTCGCCACCGCGGCCCCGCCGCTGCGCGCTCCCGAGGACGGCGCGCGCGCCCGCCCGCCTCTCCTGTCCTCTCCTCTCCTCCCGCCCCGGCTTTGTTGTGGAGGCGGCGGCGCGGGGCCGGAGCGCGCAGGTAACGGGCTGGCGGGGCGCTTCCCTCGGCGGCTGCGGTCCGGCGAGGCCGTGGCTGCCCCGCGGCGCTCGCGTTTGAACTTGCCCCGTCTTCTGCGGCGGGGCTGGGCGGCGGCGGCGCGTCCCGCTGAGGCGGCGTTGGTAGAGGCCCGCTCTGCCCTCAGCGCCTCCCCGCGGGCGAGCGGCCCTGCCCGGCCTCCTCGCCTCCTCCGCCTCCGGGGCCGGGCCGCTGCTGCTGCCGCCGCCGCCGCCGCCGCCGCCTGGCCTGCGCCGCCACCGGGCCCTTGCTCCACTCACCGGCTGCGTGGGCTGTGGCAGCCCCTGGCTGGGTTACCGTTACTGCCCTCTGACCGGCGGCCGCCGGGTCCCCCCCGCTCTGGGGAAGCGAGTTTCCCGTTCGGGGATGCGCGGTGTGGAGTTTCAGAGGCTGTCAGCGCAGCGGGGAAGGGACGGACGGACAGGCAGGCTGCCGTCGCCTCCCGGGAAGGGGGGGTGGACGGGACTGCGCTTGGAGAGTCTGAGGTGAAGCCTGTCCCCAGCAAATTCAGGAGGTCAGTGCTGGTTCTTTAGCGTCAGGTGAGAATAGGCTGTGGAGGGCACTCAGAATAGTAATATATTAAAGAAAAAAAAAAAACAACAAACAACAACACAGCAAAAAACCGTGCCAAAATAAAGTTTGCAATCTGCTTTTTTTTTTTTTTTGTGCACATTTATGACTTTCAAGAAAGATCCTTAGGACGTCCCAATGAATTGTATACCTCAGCTTCTAGTCGAAGTAAATTTCATGCTGACCTGTTTTCTCGATGGTGTTGTGAAGGTCTGTTTCATTTGAGGAAAAGGTCTATGGCTTCTCAGTGTGAGCAGTCTGGAGGAAAAACATTCAGGATGTGTACACAGAGGCCTGTTGTATCTGAGGCAACACACACTTTGATATTTGCCTGTGGAACAACTACAACTGGGCCTAGGGACAGCTTCAGGGGTTGAGGTGGTTGGAGCTGAACGGTGTAGGAGTTTGCTGACCCTGAATTTGATAATTTGGAGTGCCCTGCAGCGGCAGAGTGTGTTTTTGATATGTCAGCAAGTTCTAACTACTGTTAGAACAGTCTTAAGTTGCCATGCTTTAGTCATGGAACTAAAATCAGTTAACCACAGAGATGTGCTTCTGGCTCAGCGGATCTCAGAGCTGCAAATTCTGGAGGTTGTGGGACCTGTGGGTATTTGGGAAACACAGTGATGTGCTTGCCTTGTTCTTTGAGCATCTATTCTTGGCCAGTTTTGCTCAGGCCATATACAACTTCGATTCAACCTGAAACCACCTGTTTTGGATTATTTGCTTATTCAAATATGTTATGGTACTAACTTTAATATCTTTTGAGGTTTAAGAATTAAAACTAAGTCATAACAGTTAAAGTACATATTCGGTATTTCTGTTTTTATTTTGTTTTAAGTAAGCAAAATGTAGTCATTCATGTCAAGGTCTTTCAGCTGTGGGAGATGTGTGAGACTGAGTTGTATACATGAGTGAGGTACCATTTTCATGACAGCTACGAGCTCTTCTGCCCATCACTGATACAGGGATCACAAATGACATTTTAAAAATCTTTTCCTCAGTTTTCACGTAATAACTAATTAGACTTCTTGCCCTTTTTTGTTTTGTTTCTGGGTTCACTTAATTTCCCTTTTAATTATTAGTTTGCCCCTGTTGGAGAGGGAAATGTTACTTTTGTTCTTTACATTCGGTTATTCTAGCTCTCTGCTTGTTAGAAGTCATTCTTTATGATGCTAGATTAGAAATGCACTGTTATGGTGTTACCCTCTTTTCTTTACCAGTAAGAAACAAAACAATTGTTGAATTTACTATTTCTCTTGCAGCAAGGGAAACCCAGCACATTGTGTTACTGGCAGAATAGTGATGCCCCCGTGGCCCAGATCTAGCTTTTTTACAATTTGTGGAGTTTTTAGTTTTTGAGGGTGCCTAGGTTAGTAAAAATGTAAGGAATTTCTTAGAGCTTGCTGGAAGAGGTTATGGGAGGAGGGAAAATATGGGTTTGCTAATTATCTGTGGAAAGAATCATTAAAGTATTCACTAGAAGAGAAAGCAAGAAGGTGTATGTGAGCTGAGGGTGAAGGGGGAGAGGGTCCTGCCTATTGATCACAGTTTTGTGTAAAATCAATCATGTGAACTTGAGGGATATCCTAATTAATCTTTTTGCTACATCCATTTAAAATTTCTAGGCTGTCAAACATATGGCAGAGTAGATGCTGCATGTTAATGGCAGCATGCAGAAAGTGAAATGTTTTTAAACTATGAATTGCTAATCTGACTTGATGTTCACTTTAGTGAAGATTTCACAAATCTATTCAGAGTCTTCTTTTCACTTTTACATCTGTTATCCTATAAGGGCAATAGATGTTTTGAAACTTACTTTTAAAACAACCAACCAACCCTTCTGGGCTGCAGTCTACTAACAGATTTAACTACAGGGTAATGTTGCAACTGACAGATATTTCTGAAAGTACAAGTGCTGGCTTTTGCCTTTTCCTTTTAATGGAAAACAGTTTTGAAGGGGTAATAGAAAGTGTTGAACCCTTATTTGCAGAACAGATACAGCTGTGGAAAGAGCCATTGTGTATGCTCATTTGTTAAGACAAATCTCTGCTGCTTTGAGCCACCAGTTTTTTAAGTGGTAGGATGTTTGGCATGCTCCCTGCTAGCCTCATGAGCCATGGTACAGAAACTGTAACAGCAGGCTTCTGTTTTCCATGGTGATCCTAGATGTGGACTTCTGTCTGTTAAGGACAGGTTAAAATGCAAACTGGAAGCTTCTGCAGAGTGGTGGCCTTTGGTATATTAAAGAATATTATGTATTAGAATTTTGAAAATATTTTATATGAAATATTGCTGGGATTGATTTTGGATTTTCATAGTATCAATGAATCCATTAATATTTTTTTAAATGTTCATATGTGGTAGTTACAATTCTCTCAAATAAGTGGAATTTCTTGAGCCTTCTTGTATGAAGTGTGAAACAGGCACTGCTTATCTGTCCCAAGTACAAGTAACAGGGTCGTGGTCACTAAAATTGAATGCCAGTGGATAGCTATCATAATGCAGTATGTGTTCTTTATGGGTTTCATCTGTATGTTACTTAACATGAACTACACATGAAAACAGCTTGTTGTAGTTACTGTGCACCATTACACTTGGCTGAGCCTTGTCAAAGATGTCAGATTTATTTCATGCTTTTCAGAGGAATTAAACCGCAGTGGTTCAGTTAATCATTTTGAAAGTTTTTTTTTTATTTTGAAAGCTAGAGTTGTGGCACCTGTGACCTATGGTCAACTTTATGTTGGCCACCAGAATATGTGTATAGCTTGTTTTATTTTTCTTTTTTTGTTTACCAGTGCTTTTCTGTTACAGGCATGTAAAAGGAGTTTATTGAGTCAGGTGCCTAGTGGGAGGCTATTTGTATGTGTGCTGTGAATTCAGTGTGATGTACCTGTGCCAGATGATTTGCAGGGATGTTTCTGTGGGTTCTGGAGTAGGGAAGGGAACAAAGGACTGAGGAGGCTCTGTGAGTGACTCTACAGACTGTTTGCCATTATTATTGCTGAAGTGTATTCTAAAACTTAATGATGAAAAAGGCATATAATTCTGTTGGTGGCTTTCTGTATAGTTAAAATTATCCTCAGTGTGTTGCTCTCAGGTTTAGCAGGCAATAAAATACATGAGACTGGTTCATAGTATCTTTTCCTTCTTAGAAAGAAGTCAAGACAGCATCTATGGTATCATTTTACTCAGTATCACTTGCTAGAGTAGCAAACCAAGGAATAGATCCAACTTGCCTTTAAGTGAATGGCAAAACTTCCATCGGTCACAGCAGCGTGGGATTATACTGTGGGTTTGGAAGAAATAATTGGTAATGAGTTCAGCTCCTGGAGGGCATTAATTTTTGCACCATGAAATCCATAGTAAATTGAGTTAAGGACATCCACATAACATGCTGGTAGACAAATGTTATCCTTTCTGTCCTTTTATGTAAATCTGTTGAAGACAGAATTTGATCTTTAAGTTATACGTTCATTTAAATAGTAATATTCCAGCTCGCTATGCACTAATTTAAATGTTAAGTGTGAAATAAATTAGAAAAATCTAATCTGCTTCAGTAATGTAGTATTAGGACAAAGAAGGATTAAAATGCTTGGTTGTTGATTAAATCTTTGGAGGGAAGGTGTAGCAGTTCCCGTCAGGATTTGTGGAATGACAGCAGGGTTGTGTCTGAATTGAAACAGTTCTGAAAATGCTGTATGATGCTCCACTACGAGAGAATTCAACATGGGATCAAAGACTGCTGTACTTGTAGCGAAACCCCTGATTTTTAATGGTGTTTTTAAAATGTACAAATCTAGTAATTTATCTTGGCTTGTAAATAAAAATACCCACTTGTAAAGAGAGTATTTAGTGCTGAAGAATTGTTTCATGGTTGTGTGTGTGTGTGAATTAGGGTTGGTGGGACCAGAAATAGAAATTGTCATTAGTTGCCAACTTAACAATGAATGATACTAAGCATAGATTGTCTTGGGGAAATAGGGCTTTCTGAGGCATGGCAGTTGATATGTATGGAAATGAAAAGTATTAAAATATTTCTTTTTGGCAGAGTGTTTACACAATTAAAAATATTATTGTGTGTTCTTTCAGTTTTTAATGCACAAAGTTAAATACATGTATAAAACTTTGTATTGTGAACATTGATTCTTCTTTTTGAGATGTTGTTGGCTTGTTTCCTTTGGGAGTAATCAGCTTTCTTTCATTACACTATTTCCAGATGTATGCATTTGGCACACACCTCCCCCCTGTTAATTCTAATGTACCAACAGGTGAGGAAGTGGAACTATTCTTAGTCCTTACGTAATACATCTGACAGAAAATAAAATTTCAATTTATACTATGTTTTTGTTGTTTTTTTCCTAAGTATTATAGATTTAACTTCATTTTAGAAGCCTAATTGACTGTCAAAAGGATAAGCCTAATTACCAAGGAAAATGGTAACTCATCTTGTAGCTGAGTGTGTAGTTAGAGAACTGAGAACACTAACTCAGCATAATTAGAAAATTATCCTAAGACACTCCAGTGGCCACTTCAATGCTATTGAAAGAAGTTATGCAAAAATAAGTATGTTTTTTTTTAAGCATTAATTTCTCTCAGTAATGGTATGATACATAGTTATATGTTTCTTTAAAAACTGCTAGTCCTGTTAGGGAGAGATTAGATGGTGAAATGTGAAGAAGATACATATCTAATGCAGTGTCCTATCTGGTCTGGTATTGTCATTTATGCTTGTGGTAGTTGCATAAATTATACCTTGCCTATAATAAAGTTATTAGTATTACTTTTAGAAAGACACAATTCTATTTTCTCAAGTACAGTTCTTAATTTCAAATTTATTTGATTTACACTTGCTTTAAGATTCTGTTTCTCAATGTGTTGTCGTTGTGGTTCACATTCAAGTAAATAAAATTTTAGGTTCTGTAGGATTTTGCAGCATTAGGTGCTTAGTAGGTGAGTATGTGTTAACTTGGTTATGTAAATTTTTGGATACAAGCATGAGAAACAAAGCAGTATTTTTCGTCATGTTTTTCTATAGTGTGCTTTTATGTGTGCACTGCAGGTTTTCCATTTTCAGTTGTAGCAGAGTATTAGGATGTGGTTTTCTTATCTGAAATTTGACATAAGCGCTGTATGATGAATTTGTTCCTTGGTACCTTCCTTGTAATAAGGAAGATGGCACTATGAAACATCCACCATGACTTTAAGGTTTGTTGAACGTTTTGTATCTCTATTTACAGAGCTACAAAAATGTGTTCTGATTTTGAATTTCTTTATTACAAATATGAGTGATACAGGTAGTGTCATAGACATCCAGTTGCTCAGTGTAACCAGAGTAGGACAATCAAATACTCGGATACCAAGTCAAATCCATTTTCACAGATGCTAGTTGACTTTTATCCAGTTGTTTGTGTTTTTTTTCCCATCCACTAGTTGTCAGGACCCATGAGGTTGCTGACAGTGTAAGCAGTTTAAGATAGAATGAAAATTAGTCTTGAAGGAGTTAAATATCTCAGTTCCCATGATCTATATCCGAAGACAAACAAACAGTGTTTAATAAGTCTGTATTCTTGGATCTGTTTGTAGTGGTATTTATTTTCATTAGACCACAGGAATCTTGAAGTTAAACTTTTGTCTTTGCACCTGACTATATATGATGAAAAAGGATGTAGTTCCACACCTATATCCTTCTCAAGTGTAGCCTGCATTGATGTCATTCTTCCTTAAAGAGACATCAGCAATCCCATAGTTCTGCTCAGTTGTATTTTAAAATGCATTTTTATTAAAATTTGAATTTGGCAAGTGAAAAGCCACCTTCAAGGTTTAATTTTTTATTTTCCTTCAAGTTAAAATTAAAAAAAAAAAAAAAAAGAAAGAAAAAAGGCAGCATCCTGTTTTTATTCTGTGGTGTTATGCAAGTTCATTGTAAGATATTTTGTCCATTAGTCTTTTCAACTGTCATTTTAGGGGGACAAGCTAAATTGGGAAAACTGAGCCCCAGGAGGAGCTGCATGAATTCCCTGCTGTCCTTGTTCAGCAGTTCTCCCTGCCTTATAGGATATGCCGTAGTGCCTGGGGTTTATTACTCCTCACTCCATTCCTGCCTTCGTGCTGTGACTGTCTGTTGGTTGTTTCCAGCTCCTCCTGGCTGAATTATTCTCATCTTTTCCTATGTATAGGTACGGAGTGAGTGAGGTGGGTATTTCCATGATTTCCTTACCCTGACCCCATTGCCCTTGCACCTCCAACAGTACTGAGCCCCACTTAGCTGCCTGCAGCTTGGTGTTGAGTGTGGGGCAGGGTGTTTAAAGCAAAGAGGTGGGGAGGAGTTGTGGAGCTCACTGTCCTTTTCCTGCACTGTGTCTTTCCTCACACCAGGTCTGAAGGTAGCTGCTGATCTTGCTAGACATGCCTTGGAGAACAGACTGGTCAGCCGTTTGTTGGCCTTTGCCAGCTAGATGTCGTCGCTGCTTGGGCAGGTGCTATCTAATTTCTCCTGTGTTGCTCCACAGTCACCACAGTAAAATTGTTCAAAACGAGCTCAGGTACCTACCTGAACTGATCCATGGAAGTGATAGCACTGCTGCTGCTTTCCATTCCGGCTTCTCTTCTGCTGCCTGAGCTCAACAGGGTTAGCTGATGGGCATAGAGGGTCCTGGGGAGGAAAAGATACTGCTCTCTTTCACTACCAAACATGAGTTGAAAGCAGAGGGAGGCTAGTAAGGCAAGGGTTCAATGACTCAATTTGAGAAATGCTGCATATAATAGCAGTAACCTGAATTAATCTTTAAAGTTAAACATACTGTAGCTGCATGAGCCACAGTTGCTACAGGGCAGAAATACCCCTGATGAAAACTGATGGCAGTCTCCTACTGAAATTTTTTGCTTCTGTACATTTGAGGAATCCCCCTTTTTTACGGGGAAAAAAAAAGACCACCTCTAATGCCTTAAACTGTGCAGAAATTATGAAATTAATTTCCAGTATTTTTTCTGAGTTATCTGTTTGCTTATTTGCATGCTTTAAGAAGGAATGGTAAAGATGTACATCTGGATCAGGAGTGTATAGTCGTATGTTGCCTGTTGTAGAAAAATGGTCAGAACAGTTTTTGAGATACATTTTACAAATATTAAAGGGTAATAAAAGATTTCATAGACGAACAGCTGTTTCCCCCTACCATGTGTGAGTGCATGTATTTGGTTGACCTTTTTGTTCTGAACCAGTAGTGTTTTCTGAATATCCTGGTCTCATTAGCAAACAGAGATGTGAAATAGCTGTTGAGATTTTAAATTTTTTTTTCCCACAAGCTCTTCCTGTGGGTGTGCAGGATCGTGAACCAGTAGATGGAGCCCTGTGTCAACAGCCGGACTTTAGCGGGCTGGTGAGAGTACCTGCAGCCTCTCCATCCGGAGAGCCAGGCAGGGGAAGCTTCTTGAGCATGTATCTGTAATATGTTTTATTCATATGTAATAAATGAACATGGTTTTAAAATTAAATGTCTAGTATTAGCTGTGCAATTCAAGGCAGTGACTGTGCCCTGAGAAGCTTAGGGGCAGTTTTGTGTTGTTCATGGGAGGCAGGTGTGAGAGCTCATCTGGTATGCTGTGTTTTTTTTTTTCCCTTTTCAGTTAATTTCTGAATCAACTGCTTGTCATTAGGCAAATCTTGGTTGAGAGCATCGAAAACAGGGTGCGTGGGAAGCTCTTAAGAAACTCACAAAGCAGAAGAATTTGCTTTTAAAATTTAAGTTTTGGGACTTGGGTTTGTATTTTTGTTTCTCACTAATACTAACTGCTGATCCTTTTGAAACTATATTTTTGAGTGCTGAAATTTGTTGAATAGTGCAGTTCATAAATTCAAAATCACCAGTAGCTGATCTTGCATATTCCACGTATTGCACAGTGTGTGTCCACACCCTCAGCCTGGTGCTGTGTTACGCAGTTCAACTAACTGATACAGTGGACTTGTTTTATTGACCTCTGTGTGGGCCACTCGTAAAACTCTGAAGAATGTGCAAGTTGCAAGCAACCTCCTTTAGAAATAAGTTTACCTGATGTGGATTTGTATGTAAATAAGTTGCTGTAGTGTGAGAACAGTTCCTAAACAGCAAGGTGCTAATTTTATTTGAAAATGTGAGATACAGCTCTTAATTTTAAAGGGAGAAAGGAGGATAATGTTTTTCAGAGAAAAAGAGGTAGTAAGTTTTTATTCTTTTTTTTTTTTTGGGGGGGGGGGGGGATGTTGTTGTGTTTGTGCCAATAGGTATATATTTGAAAAATCTGACTGATTAGGATTATTCTGTGTTTGTAACAGGTACACAATTTGTATAACATATACCCTGCATTTCTTATTTGAAATTCTAGATGACTTAATGTTTACATTTCAAAACAATGGGAAGG
This sequence comes from Vanellus vanellus, assembly GCF_965231255.1. Taxonomy (NCBI): domain Eukaryota; kingdom Metazoa; phylum Chordata; class Aves; order Charadriiformes; family Charadriidae; genus Vanellus; species Vanellus vanellus. The sequence goes on from NC_138911.1 coordinate 44,477,627, forward strand.
GTGTGGGTTCCCAGTGTTCTTACTCTGACTAATATTTCTGTGCACTAACACTCCTGTACAGTACCTTATATCCCAAAAGAAAAAATAAATCATTCTCAAAGCCTGCAGATTTGTCTGATGACTATATGAATACTGAGCTAAGTTCCAATCTGAAATAATCTTTGGAAATGTGTTTCTGCCTGCCGTTCATTATGCATACGAAACCAACATTCAGATGTTAGGGAATGGGGCTAAAAGTGACATTGTGAAAGCATGTGTCACAAATAAATTCTTGAGTTAGAATTTTGCTGGAATGCTATCATTTGGTCTGTTTTGTTTGTTTTAATGGTTAGTAATCACTTTTGCTTATGGCTTGCAAAAATGAAATCATGGATTTTTTTTGTGGTACACCACTCCGGTCCTTCAAAGCCAAGTATTTGTTGCACTTTGGAGAGGGAGTTGTAGACAGTATTCCAACTTGTTATGGTTTCAGTGCATTTAAAAAAACAAGCACAAACCACAACTGTCCTTGTGCGTTGGAGGGAGAAAACAAAAACCCTGGCATAGTGGGTTGACCCTGGCCAGCAGTTAAGCACCCGCACAGCTGCTCACTCGCCACCACCTCTGGCGGGATGGGGGAGAGAATAGGGAGAACATCAATAAGAAAATTAATGGTTCAAGATAAAGACAGTTTAATAAGCAAAGGAAAAAGAAGAATGAAAAAAAACCACAAAACAAATGATGCAAATAGAGTCACTCACCACCTCCCACCTACAAGCATAACAGTGCCCAGCAAGTCTCTGAGCAACAGCTGCCTCAGAAGACAAACTGCACACCCCCTTCTTGCTTTACCCCAGTTCTTATTGCTGAGAGCGATGTTATAAGGTATGGAATATCCCTTTGGCCAGTTTGGGTCAGCTGGGTCAGTTTGGGTCGCAACTTCTTTGCTCTCTGCTTCCTCTCAGGCTAATCTGGAAGGCAGAATGGGAGGGGGAGAAGAGAAAGCCTTGATGATGTGCAAGCAGTGTTAGCAATAGTCAAAACATTGGTGTAACATCAGGAATGTTTTAGCCACAAATCAAAAACATGATACCATGCGGGCCTTTATGAAGAAAGTTAACTCCGTGCAAATAAGACCCAGTACAAGTAGTAACTTATTTTTCAATAGTAAAAAAATAGTCTATTTTATTCTAGAATCTGTTATGAAAAGCATTTTGCAATTTCATAGAAGCATGTTAGAAGCTTAGCTGGATATGCATCTTAAATTTTTGAGGAAGGAACACATAAATTTATATAAATATCATCTACTTCTGTTAGCATCATTTTTTTTTAACTTTTTTTTAAATAAATTTGACTTCTGTGCAACAATTGGTCACTGCAGTGACTTTTTACATATGATTGACGTTTCAGCATGTACATTTGGCATTAACAATGTATCTTAAACCATCTTTGGATTGTTAAAGCAGGATAGAGCGACCATGTTTTTGTGTTGTTTGAATTTTTATTTAGTTACTATCAGAGGCAGTGATATTACCACAAAAAGGAAGCTGTAGAAGAATATAAATATTTGGCTTGAGTGTTTATACAAATAAGCCTTTTCCTCCTCAAGGGAATGGTTACAAAGTTTTAGCTCATGTTCTTTTTAAAGGAGCATTTTCTTTGGAGAGGGAGTGGGCTTTTTCAGGAAAAGGTTGACAGTAGAGCCTTCAATGAAATATAGGGTAGAGCTGAAAAGGCAAAATGTCCAGAAAATGACATTCCAACGAATGTTTGCTCTTAGAAGCAAAAGAAGAGCTTAATAATCTTGTATGGAACATCAAATGAGTGGTAGAATCAACAGGGGTGGGTTTACTGGTCATTAAAAGGTGGGAAGAAAAGACAAGCCTTCATTAAACTTGGCCTTAAAGTGTTTTTAAAAAGCAAAACACAGAAACATAGTCTTGCACCTGCTAGTGCATGGAGAACATCATGAAAAGATGACTGATAAGAAATGTTTTTCTGTGCTTGATGCATCAGTTGAATTTGGCAGTTGTCCTGAACAAAGTGGAGACCACCTCTGTGTGTGTTCAGCATTCCTTATATATCAGCACCTGATTCTTTTGAGATTTTATGTAGTGCCTGAAGCATTTAGCAGGGAAATAGAACACATGTTGAATAGCAGAGGTTGTAGTGAGGTCCTATGTTTTGACTTAGGGAAGATGACAGAAATGGAGAGCTAGCAATTGTGAAAAGCTTTGGAAAGAATCAGAGCTTCTGGGCTCTGGTTCCATTTCTCTTGATCCAAAAGATCTCAGGTGGTAACTCAAGCAGATTAATTTCTAATTCTGATATAAGCAGAAGTAATAGATTTTTCTCCTGACAGCATAGGGTACCTCAAAGACCTGTTGATAATTGTCTGTAGCGTGAGGTTTCATCACCCCTATAGTTTTTTTGTGTTAACAGGTTACATTGAGTGGGGGAAGAGATTATGGGAACTGAGCCATTTAAAGAACTCCTGCAAAACACAGAACAAATCATCAGGTTGTGCAGAGGCTTGTGATTTTCTGTACTGATCAGCTGTAGCACAGCAACTGATTGAAAAAGGTCTGTTGGTCTTCTGAGGTCTGAGTGGTTTCTGAGTGCAAATGGGGGGGAGATGGGACACCTAGACAACTGCAGTCTTACACGCGAAACGATTTTGACTGAGGTCCTTGAACTCTTTATGGCTTAAATTTGCATCTTAGCAGCAGGACTTGGCAAAGCTTTAATATTCTGAGTTTAATGGTCATTCAGACACCTAAGCTCACTAGCTCTTTCAAAATTAGCATCTTTCAAAATGCTAATTCTCTGTTCTGGCAGTGAAATACGTGTGGTATATACTTGCAATCTGGCCCATGCCTAGAAACAGGTTTCCTGCTGAGCTAATTACCCCTAATTGTGGTACTGTTGTATAGCAGTAAGGGAAACTAGCAAGGTAAATTGGTTTAATACTGACACTTATGTGCTAAACAATATAGACTGTTCTGTTCTTAGAAATATATGTGATATGAAACTTTAGTGGAACATAAATCAGCCAACTAAGAGGGAAATTCACCAGATAGCTAAAATATCTTAAATGGTGTGCGTCTGTGACATGTAGCCTTTTCTGAACGTTGAATGGCTTTGGTGGTGGTTTGAGTCTTACTCCCCTTTGGAAGCAGATTGTGCAGGCTGGGGAGTTGTGCTGGCTTCCCTGTTCAGCTTTGTAAATGCAGTGTGGTTCAAACTGATGTTACTGCTCTTTATCCACCAATGAGCAGTTTTGCCCATTCCCTGTATCTAAGGCACATATTCCAGGTGGATGTCACAAAATCCCTTTTTCCTTTTTTTTTTTCGTTTGTAGGACAGATTTGAATCATTATCTCTAGGATAAGGAGATGGTAAAACACCTCAGTAATTCCTACAGGAACTATTTACAGTCTGATAGAAGAAGGATATTCCCATTGGAGCCTAGATCTTGCTGATGATTTTATGCTTGTATGGTTTTTAAAATGGCATATATTGCCTCCCAAAGACTTTTATCTTATTTTACATTGTTATATAAGTGTGTCTATGTATATATTTAAAATAGTAATTACATGCATGTATTACGATTTTTAAGAGTTTTCTAGAATCTGGCCAGGTTAAAACTGGAGTTTGTGTTTTTTAATCTATTCCTAGCTATCTGTTGCAATACCATTTCACTGTAGGACTTTTGTTGATCAGTTTTTCTTAATTGTAAAAAGCTATTGCAGAACCCCTGTACCTATTTTTGTATAAAATCTGCTGATAATATGAAAAAGATACTACTACAATGTTTTCCTGACTCAATTAAGAATGTATTTAATTGCTTTGATAACAGATAAACAATTTTCTATTTCTATGTGTGAAACATTATGTACGAATAGGGCTTAGATAAGCTAGTTTAATCACTAATTTGCTCATATCTTCTAATTTTATAGTTAATTTGGGAAGTAAGAGTAATGGGTTTTGTTGTATGCTTTTGTGGACTGGATGTAAATTAATCACAGTGTCACCATGAATTAATTATGCAAGTAAGTCAAATGACTATTTCATTATTTTATTGAAATGGCAAGAGTTTGAGAAGATCTTTTGTCTTAATAGGTTAGCCAGAATTCATTGGAAAAAGTCTTAGTATGTTTAAGGTAATGGAAAAAATTGCTTTCAGTACATCCTACAGAGATCCTGTTTAAAACAGATGACAGTCTGTCACGTTCAGTAGCATATCAGTCATCAGATTTATTCTAATTCCTTAAGCTGAACATTTCATTCAAGCTTGTAGATTGTCTTGTCAAGCTACCAAAAGCCTCATAGCTTTTCTGTCAAGCATAGAGTTGGACCAGCAGTTCACAAATAAATGCTAAGCTGCAAAAATATTGTTTATTTTCTTTAACCTTTTATTCATTTAACTACGGTGTTCTTTCGTGTTATTTTTTCCACATGTGTTTATCACAAGGTATTCGAGGGACTACTTCCTAAACATGCCTCGTCCTGACCACAGCCACTTCAGACCAAGGGCCACTCATTTTGGGATGTGTTTTTTTTACTTGTAACAGTCTAGACCACCATGGTTATGACATTCCTCCTCTAATCACAAAGGCCCAGTGAGCAGCTTCGGTTGCTGCCGACGTGAAGGAATCCCGTTGCTGGTGCGCACAAGGCACTGGTGTGGCCAGTCTGGCTTTATGTAGAGTGGCCATGGTCATGGACTTCTGCTTGCCCTGTATGGAAAGTTGCAATTTTGCTATCAGCCCATATAGCTTTGCCATTCTGCATATTTATTCATCAAAATCTCTTTGGGATTTTTTTCATGCTTTACCTTGTATGTTTGTGTACATGCAGCATGGCTGAATTGGGCTCCTTGCTTTTGTTGCAGATCTGCCACCTTGGAGAAAAGAGATTTTTCTTGTGTCTCTTTTCTCCTTGACCTTCCCTCATTCTGAGCCTTTTACTTTCCTTAGAAGAAAGCTTCTGTGTAAACCATAGCACTTGCATACAAAGTATACTTGAGCCTGTGCAGTAGTAAGAACTTGACTCGAGACACAGTTAACTTTCTTTGAATTCAACATACATATGTCTGAGGTAATAAAACATCGGTGATGGTTAGTTGAAGTGACGTTAATTAATTGTGCTAAGAAAAGAAAGTAAACTATTAGGTTGGTGCATTTGTATAATTTATATTTAAGCCCCCCAAAATTGCTCAGTAAAGTGATTTTTCATGAACCACTGAAAAGCTCGTGTCCAGGTTAGACTAATCTCTATATTAAACAGCTAGCACTACGGCTTTCAATATAAAGTTTTGACTGCGCTTTAATAGGAAAAAGACTTCCTTGGTTATCTTTTTCAGCTATTTAAAAAAATATATAAAAATTTAAAGTGTGTATTAAAATTTTTCCAGAACCACAAAATTTAGAACTCTACTTTCTACTTCTAATTCTTCACTGTAACTTGTGATTTCTTCTAAAATGTGTATTTCTGTCATTTATATGCAGTGCTACGTTTTTTCTCCTAATCTGGTGTTTTTCTTTGTTATAAAGTCCTGTTATTTCCTTATACTGTTTTTTGGTCTGCTAAATGGCCAATATGTTCTTTCAGGAGGCTTATTCCTTGAACAGATATTCTGAAAGACATATTAAATGTGTCTAAAAAGGAACTGTGGGGTTGAAGCCCTATATAAAATTAAAGCCTGAGTATATAAAAAAAAAAGATTGTTAAAATGTCAAGATAATGAAAAGTCAGAAAATAAATTATACCTATTATTAATTTTGAATTGTATTCAAACATAGAAATATGTAGCATAGACAAAAGCTGGTTACAGAGAGATAAAATTCAATTTTACACTAGGATAATTGTTTTATGTATTTTACATTTATTTATAAGATCAGATAAAGGCTTGGAATTCTCAATATAAATCACAGTATGGTCCTGATGAATGCCAAGGTCAGTAGATGGAAACCCCTTCACTTGCAAAACACATCACTACTATGGGAAATACCAAGTGAATAAAATGAAACTGATAAGCACCATCTTTCCTACTATACATTCTTTACGTGCACTATGTTAGAGCTTTAATTTTTTTTGGTTTTCAAAGGAGTAAATAGGTATTAACGCTCTTGGTGTGCTCCCATACGTTACCTGTAGCCAAATTAACATGTCTTTGTTAAGGAGAAATGAATGCAAAACTTGCTTGGTTGCTGTGGGTAAGAATGGAACTGTTGCTGCAATAACACTAACAAATTAGGTTGGCCCTGTTCAAACAGCCTTGTGTGTGCTGGAGATGCAAGTGATCAGATCCAAATGCTATGTAGATGGTGGAATTCATAATTTAAGAATCCATTTTTGTTAGAAATTGCTTCCTATCAGGAAGGCTTATTTTATCTAGAACGAAATTTAACTCTTTTTCATGTTTGGCAGGACAATAAAATGGATTCTCAGAGAACATATGCTGTTGATTTTGTCCTGTAAGGAGGTAGTTCAGGATCAGGTACCTCAGCTGACCATCTGTGCCAGTCTGAACTAGAAGAGGAGACACTTGTAAGTAACCAATTTGCAAGCTGAGATTTGAAACATGTAGGTAGCTAACTGAAATGACTGCCACTCATCTTTCCACAGATGTTTAATAAATAAGCTGTAACATTCAGTCACAGGTTTTTCCATATGTAATGTATTGGAGCTGTTGAGTCCTAGGGCGATAAGAAATAGACTTCTCGACTTGACATCCACTTCACAAAAGATGTTACTAGACCTGACAGGTATTTTGTCAAGCTGGACATTTTTCAGAAGTTTTGGCTTCCAAAACATGTCTTGATCAGCTGCCCTTATTATACAGAAGCAGTGATTTCTCCATCTGTTGCTTGTTACAGGCTCCAGGTTTTCTGGGCTCCTGTCAAAGTACCATTGTCACTGGGGTCAGTAATTTGCCACTGTTAGCTGAGTTAGATCAGGTTAGATTGTGGTGGCCATGAGTAGTGACTCAGCAGCCCTAGGGTGCTGGGCTGGTGTCACTGAACAGCTCTTCTAGGTAAGCGATGGGATTACAAACGGTCTTTCGTTTTCTTCAGAAGGTGTAGTTTGTGAGCTTGTAACTTGTTCCGCTTCAGCAAAGGGCCACTGCGGCACGGTCAGGATCTGACCATTGGTTTTGTCAGGTAGGCTTCAGGTAAAGGGGTTTGTGTATCAGATGGTTTAACAAGTAAGAAGTTCTAGTGTAGCACTTTGTACGCTTCTGCACAGGCAGTAGCTCAGCGGCTTTCATTTGCCGGGTTGGTGATCAGATCACTGAGGTCTGCTTCTCATGTGATAGGGCTTTCTTTCCAAACGGCAAAGATCAATTAGGCTGCAGAAGGACAGATACGGAAATGCAGCTCCCTGTGACAATAGACTCACCTTCTGTTTTTCGATACAATGGGATTTCTTTCAGGATCATAATGAGGCTGTTTCTGATGCAATACAACTGTGAAAGGGCACTAGTGCATGCAGCCCACCAGTTTGTTCATGGCACCCCGACAGTATAAAAGAATGGAGCACCCATGAAGGATTCCTTTGTCATAAATATTATGGATTAGGGTGCAATGGATATATCAAGAGACTCTGTTATCCTAGGATGTATAGTCAACCGGTTAAGAGTGTTTAAGTTAGTTTTCTGCACTGCAGTAGCAGAAATGTACGGTGATATAAATATGTCTGGGAGCAAGCTTCAGCTTCTTGCGTTATGGACTCAGAATTTGATGGTAGAAAGAATAAACACAGTTGCGGGGTGTAACACTTTTTCTCACACTGTACTGAAGGTGACTGCTGTGCAGGTGTACAAGGTAACTCTAATTAAAACAGTTTCCCCTTGAAATGTAATTTTGTTCCTCCTCTTCACTATCCAGTGGTAGACTAATATTTGTCTCCAGAATGTTTTTCCAGGATCTGAAGTGGAATTACAGTATCTGAAGGTTACTAAATATTAGGCAAAAATTATAATTCTTTTCATAGTTTAAAAGTATCTTTCATATTTCAAAAACCCTCCTGGATGTAAAATTCTTTTGGCAAACATTCACTGTCTTGCACTTATGAGAGAAAACTTACTAAAAATAGCATATGCCGCTATCATACTGAGGTTCCCTTCCAGTTGTATCTGCCCAGTAGCTTGTTTTCTACTTGATGTAATATAAACTTTCCAAATTTATCTTAAAAATTACCAAAAAAATAAAAATAAAATCAAATCAGAGACTTTATTGAGAACCCACTTAGTATTACATATTACACTTTCTTTCCAATAATACAGCCATTCAGTCCATTAGCGAGATCAGGGAAATTAAGAATTGTCTGTGCATCTGCAGTTCTTAAAAATCCCATTTTTTGTATTACCAATCCATTTGTATTGGTAATACAAATAACCCAGTGATGGACCTTTTTTTAAAACTGTAATCCTGTGTAATACAATTCTATGTAAAAGTGGCACTGTTTACTAATACAGGAATATGATACTGTAAATCAAAGCAAAATGTAGTTCCAGTTGCTGTAGAAATTCATTCAGACTAATGTTAAACCCTTATTCTAAACAAGTATGTAAAAATTATCTAATGTTATCAAAAATGTTTTGAAACAAAACTGTATCTCATCTGATTAAAAAAAAAATGTGATTGGAGCATGAGTTTGCTAGTTGTAGGGTCTCTGGACTTCTCAAATATCTTGAGAAACAGGTTTTTAGGGAGGTGTCTATTAATGGATGTCTGAGAGTAGGTGTGTTTTTTCAACCTGTCCTGAAAGCGCTGTGGAAAACTTTTAAGTACTAAACTACCTTTTCCTTAAGGCTTAGCTTATTTTTAGTAAGCATCTTTGATAAAAACAAAATATAATCTTACACCTCAGTGGAGTTCAGTGTGATGAGTAAACTAAACTCACTTAACTCTTTTCAGGCAGGAACAATATATTGTAATAAGCTAAGTTGTGGCAAAACCTGCAACCTTTCCATTGTACCTCTTTTTCCAAACCAGTCTGCTCAGCAGATGCACAGTTCAGCTGAAGAACTGAGTACAGTGAAATATTTCCTTTAGATAAGAAGAAAACACAAGAGGGCTGTGACTTACTGGCATAAGTTTTTACAAATGGAAATAATTAATTAGATGTTGTGGCTTTAAAGTCTTGAATAAATTTAAAAAAGAATATTGAAGACCACTATAAAAGCAGTGTCAAAGTGGCACAACTTTATCAGAAAAAATATGCCTTTTTTTTAACATTAAAGTCCGAACGTGTTAAGCTTTGCCTTTGACAGCAAGGAGGCATGGAAGCGCAATATTAAAAGAAAGTTGCCTTTATTCATAATGTGTTTAAGAAATATTCCAGAAGACTTTCTCCCTTCTTTCCTCCAAGTTTGACTGTGAAATAGGAAGCTATTTAGGTGTTTTTCTAGTGCTATGATTAAGCACAGAAGCCGTCCTGGTGCACGTGCCTAACTTTGTCAGATGCTTCTTCAACATGAAAGGGGAGGTAAAACTCTGGAGTCCACAAGTCTTGCAGCTTGACAATGTCTGAGAATGTCTTCGGAGTTGTTCTGAGGATTTGAACTGTTGGCCAGTTTTCCCCTTTTTTTAATCTTGTATTTTATCTATAGTTCTGGAGCTATAAAGTCTTGATTATTTTTATTTTTTAGTGATGCCAAGCACTGCAACTTGTAATGCCCAGAACATCTGGCAAACAAGCCTAAAACTACTCAGCATAGTTATGTACAAGAGAAAGCCTGGTTTTCAGAAGTGCTAAGGAAGAATTTTGCCTCCTTCATCTAGTAAGTGGATTTAGAACTTCTTTGATCCACCCAGGAATAACTGGTGTGGGGACAGGATTCGGCTGCTGTCTCAGCTCTCTGCAACCTCACATAATTTCTTCTTTTCACCTCTGGTGTCAAGAATTTTGGCAATGAAAACATTAATGTAGCTTGATGAATCAAGAAAAATGAATGCAAGATATCTGAATTTATGATAAGGTTACAAGAAAGAGGAGAATATCCATCTGTTTCTTTTTACAAAAAATTGAAGAGAATAATCTTGCTGAAACTGGCTAAATAATATTAAGTCTTGAAATTTTCCAGGAATTTTTTTCCATTTGTCTGTGTGGAAAGAATCTGATTTTAAGACTTAGAACCCCTAATAAGAACTTTTTCCGGCAGTTGTATAACCCTCAACTTATATGAACCTCTTTGTAGTTTATGTTCTCAGAGGAATTCTTTAAGGCTTCTTCACTGTAAATTACTTTTTTGGTTTTGGCAGAATAATGTGCTTACTAAGGGTTTAAAATGACCTTTCTTCAAAACCCAGTAAAGAAATGTTTTTTAAAAAGTAAGTCTGTCCAGCTTCTTTATTCCCTCTGTTGTGGATCATTATAAATGATGAAGATCAATAGATATTGAAGAACGAGCATGATCTATTTATTCAAATGCATATTTAAAAAAAAAAAAGCTCAACTATTTTGTTGGTTGAACAAGAACAGAAATGACAGAGCTTTCATTATGGGCTGTCTCTCAGTTCTGCCAGTGCTTAAAGTTGTCCTGCACCTCTCTTTAGAATACCTTTTTTCTTTGAGTTTTCTGTTGTTTGTAACTTTAACATTTTAGGTCAAGATTTTTTTTTTCCTTCCTACTGAGTTAAGATTACTTTTTTTGGTAAGTTTCAGCTGAGAGAAGGATTTGGATATTTTCCAAACTAGGGTTTAAGGATAAATATATTGTTTTCCCTGATGTAAGCAAAAATATTTCAGCAGTTTGATTGTGAAGCTGGTATGTAGTCATGTTTTGTGTTGCTTTCTTAAAATTTGTCAGGGAGATTGATCTGCTGTCAGAAATGTCTGTGATAATGTAACTGATGATCTAAACTTCTTTAGCTTTAGCTAATTCCTCTTTTTTTCCTTTTTTTTTGTTGTTTGTTTGTAGTTTCTCTTCCCAACTGCCTGGCACTGATTCGGAGTCAATGGTGACTCCCCTTTAATCTTGTACCTTTCTTTGTTGGTGCAAGAAAAAGAATCAGTGCAACAACTCCATGGTCCTGAACATTTGCAGGTTTATCGTCTTTGATTTTTAGCTTCTATTTAAATTCTGGACATTCTCAACAGACTTAATTTCACTGGCTGTTCTCCAGTGGTCATTAAGTTCTGGCCTACCTCAGAATATCTGATTCTTCTCTGATGGTCCAAGACCATTTCTGGATGTGCAGCATGCCATGTTAAATGGTATTGGCCTTCAGGTTTCTTTGATATTGCATTAAGTTTCAGAGAAGCATCTGGATTAAGTTTCTAAAAACACTAGCCTGCTAATCATACCTAAATAAGCAATAGCACATGATAGGGCATGTTACCTAAATAAGCAACAGCACTCAATAGGGCATGTTATCTATCATACATGTTGAGCATGTTGTAAAGCACACAGCCAATGCATAGGTGCTGAAAATAATCTGAAATGTTGTTAAAGTGTAACACACATGTCCTAAGTGTGCCATTCCCCTGTAACTCCCTCAGCTTCTCACTTACAGGGATGAAATTACTACTTGTAGTCAATGAAGGCACTGTGTATTGGATCCAGTTTCTAGATTTAAAAAAAAAATATCACAGAGAAACTATGTGTTTTTTGAGTCAAAAAGTATGTCTATGTTCACACCTGAGCAACGCTGTATGTTCGAACACTCAGTGCTGTGCAAACGTAGTTTAGGGAGTGATTATGCTTTCAGTTAAAGGATAGCTTTTTGTTCAGATAGTCATCTAAGACAATAACAGCTTAGTTAATTCTCTTAAAAAGAACAAAACTGGCTGACCTGGAATCAGTGTTGTTTTATTTCTGTGCTCTTTTTAGCTTGTGAAATTTCAGGTGACGCGATTCTTTTCAGCAGCTCAAGTGTATGCTATTGGATTTGAGTGCATAAATAATTTGGGGTAGATCCAGTGCACTGTATATGTACGTAACCCGTGCGGCTGTATTTCCCTGCGAGAGACCAACGGGCCCCTCTCAGTCCCCATGCACAGGACTGGGTCTTGAAAGGTTGGCACGTTTCTGACAGGCCTCTGCATGTTCAGCGCTCGTGATAGTTCTTGGTCAGGCTCCAATATCCACATTGTTTGTAGCCTTTATGCTTTTTATTTTTACTGCTTTTGCTGTCAGGAAAAATGGTGCTATTTGAAGGTACTGTGAGAAATGTAAATTGGCTGGATAAACCGAGTTTCTCTGCTTCAGTGGGGTTTGTTGCCTCCTTTTCTTCACTAAGTCCCTGTTCAGCCTTCTTTCTTTCTGTGAAGGCAGCCAAACAATGAAATTGGGATGCTTTTGGCAGGAGAAATATAATTTCTGCTTAATGCTATTACTTATACTCATGGTTTATGAATCTGGCATTAAGTTACCACTTCTCATTTCTATTGGCATATAATGTTCTGTGACTTTATTTTGTTTTTGTGGTAAAATCTAGGCTAGCAACTTATTTCTGTGATAAAAGAAATTATGATTTGGGGATTTAGGAATGTCAAGATAGTGAATATACTATACAGTGAATTTTGCAAACATCAGCACTGTTTGATGAATCATTTCCATATTTAGCTTTGAAGCTCTTTAGTCACAGTGACTTTTTCTTAAATTTGTGGGGAGGGTAGGATTTTGTGCGGTTCAAGGCAAATGCTTTCAGAAAGGCAGATGAAATATCTGTATCAGTGGTCCAGTTTTGGTTTACTGAAGGATGGTGTGCAAACTAGCATTTGACATTTGGCCTAATGCCACATCATCCAGTCATGTAGCAAACTGGATAAGACGGGGTGCTCAAGACAAATAGTCCTCAAAATGCTGCGCTGATGCTACTGCTGCACCTCTTCCTCTCTGTCTGCCAACTGGATCATCTTTGATTGTGCTTCACTGCTGTCTTTTTTTTTTTTTTTTCTTTTACTTAAACCCTGCCCTACTGTCCTACCTTGTAAAGCAGAAGGCAATGCATATTCTAGTGTACTGTAGGAATACTAGTTCTGGTGGTTTTGTTTTATTGCAATCCTTAGAATAATAAAATAGGCAGAAAGTGACCTGTGAATATCATCCAGTTCACAGCTCTGCTCAGAATGGGGCTATCTCCTAAGTTAGATCAGGTTAGTATATAGAATCAGAGAATCATAGAATCATAGAATCAGTGAGGTTGGAAGGGACCTTTAAGATCATCAAGTCCAACCATTAACCTACCCTGATAAAAACACCACCACTTCTAAACCATGTCCCTAAGCACCTCATCTACCCTTTTCTTAAACACCTCCAGGGATGGTGAATCCACCACCTCTCTGGGCAGCTTATTCCAATGTGTAATAACCCTTTCAGTGAAAAAATGCTTCCTAATATCCAATCTAAACCTGCCCTGACATAACTTGAACCCGTTTCCTCTTGTCCTATCGCTTGTCGCCAGGGAGAAGAGGTCAGCTCCCATCTCTCTAAAACCTCCTTTCAGGTAGTTGTAGAGGGTGATAAGGTCTCCCCTCAGCCTCCTCTTCTCCAGGCTAAACAACCCCAGATCCCTCAGTCGTTCCTCATAAGGTTTGTCCTCCAGACCCTTCACCAGCTTTGTAGCCCTTCTCTGGACATGCTCCAACACCTCAATGTCCTTCTTGTAGTGAGGGGCCCAAAACTGAACACAGTACTCGAGGTGAGGCCTCACCAGTGCCGAGTACAGGGGGATGATTACTTCCCTAGTCTGGCTCACCACACTATTCCTGATGCAGGCCAGGATGGTGTTGGCCTTCTTGGCTGCCTGGGCACACTGCTGGCTCATACTCAGCCGGCTGTCCACCAACACCCCCAGATGAGTTTTCCACATCTCCAGCAGTGGAGATTATGCAGCCTATCTGAGCAACTTGTTCCAGTGGTTGAACTCCCTCGCTGTGAAAAATCTCTTAGCCATAACTCTGAGTTATCTGTGTTGCAACATGGCTCCAAGAGAAGCATCTGTCACTGTCTTCTCTATATTCGCTCACAAGGCAGCTAAAACCCAATAAAATCCCCCATTAGCCTTCTCTCTTTAAAACCAACTAGCAGGTCTTTCAAATTCTTCATAAGTCATGTTCTGCAGATCCCTAATCATCTTGATGGCTCTCTGCTGGACTTGCTTCAGGACATCCATGAGGGGGTCAGACTGGATACAGCATTTCGGATGTGGTCTCACAAGTGCCAAATAGAGGGAATTAATCACTTCACTTTGTCTGCTGGCTACGATCCTGTCAACAGAGCCTAATATGCAGGTAGCCCTCACCTGATTCTACTAGTGCTGCTTCTACTAAAATATTCTACTAAATATTCTTTTGGCTCCAGATAACACAACAGCTAGTTTAAAATGTATGTATATATCCTTATGCTTAAAGGCTATGGAAATCACAATCTGATTGTAACCTGTTTAGAAATGGAGATCTGTCTGCCTATATGCTATGTAATAAATGAGTTATAAGACCAGTAAAGTGTTTACAACAAATCTGAAGGATAGCTAGACGAATTGGCTATTCTACACTTGACCAAAGCATATCATAGTTTCATTATTAGAGTGAAAATAATGTTAATGGAGGTGTCACAGAAGAAAGCTGCTTCAGAGAACGCACACCAAGATGAAAAAGGCTGGGGAAAAAAAAGGAGACGCAGTCTTTGACTAGATCCTCTGCAGTTTTCTTTCCATTTGAAAGAGCTGGTGGGCAGGGGGAGAAGGAAGAAGCAGGTATTGTCAAAGAGAATACAAAACTAAGGAAAAAGAAAAGAAATGGGGGACAAAGGACAGCTAAAAAGCGGGAAAGAAGACGACCGAGCAGGCTGAAGATTGTTGAATAAATACAATAGAAACAAAGATTGGTTTTTGGTTGTTAATGGAGGAGAGAGAATATAACAGAGGAGAGAAGAGACTGGTGATGTAATACGCACATAAAACACTTCCTGGTATGTGCAAAGAGAAAACGGAGCCTTGAAGACACTGAAGTAATAGTAGAAATTAGGGAGAAAAAATAAAGAGCAAAGTACGTGTCCTTTATCCAATTAAATTTGATTCAGGAATAGGTATAACCTATTGTAAACCAGTTGAAACTGCATTTGTATGCCTTCTCTCTTGCCTTTGTTAAAAGCATGACATAGAGAAGGAACATTCTTTGACTTAGTGTATTCCATAATTAAAAGCATCAGATGCAAATTCTTTAATGAGAATGTGAAGAAGCTGATGCAGCAACAGAGTAAAAATACCTGAGCCCTGGTCCTCCCTGTTTTTCTGATTTGTGCAGGCTAGTTGGAACCAACTGCAAATGTCTCATCTCCTTTTGGGCCAAAAAACAGTAGGGAAGAAAAGCCAGGGGTTACTACATGACTCTGCCCTCTGGGAAAGTGTTTTTATCAAAATTCCAGATAATGCAATTACTTCTATAAACCAAAATCTTGAAGTCTTTGTAACAGGGTAGAGTTTTAAATTTGAAGTACTACTCACGCTACATTCTTCCACTTACAGGGTTAATCTGCTCACCTGTGTTTTATATTCTTTTAAAAATAAACATAATATTTTGCATTAACTACTTGAATTTAAAAGCATATAAAAGTTATAGAATACAATAAAATAAGTAAGTGTAATCAAATATCAAAGTATGTTCCATTTCACAGCTTTCAAGTATCCAACAGCTGGGTGTTATTCCACCTTTGACAAATATTTGAGGGGGCTATTTGGGTTATTCTTTGACTAGTATTTTTATAACTGCCCAAAGCTAATTTTAACTTATTTTGGGTTGTCTTAGATTTCTGATTTGCCATAAAGTTTCGTGAGGGAGTGAGGAAATGTGGCTTTTTTTGTGGAGGAGTGTGTCATTGCATCAAAACTTGGCATCCACCTGGGCTAAGAAAACTGTTTGTTCCCTAGGGAAATGCTTCTAGAAGGTAACTGGTTTTTATGTAGTGTACCCTACTAAACTAAGGTTTTTAGTTTAGTTTGGCCTGAGGCAAAACGTTTCAGGATATTTTAGGAGATCCTGGTAATCTAATTAATCTTATGAAAATAATACTAAAATTCGTTCTTTATTTTGCTGTCCATAAAGTATATGGTGTTCCCTCCCTTACAGAGCTCCATCCCTGCACTGTCGGTGGCAGCGGCCAACTGCATCATTAAGGGGGACAAAGACTGGCTCGGTGCCATTCCAAGGGGTGGTGGGAACTGGTGTCTTGTTCCACCAGAGGCAGAGTAGGCGGGGTAGCCCTCCTTGTAGAAAAACTCTCCCAAGACCTGAGGACTTTTTGTGAAGAGGAGGTGAATTCGATCGACACCAGCAAGTGTTTGCTTCCTGTCACAGCGGCTAAGGCTGTGATTCAGTAGTTGTCTTCAAAACCTGTCAAGGCAAGACCAAGGAACGGGGCTTTGCAGTCACCAGGGCTCCATATGGAAGGGTCTCAACAGCCTTTCTGTTCCTGGGGAGGGGAAGTCAGTAACTGAGCTCCAGCTTAGAAGATGGACTTCCCGGTCTCCTGCCCAGGCAGGGAAAGTGCTGGCAGCTACAGCAGACTGTCACTGATCTAAATATCTTGGGTCAACATCACTGTTCAGATGGTTGGAAGTTGGTTTTATTGTGAGGTGCTTCCTTGTACAATATATATTCTGCAGAGACTCCAGAGTTGTTTTCCTCAGAAAGTGGAAATGCTGCCACAGCTGTAGTAAAAGCTGTTCAGAACTGCACAAGTAAATCACTGTATGCTTCCTACCTATGCTATGCAGATGTATGTTATTTTTATATACTTCTTGGTTTTATTTAATTCCTAATAAGCGTTTGTGTTGATGAGTAATTAGAACCAGGACTGGAATGCCATCCTTTTGAATATGCCATTATTTTGTTTAGGGTTTTTTTCTTCTAAAATCTGTTCACATTTCCAGGTACTGAAAGGCAAAATATTTTTATGGCCATCTTTACAGAATATATCCCTGAATGAATGAGGAAGTAGTAATTTTAGTTAGCGCTATATAAAAAAAAAAAAAAAGTGAAGGCAGTGCAGTGAGCTTAGTTTTCCATTTTTATCTGTCATAGATGTAAATAATTCAAACATATAAGCATGGGAAGATGTTGACAGTTTGAAACTGCATGAGTCTCATAGGATAATGTTAAAATTTCCTGCGTGCTTCGATTTGAGAATCTTTAGAAAAAGGTTGGTTTTGCTGAAATATAAACCAATTAAAAGTTAATATTGTTTTTCACTGGGCATGCTAAACTAGAATGTTTCATGTGTATGCTTATGTAATTAAGCATTCACTAATTTATTTCTCTTTGGGAAATACTTTTGCAAATCAGCAGTCCATATATGAAGAGTTAAGATAATATCATCTGTTGTTTAAGGTAAGGATAAGGATAGACATAATTATTATTTTATAATAGATTCTTAATCCTTTGTTCTGTGAAGTGTTGACGTTTTCATTAGAGTTAAAATATGTTGCATGTTTACAGAAAGCCTGAAATCTCAGTATGTGGTCCTATCAATTTTAATTATTTGAATCATTAGAACATCTAATTTTTTGCTTAAGGGTACACAAATGTACCATTGAATCTGTTTTTTAAGGTTTTTTCCAGTTTAATGTCTGAATCCAAATTCATAAAGAGTTGGAAAAATGAGATGTCTGAGCTATAGGATTCACAGGGATTTTATATGAAGCCTATTTAATCAGGATAACACTGTTATTAATATTCATAAAGTCAGCTGGAACACAAATGACAGACTATGGAGCCTAAAATTTTTTACTTGTGAATTTATTAAAAGCAGCTTAAAAAATTAATGGAATTTAAGTAAAGTTGACGAAAATGAAAATCTTATGTTAGCAGAAAAAATCTTTATTAGAACTTTCTCTAAGACCATCTTGCATTGATGTCTTTGACAGATTTCATTGGTACTTAAAGAAGAAAGATGCATGAATGGTCATTTAAAAGGATTTAAACACATTGGCACATTAATTTTTACATGAATAATAAGTAGTTTCCAAAAGCAATTAACTTACAGTGTACAAGATTTGAATAGAAAAATAGGACTGTGACATCAAAGGGCAAAGCAAATGTGCTGTACATTTTAAACTTTTAATAATATGACTTCTTAAAATAATTTCTTTCATTTCCACAATAGGTGAAGTAACAGTGAAGTATTTGTGTACAGCTTGGGTTTGTTTTGAAATAAACAGAGATCTGGAACAAAGAAATATTTTGTGCTATTGGTAAAGAACAATTTCAGGCTTTTACAATGATCAGGTGCTTTTGAATTGAGCTTTCTTAGGGTCAATTTCTGTCTGTGGAAAATAGTCATATACTGACCACAGCGTATGATTTTTCTCCCGTGCTGCTATATGCAGAACTGAGAAGCATTTGTTACTTCTGTAGAGAGTGAAATAGGTAGATCTGGGTTTTTTTCATTAGTACAAAGATGCTGGTTAATTTATATTCATATTTGTAGGTAGTTTTGTACTTAAATATTTAGTGTGAGCTTTACATGACTATTGCGTATTATATTCAACAAATAAGGACAATTTTTATTTTTTTTTTTAGCTTTTTATGCATGATGTTCAGGTAGTAGTCTTAACACTAACGCTGGTTGAATAAATAGGTAGTGAATAAGGAAATTAGTATTTATATTTTAACTCCAGATTTTGGCGTACAGTATGCTTTTGCATTTTCAGTTTTGTCTCGGTCCAGCAGTATACTTTATTTTAATCTCCAGCTTTAATTTCTTTTGATTGTTGGACAGGTTGATTATTAACAGATTGTCTTCAACTGAAAGCAAAGAAAAGCTTTAAAATAATTGCATTTAATTTTTCTGATGAATCCTCCTGGTAAGACCTTCATGGCCAGCCTCTGATTGTTTTTGATGTGGTGAAGTTTAACACTGAATAATAATGGTTCAGCAAGTTCTGGTTCTAGAAATACCTTACATTCAAAGTAGCTATTGTAAAGGTGCCTTGAATGATATGTAAGTGTTGTGCATAAGTTAGATACCTATTGCAGCGTTTGTGTTCAGAACAACCGATTTACATAGTTAGTGTATGGAATATTTTGTTGTTTTATTTAGTAATATTTTTATTTCTAATGATAGGGAAAGTATACATCAACCCCCAGGGAACCCCAAAAGGTCTGTCTGTTTGACTTCGCTTGATAGGTTACCTTAATCTGATATCAACTATTTTTATTTTGTGTTTGTGCAAACCAGAAATGTCCTCTTAATTAGCAGAACATATTTCACCTATAAACACAAAGTCTGTGAAATGAGCCTCTTGACTTCTGTCTCCAATTATTCCCGTGCCATAGTCTATTATTTCCAGGAGAGGGCAGCATTTTCCTACATCAGGTACATGAAGGCACATGCCCTGCTTAGACTGTCAATGTTTCTTGTAATTACTCCCAGTATATTTGTTGCTTGCTTATGAATTAACTTGCATTTATGGAACTAAATCATTCCAATCATTTAATTACACCTGAGGAGCTGAACTATAATTGCTTGCTTCCAACTAGGATCTGATATGGCTTGAGCAGTATTAATTTGGTGTTTACTTTTCTGAGTGCTAAAAGCATTAAAATGATTGTGCAATGGGATTACATTTTACTAATTGCTGGCATTCATTAGCTGGGTAAATGGCGAGGAAGAATGACTGTATATTGTGGAGGGATAAAATTATGGTTTTAAATAGTATATTACTAGGCACATTAAGGCCCTAAGACATGTTTTAAAATACTCCAGAGGTTATTAAATACCGTATTTTCTTCATGTCTTGCTATATGAATATCTTATTGAAATACTGCAATTATTATGAACCTTTTTGTGCAATATGTAGGGAAATGGCTTCATTGACAGAAACCTATTTCTTGATATTAATAACCTTCTATATTTTCAGCTAATCCAAAAGTAAATGAGGAACTTAGGAAAAGATTGCCAACTCCAAATCAACACAGTTACACAGAATTGAAAAAGAAGTGTACAGCTTCATTTGAGGGACTCTTGTAAGGAGCTCAGTGTTCTGCGATATGAGGTGAAGTTGTTATTTTTTGTTAAGACCTAAGCACATCAAATCATACACATTTTTTTTATCATGCATGTTTATAATTAACAACAAATATGAGCTAAATAAGTATTTCTTGAATGCTTAAAGTAAATGTTAGTGTTAAATCTTGAGTATTTGCACAGTTGTTATACTTTTTTGTAATCTCAAAGATAAAAATGAAAACAGCTGCCTTTTTGGTGTTGTATAGGAAAAGAGTTTCTTCTGCTGCTTTATTAGTTATAACATACATCTTGATATCATATGCTTGAATTTTAAAATGTGTACTTAATTATTTTTTTTTAACTGTTACACTTATCAGCACAATGACAACTCTGGATATTTTCAATATCTAGCCACTGCCTCTTCAAGGCATATGTTGTATCTTTTTAATAAATGTAGAAAAAATATAGCAGGGAAAATATACAAAATAAGCACAACTACATAGTTAAAGACGACAAATTGTCCTTTTGCAACACATTTTAAAAGAGATGCTTGAGTAAGTAATACAATTTGTGGTAAGCTACTATATTAGCAAGATTACAAATTTATGTAGATTTCCTAGACATATAGAATATAGTCGAATTTTTAACATATAAGAGAGCATATGTTTTAACATTCAAAATGTTACCAGATAAGCATAAAATTTTAATGTAGGTCTTATTTTTTGAGTATTGAGAGTTGTTGCTTGAAGATCTTTGATTATATGGAATACTGCAACTGTGTAATTAACTGTAGAGTCTGAAGCAATATGTATGCAAATATTAGCATGGGTTATTTAGCTGTTTAGAAAACCCTGAAAATTCAGAGTTGGAGTGGTTGTGGGCCACTTTACTTGTATTTTATACAGGAAATCAAAGCAGGAGAAAGAATGTTTTAAAGTTAAGAGCATACCACCATCTGTAATAATGACCAAAGTGAGCAGTCTCATTGCCTCTAGCGGGACCACTCAGTGTGATTTGGGCTGCGGTTAGTAGCGTGTACTTCCAAGACCAGACTCTAGAACAAGAAGACAAGCTAATAAATTTTTCAATGAAGTCATTACACACAACAGAAAGCTGAACCAAACCATAGTAAAAATTAGATGTGTGAAGAAAAAATATTTTAGAGAAAAATAATTTAGCACTAACTGTTAAAGTAAGCAGACTTTATTGTCCTGTTATAAATATTTTTAAATCATTTGTATTGTAAATTTTCTTTCAAATGAAGGCAAAGTATAGGTGTGTTACAGTATATTGTTTCAAGTTTATTTATCTAGAGTTTGCTTTATTTTAGCTCTGCAATTTTGAAGCAAAAACTGGAGTCAGTGCCAGATCAAACAAGTTCAGAAGAACAAATGGAGAACTGGTCAAAAGGTAAGGACTTTTAAGATATTAATAAGGAACCTCAGGTGTTGTACCAGTGCTAGGCAGTGACTGGAATGCATTTGTTCGTGTCGATATATGACTGACTTTGGCAGAAAAGAAAAAAGAAAAAAAAAAAAAAACCAAAACCCAAACCCACACACTGCCTCTTAAAAGTATTTGGGGTAACAGGAGAGTGGCTACAGGAATGTAAATCATCAGCTTTATTTTTGTTTTCTGGGTCATTGAAAATGTTTTTGTATAACTTTGAGAAGTCTTATTCAAATTCTTAGTCTGTACCTTGTACTTTACTTTCCATCCTTTTTTCTTAATGGGTTAACAGCAAACCTGAAGTCTGTCTTAAAGTAACTTTCTTGGCTATTCACCCCAGCCTAGGGTATGATTAAGCCATCTTGTAATATTAAAGAGTTTCTCATTGTTACCTCAACTGAATCTAAGACAGTGAGGTAGACTTGGATGTAAAAGGGGCCTTGGTTAATTTGGAACTTCCGTGGTTCATGGAGTTTTCATCTCCATCAGGATCTTTTTGTATTTGGATGACCAAAATTTTGCTCTTGGATACATCCTTCTGTGTTTCATGGCAGAAACTTAAAAAAAAAAAAGGGGGGGGGGGGGAGCACTGAGTTTGAGGGTACATCATATGACTGACTGACTGACTTTACAGAAGAGAATTGTCAGAAAGTGGCTTGTGACTAGATAATAAAGTGTAGATTGAAGAAAGGGAAAGACACAGGAAAGTGGCCTTCAGTACATCATAAAAGGGTGGACTTTTTCCTGTAAGTGGCTATGTGTAGGTTAAAAACAAGTAAGTGTGTCAACATCAAAGATGCCTCTTATATCAGAGCCTGATAGCATCTTGTGTATTTCCTTTTCTTAAATTTTATACTATGTATTCTTTCTCAAAAGATATAAATTTCAAGTTTCTCTTGAAGAGTCTGTTGTTTAGAAGAAATACTCCATCTTGATGCATTTCTTACATATGTAAAGGAATTTCTGTCTAGATTATTGTGTAAAATAAACTACTTTTAGACCCCTTTTAGTTCATGGAATTTTGAGCTATTACTGAGTGAAGTTACAAATGTTTTTGAATCATATACTCTGAAAACAAAAATAGTCATGGTGGAGTAACTTAGTGGAGAATTGTATTCTGACAATTTATACTTTAAATGTGTAATGGCTTAATCAGATTTAGTATTTTTAGACCTTTAGGGGTCAGCATACCCTAAGAATGGTTCAAAAGGTTAACTTTTGCAAAGTAGGTAAGTGAGTACCATAAACTGATTCTCTGTGAAATATTTTCATCTAATTGCAAGAAATGGCATTCTTATGCTGCTCACAGATATGCTAAAAACCGAGTAGCTACTTAGTTTCATGTGTCTTATTTTTCTGATGCATTAAGTTAATATATTGTACTATTTAGAAAGCTTTTTCTTCTAAGCTAACACATATTTGTATATCCAATAGAGGTTGTTATATATACAAAAGTAAAATTGATACACTTTTTAGATCAATCATTAATAAATCACATAATTCTTCATGCTTTTACTCCTAGGATAGTTAAAAAAGGGGTTATGGATAAATCTCATGTCATCATACTGGTTTGGATGAGAAGTTTTTTTTTTCTTAGAATTTTATTTGGGTATTAACAATTCAATTACATTTTCTTATAAAGGTAATAGATAAATTACAGCAACATAATGTTCAATACGTACCCTTGGTAAACATTCTGGGGCACTTTCTCATTGAACTACTAAATCAAAGCAACTTTTAATCTTGTGTTTAAATGTCTGTGTTGAAACGTGTACCATTTTGTGTCCTGCTTGCTTTGTCATCTGTGGTATCTTCCCATTTTGCGGTGGGTGCTGTACTGTATTCGGTTGTTTCTTGCTTGTAACTTGGAAGTCAAAAGCTGTTTTTAGAATAACCCTATAATGATTTATTCAAGTTTTTTTTGATAACGTACTGAAATGTTGAAGATTAAATTACTTATAAAAAAATAAGGATGTTAAAGCACGTCTGAGATTAATTTCAGCTGACTAGATGAAAATTCAGTCAAACAATGTGATTTTTTTTTTTAAAAAGCAAAAATGTTCGAGAAGTGGTAGGTTTATGGCAGTTATGCAGTAGCCTGCAGTTATATGTAGCCTGTTAATAGATGTTATAAAATAAAATACTTGAAAGAAAGGTAGTGTTTAAGAAGCGTATATCTGAAGTGTTTGATAGTTGAGATTTTCTTTTCAACTTTCTGTATTGTCTGGAATATAATCTGCCTGTGGGGATTGAAGACATTTGTCTGTCTCTGTTCTGGTAAATTAGGAAGAGTTAAAGAACAGTATGCGTGCAAGGCTTATTGTTTTGTATTTGTATCTAATTTAAATGTACTGTTTATCTCCACAGCACCTAGTTTTTAATAGGAGGATAGTGACTTTTTTCATTGCTCTCTAAGAATACTTGGGAGACTGTATCAGGAGCATTGGCAGCAGGCCGGTGAAGACTGTAATTTCCAAATAAAAATATTCAGGACACAAGCTAGACAGCCTAGGATGGCAGTCCATTAGAAAAATAAACTTATGTTGGCAAATAGATGCATTATCTTTGCATTGCAGTGGCTGGAGGGGGAAGCACATTGCACCTAGGTGGAGTTGTTACTTTAGCAGGGTTTACATGCTTGATGAAAACTGCACAAACATTAATACTATGAAAACACAAGAGGGAACCTGAAATTGGGTGCTTTTCATACTTGCATATACATGTAGGACTTGACATGTCAATTTTCCAAAAGAGTTAGCAGGATAGGAAAGTGGTGAGTGTGCAAATACTCTAGTTAAATTTGTGTCTCATTTGACTCATATCACGTACTGTGTGTTTTGTATCTATACTTGTTCTGTATTATACAGTCTTTCACTATTGCATTATTTTTGCTTGTGTCATATTTCTGAGCATCTACGATTTTTAAGGGCAGGGTAGAAATTAGTTGAAGTCTTAGAATATCAGGTATTGTTTGGCCTGTTTTGACAACAAAATTATAATTTTGCTGACTCCAAAATGTAAAGCATTGTATAATTTTTGTTTGGAATTTCCTAAAACAAGGTAAGATATTGATTATTTTTTATGGCAAAGTGGTTTGCTTCCTTAAAAGGTGGTCATTATATTTTTCAAGCACAGAAATAAACATTTTTTTTTTCTAACCACTACTTAAAGCACATATTGAATTGTAAGTCAATGAACCAATTTCACCTGTAAGAATTTGATGTCAGCTCTTAGTTATGATCCGTATAGACGCTTTCACTGTAAGCTGTTACCCTTCAAAAGAATGTTTGTGTGGCTTGTAAAAATACTTTAAAGTTGCATGTCTGGAAACTGTAGTTCAGAGGGGACTCTAGCTTTAAAGAGATGTGATAATGTAGATTGGAACAGAACTGCAGAATCAGCTTGTGCAGGGAAATTTGAAAAGTGTTTTATCTGGTGGTGAGCTGTTGTTTTCCAGTCAGCCTTGCTTCCTTCAGGGAAAATAGAAGAGGAAAACAGATACATAAACCTAATGAACAATAGTTGCTCAGACACATGAGCATGTGATAAGCTTACACGTAGACAATTGTCTTAATTGCATTGTGTGTTTGTGCATGCTTTGGTCTTGCATGAATGCATGGTGCTTACGGTTAAGAATCTGGCCATAGCTTCCCTTGTATTGGCATGATCATGACATGTATATGCCAGTGTATTGCTTACAAAAATATTTTTAAGTTCTTTTGTTGTGTAGTGAATAATATTCAGGAAATAAAACCTTTCTAAAAATATTTTTTCTTTTATTTAGTTCCATTTATAAGTTCCATTAATTGTCTGCCATCCCTTTTGCGTTCATGGTAATTAAGGCAATCTATAGTCATGCATATACGCATATTCATATAAGTAAAATGAATCATCTTTTTTTGCTGAATTCCTAGAAATGAAACTCCTATTCCTCACCATGTATTTCTAGACTGTCTTATTAGAAGTAGTAAGTTTTTCTAGTTGTGTAGTCATTTTAATGTACTTTTTTGTGAGTTTGGTTTGGTAATAGTAGTTACAAGGACTTTTTGTCTGGAACTACTATTGTGTGACTTTAACGCACATGTGCACACACACACAAAGATGAAGGGGTAAAGAACGCTTTGAGAATAATGTAGTGTTGTAAAGATTTTTCTTCTGATGCTCTAGTTGGGTCAAAAAGCAACTAATTGTAAAGGTCCTGTTTCCCCTTTCTCCAGAATATACCCATTACACCTGTAAACACTAAAGTAAATCCAAAGCCCTTCTTCCAAAGCTATAGTAAGAGGCAGAATAAACCATACTTGTCATATTGAAGCCTGTTTCTTCTTTTACATGCCTCAACAGGAGATACTGTGAGCCTGTTCTTCCTCTCCTTCACTCTTTTAGCAATAAGGAATGCTGTTTACCTGGGAAAGAAAGAAGCCTTGGGTATTGCATGGGTGTGTATACAGAAGAATCTACATGATATGCAGAGAGGCAGAGTCCTCTTCACATACGTGACTCAGTTCATTAGCGTCTTCCATATGTGCTGTGCTTTCAGCATCGAACTCGCTGTGTGCTAGCTGCAAAGTGGCAAGGGTAGTTGCAGGTTCATCTGCACAGTATAGGAGGCAGAAGAGAGGCTGAGAGGGTGATCTTGCATGAGTTATACATGGGACAAGTGGCTAGTAACTGTTGAGCAACACTAACTATGGAAGATGAAGAAAACATCTTCCATGGAAAAAGAGGGAATAGTGTGCCATGACTTACAAGATAAAGAGGAGCTAATGACAACTGAAAAATCATCAAATACTGTCTGGTCTTTCCTGTAAATATAATCACCCTTTCATGTGTCTCCCTTTTCCATCCCATTTCTTTCCTTTTACATTTTGAATGGTTAAATACAGTGTATTTCTGGCCAGGCTGCATGCAGAAAGACATCAGAAGCCAAATTAAGTATTCAGTACTGCCTGACTCATTGGACTGTTGTGAATATGATTTTGTTAGACCCTTTACAGTACGCTGAAAATGTGTAGTGCCTTATCTGCACCGAGTATTGCAAGCAGTAAAGATGGGGAGAATCCACACCTTGAAGTATTGCACTTTGAATCACTTAAGTGTTTAAAGTATGAGTGCAGCTAAGTTCAGAATGTCTTGAAATGTGCTTCAGGGGGAGCAGCACCTATTACCACAGTAATTTTTATGTAGTGCTTCAGAAGGAGCTTTAGAAGACCTAGCACAAGTGCGAGAGGAATTTGGTTATTTTCTTCTTTAGAAACCTTCGTTGCTTCTATTTTAATAACAACTAGAATGAAGCTTAAGTTCAGAGCAAAGACGTAACAAAAACATTTATTAAAAAAAGGTTCTCCAGGGAGTGTGCTGGAGACTCTTATCTGAGAGTTCACCTGCATCTTTAGTTAGACCATTTATTCGAAGAAAAGGGTGCGTGGGCAAGGCGTCTTAATGATGCTTTATGCAGCGTGACCCTTCTTTTATGTCAGACACTTAAAATTACAATAATTTTCTTCACTTCTAAAGCTGCAGTTTTCTGGGATTTTGTTTAGAACTCTTAATTCAGTGAAGCCTTAGTTGTTTGTTTGCAGGAGGGGAGGTTGAGTACATTTGGATAAGAGAATTTTCACTATAATTAATGGGCATCGGGAAACATGACCCTGCCTAGATAAAAGGGAGTTCTGGATCATTAAGATTTAGATAATGGAAGGGGTTATATGTGAAAAGCAATTGTCTGGTATGACAATAGCAAAAGAAAAATGGGATGGGAGAGTTTACTTTGTTTTTAGCTGATTTAGAAAACATAAACACAGCATGCTTAGTAAAACTCTAGCAGACACTATGTTTGGAAATTATGTAATAACTCCATATAGGCTGTAATGATATCCTGAAACCCCGTATTTAAACTAACCTGAATTACAATGAGAGATAAACAGAATATTTACCCATCCCTTATGAGCTGCTGCTGATATGTAAATTTATTCTTCTACTTTGCACAAATATACTTTTGAGCTACTGCTTAAACACTTCAAGGTCCTTAGCCAAACAGTTTTAATGATGCCTCCAATATTATGAAAGTGTGACATTTGATGAATGCCTTGTATAGTTGTGATATCGGGGAAAGTGTAAACAAAAAACGCACATCAAGTCATCGTGCAACACCTAGATAATTTATAATTTTACTGTTTATATCCATCTTGACATTTTTTATCTGCCAAAGGCAGGTTTCATTTGGAATCTTAATCTGAGATTTATTTGGTGGATCTGGAAATCATAGCTAGAGTTCCCACAGGAAATGGTCCATCTACCAACAGATTAAATGGCAGTCCTGCAGTTGTTAAGGGAGCTCTGCATTTAACACACATGCATACTCATTCAGTCAGCACTGTGGAGAAAAATTAAAGTAGTAACCCAGGTTTAGGAACAATGTAGCTAAAAAGTCCCATATTTGCTGAATGACAAAGGGTTATATAGCAGCATTTCATTTTATTATTCGTGCTTGAATTTCTTGTTTGCTTTGTTGAGTCTGCTGACGAATACTAATAAATGCCTGCAACAATCCAGACGAGAGATGCCTGGCAACAAAGCTATGCGGTGGACCTCCCTGATCTTCTCCAGTTCACAACCTGACCTTTTGAAAAATTGGCTGGGCTAAGCTGCAGAATTTGGGTGTAATGGTTATTGTTAACTCCAGCTTTAGGATTTATTAATTTGTGTGATCAAGACTTACCTATACTTCAAAGTTTCAAAAGACCAAACACAATCATCCGTCCATTAGAACTAACATTGTGTTTCAGTGAATCCCACTTAGTATCTGCCTAGAGATTCTGCTGTTTTGATGCACTCGGAATATAAAAATGCTTTTTCAAGTGTGAGAGACCAATCCAATGAAAATCTGGTGTCTTCTCAGAGACTAATATTTTAAAATAACAATATGTTAATGAATTGCAAACGAAGAGTGGAATGCCAAAGGAAATGTCTGATATTTACCCATTAATAAATGCATCATGATTAACTGCAGTGAATACCAAAATAATGATTTGCCGCATATTTTAAAGACTTAGAAGCATTTTTCTATTTTAAACATTCACCAGTTTGTACACAATTGCTGTTTAGATGCTAAATAGGAGGGCAAAAGACTTAGAGGCAGGCGAGGGAAAACATCATTACTAAAATAATCAGAATCCCGGGAGAATTGTAAAAAATTGCCTTTGCCAGAATAGCTCCAACTGTTCTTAATCTCCCTGTCAATTTATTTCTTTATGAAGGGTGTTGCCAGGGTTCCACACAAGTACAGGTGAATAAAGAAGCATTCAAAGTAACACAGATGTCCCCCCGCTTAAATTGCTAACACAGAATGAACTCACTGTTCTCCTTAGATTCCTTTAAGGAATAAAAAAATGAACCATTAAACTTCTGAGATTTGTCTGTATTTTAGCAGACAAAATATTTTTAAGCCTCTTCATTTTGTGTGTGAGTGTGTGTATGTGTCATGGGATATAGAGCAAACTAAGATGTTAATGTATATAATGTAACTTAGGTTATGCTTACTTCATTAGCAGAGAACTTTCTCAATAAAGTTCCAGTAAGAATATATTGTTCTCTTTGATCACGATTTTGGACATCTTAAATTAACTTGAATTATACTGTTCTGTTAACCTGACTGACTTCTGAAACAGTTTTAATTGTTCAGAAGTTTTCTGTATTACAACGATAGTTAAAAAAAAAAATAATTTCATTTCTTCTGCTTGCTGTTGAAATTACAGGACGCTTGAATTGAATATACTGTACACTGCACATCTCTCTTCTAATACAGAAATACTGTAGTCTGTTGTGTGAATGAAAATTATCATAAAGGAATGTGGAAGGATGGCAATCTAGTTATTTGAAATTTCTCTTAATTTTTTATTTGTGTGGATGTTACTTTATCATTCATAAGTAAAAATGTGGGGTTTTTTTCTTGAAGTCTAATTGAAATGAATTGCTAACGCCTCTCTGACAGAAGAGAGAAGAATTTGAGGTCTCTGAAGAGGAGACGAGCAGGAAGGGCCACCCGTGAGGTAGCACAGGCTCCAAGATACAGCACAGATACAGCACCTTGGACTTCTGCAATTTTACTTCTGCCATGGCTTGCTCAATGACCTTGATCCAGTTACATCATTACTGCTTCAGTCTCGATGGCATTAAAATCACAGTGCTTATGCATGCCTTATAAAATGTCTGTGAGAGTTTCCAGAAAACATTGTTTTCAATGTGTATTCAGTGAACCTGTCGTTTGTTTCCTAAAGTAAGTGCAGATATCCTATCTCAGTGTAAAATCCAGGACCTTCTGAGTAAGAGTTACTTAAAAGTAAGCTGATAGTCCTTACTCTTCTGAGTTGACCCATGGTGCTCTCAGCAGGGCCCACAGTTGTGTATCGTTGGGGCACGGAGTATACAATGCATCTACGTGGTGATTTCCTCTTTGTTACTGCCAAGGGCTTGGCTGCTTATATGCGACATTTTGGCTGGGCAGAGCTCTGAGAAATAAAAGGAATTAGCTTTGTATTACAAAACTACTCTGAGCTCAGTCTTTACTTCTTATCAGGTTCCTGTGAATGCCATTCTGCTGTGCTACAGAAGTGATTTAGTGAGATCTTAAGAGTCCTACTGAATAATCATCTTAAAGTTTGCCCAGTTTTCTGTAAATATTAGAAGTGTGTTATGAAGGGACAACCATTTGCTGTTAGTTGCAGTTTATTGGTTCTCAGTATACTACACTGCACTGAAGGGGCCTAAATAATTGCTAACGTAAGTAAATCTGTAGTAAGTCCAAAGATGAGTAAAGCTGCACTTTTTCTTGTTTGTTTGTTTTGGAGAAAATGTATATTGACTTGTACTTTTTGTACCAAGCTTTTGTAATTGCTTTCCAGAAACAGGAATTACTTTCTTCTTGAAAATTAAGTACAGCATCTTTTCTTGGGATTAACTCTGAAAACATGTTTGCAGATTGACTTTTTCCTCACTATTTTATCTTTCCCACAAAAACAATGACCGGCCATTGAGATATGCATGTAAATCATATATGTTGCATCTATGTCAACTCAAATACGAATGAAAAAGGAAATAACAGGCATTCTGAAATTGCGTAAAACCTAAACCAGCTCTTTTCTTTCCTCATGCCAGGCAATAAGATCAGATTTCTTCTACCAGCCTCATTTTCTTTCTTTGCGTATTTATGCCTATAAAATCCTTTAATTTTGGTTTCCCACTCATTTTCAGGATTTATGCCTTTTAATCATTCAGCAAGGGGTGAACTGTTGAGCAGTCTGAGTCTTTCACAGTCATTCTGTTTGGGAGTAGTTATTCAGCTGAGTGAATGAATGTTTGTCTTTGACAAAAAGGCTGACTCATCATTTTCAGCTCATGAAGGAATATTCAGCCATAGTACTAATTTCATTTGCATAGCTTGACAGGTTATTGGCTGTCACGTTCAAGTTTTCCATTAGACATAAATATTTAATTTCTATTTATTTACTACATATATCTAACAATTCAAGTCCAGTGGCATTAGATGTTATGAACTTAAGACAATTCCATAACCCATTTTTCACATGAAGCTATTAAAATTGCTTTTTATTAATGCAGCAACAGTCTTGTCCTAACAGCTTGTTAGAAGACTTGCAGGTGTGTGTGCATTGTCATACACACATCCCCAGAAATTATCTTTTCAGAAATGTTTGTAATATTATTAACATACAAAAAATCTAGATAATTTGAAAGTCAATAATAAAGAATAGCAATAATAGTCAATAATAAAGAATAGCAATTAGTCTAATGAAAATAAAAAGAAGGTGAACTTCTCAAGTAATGCTCTTACACACTGGACAGTTATTGCAGCAAGCTGAGGTAGGTGTGTGGTTTGCAGGTAGGGGCAAGAGAAAGTATTTTTAAACTGTAGTAAGTGTGTCCTTTTATTCCAGGGGGAATACATTAGTTTGGTATAGAGGCAGGGTGGCTCTTTGCTTTGGTGGGTTTGTTGAATAGTGCATATTTCCTCTTGGTGTTTGAAATTCAAAGTTTTTGGATTTGTACAAACACACAAAAAAACCCCATAGAAATTGAAGCTGCACTGTTGTTTAGACTGAGAAGAAAAAATGCATGATTAACAGTAAATTAGGGTTTGTCAGTGACTGAACTTTGGGGGCTTATAGTAATTGAGGCTGCAGTTAGTTCCTCAAATGTAGCACAGTGTTTTGTTCTGCATTTTTTCCAAATTTTTTTAATCTGACACTGTCACGTAGGAAGACTAAACTACCGAGTTTGCAGTCCCCTTTGCTCACACTCTAAGAGTATTATGGCTCATTCTCTTCCTTCCTGATTTGTCTCTTTTTCCTATGCTGCCTCATACTGCCATCCCTCCAGGCGTTCATTCGTGCAGTCTTAAGCAGACAGATGAGAACATGCTTTGTGCTACAGACCAGCTTAAAACAAATACTAGGAAGCTATAGGTAGCAAGCAGTAAGTGCAATTACACTTGAAGCTGGTTTGGAGCACCAAGGGCTTCCAATGTCCCCATACTCACCTGCAGGCAGATCTGTAGCCAGCAGTGTATTTTGTGGTGCTGTGTGCATGTTCTGTTGGGTTTTGTTTGTTTCCCTTTATTGTTATTCTGTGGAGATTCCCTGCAAACCTCTGAGCTGATGAGCGCAATTTGGCTAGTGGGGTGCTGCAAGAGTACAAACGGGGGGAAAGAGTTGCCCACCCAGCTTCTGCTGGGTGACGGGACTGCTGAATAAGCTGAGTGGTATAACAAGGGTAGCTACAGCCTTTTTAGCCTTCCAGGTGAATCTGCACCTTCTGTGCACTTACATCTTCAACACTTCTTCCTACATTATCAGTGTCGGTACGGGATTCTCTAATGCTGTGCTTCCCTTGATCTCGGTGCCAATCCCCCACTTCTAAGAGGAAGCTATGAGAAATAGCAGCTGCCTGCAGATTGTCTTAGGTTCAATGTTTTTACTTGACTTTTTAACCACTCCCCGCTTAACAACATTGAATTCTGTTCTGCCTTTACTATTTCAAGCCATGACAGTGTTATCTTTCCCCTACGTCCCTCACAATCAATTCCCAGCTTTAATTCTAGTGTCTTTATATTCCTTCTTCCTAACATTTGCTTTTCTTTCCTTCAATGTGAACCAGCTATTCATTCAAGATAAATACATACAGCAGATCAGCTGTTCAGTTTCTCCCTATAGTGAAATATTAATCTGGGCTACTGAACTTTTTCTATTTTATATGGAAAATAAGTTGTTTAGTATACTCAAGAACCAGAATCAATGGTGGTGATACCACTTAATGAAAACTACAGCATTTTTTCCCAAAGCTTGCAAGGCTGTTTTACCCTTTCTCTGATGTTCCTTGTGCAGCCTGATTATTGCAAATGCTACTTACTCCCCAGTGTGTCTCTGCAGCATTGGTAATTAGTGCACAATACAATTTGCAAGAGGCACGAGGAAAAGCATTGAAGTGCATTGATTAATATAGCTACTTAGTTTAACAGCAAGACAAGCTACCTTGTAACAAGGCCTAAATAACTTGGGGTGGGGTTCATGGGCTATATGAAGAATGAAGTGGTTTTAAATATAAAAAAATCGCTATACCCATTGATCTGACAGTTTTCAAAATATTTTCCCCAAAGCATTCTGCCGACAGATTTAGCATGTTGACCAAAAAAAAAAAAATACATTACAACTTTATTAAACAAGTAAAACCTCTAATCTTAATGCCCTTGGGCAGAGTGCTTCCAATTCTGAGTGGAGGAAGCTGCCGTCATCTTCTCTCTTACAAAGCCAGCAGGGAAAAAAAACAGATCCTCTGTGTTTTGCCTAACATTTCCTGGAATGACACTTACAGGCTTGCTGTGATGCTGCTTAGTCTTACCCATGTGCTTGAGGGAATTCAGTGTGGATGAAAAGGTGTGCTGCAAATGTAAGTTGCTTAAAGAAGCAGCATTAGCATTAATAAATGCCAATGCAGGTCTAGTCCCATTCTAAATTCTTTTTTTTTCCAGCTGCTGTAACTTATAGTTGAATGCATAAAAATCCATATCTTGACATGGCCTAAGAAAATTTAGCCTGAAGTTCAGCTGCTAATGCAGGTGTTTACCTCATCATGCAGACGTGTTTACTTCATTCTGTTTAAAAAAAAAAAAAATCTGTCTTGGATTTGACCTGTCAACTAGAGATCTTTGATGCTTATTGAGAGCTCATATTCAGGATGTTATAGAGAAGCTGCTGAGGCTCATGTGACCCTCTGTTACCCCCTATGGCTCTTCCATGTAGGCACCAGTGGTAATTTGGGGTGACCTGGGAAGTATTAAGTGTGACTATATGGCTCTGGGGGTGATGGTCAAGGGCGTGAGGACCCAGGTGGTGTTATTCCTGATTCTGCCATTAAGAGGGAAGGGTGTGGAGGAGGATTGGGCGAAGTAGATGAGGCCTTCTTCGGACAACTGGAAGAAGACTCATGTTCACAGGTCTTGGTCCTCATGGGGGACTACAGCAATGCTGATACTTTGCTGGAAGGACAACAGCAGGGCACAAGTGGTCTAGGAGATTTCTGGAGTACACTGATGACAACTTCCTGACACAATGATTGAGGTGCTAACAAGAAGAGGTGCTCTTCTGGGACCTGATACTTACGAACAAGGAAGGAATGCTTGTAGATGTCAAAGCTGGGAGGTAGTCTTGGCTGCAGTTGCCTTGAGGTGGTGGAGTTGAGAATACTGAGAGGAGGGATCAGGACAAAAAAGCAGGACCTCAGCTGTGGACTTTAGGAGAATAGACTTTGGCCTCCTCAGAGATCTGCTTGGAAGGATCCCATAGGATACAGTACTGGAAAGAAGAGGGATCCAGGAGACCTAGTTGATAGTCAAGGATCCCCTCATCCAAGCTCAAAAATGGTCTATCCTGACAAGTAGGAAATAAAGCATGGATCAAGCAGGATGTTGTTTTCCTTGACTTTGGTAAGGCTTTGGACTCTGTGTCCCATAACATCCTAATACAGAAGCAAAGTATGAGTTAAATAAGTAAACAGTGAGGTCATAGAACTGTAGAATGGTTTAGGTTGGAAGGGACCCTAAAGATCTTTAAGGTCCCTTCCAACCTAAACCATTCTATGATCATCTAGTTCCAACCCCCCTGCCATGAGCAGGGACATCTTCCACTAGACCAGGTTGCTCAAAGCCCCATCCAACCTAGCCTTGAACACTTCCAGGGATGGGGCCTCAGCAACTTCTCTGGGAAACCTGTTCCAGTACTTCACCACCCTCACAGTGAAAAATTTCTTCCTGATATCTAATCTAAATCTACGCTCTTCCAGTTTGAAGCCATTCCCCTTCGTCCTATCACTGCATGACCTTGTAAAAAGTTTCTCTCCAGCTTTCTAGTGAATTTCTTAATGCCTCTTCTTTAGAGATCTTCGCTGTGTACTGTAAGGAGAAGCAAGAGGTTGAATCCAGTTTTTAAATGTAGCAGCATTTAAAAGGAAATCTCTGCTCAAAAACCTGCAGGATTTTGAGCCGGTGAACAACAGCGTATATTTGCTCAAAGAATCCAGGTGGCTGTGGGCTGTGTTCATTTTCTGCATCAGCTGTGAAATGATCCAAGGAACACATTTCAATCACAGTACTGAAAGTAGTGTTAGTTAACGATTTTTCTATCGAATTATGGTCCCCACATCTTTATTACTGCTCAGAAACAAAGATTCTGATATGCTGTTGACTGTTGTTCCTCTAGTACAAAAATCGGTGTTTATAGTTTAGAGGAACGGTGAGAACGGATTCAGGTGGATTTGTGCTGAAGTAGATAAGGAGAACACAGATGAGCAGCGGGTGCAAAAACTTTTTCCTCAAGGTAGTAACACATAGCTTTGTATGGGAACTTGTTAAATTGACTCCAGCCAATCCAGAAGTCATCTCTCTGTGCCCTCGGGATGTTTCCTGTGCCATTGGCTGTGCCTTTCCCTCTTCAAGGGAAGAGGACTCTCTTGCAACAGATTTTAATCTTCAGTATTTTTGACTTGGAGCCTGTGCTTTTGTGTCTTACGTGCAGCATGATACCTCGATACTGATTGAAGTTTATTTTCAGGCTAATTGTAGATGATTGCAACTGTATAGACAGTTTCTTAGTATTTTTGAGGAGGAAGTAGTAAGTTGGATCAAAGAATGTATACTGTATAATTTATCCAAAATGTTTGGAAATGCTAACTTTATTAAATGTGCAAGAGCTCCAGTGTTTGTTCTCTACTAATCTAAATGAAAGAATCAAGAATATATGCACTTTTTTCTATTTGCAGCTTTTTTAGGCTTCTTCCTCTTCATTTTTAATATAGGTCTATAATTAAAACTTACTTGTTCGTACCTTATGAAAGAACATTCATGGTATGTAGATCTTTCTTTCATTTAAATACCTTGATATCAGAAATATGTCCTAAAAATACCTAGTAGCCAAGCTTAAGAGAGCTACCTATCACACTCACCATTTTAATCAGATAATTTTTCCCTTTGGCACAATTTGTGCTTTGCATTCTTCAAGTTCTTTAGTTGTATGACCTTCTACCTTATGCTCTCCAGGAGTGAATAATGAGGCCTTAAATTTGTTGTTGCTAATTACAGCTTGCTGATATTCCTTTTGTAGACAAAATGGATTTGAAAAAGACTTCAATATAAGTAAGAATCTAGTTCACAACCTGCAAATTGCCCTGTCTGCAGCAGAAATTCATCATGTTTCACTAGGCTAGAGCTGATTTTTACAAAAGATGGGTAGATAATTTCCTAGGGTCGGTATTATTTTAAGCAGTTGTTTAAGGAGAAGAGGGATTAGGAAATGGTGATGAATTTTTCAGGTTTCCATGAGACTAATCCAGTACATAGGTCTTAACTCCTACATCTGTGCTCTAGGTAACACAGCTCTCATTCCTTAGTGGGATGAGGAAGCTGTGAATCTGAAACTAAAGTACTTTCTCCTTTCTGCTACAAATAAGAATATAGCAAGCCATTTTCTAAGAAGAAATCTCCAAATGAAAAAATATGTTTGCTTCTGTTTCCAAATAGAAACACACATCCTGGAAGGGAAAAAAGAAGACTTTTGTCTTGAGTTTCAGTTTCATCAGAATTCTCAAAAAAACCCAGAATTTTTCATCCGGGCAGAAGCTGAAGAACTGAAACTTTCAGATTTGCCAGTAACCAGTCAAAGAGAAAGAGCCTCAAATCACTATAATTCCAGCCCTGAAGAATCAAGGTAAAACCAAATATCCCTTTTTATAGTTTTTCTAGATTCAATTTATAGACGGTATACATAGGAATTTTTGGATAAAGATAGGGAAGTTTACTTCCCAACTGAGACTCAGTAAGTCAGCTTTTTACTTAGACTCACCATGTCTGCCCTTCTTTCCTTGTGGAGTGCATCATTTCACCACTGTATTCTCTGGCACTGGTAGAAAATATGATCCTGGCAATGGCTTATGTGACACACTGCGGGTATTTCAATGATTGTGATCTCTCCAGAGAATTTTAAAAATGCATACTGAGCATAATTAGAAAAGATGATCTAAAAGTCCAGTAGTGTCCGTGGCTTTACACAAGCAGCTCAGTGTACCCTAAGTATGGTGAGTGAGTGGGAAGCAGGAATGAAGCAGGGTGGAAGTGAGTAGGAAGCAGGAACAAAGCAGCTAGGAAGCAGGAATAAAGTAGGGTGAAGTCTGGATAAAGTTGGAAGAGTGAAGAGGAGGAGCTGTAATACGTTGTAGGAAGTCTGTGACAGGAATCTGGAGAAGGGTAAATGTGGTTGAAAAGTGTAATACAAACTCTGAAGACCTTATTCTGCCATTAATTTTGGTCATTTATTGTTATTAATTTCCATACTGAGCTATGGCGCTCTACTGCAGTCTTAAGAAACATATACACTCATGGAATATGTGACACAATATATGAAGGTGTACCCAGCTGACTAGGGAACATGCTACCAGTTTGGAGTGACTTAAGCCCAAGTCTTAACTGAGACTGACAGATTTGCTTTTGAAAATGGGATCAAGGCTGCAGAGCCCTATGATGTACTTTTGAAAAATATACTTTAATTCTTCACCTCTCTGGCAGATTCTGCACCTGGTTTATCTTTAGTATGATCTTATGGTCACCCATTGGGCCAAAATCAGTCCATAGTACTTTTCCATCTGTCTTGTTGCCTTTGTTTTTGCATTAGGGCCTGAGATATGCTGCTAGGACAATGCATCCTGTGCTAAAAGCCAAAAATAATGCTGAGTGCTTAAGTACAGCCCAGCACAGTGTCAGTCACAGATTGTTGCTCCTACTGTTCACCAGTGCCACTTGCACTGGCAATCAGGCTGGTCTTGAACACCGAGATTAACCTCCTGCAGCAGTCAGCATGTTGAGCCATCTCATCTGCAAATGTATTGCATGTATCTGCATGTAATTGCATGTAAAGCTCTAGGCCAAAACCTCATTGTTTTAGATACTATATAAACTGCACAAAATCTGTCCTTCCCCAAATAGATTGCAATTAGAGTGTGAGATGAGAAAATATCTTGGTATGGAATGACCAAGGAAATGTTGAGTCAGTGTTGATTTACATGGTAGAGGATGGTCTTAGTGAACCATCAATGTGACTTGTCAAGTTTTCTTTTAGAAATCAGGAAGAAAACATTTGAGGGATTAAAAGATGATGATGAAGTATATTCAAACTTGTTCATGGGCAGCCTCTCCTGAATGTGGAAAATGCACAAAAAAAGCTTGAGGTTTGTAATGTCTGGGCAATAGTATCCAGAGGCATCTATCACTTGCAGTCCAAAACAATACTAATGCAATTTGCTAGACAGAGCAAAGATGAAATAGGCTTTGAAGGCTCTTGAAAGTGAAGACAAGCAGTTTAAGCACTCTTCCGCCCCATATATAGTGTAATACACTAAGTAATTTTTTGATGTGAATCTCCCTGCCATGTTTGATGTGCTTTAGGTTGCACCATAGTTTGCCTGCAGAATACAGATCTTAACTTCCTTCTGAAAGAAAATAAATCCAATAGAAGCAGGTGAAGAAAGGGGTGTTTGAATACAAACAACTGTCTACCCAAGGGAATGACTCTCTGGAGCAATAGATAGCTTCCCTTTTATTTCTAGGATAAGAATTACACATAATGAAATAATGTATACCGTAGAAATAGGAGTTAAGAAGGTATAGCTTTTCTGTGGCTACTTCTTATGACTCATTGCCTATGAACCCTATAAATAAAAAACGCTTAAGGGAACTGGATGTTAAGAATATTTGCTAATCCCCCTCATAATCTATTAATCTACTGATTTTGCTTCCATTTTACAAATGAGCTCTGAGTTATCTGAGTATCACGGTATAGCCAAGGTGTTTTATAAAAGTCTTACCTTGAGTCAGAACTTTTGTGGCCATGGAATATTGTCTTATTTTTCCCTGTCTATGGCTAAATAAGTTACCTTACTACTCTATGAGTGGTATACAGTATGGAATTCCTGTTGTCAGTTATAATATTTAGAATAATACCATTGTTTTATGGATTTCTTCAAGATGAACTCCTAGATCTTGTCTTCTGGGTATTCTCATTCCACTTCATGTGGAAATGTCCATCCTGTCAAAGAATTTGGTTTCTTTTAACATGAGCATCAATATGGTCCCCAAATGTTTCATTACTTTG
The DNA here is from genome assembly GCF_965231255.1 of Vanellus vanellus. Lineage (NCBI taxonomy): Eukaryota > Metazoa > Chordata > Aves > Charadriiformes > Charadriidae > Vanellus > Vanellus vanellus. The sequence goes on from NC_138911.1 coordinate 44,516,726, forward strand.
TCGCTCCGTGTCAAGCACAGGTTTTTCATATTAGCTTTCCTTAGGCATTTTCTGTTTATAGGCTTCATTGCAATTTGTACTCATCTGGTTTATGCCTTAGCACTGTAGTATATTTATTTACTATTCCAGATTTACAGATTTTTTCAGAATTACTGATATAAGAAGTGATAGAAGGGCATCCCTTTTACTGGCTCTTTAACACATTTGCAAAGGTTAACAATTTTTATTAATTTGTTTCTGTGTATTTTATTTCGGGGGTGGGGAGGGAGGAACTGGTTTTGCATTATTTTACTTTCTCTTTTTTTCCCTCCTAAACACAGCACCGTATCAAGAAAGGCTAACAGGATGCTCCCTGAATATATATCCTTATGGAAGGATGCTGCAGATTTAGGTGGAAAAACAGAAACTTCATTCCTTTTAAAAGAATTGGACACTCTGAGGGCCAAAAATAAAAAGGTACAATTGAGATATTCAGATCACAGTGTTTGCTCTTTTATGGTTGTCTTACAAAACATACATTTTAAACTGTTTCTAATTCAGTTTTGTTATTTATTTTAGTGCATCAATCAATAGCTTTCTTGTCATTTTGGATTCTTAGTATCTGCTTAACAACTGCTTCTCCGGAATTAAGAAAATCTTTCATCCTACCCTTTGACCTTTTTAATGAGTGACATAGGTTCTTGCATCATGGATGAAAACCAAGGAGGACCAAAACCAAGGCTGGGATTTCATGAACAGAATCTGGAGCTTGTGCTTCTGTACATGTGTTCCAGATAACGAAAGTGCCCTGATACCTCCTCTTTGTTGAGGGGAAGAAAATTCCATGCTACTTGCATGCTGCATTGTTTCTTGCATTAGTAGTGGCAGCATGCACCTAAAAAACAGAAAAGTCTATAGTCTTTCCATGAAGTGTCATTGAATATTCAATGGCAAGCTCAGGCAGCTGTCCAAGAACAGATTTAGTGAATTCCCAGTTAAAATAAATGCCTCAACATGTGAAAGAATACCAATTTTCTGTCTGGCGATGCAGATGAAAAATTATGCATTTACGCCACAGTCCCTTCAGGCTACGGTGTCAGTACTCCTGGTGGGAAATAGACTATTCATGCAGCACACCACCTGTGTTATATTCCATGTAATTCTGAACTTCCTTAGCAAGAAGGACCACAGCTGGTGGTACCTGAAGAAGAGAATGCCAAGTAAAAATAATGGCACACACATTGCTGCTTGTCTCGCAGAGCAAGATAGGGCAGACAGTAAAAAAGATATTTTTAACATTTGTTCTTTAAATAAATGAATATAATTAATTGAATAATGAATTGTATTGCTTATTGCTTGTGTTTTGGGGGTAAGAAACTATTTAAAATTTTGTTGGGGTTAAAAGAGCTGGTTGACTGTTTCAGCTAGATAAGAATCTCACTGTCCATTTGTTCAATTCAGCTTCAAGATAAGCTGTCTGAAAAGGACAAGGAGCTGAAGACAATAAAACTGGACTTAGAACTGCAAGAGAGAGCTACAGAAGCTAAGATTGCAGAAAAGATTGCAGGTACCGTAGGCAAGCGTTTAACAGATGGCTGTATGGCTCATACAGTACCCGCGGTTGCTATATGACGTGGCCTAGTGAATGTTAGCTTTATTTGCTAAAGGAGGGAAGATTTGGCTTTTTTTTTTATGTGTGGCTGTTTAGAGTTGCTTAGAAAATAGGTGGCTTTAACATCCTGGTACTGGTATTAGCAGGAGCTTTACCTGTATTCATACTGATTTGGGCATTAAATGCATTGTTAACACCATGTCAATCCAATCACAAAAAGGTTGTTTGTTTTGTTGGAAGGTCCTGAACAAACAAGGGGAAATAATGATTACCAGTGCCTCTACCTTTCAACCAGCAGTTCAAATACCACTTATTGTTTTAGCTCGTTCAGAGCAATACTACCCCCTCCCCGTGTATGGAGATAGTCGCACATTCACCTCAACTAGAGACCTGCACTTTCTTGAAAAATCTGTTCTTTTGGTAGTTAATGAATTTTTGTCTGATCATGGTATGTCTCCAGTGAATGAAGTTTATACAAATTCCCCAAATGAAAGGTTTTTAAGTTTATAGTTGAAAGTGAATGCACACTTCTATTTGTTGTTAATTGCTCTTTGAGTAGACATACAAGAATGGAGGCAGTTTTGTATTCTATAGTTTTGAAAATTTCTAAAGTTATGAAGCTGAATATTTTTATTATTGAAAAGTGACTGTGTGTTCAGTGTATCTGGTGGATGAAAAATACTCTGAGGTTTTTCACCAAGTGTTTCAAAGAAATTAACAGGACTGCTTTTATAAATTAATTCATCATATCATTTCTTCATAAATGAAGTGTAAGCTAGGTAAAATTGTGTCCTCATAGACCATGCACACTTCATATATTCTTAATAGTACTAATACCTGTCCCCAAACTATTGGTGCTGATGGGAGGTGTAACTGTCTTCAGGAAAATGGAGCAGGAAATAAACTCTCCAGCTGAAAAAACAGATGGCTGACTTTCCATTTAATGTCAAACTCCTGAGAATACAGTATTCTGTGTATATTATAGAAGGAAGAGAGAGTTCCTAGATTTTCTCTGGTGGTGGGAGGGAAAAGCAAATCTAATCTACATATTAGGAAACAAACGGAAATACAGGCATAATTTTATTCTTATTTCATTTTTCATAAACTGCTTGATTTATTTTCAGAAGAAAAAGGTCCACACTGCGTATCATAGTTATATCCAGCAGCTGAAAGCTAATGCAAATTGTTTGGGTTGAATTCCAAGTTTTGTGTTTGTTCCTTGATATTTGCACAGTGTTTTACCTCTGTACCTATAATAGAAAAATATTCTCTTTGATATAGGTGTTCATTGCTTGTTAAAACCTGGAAAGAAATGTGTGTCAAAAGGTGTGTCAAATAACATGTTTAGTTTCATTTTTACAGATACATTTGAAATATTTGTTAGTAAATTTTTTTCCCTACATGACTGTTTAATGTTCTAATAATGTCCTATGCGTAATATTCTCTTCAAAACAGTATGTCATGAATATGGTTACAACAATTAAAGTCATTATTCCATTTTAAAAGGAAGATTAAGCCAAATTTTAATGAGAGCTACAATGTGTAATAAAGATGACCTTTAAAAAATACCCTTTTTTCTCCTTATACAAGTTCAGGAAGTATAAAATCCTTTAAATGCAGAGAGAGAGGGCAAAACACTCCTTACTACTTAAGCTGTTTGCAAAAAGGAAGGGTTGTTAATATCTCATTCTTTTGCTTCCTGTCTTACAGTTCTAAGAATGTTACTAAATTTGGATAAATGTTTTGAACTTTGGAATTATGTGAACCAAATTTTTTGAGGTCCGTGTGTCTCTAAAACCTTGGGGAGAGTTCTAATGGACAAGCAGAACCTAATAAAGAAGAGTCAGTGTGTTTAAGGAAAAACTTTTTCTCCTTGTGTTAAGTCCTTTGAGGAAAGGAGAACACATGCTGCTGTGATTTCATGTTGCTAGTTAATGTTTAATTACTGCAGTGTATAACACATGGTAGACTGAAGCTTGTAAATATGGGTGTTTGCATTTTTATTATTACTTAGTACTGACTTTATGATAAGAAAATGACTCCACAAAATTATAGTGTAAGAAACATCAGAAATGTTATCTACTTTGAGGAATACTACAATTCAGTTTTAAAATGTAACCCTCTAATTGATGGGTTTTACCTAAACAAGTCTCATGGAAAGAACAGAAAACTAAAGACAAAGGCCATTTTAAAATGAAGCTACAACAGTCTTCAGAAGCAAATAGCCCACAGCTTGTTGCTTTACGAATTTTCCTTTGTTCAGATGAAGTGAAGAGGAAAATTGTAAATTTGTGAAATGCTTCATAAGAGAATAAGAAAAGATAGAGTTAAGGCAGAAGATACACATGATGGAAGAGTCTGTTTAATATTGTGTGCAGTAAATAACTTATTTTCAGAAGGTGTTTATTTTTAAATTTTACTAGCCTGGAAAATTGGAAATTGGATTTTGGAACTTCCTTGGGTCCCTATCTCCATGTCAGGTAGCTATGGCTAAAGAAAATTAGGAAATTCTCAGTTTTGGTTGCAGGCTTTTAAGCATTAGAGACTATTGTTTCTGGTGGTCATAGTTGCCACAGGTTCCTGCTGTTTCTTCATTATTCTTCTGTTGGATTTCCTGTCACGTCAGAAGGTACCATGAGTTTCGCTCCCCATTATGAAGAGAACAACAGAGGTGGAGGCAACATCAGGAAAATCGAGGGAAGAGCACATCATGAAAGAACTGAGACTAGGATAGTGTAAGGAAAAAGGTGAACATGACATGTGAACTGGGCATGAAGAATAGACAAATCTTGAAACGTGGGACTGCAGAACTTTCATATGTTGAACAGAAGCGGAATGGGTGTGCACTCTGTGGGAGGGGAAAGGGAGAAGGACCATACATCTTCTGAGGACAGACTGGAAGATAAGGGTGGAAGCGTTGCAAAGGAGTAAGTCTTCAAAAGAATTGGCAGAGAGAACAGATCTCATTTTGGATGGACATAGTAAGTGACTTCATTTTTGCCCAACAAAAGAATTATACAGGGGGTATATAGGAACTTCTAGAGGGAAAGAGCTGGTTGAGTGTGAGAATTGTAGAGCATAGTGATAACCTCTCTAAACTGGAAAAAATGTCAAAGCCCCAGTCTTCTCACAGTTACTCCCACCATTACTGCAACAAGATATACGATAGTTGGCATCAGAGCCTTGGCTCTTGGAATATTTTTGTTGCTATCACAGTGCTGTATATTGGGACTAAGAATAATTCTGAAGGAAAAGATAGGAAAAAATATTTCTCGTTAAATCTTTCTGTAGCAAGGGCTATTCTGTGGTGTTTTTTTTTTTTTTGCCAGTATCTAATAGTAATGTTACTAAAAGTTAATACTTTTTTTAAATCAGTCAGCTGATTGAGTCCAGCCCTCCTAGGTCTGTTAGCTGCTGCACACCACCTTTAATGCCTGACAACGGTATGAGCATTCTGCAGATGCTTTCTGAAAGACCAGGGTAATGATAGGAAATATAGTGTGGTAAAAGGGGAAAGCAGTCGTTTTAATATTACTGTGTATGTTATACAGCTTTCAGTCTCTTGGAAACTACAGCAATACACCTACAATGAAGTCCCTTTTTCAGGTCTGTTTTTACAAAAATGTTGAGAATTAACATTTGTGGTACTTTGGAATTCTTGAATATGGTATGGAAATGTTCGTGGACATTATTTGAAGTTTCCAAAATGAACTTGAAAAATAATTACTGTATGCACATGCAATAGTTTTAATAGGAAAAGTGAAAACAAATATCCAAGTGGCTATTAGGTTAGAGTTAGTTTGATTTAATATCCTATAAAGTAAGAGGAAATAAGTAATCTTGCCAGTAATAAACTTTGGGTGGCAATAACTTCTAGCACAGAAGAAAAGTATTTTCCATTTCTTCAAAGCTCACTTTAGAGTGCCTTTTTAGATGTTATTTTTCTTTCTTGCATGTCATCCATTAAAGATTAGCTGTGGAAGGTTGGAGCATGGAGAGATTATGAATGACAGAACAACTCCTGCAGAATAATAATCAGTTTTTGGTATTTAATGCTGTTTGACTTTTGCAGACACATTTCTTATTAACCTTTGGTACAAACAGAAATCCAGGTTCCTGATATCTCATGGAGAAGATGAATTCAAGATCCTCTTCCAATTAAACTGAAATAAGGCCAATATTGGGCTTTAGCCAAAAGAACTCAATAGTTCCCAACCCTTGTGTTTATAAACCTAAATATGAATGATATTTTACAGTTTAAGTAGGTAATGCATATACTTCCCTAATTCAGTTTTCTGTGCATAATTCATTTGTATATATAGGCTATATAGTTCTCAGTGATTTTGTCCTATTAATGCTTCATTATGCAAAACTATTTTCTGAATATTTTTTCAAAATATTTCCTGGTAAATAACAGAATTTTTAAAATAGCTGTAGGATTTGAATCCTCTGTATGGGAAGGTAAGCAATCTATCTAAAGGACAAAAAAAAGAACCCAAGGGTGGAGGTGTTGAGACTAAGAACATTTTGGCTTAATTTTTAACAGTTTAATTTGAAACAATTTAATTTTAACTTTAGATTGTCAGAATTGTTGATTGTCAAAAAGTTGTGTGCAGCTCTTTGAAGTACAATATACGATGAGATGGCATAGGTTAAAATGTAAATTACTAAGCTATTTATGGGTGGAACTTGTATGTAAAAAGCAAGCCAGTATCTTCTGCATATTTTTATGATTAGTCTGGCCCTTCTCTCTTCCCCACTACGGTGCTAGACGAATATAAATAATTGGGTTTTATTCAGGAATAAAAAGCTCTGCAAATAATCTACTTCTTGGGGTATGACAAAAACTTTTATTTTACCTGTCAAATTATAACTTCAAACTTTAATGCAACATTTATATTTTCCCCCCTAAAGTAAATATTCAAGCATCAGCAATTATTCACGGAAAAAGGTTTAACAGCATTATGGTTTGAATTTTGAAGTCAGCTGCATTTAGTGTGTTAGAAACAGAGGGTTAAGTATTGTACAGGGATTGGCTTTCACAAGAACTGCCTTGGGATCTGTGTATAATACTCTCTCCTATTCTTTCCCACTTTATTTTTTTTTAATTGAATTGGGATCTGAGTACACAAAGAAAACCCTATGCAGAACTGTGCCACTAAGCAACTTTAGCCTTTTATTAAGAACACTGTTTATAGCATTGGAAATGTAGGAGCAGATGAATGCTATGCACTAAATACATACAACAAGCACAAAGCAATAAAGAAGTCACTGTGTTCTATCAGTGTTTGTTCAGATTGCTTTATCTATAAAGTCACATTTAGGTGTAAATGACTTATAGTCTGTAATTGCTGGTATAGACCAGTGAAAACTCTTAAGTAGTTTTCCTGTGATCTTCTTATCGCTATTTTGCTTTTATTTTTCAGTTATAGGTCATAACTGAAAGTAAATGAATGGTAGCTCTCAAAAAAGAGCTAGGAACTTAAGCTATCTGTTTCGTAATAGAACATTTCAGCACTATTTTTAAGTTGACAGTCAGCCCTGGAGCTCGTGGTAGTTTGCCATTAACTTGAATGAGAACTGTGTAAGGGCCTTAGGCTTTGAACATTTCTAGGGATTATCTGCGTTTTGTAACATGTATGTGCAGAGACCAATTAATGACACATTTTAAGGCTTTCATAGCAATGCAGTAAATCTGTTTTTTTTTTGTTTATTTGGCTATGATAAGATTGACTTCTTATTTAAGAATTGTGAGCACAGTCATTAAATCTAGTAGAAAGACATCTCAGAGGATTTTGATTTCTAAAATGACGGGATAACAAATACATACATGTTTGTATTTCTGTAAGGAGAACAAGCTTATATGCATATGGCTAAATAAAATTTTAAAATGGTGGCCCATCTGGAAATGGCAAGGATCATCTCCAAGTCCTCCTTTGATTAGACAGACAGAGACCCAGCAGTGGTGGACAGGAATGGGAGGGCTAATGAAAACGAAAAGGCACGTAGTCATTGCACCTCTTTTCCCAGTACACATCTCTAATTCCCCATCTTCGTATAGCTGCTACTTAGAAATCCACAGTGAAAACACAACAAAAATCCCTAAAAAGCTTCAGTTAAACCTCTCTGTAGGATAAATTTCAGCTGACATTTTTTTCATGGAAGCAACTGAGCAGGATAAACAAGGAGCTCATTACAGGAATCTTGAATTCTAAGGATGACATGGCCAAGCAAGTTCTTTCATGTTTCTACTTTTTCTTCAGACTGATATACATCTCCAAAAGGCAGAAAACAGAAAATATTCTTTGTTGCATTGTCCTCATGAGTTCAACATTCACTCCTGTATTAGAGCTGTATACCTGTATGAAACAAAAGTCAAAATTTTTTTTGAGTCATTAGTTATTATTATTTCAGTCAACTCTCGAGTACTTAAGATGCTCAGAGCATTTTTTGTAAAAACATATAATCTTATTTGTATTTCTTGTTGCTGTAATGGTGTGAGTAGCTGGTAAAATTACCTTGAATGTACAAGATCAATGCCAAAGAAAATCCCACGTCACTTACTGTTCAGCAATCACTGGTCTTGAATACTAAATCTTATACTGCAAACCCCTGACCTTCTGCAAAAACACATTGTTATGAACAGAAAAACTTTATCAGCATGTCTTTTTCTTGGGAGTAACTGATCACTATAACTAGTGCTCGTTACAAAAACAATTAGCAAAATTTTAATTGTACTATTTCTTGGATCACTTTTTTTTTCATAGTCTAAAGCCAAAAGCAGTATTTCATCACATCTATTAATGTCAAACACCTTGCAAAGTCCAAAATATTGTTATTATTTCTGTAAAACTGACTTATCTTGAAAGCCAATTGTTACAGTGTTGTAATATTTACTGGATCTTCTGAGATAGTGGTGTGGGTAGTGATCTCATCTTTTTTTCTTATAAGGTCTGGCCTGTATTCTGGAGTTTACTGTTTTTTAACGAGTAATGTGGAGTGATTTCTGCTGCCATAGATGTTTTAAGTCCTAACAATTTATTCTTTCTTGCCTCTCCTATTCAGTTTTTGTATTTACACAGATGACCTCTAGGAAATCAGCAAACAGACTTTTTTCCTGGGAACCGTGCTTGTCTCCCTTCCCCCAAAGTTCTGTTGTTTGGAAAATCATGAACCACTGTTTAAACTAGAATGATTTCCAACACACCTTCAGTACTGCTGTATTTTAAAGGTAGTTTTAAAAGTGTAGAAGATAGGTTTGCCAAAAGAATCAGGTTCAACTAAGAAAATATGTACACTGCTTTGACTCAGTAAACTCATACTCAGTATGGTTCATCTTCTTCATATTTACTTTTGCCCATATTAGAAAACAATTAGCTTACTAAACAAATTTGAGTATTTGGGAAGAAAAAAATCTACTTTGAGTCTCTCTCATTTGGCTAAGAATTACATGATATTTGATAAGCTTGTTTAAAAATGGACATATCCAAATATTATTGTAAACACCCATTGATTTGTTTTACCTGCAATATAAGTATTTTACTTAGTTGGCTTACATAGTAGCTAATAATATTTGTTAATGTAATTTAACTGCTGTGAACCTTTACTGAACAAATATTGAAATTTATACAAGTCAAAGAAAGAGAATCTCTAATGACTTTTGTAAAAGCTCCCATTTAATAGTTAAGGAGAAAAGTTTATATGACATACCAGATGCAATTAACAGTAGATTTTACATTTAATAAAAAGAAAGAAGCATATGTATTTGCTTTATTCATTCCATCATAATTTGCATTAGAGCTGTGGGTGTTTAATGAGCAAATTCCAGCTAAAATGCTATATTGATTTTCTAAGTGAACTTTGTAATAGCTATCTACCTTACAAAAGCTCTGTGTTTACAATTGTTTTCTTTACTAAAAACTAAAAATGTTTTAGGATTGATGAGTTTAGCATAATGATTCTTTTAAAATAGAGTGATCTTTCAGAGTATGCAGGGGTTTTAGTTACAAGGAGAAAGATGTTATTAAATTATTCTAAAGCAAATAAAGTTTATGCAACTAAATAGTAATGTAGCATTTGTGTATATCGCAATGTTTGCAAGCGTTGGAAAATAATCTTTTTTTCTTAATTTAGCACTATGGGATTTAAATATTTCAAGTCTTGAATGTCATTATATGTATATGAATTAGTAAATGACACAATTCATTTTAGCTTAATACTTGACTATTCATACTTCATTTTTGTGTGCCATTTTCTTGCTTGAAACATGAGTTCTATAAGAATTTGTGTTTCTTGTTGGTCAGGCCTCAAAATAAACAGGATAGGGTTGGTTGGTGCACCATTGGAAGGTCTCCAAGAAAAACCTTGTGGTGTCGACCAGAGCAGTTGGTGACTAAGTAGCTGGATCCCTTTTTTCATCAGATCAGGCATCGAGTCAGTGTGCCGCTATGGGGCTAGTATTGTGCTGGATGTGCCATATCTGGAATGGGACTTGGGAGCCTGACTTGTTACTCTCGATTAATTTTCACCTGGCATTTTTAAGCAGCATAGGGATGATAATCTGAATATTCTTTACTCTTTTTAACATGGCAGATTTTTATGTCACTGTCTCTCATAGACTTTTCATTGGGCAGCTTATACTTCACACACTTTCCTAAATATGACACAAAATGTTTTGACTCGCTGCTGTGTTGCAACCCAAAGGTGTATGTATTTCAGAGGCTTATTTGACGAATCTTGTGATCCTTATGGTCCTGAACTTTTACTTGTGACTCATCCATAGCTCAATGTGAATGGTGAACTATATTGTTAACACCACCATACTTCGGACTACTTGCAATTGTGTAACTGTTATACTATTCCATATAGTATAAAACAAATGAATTTGTTAATTATTACATGGAGTCAGAAATGTATAGGCATCGGATAACAGAAATGTCTAACCTAAATTCAGCAGGAGCTTTGGCTGGTAAAGGAATCAGGTGAGTTAGCCTTCTGTAGACCATTAAAATGAGTTAGATGAGGACTTTAAATATTTTTTAAATTAGTAATTTCTTGTGAGCAGTGTCAGTATTGCCACATGATATTGAAATGCCATGTAGCTAAGTATCTCTTTTTTTCTTTTGTTTTCTTTAAACTTAGATTACCATGTAGGCATCTTACATGATTTTCTACACTCTCCCTAAGCTGTTTTAATGTGAAAAAAAAACCCTTGCAATATTACTTATAAGAAATAGAAGCAAAAGCCAATCCCTTCTAATTGATATGAAAAACTGTAATTTTTTATTCCGGTATTTGGTGGATCTGATCATTGAGATATTTACTCCAATGCCTTTATTTAGTGGAAGGATAAGAAAATAACAAGAAAGAGTTGCTTGATTTAAACCACTTTTCCATAGCCAATAGTTAAAAAACGGTATTTTGTAATGGGCCTTTGAGTGGGGGAAGGGTTCACTGTTCAAGGCAATTAGCCTTTGGGCTGCTATCAGGGATGGTAAGATTTGAGACAAGCAGGATGTTTAAGTAACTTAAAAAAATCTCTTTGGGGGAATGTTTTCATAGTGTTACATATACATTACTTTGGTAAAGAAAAGAAGCAATCATCTGGTTTTAAAAAGCCTGTGCAGTCATTATTAGCAGTGGTTATAGTTCCTTAGAGATGGGATTGGATATACCAAACACAGTCCCTCTAAATGTAGTTTTATGCTCAAAAGCCATTGTAGCAGTCAGCAAATTGTGGTTTTCCCTGCTAAGGTAGGGATGTTATAGGGTCTGATAGAAGAAGGAATACATTCAAAGTTAACTACTCTGGACACTAATTAACCCCAGTACAGTAATAAGTGCCAAATCTTCAGTTATTTTAGACAGCTTTCTATTCATTCTAGCAGTTATTTTCATTATGAAAATTGCATAATGTTTCCTCTTGCAGCTTGATGGAAAGAGTTCTCTGTGCAGTGTCTCTGGCGTGATGCTAGATAAACTGACATGATTTACTGGAAGAACTATCGTAAACAAATAATTAGGGTATAGATAGGTTATAATTGCAATACACAATTAAATTGCTTGTGCATTCCAGATCCAGCTGGGACATGGAAGCTGTATTATAGTTTACCCAGGTAGCCATTGCTGAGGCACTAGTTTCCCTGCCATCACAGGTCTCAGCAACCTAAGTGGAAGTCTGGTGAGCTGAAATGCACAGCCCACCCCATACAATTTGTTCTTGTTCTTGCTAAGCCACCTACCATTGGAGATACCGGACTCATCCTCTGCAAGTGCTGCAAACTTATTCCTGACTACCAATCTGACTGTATGCAGTTTTGCAGCTGCTTTATTCATGCCTTAGTTTTTCCATTCCATATCAAGCAAAGCTTTCTTGTTGCAAACAGGAGAAATAGATCTTCAAGAAAAAAACCCACAATTCTTGTGGAACAAGTAAATACTCAAATAGAAGGGAATCAGCGTTTGTTAAATTTTCTGTACGTTTCAAGATCTGTGCTTCTGATGCTGAATATTTTGTTGTTGTTGTTGTTGGGATGCAACTTGTTACATCTCTGGCCTGATGACTATGCTTCCAGCTCCTCTGCAGATTTTTGTGAGGGGGGGACTGCACTCCCAGAAGTGACATTTAGACTTTCCTTGTCTTCTTTTGTCCAGTCTGTTGTTATTGTGCAACCTTTTGCTAGACCTGCAAAAAATGCTTCCTTGCTCCTCAGTAATGCTCTTCTCCCCAGCTTGAGAACAAGAGGATTGCATTCCTACCTTGGACATCTTCCTAATTCATCTCTCCGCAGTCTTTTTCTGTTCATCTCCTCACTCATTTTACATCCCTGGTTATCTGAGCTGCTTGTGAACTGTACTGAAACTTACTGCTTTTTCTATTTCAGTTGGGGTGGTTTGGGGTTTTTATTCAGTACTTGTAATGTGTATTTTGTGCCAGCGGTATAGCTGCTACCAAAACGTACTACTATGCTCCTATTGTTCCATTCTGTGAAGAATCATGAAGTGTTTTATGTTATATCACACTGTGAAGTTTTTGTACAATAATGTACAAAGGTGAAGTAAGAGTAGACTAACCTATAAAGTCAACAAAGTTGATATCAATTGAGGCAAGAATGGAGGGGATAAAAGCTCTAGCTTAAAGTCAAGAGGAATGCTGTCTTTGAGATCTAAAGTTAATGACCTGAGCAGTGGTTCAGAGAGGAGCAGAGTTCTGAAGGGAGTAAGGAAGCTCAGCAGCAATGGGTTAATACAGAAGGTTCTTGAGAAAAAAAATGCCAAAATTTGAAGGAGACTGTAGTATGGTGTTAGAAGACTGTGGCTAAACACCAACTTGGCAGACTAGAAGGGGAGCATGGAGAACTCTGGAATCTACAGGCGTCGGTTGAGTTTTTTGGAAGTGCCTGTTACAATCAGAGAGGATATAGTCGCCTGTCTTGGAGTGACAGCAGTTTTACTATGGCATCATGAAAGTCCCTAGGCATTTCGACTGCAGGGTTTTATGATGACTGTGAGGAGAGATTTGCAGTATTGCAAAGGGAAATGATGAAAGTATGAATAAAGATTTTAGTGGAGGCAGGGTCGAGGTAAGGATTCTGGCGGTGTGCCAGAGATGGTGTTAGACATATTGACAAGGGAGAGGCAGGAAGAAAATGTAAGCTCGGGATGAGGAATGACTTGAAGGTGTTAGTTTGCTCCCAAGGATAGACAGTAAATCTTAGTTTATTGGCACCTAATGCTCCAAGGTCCATGTATGCCGTAACAGATAATATAACAGTATATTACACAATAAAGTAAAGGCTTGGCAGAGAAAGAGAGATGCCAGCTGTGCCACTCTTATGATACCAGAGACAGACTATGAAAATATTAGAATTTTTAATATTTAATATCGGTGTGCCACCCTGATAGAAAGCAGTGTCATGGTAGAATTAGTTTTAATGGATCATTACTTTTAACTCTGTGTCCTAGAAGAAACCTACTAGTGTTTCATATGATTCTGAGTTTTAAGAATTACTTTTCCATTAAGCAAGAATTCAGAATGCAAAGCAAATCCCTTCCTTGCCCTGTTTGATTATACAGGGGTGAATTTGAAAACATAGCTTTATTTCATTCCTTAAAGTATTCGTTTTAGCAATCAACGGCAATTTAGTGTTGTGTCTGAAGAGTATTATAGACCTTATCCAGAGTAATCCGAGGTCAGTGGAGAAATGTTGGTTTTAGGAGATGCTGGCGAAGGCCCATGTAAGTGCATCTAAAAGTGTTTTTCCCGGTCAAACTTATTTGTTAAACACACTGGTTACTTTTGCAGCTTTGGTGGAAGAAGTTTATTCTGCTCAACGGGAACGTGATGAGGCTGTCATGGCAAGGCTTAGGTTAGCCAATGAAGAGAGAGATGAAGCATTTCGACGAGTCCAGCGTTTAGAAGAGTCTCTCAAAGAGTAAGTATACATATCCTGCCCTGTGCAAAAAGGTTGTTGTGTCAGTCTGTGACTGTCACAAACTGCTCGACAGTGGTTATATAGGAAAACTTAGCACAAACTTCTCCATGATGAAATACCAGGTTAGTGCTAGTCTTACTGTGCTATTGGTTAATTTGTTAGCCATCCTATAAGACTGTATTTTTCTCTGGAGACTGAGAGCAAGGTGAATAATTTTGATCACAAAAATTAAAAATATAATCAAAAGCTTCGGTATTGATTTATTCAGGGACAAATAAGACAAATGTGACATTTTATAGGGATCTTTTGACATGGAGTACCAGAATGTCAGTCAGAAGTTGTAATGTATAGGAAATCAATCAAGCCTTTAAGCCCACTGGACATTTTCTTTAGTAAAAATTTCTACTAATGATGTGGGTGATGTACTAAAAATATATGTTTTTTTTCTTATCTTTAGTTTAGAAACAGTTTATGAGGCAATAAGGGTATAATTAATACTTCATGGAGTTTTATGTATGCCATGTTAGCACAACAGAAATAGACAATCTCACATTAAACAAAACTGTTAAGTCAGGAGAGGAAGATCAAGAACAGTTTATTTTCTCCCTTTGTGATATAACTAGCTTTGAAGCTACAATTTGCCTCTCCATGTAATCCTTCTCCGTCTGAGCTGTGATCATCTTGGTTACCATCTATGGTAGTCCCCCAAAGGGTAGGCCCTGAAGTCTAGAGTGGCTGAGAAATTTCTCCAATTTTTCTACCAAGAGAAATATGAAGCAAACAGAAGTTTTTCATGGTAGGAGACTAATAGGTGCAGTTGTTAGTTAACTAAATGGCAGGCAATTATGTTTTAAATAATTGATTCTAGTAAGAACACTCTTTCCTCTTTATGGCAGAAAACCAGTCGCCTTCTTTTGAGTATTTTTGTTATCTAAATAAATTTCAACATTCTGCATGTAGTTTGAGCACTATTACTCTGTGCAGTTTGCAAGTTGCTAGAGTTTGTGACAGCCTGTAAGTATGACTCAACAGCAAGATTAGGAGATTCCATTCCCACAAAAACTAGTGCACAATTTGTTAGAGTAAATGTCTCTACAGAGCCCATTCTAGGAGTACGTGCATCTGAAATCTTGCTTTGAGCAGCAATCTCTGAGGAGATGACAAATGCCTTACATTCACATAAGAGGCATCATGACTGTGAGCCTTACTCCAGTCTTTCCAATTTCCTCTGTCACTCTTCTAATTTTCTATGTTCCAAGAATAAAGAAAGCAAGAAAGTTTTGTGTGGCCCCAAAAATCAAATGTAACTATGTATAAGCTGTTAGCATAAACTCAAGATCTTTGGGGTTAAAGCACTCAAGTCCTGCAGCAAATTAATTATTCTGGTCGACAGACCTAATCATTGACTTTTCGTTTTCTGGAAGAAATCACAGGTAATTAAGTGTGTGAGAGGCATATTGCTGCTTTTTCTGCAGTGGAAACATAGACACACATGTGGCAGGTCTTGGCACACATGAATCCGTCAGAACACCATCACTTGTTTTCCCTTCAGCCCATTCTGTCTGCTTCACTCATGTACTGGAAGACCAACTCAGTTTCAAGCATAAGGATGAGAAAAGAGAAGAAACTCCATTTCTTGGAGAATATGCATACTACCTTCCCCAAAACCTGTCATTGCAGAAGGTAATGGTAATGACAAAAAAGGTACTTGCTCCAAGGAGAGAGTCAGTAACTCCCTTGGCTGATAGCTTGGAACCAAGCTATTATACCTTGTTGCTATTCTATAGAGAATAGCAATTGTTGTTGCTGTCATCCACTTGGGTGCTCTTTCTCATGCTTTATAGAGAGCCATTCACAGTCTCAGAATTGGCATAGGAGATTTCTCTGTGGAGAACACCAACCCAACGAGGTAAAAATTGTGATGAGCCAACCAACTACTGTTGGTTCAATACCTGATATACATTCCTCTTTGCCTAAACCGGTGAGCCATTGTCTGTAGCTAGTGTCTTTTCCTATATATTCTGCAAGGGTGCATGTCAGGCTTCTGTGTAATATTTGCTGTCATGACAGCCAACACCAGTACACAAGACTGGGCACAAAAACAAATTTAATTCAAAAGAATTGTCCTTGCCAGTATTTTCCAGGATCTCCTGTTCTGCATTACAGAGACTGACTGTGGCAATGGCAGCTCGTTGGGCAGAGTCATGCCCAAGTCTTTCACATTGTGCGATTGTGGGTGCTGTGTGACCTGTCACTGAGGGCGTCCTGGACATGAATAAAATCCTTAGGCAGATCCCAAGCATGCTTATGCCTCCCATAGGGCACAAAGATGTTGCTAAAGGGTTCTGAAAAATGTTATGTGCTTTTATTTTCATTGATAGTTTCAGTGTCAGTCATCAGAGCAGTAAAAGAAAAATCCTACTTGACAAACACAACAAAGGCAGAGAGCCCAAAAGCTGCATTTGTTCCCACTGTAAAGTTTGTTAAAGTTTGTTAGTTGTCCATGCAGCAAGTACTTACTGGTAATGAATTACTGGACATTGATTGCCATGTGTAATCCCCTGAAAACGAGAAAAACTCGTATGTTCAAGTAATCATCACGTTTGCTGCATCAGATGTCTTAATACCTGCCTCTTTCCTTACCTTGCTACCCATTCAGCCAAACTGCAAGTTTGATAGGAATTTATTAAGCCATATCAGACAACATAAGAAACTTGCTCTGTTCCACCGATTTATATTCAGTATTACCTCAGCTCCCAGCGACTGCATCCGTGTGTGCAACCTGACCAAGGTCAAGCTGACCACAGCTCTTTCCTGACCCATATCAGTGCTCTGTGTGACAGCACCTTCTAGATAATGTGATGTTTCTTCCAAAAAGAGCAATGGTATGGTACAGGGACACATTTCCTGTTGTGATTACTGGGGGGTGGGGAGTGGGGTGGGTGGAGTGCGGTGGGTGTTTTTTGTTAAAAAATTCTTTGCTGTTTTTGAAATCCTTGAGCATCACAGAACCAAGAAGGTAGGATTGCCTCCATCAGGCTCAGCTGCTTGCTTTTCGTCTGGTCCACTTATTCTAAGCTTACAGGATGGTTATTCATGCAGCCATACACCTTGCAAACAAGAAATGGTTGAGTGGAGCCAAGATTCCAGCACTCAGGCTTTTCAGAATGTTGGGCATCTTTACTAGCTGTGGTAACATCTCAGCTGAGGTGGCAAAACACGCATTTCTGTATCTTCCTGGATGTCTGGCATTTTGCAATGGGAGGAGCAAGCCAGGACTGTGACTGAGAAGAGTCAAATTGAGATGCTGCATTCTGAGAAGCATAGTCAACCCAATGAAGAAATTACTTTTCTCAGCCTCGTTATTCTAAGTAGTTTATTACTGAGGCTGAATGGAAATTTTTTTTGAGTTCATCTCACCACTCTGCTAATCCTTTGGAAGGAGCAGAGATGATGGGATGAGCCATGAGGGACTTCCTTTATTTTATTTAATTTTGGAGTTTCTTCTGGAATCTTGGAACTTTTCCAACTACCACCCTTAATATTTTCTTCCTGAAGCTGGTTGTTCAAAAGGTCAAGTTCTCCATCTCAGATGGGGAATACATAAAAGTTTGGGGTTTTTTTAAAGAACGTTGTCTACCTGTGCAACATTCATCAAGTTTTAGAGTGCAGGTTGCTCCTTCCATCTGCTTTGGACTTACTCCAATCAGAGATCTTTACCAGAGGGCAATATTGAACAGCCTGCCAACCTTTATCAAACACTTTAATGCTTTCTTTAAATTAGCAGCTGGAGCAATTCTGTTGTTATTATTTAACTATAACAACCAAAATTCTTTCAGTCCTGTTGGCCCTAGGGGTTACAGTAGCAGAATGTGCGTAGAACTGGGGGGAAGAGGAATCCTTGGACCATGAGAGATCTAAGGGTCACTTATTGCCTGTGCACAGCACCGGAAGAAGCAGCAGGGCAAATACACAACTCTGGATGCTGCTTTTCAAAAAATCCCGTCACCTAAGGAGATGTATGTACACCTACAAGCAGATCCCGTGTGGCAGTGGTATGGTGTGTAAGTGGTAAGTGTACAGCTACACTTACCGTTGAAGTTCCTGTACTTTTTTCCACCCCCATTTCTCCCTAAGGTGTCTTGCTTACCCAGCCTGTTGGTTGGCTGGGTCATTTTGTTGACCCACACTTTTAGCAGGGTAGAAGTCCTCTGGAGAAGCTGGGTCAGTCATGCCAATTTACTTTGACAAATACCGTTCCTTTCATTGTGAATACAAACTAGCCGGAGATCCATTTTTAAGTCCCACATGAAGTGGCACTTAGGGCAATGTAAAAACCTAAAGCAGGAACTCTACAAAGAGACAAGTCAAGGAGCCAGTTCTGAGAATCTGGACTTATAATATGTTTGTTACTCTATGGTTTGTGTTACTTTGTTAATACAAGTCAAACCCAGCTAAGGTTAGCTTTTACTTTGTTTTGTTTAGTTCTGATGCTGACTGCATATGTTGGAGTAGTTACTGCTTGTGAATTCCATATAAATATACCAGCTGTTGTACACTGCTAGTACATTCTGAATTTATTTATTTTTTAAAGAATTAATTTCTGTACTGTTTGATTTACTATGCCTTATGTACTGTTACCTGGTGAAACTAATGCTTTAAAGTAAAAGGTGTTAAGTGTGCTGTCAAGTACTCTATGATGTTTGCTAGCTAAAATCTTGGCTTCAGAGCACCAACTGTCACAGCACTGTTTAAAAAACGTGTGTTTGTTGCTGTTTAGTAGATAATTAATGGTACTATATCTATCTTTTAAAATATCATAGCTAGTGACAGACCTACTTTTAGTAGAAGTCACCATTAAGCAAGTAGCAATGGGGTAGTAAGGTAACTTTAATATGCTCATTTTCCAAGAAGAGAGGTGTCTTCCATTTCAAAATATACATAGGTGTTTTAAATAGTATGCTGTCCATATAACTAACCTTAAGTAAAATAAAATGCATACTGCCTTATTTATTAGATTTTTGTGCTATCACTCACTGGTTTTGCACAGCCAGTGTTCAATGCTGTATGACTAAATTCCTCATATTACCTTTATATTTGACAGGTCAATATATGTTCTGTTGAACTAAAAGTGGGGGAAGGTGTGTGTGTGTGTGGGGGGGGGATGTTCCAGAATTAAATAAGGGACTTGCAGAGAACTGAATTAGCTTTCTATTTTATGCAAGATATAAAATCAAAATATTTTTAAGGAAACTTCAACTGTGTTTTTTCCTCATTTTGGAAGAGAGAGGTAGAAAAAGAATTACTTTAAAATGGAAAAAATCTCCACGAAAGTCCTGCCCTGTTTCATCTGGGATGCAGTAAAAACAACAAAAATACAACGTCAGGTAAAAGTTGTAAGCCCAGAAATAAATAAAATAAGAGCATCCGTCATTTCTATCGCTGGGGAACTTTCTTCATCTAAGCACATATGAACAATTGATCCTTGTAGTCATATATAGCAGTAAACATTAATAACTTAACAGTCTGAAGTCAGTGCTGAAGATATGGAGCATTATTGAAAGATGGAGTCGAGCAGGTGGCACTTTAATATGTTCAGTGTCATGGTTGACTCTAAAGACTAGTAGAATGAAATTACTTGAGGTTCTAAAGATTTAAAAAGCGAACTCATTTTGCTGCACTAAGGAAATGCTACTGATCAGGCTTTCTGTGTCCCTTTTTTCTAGGCTAGAAAATATTAACCCTGAAGAAAATGACATGGTAAGCCATTCTCTGAGGAGATTTCTTGATGTCAGTCTTATATCTTAGAGGCTTAAGTTCAATTGAGTGGGTTTCAAGAACTAAGATGTGGGAAAAAGAAGAATTGACACACTAATAATGTACATCTTTGCTGCAATATGAAAATTCAATAACTTCACTCAGTCAATTTACAATTCACATGTGCCTATTAATTAAAACCCTATATTAAATAAAATATATTAAAACTTCATGTCTGACTAACATATAATGCTGTTGGTAGACATTACAGGAATTACTGAACAGAATAAACAATGCAGACACAGGGATAGATATACTGAAGAATGGAGCTATAATTCTGAATCGAATACACAGGACCAAAGAACGTAAAAAGAAAATAATAGCTGAGGAAATGAATGCAGTAATAGAACAACGGGATGCTGCTTTGTCTCAAGTAAGTCTCTACAAGTATATAATCACTCAATACCAAATTTCTTTTTTTCTTTTTTTTCTTTTTTTTTTTTTCTTTTTTCTCTCTTTTTTTTTTTTCCTGCTTTACTTTCTGGGGACAAAATTATTTCATTTACTTTTCTCTGTTGAAAATCTCAAAGAGAGGCCTTGCAGTAAATGGCTGATTAATGTTCAACTGTTTCTTCATGGTAGTAGTGGCCATTGAAATGATCTCAATGCGTTTCATGAGAAAAGTTATTTTTGTGGTTTTTGTACCTGATCATTAACTGTCTCCTTTTTTAAAACAAAGTAGTTTTCAGTGTATTGACCAATCAAAAAAGCTATCAAGGGCTTAGTTTTGCAGTATGCTGCATTGGTGTAATGCATTGGACGACAGGTAACTGGGTCTCAAGGATTTGTAAAGGGTTATAAGTATCAAAAATATACATTAAAGGAAGATAATGGTACTGCATGCAACAATGCAAGCAGTTCATCCCTTTGTTGCTTTACATTCAGGAGATAAAAATCAACACGTGGTCCTTGACTCTCAAAGTCTTACGTTTCTGCTACATGACTTGAAAGAAGCTGAGGTCCTTTTTCTGCTCAGATACTCATTCCCTGCAATTTCATATTTTCACAGAACAATATTGTCTTCATTCTTTTCACCACGAAGAGAGTCCCCTTGCTTTTCCCATCTCATGGAAAAGTTTTTCTGTTGTTTTGGTTTTCCTCACAGTTTTCTTTCCTGGATTTCAACCTAGATTTAGCTCAATAGGAACAGGCTGTAGGGAGAAGTCATCCAAGTAGGGGATATATATCCTGGGAAAACACAAGATTTTAGACTGGATGAAACTCCTGTCATCCCAGGCAAGAAATTTCATCTGAGTCTTCCAATATTGAAAATTTAGATTTTTAATGTGAGTTACCAAAGTTAGCCCACATCTAACTAATTTCTATTAAAGTCAGGTTTGTGATCTTGGGTGGTATTGATAAAGTTGATTGAATTTATGCTGTATTGAGAAGTCTCCTGGTAAGAGAGTCTTCTACCCACCCTGTAATTTTCACTTTTTTGCAATTGTTGTTTTTGCATTCTCTCCTACTTTTAACATTGAAAGCCGCATCTGCCTGGTGCTTAAAATATTTTGTGTGTCTGTCTATTCAGTATGGACTGCAAAGGATGTTAATGTTGGAAGGTGTTAATGTTGGAACTTTACTTTTTCAGTCTACTTTCTTTTGCTTTTATAGTACTGATGAGCAGCATAGCTACTGGGAAGCATCCAACAGTCCTGCCAAAAGTTTATGTTCTTTCTTCTTTGTACCGGGCATATAAAAGTGAGCAGCTTATAAAAGGAAAGCTTTCAGAAAAAGAGAAGGATCTTTTGATATTTTTATTTTTGTTTTGTCAGTTTTTGCTTCTTTGTTGAAAGGGACTTTCAGGCATACTTAGACCATGAAACTTTTATGAATGTCAGAAGCATATCGTTGTAGGGAATTTTAATATACATTTTAATTGAACTGATTTTTAAGCTGCCTGTTTAAGGGGTTATCTTTTCCAAGTAATCAGCTTGGAAATTAATAAAGATAATTATTTTATATAGTAATGGCTCAAGTGCCACAGCTAGCAAAACCATCTTTAGGCCTGTTGGCAAAAAGCACAGGTAATGTTAAGTAGATAGTGCAGCTGAAAAAATAAATTAATAAAATGATAAATCCTTGGCAAATGAAAATTTAAATATTTGGTATTAAGCTGTACTGTTGTGATACTCTTTGCAATTTATAATACCATTGTTTTAAATT
The DNA here is from genome assembly GCF_965231255.1 of Vanellus vanellus. Taxonomy (NCBI): domain Eukaryota; kingdom Metazoa; phylum Chordata; class Aves; order Charadriiformes; family Charadriidae; genus Vanellus; species Vanellus vanellus. The sequence goes on from NC_138911.1 coordinate 44,538,734, forward strand.
AATTATTATTAATAGAGCTCTGTTGGGCATGTGTTGTGTTTTCACGTGTGACGCTTTTATGGCTGTAACTCTTGAATCTAGAAAATAGATCCTTGGAATTGAAGCTACCATTTCAACCTGCATTTCTCACTTGGTGATTCCTTGGGAATTCGTACCGTACTTGAATTATTAGTAGTCTTTTGTTAACATTGCAATAGCGGTAGTTATTACAGTGCTAACAGCAAGAACAATAGGAGAGGGATTCCTACATTAGACCACAAAGGGACTAGATATAATTCAGGGGATGTATATGCTTAGCATAACAAATGCAAATTATTGGAAGTAAGATCTGAGGTCGCCTCAGGCATTCATAACATCTGCAAGTTAAAATCTTTTCTTTTTGGTGGAGGTGACATCAAATATGAGGGGGGATTGATGAGAACAGGCTGAAACAAAGCATAAATAAAGTGAACTTAGCATGCTGTGGCAATCCTCTGGAAAAAGCATTTTTAAAGTTCAGAGGTCACTGGGCAACGGAAGCTAAATGCTTCAGGACGCATTGTGCGAACACTGTGTTACTCTGTTCCTGCTTCCTCTTGTGCGGTGCTGGAGACAGCAATGTCATCTGAGTGACCACCACAACCGGTTCCATATGACAGAACTGCCCATATGATAATAAGGGTTTGGACCAGTTGTGCTTAATGAAGCAGCATCCGTTACCCTTATTGTCTTCTTCACAATAGCCTGGCATTTGACAATTGAGCACAGTGAAATAAGTAGTATCGAGCTTTTGGGGTTTTACTTGTAGGATTTCTGATTTTTCTCAGTTAGAAACAATAACACAAAAGCCTTCACAGCTTGAACACATAGCTTTGACTTCAAGTAAGGAATAGGTTACATTCCTGGAGAATGAACATTCTATAAACTGTGCATTTCCTATGACCAAGTAAATACAGATTACTTTCAGCTAGTCTTTGAAATGCAGTTTTGCAATACTTTTTCTGGTAGTTATTGTATCCAGTTGCATTTAACTGGACTGCTGTTGCAGCCTACTTGACAATGGTTAGCTAGTTGCGATTCTTCTATTTGAATTTTACTTGAATAATTTTTTTATTCTTCAAAAAATGAAGACAACTGCCCGTGTCTTGGAAGGGTCATGAAAATGTTTTTTTGAGCCGTAACACCCAGGAACTTCTGCATATTTTTTTGAGATCTCAAATGTCAATGTTGCTTCTTACTAGGAAGCAGATAGAGGTACTTCTATCACTGTATTGAGCTGTGCATGTGTATGTAATCTTAGATCATTCACTAGATTGCTGAGCAAATATGCAAACTACTTTTTGTATGTGTGAAAACAAATAAAATGGTATAAACTCAAATATTTGATACTACTTTTAGTATGTATTTTCAAGTGAATAAAAACCAAACAACTAAAGCGTGGCTAAACATTGACATCCATCTTCTCCTGTACCAACCCCCTTAAAAAAACAAACTCAACTGTTTGGTTGTATTTGCTAAGATATGTTTGTTAGTGAACAGATATTGTGTTATACTGGGGAGTCTGAGTCTATTTTATGACTGATTCTTTGAAAGGAAAATGGAGAAAGATGCTGACTGTCATGAGAAATAAAACATCAGTTTCTTGTCTGTAATGTTCAGGTTTGACTTAACCCGTTCAAGGAAAAAACTTATTTGTCCAGTTGGTTGTGCTACAGTTCTGCCTTTCTTCAAAAATCTTCCTTGCTTGAGTAATCCAATTAGTGACAGATATTTAATAAAGATTACATATGGCACAGTCCCATTGTGTGATCTTCATAAAATACTTTAAAGAAGTGGTTTCCAGCAGGAGGCAATACAGTGCAATGTCTCAAACTAGCAACCACCTATTAACCACATCACACCTTATGGACAGGAATGTTAATATGTTACAGGGTTCACAGCTGAAGCTGAGGACTTGAATAAGTCATTACAATTACTTTTCTTCTGGTTTAGAGCAGAAAGGGGACCTTTTAATTGGCACAGCTTGAAGGAAGTGATTTTTTGAAGCTAAGTAAGAGATGGCTTATAGTTCAGGAGTACATGTGTTTGATATGTTTTCAGTCCTAACTTTCATTTTGTGCATTTTTTTTTTAATTGGGAACAGTCAGTTCTATACAGAGTTTTAAATATTAAAGGTGTAGAACTTGTTGTTAAGGAAAAAGAGTGGTTTCACGGCTGGCAAAGTATCGTCTGTAATACACTGATCTTGAAGCAATAACATAACTGGCAAGCAAACCTGGTTTTACAGCTTTGAATAGTTTGATCACATCCTGCTGTGCAGGAACATGCTTATGACTGTTCATGTAAAAAATTGGCATGCACCCAGTTGCTCATCTGAGGCAAGTTTAAGTACCTTTCTCCATTTTGAGGCACTGTTTGGCAGCAGGCAGCAGTTCATCGTCATTGAAAACAAAGATGAGAAGCACTATGCTTGACTGCCCATCATTATCAGTTTCGACTAATGACTAGTAACTGGTAAATGACTGTAGTTACAACAAGCCAGCTTCTTGCTAACTTTTTTTTTTACATTCTGCTCAAGCAATTTCCCTCCTTTTACACCAAATAAGGTGTAGAGCTCGGTATTATCTGTGATTCACAGAGCATTAAGGCATTCTCAGCACACATGAGTGAACAGGTCTTGCTGAAGTAATAAACCCAAGAGCTGTATGAAATGTAAAAACAACAAAAGCATATGTAAATGAAAAAAATTAATTACAAATCTTGGGCCTTTAATTGGGGAAAACTCAGGTGACTGGTTACAATGCCTCATGACTCTCTTATCTTAGGATAACTCAAACAACAGTTTGGGGTGTTATTTTTAGTAATTTGAATTGGTAGTTTGGTTTTAAACTCTGTGTTTTGGTGCCTTTTGACACTTCCTGGTTAAGGATACTGATCGAGTTCTTGGGTGGCAGGAGCACATTTGACAGTGTCCTCTTAGCCACTCTGCCAGCATGCTTCCTCTGCTGCCTTTTCCCTTTTGCCACTGATATTTGGGAACAGGAAAAGGAAAGGTAGGACACTGTATTCACAGTTGTTTGCGAACCAGGCAGCTGCTGTAGGGTGCTGATTATTTTGGTCACAGGCTTATTTGAGGAGGAAAGTGAAGGTAAAGGGGATGTTTATGTAATTTGAGGATCTAAGGACCATGCTGGTTCACTCTTGTGGCTGGTTTTCTTTGGGCAGGCAACAGCAAGTTCCTGTTGCCCTCATTTGCAGTGCTTTTTTCTGAGAACTAGCAGAGGAATGGGCATGGGGAAATTACTTGCCAGCAGGATGATTTAACAGAGAGACATGAGCAAGATGCCCCTTTTGCCCTGCAAATTTAGTCCAAGTCCTGAGAGAAAGCAATAGGGATATGTAATAAAATAATGACTGTGGCTGCAGAAGAAAAGAAACAGGAGTTGAAGAAATGGTTGTCCGTTTTATTGGTATTCACATTAGTGGCCTCAGGTGAACCTCACAGATGTCTCTTCTTTGGAGGTAATGCTGAGTAAAAGGGATCCTGAAATAAGATCACAAAAAGCCAAGTTATACAAGCAATTGTTGTGACTAGCCTTTTTTTTTTTTTTAATGTATTTTCCATTTGATTGTGTTGCACTGGAATGGTGCTTTATAATGTCACATTTCATTTCCTGTGTTCCTAAATAAAGATAATCCTTTGAAATTTTGACTAAATCCATGTTTTAGGAAGTCCATGTTATACTGAACATGGTTAAATCTATGTTTTCTTTGCTGCTTCTCAGAATAAACCAAGTGAATCTCACCGATTACAGAATTTTCAAAGCGGCAAACAGAGCTAGTGACTGCTGTAGTTGGGAGGCATGGAGTAAAACTATTGGGAATGATACTGAAGAGCATCAAGAATTCTTTGCATCTCAGAAAAGGGCAGGCTCTTCCCTATTTGGCTGCTTACTTCTTCTAAAATCAAACCCAGCTTGAAAATTATAATAATTCTTTACTTTCTGAGATGATTAGGTATGCTCTGACTTTCTACCTCAGATACATTTGTGCTAGCTGGAGCATGAATATTTTCCAGGGGAATACTCAGTTAAATATTTGGCTACGTTCAGAAGATGTATAAAGTAATTTTTTCTTCTGAAGTAGGAATTGTAGTCCACTAGGGACTAAAATAGAGAGTAAATTGGCCAAACAGAATCCTCTTGATATCTTATGTTGGGTTTTCTTATTTGTGTAGAATGTTCCCCAAAAGAATAACACCTGTTTAATCTTTCATCATGGTGTGCTGTTTTCTTTGATCACTGTATGCAACTCTCAGTTCTCAAGGCATTAAGAAAGCTGAAGGAGAAGTTAGATGTTCATACAGGATGATAGAAGAAGATTTGGAGACATTACACATCTGTTTCAGTAGAGTCAGTTGGTCTCTTGCATTGATGTAGCAGAGGTGGTGATTTCTCTGTAGGCATCTGGTAGTGGGGCATGAAACTCCCTTTGATTTCACTGGAGTCAGCATTTCACTAGTGAAAGTGAGTATTCTGCAGCTTACTCCTTAGTTTGACTTCAGCGAGGCTTTGGTTGCATGAGGTCTTATAATTTTTGAGTTAATGCTTCTCACAGCTGGTAGTGCAGGTCAGCTGGTAGGTCATTAGTGGGAGGGAGAGGAGGATCCGAAGGAAATTACCCTAAGGAGCTCTATACCGAACTGTTGTATTTAGTACATGAATGCTAAGTATAAGTAAATATGTAAATCTTAATGCAATGTTTCTTTGAAGAGAGGGATTATGGTTTGTCTTTTTGAACTTCTGAAGCAAATTTTTAATTGATGCTACATTTCTTCTTTTCACTGCCATAAGGTTTTGGCTGAATGATGCCCCGAGACACATCATTGTTTGCATTGTTAAATCACCTGTTGTTCCTCTGCAAACAGTGTGTTGTGCAGAATTCAGAAAATACATGTCTGCATAGTATTTGAGGGCATGATCAAGCTTTGTATCTTTAATTGTAAACTTTAATGAATTTCCAATTGAACATTCATCTTCTCTTCAGTACCTAGAAACTCCTCACCTCTTTGAAAATGACAGTAAATTTGCATGCAAGCTTGTTTGATTAATTGCTGTTTGACTCATCTGTCATGGTGCTAAGCTCTAGGTTCACACAGCTTAGTCTTCCAAACCAATTTCTAGAATTAATTTAAATATTTAATGTCAAAACCCTAGGACGGAAGAGAGGAAAAATGTTTTGTATGCTTATTGATCGCCTGTTTCAGTACAACAACCGATAGAGAAATTTTCCAATGTGATACAAGCAGAATTCAAACAGTATTCCTTCTGAAGAGGAGGCTGATTGACCGTGCATGCGGTAAGTTCTATAGGTACCAGAACTATTGTAGAGGTACCTAAAGTAAGTTGTCCACAGCACTTAGTGCTTCACAGTTTCAAGTTAGGTACTAAGAGTTGAATCAGATTTCAGTTTGCTTACCTGTTGGATAAAATGTCTGATTTTCTTGAAAATTTAGAAAAAAAAAAAAAGCATCTGTGTTTCATATTAAAAGCTGGTTTTCTTAGGCAACTTTCTAAGAAACCTTTCTGCAAAAATACTTTGCTATTTTGGATACCTGGATGAGTTTGCATAAAAATTCTTTTGATAGGTGACAAACAAGATTTTTGTGTTTCATATTTACGTTTAATGGGGAGTCTGAAATGGTTAGTATGTCTGACCTGTGTGTTCGTTTCCCTCCTTGCTTTTACCCACTTGCCACTTCTTGAATGTTCACGGTTGCACCTTTGTAGTTGATTATGTCTGTATTAGCAAGTAGTGTGAACAAATACGAGTAGATCTGGAGTATGAAATGGTTCTCAGCATCTGACATCTACATTAATGTGTTTCAGGGGGGAGAAGGGTGTTGCATTTTTTTGGTTTGAGTTTTTTTTGGTTGGTTGGTTTTTACTTTGGATTAGCTGTTATCAAGTCCTATGAACTGAATACTCATTTTGTTCAGAATGCACTAGGTGTGTTCCTGGAGTGCATCTTTGAGTTTGTTTTAATGAAAAAGGGGATGCAGTTCATGTTCTCAGATAGTCCATGTAGCAAAACTCAGCATAAGAAGTAGAGACAGGTGAGAGAAATTACAAATTGCACCCCCCATGCAAAGTAGTGTGCAAATTGTGTTTCTTCAGTGAAAACTCCTGAGAGTCATTGAGAACTTTAGATAAAAGTTCAAAGCTTCATTATTTTTAAGTACAGAAATGGAAAAAATCCATTTAATCCAAGAAAATATTTTTAAAATTAGTTACATAAAGCTCTGCTAGTGTATTGTATGAAAGTAAAGATAAAAATGAGATGATTTCAACAAGAGAATCAGATTTATAAAAAAAAAAAAAAAAAGAAATAGCTAAAGGGAAGTAAAAGCTGTCGGTGTTCTTGCAGAAAGTATTCCAGTACATTCATATTCAGCCTCTTGAGTTTGAAAATTACTAGACTACTTTATATGCAGACGTTTCTGGTGAAGATTTTCGACCTGTCTACAAGACATAAATGAACTTGTTTCCTGCAAGGAGAAATAGGTTTCAAACTAGTAGCATAGATCACAAATAAAATGACACACAGAATATAAACTTTGGATTTAATTGGGCAGTGGAGTACCTTCAAAGAATAGCAGCCAAACTATATTGCTGATGGTGCCACTACCACAACATCTGTAGTTGACTAAGAATATTGTGGGACATGGAGCTAAGAAGAATTAATAGACCTGCTTTTTGTTGATTTTTTTTCCCCCAGAGTCCCTAAAGTGAAATATTGACCTATCTTCCAGCATTGCAATGCCCTCCACAGTCATCCGTGTGATTCAACATGTGTGTTAAGTTGTAAAGACAGGTGGTGAGTAAGGAAGTTTAGGTCTGGCAGTAACAGAGGATGTAAGGAAAAATTATTGTAATGATGATAAGCTGATTACTCATTTTCAACAGAATGGTGGATGATTGTGGCTAGAGGAGGTTTAGATTGGATATTAGGAAAAATTTATTCACAGAAAGGGTTATCAAACATTGGAACAGGCTGCCCAGGAAAGTGATGGAATCACCATTCCTGGAGGTATTTAAAAGACAGGTAGACATGGTACTTAGGGACATGGTTTAGTGGTGGTTTTGGCAGTGTTAGGTTGATGTTGGACTCGATGATCTCAAAGGACCCTTCCAAGCTAGACGATTCTATGATTCTATTCAATTTCTTTCTAGATTTTTAATTGCTCTTCAATGAACATGTAACAATTTTGCCTCTTGCTTTGGTCTGGACATCGTGACCTTTTTTTTTGGTTGTGAAGCCATTAATCAATTTCTGGAAGTCCTCAGGCTTGTTGAAGTTATTTTACATATTCTGGTCTGAAATGTGTAGTGGCCCTGGCAAAAAAAAAAAAGGGGGGGAACAAGAAAATCTATAAATATTCTTTTTATGAAAGAAAGATAACAGTAGTATTAACTTATCTATGTCTCGTTCACCTACATTTGTTTGTTGTATGGCTTTACTGTTTCGTGCTTCAGATGGTGAGTATCTAGGATTTACCCTCTTGTCCATGTTCTGTTTATTCACTGTTAATTATTTTTCAAGCTGAGTTGCTTGAGAACAAGAAAAATTTAGCTTCCATTACCCTCTATTGCAAATGAAGGACAGGCTTTCCTACTACGTGTGATCTGCGTGTGATTGTAAGATGCTGTTGTCAGGGAACTTGTTAATGCTTTCTGAAGTTAGTGTTTCATTGTCATTCTTTTCAGTAGTGTTTTTAAAGTATTTACTGTTGCATGTGCTGTGGGTATACACAAAGTCAGCACAAAATATCATATTCTGATTTATAGTTTACGTTTGTATTGAAAATACTTCTTTAAATGACAATTCAAATATGTAGAAATATGTAAAGGCTCTTAAGAAGCTGAGATTGTTTAAAAAGTATTATACATTTAGCTATAACAAAAAAATTAACTGTGGATGAAGAACAGTATTAAATCATAAAAGTATGACAACTTTTTGCAATTTTGGAGTTATCAGAAATACAGAATACAAGTGGCTAACTACAGGATATTTTATTGGTGTAACGTACTGATGCAGGGTAATTGGCAGTAATGCTTCTGCATGTATACTTAATATTGTTGGTAACATAGAATTGATGCTATCTTTTAAGAGGGGAGGGATTTTTAATATTACCTCTAGTTAATGAATTAGCATCTGTAAACATGTAAATCTGTTAACCAAAGTTCTGCTGCAGTTACTGGTCATCTTTCAGTTACACTGAGTTGCTTATTTCTTAATTAGCTGTAACACCTTTCTCTACTATCTGCAGAAGTATTACCAAAACATAAACAATTTTGGGGGATGCAAAACATTTTTGGGGGATAAAACCCAAAAAACAGAGTAAAGCTTTGTTATCAGGAGAATGGCTATGAGCACTTTGCTGCTAGTTGCCTCACTTGTCACCAACAGGTAACATTTCCTTCCAAGTCATGTTGTAATCATGATGAGGAATTTCATACCTCAGACAGATATTGTAGTACAGGTCCCAGCAATGTTAGGAAATAATAGATTTCACTCTTTTTTTGCCTGAAAGAGCTCTGCTGGGTTGCGTTCAGCACAGTAGTGGACACCAGCCCTCTCTGTGAGTTTACCTCCTTCATCTTCTGTAGCTTTGGGACGAGATATTCTTTCTCAATCTGCAAGCATTTTTTCAGCCTCATTGCTTGAGGTGCCGTCCACAATCAAAATGTTAGGACTGTAACTGAATCTCAGTCTGCAAAACTAGTCTTGAAACGCTCACTGAAAAAATGAAAGCAACCAGTGCCAGCCTCCCAGAAGAAACAACAAAATCCTTGTTAATCCCTTGTGCTAAAGTCATATCAGCCTGCTTTCTACTGCAGGGCTAGCCAGCAGCTGTGTGTCTCATTACATGTTCTCTTTATGTCGTGTGTGTTGTCTTCTATGGTATCCAGACACTTCTCAGCAGTAGTCATGCATTTACCCGTTTTGTTTGTTTTGGCAGGCAGGCCCATCACTTTGCTTTCAGAAGTTGTCATAACATTCTTCTATCTTTGTGTTTTTCTTAATTTTTTTCTGCTTAGGGTGTCCTACCGTCTACACGAGGGTTGGAGTTGCCAGGAAGCTTTGAGTTGGATGAGAGCAATGTTGGTAATAGCACACGTCAAAGGCAGCTGATTTTAGGTTTAAGCATTTCTGCCTTTCAGTAACATATATGAAAGCTTTTAGGTGGCTGTTAATTCAAAGCTGCATGGTAAATCCTCTTGAGAAGTGCGCATCTATTTGGGTAGCTAGTCACATCGATCCCTGTAAAACAGTTCAATGAAGCTAAAACTAAATTTTGTTACAGAGGTAAAATCCTCGGATTCAACCACTATTTAATATTTGAAAAGTCTTACTCATGTACCAAAATCATACAGACATTTCTCAGTATTACTGAAGCTGAGCAATATGTAATTTCTAAATCTGTTGTTTTGTTTTAGTTTTCCAGAGCTTTTGTTTACTTTCTTAAACATTTTTCTGTGGGGTCTTTGTCTTCTATGTATGATTCATTTTAAGCTTGTGCAAAGCTGATTAATTTCCTCATTTTTAAAAAATATTTTTATTCCACTGTTCAGTGCATTTGATCAAATTTGAAAAGATGTCTGAAATATAAATTTTATATAGTTTCTGTTACCTGGATCTCTGTATTCATGAGAAAGAAACTGATTTCATAATAATATTTGAAGATTTATAATTAGTTACTCTGTTTTTACACTTATTCTCAGACTGTTAAAGCACTGGTATTAATATTGCTTTCAGATAGTTGTGATGTTTAGTACCAAAGTTTCCTAAAAAAGCATGTTGCTTCCATGGAGAAAGGGTAAATACTACTGATTCAGGTCATTTATTCAAAAAGTATTTCTCATCCCTCACATATCTGCAGAGCTTTGTGTTTTCACCTACCTAGTTAGCTGGTTTAGTTTGTTATAGTTTCTACTTTAAAGTAGCTTTTACTACACATTAAAGGAGTCTTGGGAGAACACATTCCACAACAAAAAATTGAAGAACTGCCACTTAACCAATTGATGGCTCAGTTGAGAGTTCAGTATTTATCAGGACAAACAGATAGTGTGTACTACGAGCAACAACTGCAATCCCATGATTACAATATCTGAATAAAGAGATTAAAAAACTGTGGCATCTATACAGTGATGCATGATACTGTTTTCTCAAATACTGTGATCATATTTAAAATGGACCAGAAGTATTCCTGTCCTTTTGTGCAGTAAATGCCAACTTAACGTTTAGGCAGTAGTCTTGTTTGCATACGGATTTTAAGAAAATCCATGGAAGATTATTTAAAAACCAGCTCATTAGAATGACAGATTGTTTACCAAATTTTGTTTTCTTGTCAGCTAATATTGGTTATGCTCAATTAAACAAGGTTACACTTTTTAAAAACATACCACTGTCAGCAGCTGAGTGCCTTGCATGTATCTGAGAATCAGATTCCTAATTTCTAGATCTAATTGGAAGATCGCACTGGGAATATTTCTTTCTAAAATTTTTCCTTTTCATACACCATCACTAGTTTATATGGCTGAAAACTCAGGTGTATCAGCCAACACTATCTCCATTCTACTATATTTTTTTTTTTTTGAGTACCAGCGCTGCAGATTATTAACTGAGGGTGGGGGAAAGGCTTTAAACAAAACCAATTATCAGCTATCTGTCATGGTGTGTTGTGTCAGATGTTTGACAAGCTGTCTCTTGGCCACAGGCCATCTGGTTGTAATGGAACTGACTATTCTTGTGAGGAGCCAGCAAAACACGTGGCCATGGGAAGCAATAGCTCCATATCATTTGATCAAGTCAGTAAAGCAAAGGTTTTGGGTGTAGTAATCCCAGTTCTGACATGATCCTGTCGGTTGATAAAGCCTCTTAAACTTTCTGTGCTAATTTTTCATACCATAAAACAAGGAAGTCTTATTTACTAACTTCATTTAAGTGTTGGAAAAAGTGATTAGTCAATGTTTATCAAGAGTTACAACATCGCCAAACACTGTGATTAAAGAAGAGTTATTGAAAAGAATCACATAATAAAGAGAATATTTATGGGAACAAGATGAAGCAAAAATATAGACAAAAATGAGACAGTGCAGTGGAGTGGACCTCACACAGGCCAAGATGAGAATTGAGAATTAGACTACGTGTACATTCTGCCATGCAAGAGAAAGGAGGAAAGATGCTACATTTAAGGAGGGAGAGACTAAAGAAACTGGAGAGGGAAGACTTGTGTTTCCTCCTTTCAACAACAAAGGAGGGGAAATAAAACAAGAAAGTAAAATGGCTAGTAAAAATAAAGTTCATGGCTTTCTGAAATTTGTGTTCCTTCCTTTTATTAGGAATACATAGTCTTTTATAGTCCTTTTATACTCTTCCTCATTAAACAGATTCAAAAACTGTCTAGTCATGGTCCTGGGCAACTGGCTTTAGGTGGTCCTGCTTGAGCAGGAGGATTGGGAAATATAACCTCCAGAGGTCCCTTCCAACCTCAGCCATTCTGTGATTCTGTGATTATATTTCCATCTTAGAAAGATCATGTGTAGGATCTACAAATCTGCAGGAATAAAATGTGATTGTTTTTTGAGCCCATGTGATGAAGAGGTGGCTGGCTACTGAGGTATTTGTCCCTATCTAACTGAAGACAGAAAATCAGTGGTATATTAGGTTATCTGCATTTACCGAGTATTGTGACTGCAGTAGCCCATTTCATAATATTAAAGCTCAGTGTGCTAATGAATCGCACAGTAGTTAGCACTGGATTTTAGAATGACCAAAGTTGTCTTGCAAAATAGTGTGTAAATGAGTATGTGGGAGTTGCATTGACTTGGAAAACAGATACTAAGACCATAAGTAAAAGATGATCAGAATAGTATTTTAATATTCAGCTGCTCTGACTGGCTTCTTTGGGACCTTTCTTGCAGTACTACTTACTACTCAACCAGGGTAGAAGTTATTTAAGGTAGTCAGTAGGGTGTTCCAGTTCTGGTTCTCTTGTAAGTAGTATACTAATACATGACCTGCTTTAATGGCAAATTTATTCCAAGACCTCTTCGGTGTTGTGTAATTTTATTTTTAAAATATTTTTAAAGATGTTGAGGTTAGTTACTCTGAATTATTTTCTGCGCAGAAGTTTTTACTCTGAAGTCATCTCTTGAATCTGTATTCTGGAATAGCTGACATGCATTGAAAGTAAAACTGATCCTAGTCTAAGTATTATTGTACTGACAGATCTTTACTCGGTGATTTAGAATTTAGCTAATAAAGATTTACTTTTTTTTGTCATTGCTTTTAAAAGAGAATCTTGAATGGTCTTTCTCTCTTATGATACAATTTTAATTAGTATTTTTCATTTGCTGAATTATTTAGGAGTATTGGTAATTTCCTTTGCTTTTGACTATAACTGACATGCAAATTATATGCAATTCATTGTATTGTGCCAGTTTCTAGTGTTTCTACAACTCTGCAGCGGGGCATGTGTGTGAACACGTGTACTATACTTGCATACTACTCATCAGCTTACATGCTTCATTTATACATTACTTATTGGACTTACAGGCATGAAATTAAAAAAATGAATTAATAATGTGACTTCTGTGTAAAACAGAAGTCACTTATTAATATATGACAGGCAATTAGGGGAAAAAAACACTCTTAGGTTAGTTGAACACGTTTTTGCTTAATTTCAGACCCAGTACAGCCTCGTGAATAAATGTTTGACTGATGATCTGTGAATCACCTATAGCTCGAGACCATCACGTTTTCCTTTCTCTTCTTCTCCTTGCACATTTTGTATAATGAGTGTCATTGATTAGGAAAGCCTGTGTGTGCTGAGCTCTTTGAGAAGTAGATCAAGCTTGTCTTGATCTTTGAAATGTCACCACTGAAAGGAAGTGTAAGAATACATGGAGTTGGGTGGGTGAGTATCATAGGGCTACCTGGTGCTGTTGAATAGCTGCACATGAAAGGATTGTTAACATGAAGAGTGGAAACAGTTCAACTTTATCGTCTGACTTTTCTGAACGTCTTTCTGTGCACTTACAGTTCCTTTATCTGTTCAAATGAAAATTAATGAAAGCTTGCTTTGCTCCACTTTGAAGTGTTCAGAAATAGAAGGGGAAAGGAAAGGTAGGAGGAAACCACGTCATGTATACAGCGTATTATCTGCCTTAATGCTGCAGGTTCCAGCTGGCTTATAGTGACAAGGAAGACAAAAATGTTTCATTTGTATTTTGATGCATATCTTTTTATGGCTTCTGATGGAGCAAGACATCGTTTCCCTGAGAAAAAAAAAAAAAAAAAAAAAGGTGTTTACATTTAAGTGTTTCTCTTACTAATAGAATATACATTTTTAAACATGCGTATGTTTCTGAGGCCTAAGCTCTACAAAAGCACTTCTTTTTCTTGAAATCCCAGTAGTTCTAAGCTGTTGGGCATTGTATAAACAATCATTTAAACACATTTGTTGATGGTTTGCCAGAACTTTGAAGAAAGTCTTCTCTTTCAGAGGTTAGAAAGCCTTAATTCAAAATTATAATTTAATGGAAAAATCCTTGTACTGATTATTATGTAGAAACTCATTTATTTCTTTATTTCTGTTAGAATTATTATTTTAGAAGAAAAAGGATAAAATCTATTTATATAAATATAAGTGCTTCCAAACATCTGCAGTTCAAAGTACATAATTCACAGTGACACCAAAGGTTGGTTTGTGTTTTGACTGGATGACTTTGGTATTATTTTTGTCTGCAAAGGAAAGAGTTGTGCAGCATCCAAGTGGCGCAAGATGTTTGCCTCTCCAGAAATCATGATGAATTTGGGACAAGGGGCAGACTGTTTAAAAAAAAAAAAAATATTGAGGGGAGGGGGAGAGAAGGGCTGTCAAACTGAGAACACTTGCATTCCATTCGGCATCTTTGAGCTGGGAGCTATTCTGAACTGCAGTTCATTATAAACAAAGTAAGAAAAGGCGAACAAACTAACAAAATAAGAGAAGAATCAGTTGAATTGGTTTTGTTTGCTTCACATGGTTGTTTATTGTATTCACATTTCCACAGGTGAAAAAGTAGCCATGTTTTTCCATCTTTTTCGTGTTTGGTGTCTAGAATAATTATTTGTACTTCAGTTGTTTATTGCAGTGAATATGTGTTAACTAATTTCGAAGTATACCTGCAATTTATCACTGCTGAAAATATTATGCTGTGTAGTAGTAGGATCCTGGTATCCCATAAGATCATCTTTTAATGGTATTTCTGCATTTTCCATCAAGATATGGTGTGCCATTTACTTTGCTGATGAGCATTTTGTTTAGAATGCATAAAGGAAAAAATGCATGTTGGAAAATAGTTCATCTGCCATTCAGATGGACTGCTACTTTCCCATAATTTGGAGGACATAAACCATTTTCCCAGCTTATTTAGTAGGAAATAGGTTATTTTTATTTCTCTCTACTTCAGTAGTTGAGATCCCAGTTCAGCAATGTCTTCATGCATAAAAGTCCACAGAATATGATAGAGTACTCCCTGCTTAAAGTGAAGGCCCTGATATGCAATCAAGTAATTATGCACTGGCAGACCCATGGTAAGTGACTATGCACTCACTTTTGATTTTTGTCTGGCTTGAATAAAAATATTCTACCTTAAATTTAATGACAGAATGAAGCTATTTGTGGGAGGCTGTGGTTATGTACAAGATTTCTTATTAAACTCCAGAGACCACATAAAACTGACTGGATGGGCTCAGATCAGACCAAAGGTCCACCTGCCTCACCACACTGACCCTGCTCAGCCAATAGTCCAGGCTTCAGGTGGGGTTGAAGAGCATGGCAAGGACATTGCGGTACCTCCATCTACATACTGTCCCTTTTTTCAGCAGTCTCGTCCGTGAAGTATTGTGTGTTTATGCCAGTGTTGATTCATAAGATTATAAGCATTGTATGTTTTGACAAGGACTCTAGATGAACAAATATATTTTCATAAAATACTACCTTTTGTATGTATTAATTGGGTGAGACAATCAAATGTAATTCAGAATTCAGGAAAGAACTTTGTGGAGAATCTGGCTTCATCTTAGTCCTAGTACATTTGTTTCATTAGACTTTGACCCTCATATCTGTATTAACAGAGGCAAATCAATTCCTTTTTTTTTTTTTTTCCTAGCATATAAATGGCATAATGTGTTGACTCTTTTTTTTCCCTAGCATATTGCCATAAGTTCAGGAGGGGTTAGTTTGGATTCCTTCTAATGAAAGACGACGGAAAACATTGGATGCTATATAGTAATATTAAAAGCAAATATAGATGTAACAGGATTAAATAGCCACCAAGAGTGGATGTGTAGTAAGGAAGTGTTAAGGTTTTCTGTTATATTCAGCTTTAGCCGTTGCTTCCTCAACTAAGGAGTGTCACAGTACCCTTTCACTGGGTCAAATCTGCGCTGAAAGACAAAATTAGCAATGCACTTGATGTTACTGTCTAGTTCAGTGAGATGAGAGCCAGGGACCCTGGTGTAGCGTGTTTGAAAGCACGCGAACAGTCTGATTGAGCTGAGTAGCGCAGTTAAATAAGCTTCTGCATGAGGCCTCAGGGAATAGGTGTTGTCTTCATATAAACAAACCGTGGGGGGACCAAATGGTTGGGGGCAGGGGTTGCTCTGCTGGGTGCTACTGCTTTGCTGTATTCCATCTTTGCCCCTACTAATGTTACTTCTCCAGTGGCTTGCACATTTTTCTTTACTCTTGTGTAATGTCTGTACCTTTTGCTTTCAGAACACCTCACTGAAGAATCATGTTTAGTAACAATCAAAACTAACTAATCAATCTGTGTAGTCATGGCAGGCGCCCTAACACTGGGTTAACGTGTTATAGGTACAAGTTGAAGAAGAAAATGCAGAAAAGCTGACAGCGTGTTAAAGATGATTTGTTTATACAAGTGCTAAAGTTATGTTTGATATGTTAATGCAACCTCATTTTCTAGTAAAGGCCAAACACTATTAAGTGGTTATCTGCATTGATTTTTCTATCTTCTGAAATACTCAATTCATTCTAAACTGTCTTTACTCCTTTTTTGTACCTGGAACTAGGACCATCTTTCAACAGTCTCTTTCTGGTCAAGCCTCAAGGACTTTACTCAGTGGTATTCTCCTGGTCCACTTCTTGACCTCTCCGTCACTGTCCCCTTTAGCAGGCACTCCTTTTTGCAGTTTGTCTGGATTTTCCCTGTGGCATTTTCAACCCTCCCACCTGCATAGTGACTGAAAAGGGTCAGCACCTGCTGCAGGTTGAACCAGTGCTTCTCACAAACATCCTGATTCTGTTGAATCGTGTTAGCTGATGCTCGTTGGCTCACTGGCAGCCTAATGGTTTAAATTAGAAGATGGGAGGGGAGAAAAGGTACACTTGCTGTCTATCCTTTCTTTTCTGCCTGAATTGCTTCTTATCCTTTTGGTAGGTTACCTGCTTGGCTTTTCATTTTGTGTCGTAGCTGCCTGTGGTATGTCCTTTGCTGAATATGGGGGTATTTGTTTGGAAAGACTGGGTGCATTTAGAAGAGCACAGCTGGGTTGCTCTGTGGAAGTATGGAAGTATGGTTAAAAGAAGGTTGAGTGCCTGTTGCTGGGAGTCGATGATGTTGCAGTGAAAACTGTACTGTTGGGCACTGTTGGTTGCTCAAGGAACACTTGGAATAGGCTTAAATAAGTTCACTGCCTAACAAGTACGTTATCACCTGAATGAGGCTAGCTAAGGTAGGAGACTTTTTGAGGGAAATATAATCAGAGAGGACAACAAACATGAGGGTTTGAAAGAAGAGAGGAAACCTTTTTCTGGTTGGGGCTTTTTGTGTGTGTGCGCGCACGCTCTTATATTCCTTGATATACTCAAAGTACCTGAGGTAAAAAAGCCATTTTCTCAACTAATAGCCTGTCTTTCATAAAGTTAAATTCATGGGAACTTTCTTTAAGTGCACAATTAAACCTCAGGTCAGACGTTTAGGCAACCTGTGTTGCACAAAATATTTTGTCTCTGACTTTAAGAGGATTGTGTTTGAATGTTTCCCAAGTATGAATTCTCACAAGTTTGGGATAACAGGATTTAGACATTCTTATTTATAATATTTAAAATGAAACACTTCCTTTAGCTTTCAGATTTCTTTAAAGGATACATCCAACATTTCCTTTTTGCCAGTACTGAATTGGACGATGTCTTCTCTTCACTGTGCTCCAAAAAGTATTTTTATGTATGTTTTTAAAAGGAAATCCAGTTTCTTACTTGCAGTTGTTGGCATTTTAGAGCCCTGGCGTGAACCAATAAAAACACATGTTCTTTTAAAGAACATCTATTTTTACTGGACCTTGCTAACAACCAATGACACAGAATTCAAAAAATGTTGGCTCAAATGAAAAGAATGGCTGCATTGTTTTAAATTCTATTTTTAAAACTTTTCTTTACAGCAAGGTTACACAGAAATTTCATACACTCTTGTACTTGTGAAAAAGAGTGCTTGCTTTTAGAATGCTATTTTAATGTTTTAAAATAGTTTAGATATCAAAGCATTTTAGGCTATAGAATTTTAGTAAGACATACACAACATTGCCATTTAAGAATATTACTATAATACATTCACAAACAGGATAATTAAAGATTTTACTTCCTAGACAGCTAGAAATTAATACATTTTGATTGATAATTCAGAACATCTTCTGTTAATACATTGTTTCTAACATATTAAGACACTTACGTGCAAAGGTCAAATTAGATCACCATTTCTTTCAGTGATACCCTCAAAATGGATTCAAGCAGTGTGCTGCTTGAATATATGCAGGGCGGGTTTTTTTCAGATATCAATATTTTTAGTGGAAATGAAATTAAAGATGAATTACAAAATGCTACCAAGATTGATGTAAATGTAATCACGTCAAGGCTGACTTGATAGGGAAGTCCATTTTATGTTACTGGTGTTGCATCTTTATCGTACGTGCTTTATATGCTGCATGATACTGGAGTCCCACTGCTGCTGTTTGTTTTGCCGTCCGGTCTTCACAGGAGTGAAGTGGAGAGCAGAATAAGCTTGCACCCATGCCCTTAGTTGTGCATGCCTGCCCTATACATCAAGATCTTCTTCTGTATGGTCCTTTAGCTAGGTTTTGCTCTTAGCGTATTTTTCGCTTCTCTTTTGGAGTCAAGAGAATAGCAAGAATATAAATTCATGTTTTAAAGGTAAATTGAGATTTTGGTCTTTTTAATAATCTTTACTGTAAGAAACCTGTGCTGTTGTCAAACTGGGAATTCCAAAGCACTGTTTTTGGCAAAGCAGAGAAGTGATACTACATGATGTAATGTGTAAAGTGTGATGATAATGCCTGTAGTAGTAGATTGATTTTGTTTTTTCTAAATGGTGTTTAGATCACGTATGGTAGAGAAAACAGGCTGCTAGAGAAAAAGCCTGCATAGTCTGGCTTTAGTTCTTCAATAGTTTTATTAGCGCCTTCATGTCTGTGGACACATAATTTTCATGCTGGACATGGAAAAAGAATTACAGCTGTGATTCTGTGATTTGTGATTATTATTTTTTTTTTGTATGTGTGAGCTAGATGTTAAATGTCTTAAGTCTCTAAAAAATATTTGAAATCAAATGCATCTTAACGTTTTTTCTGTATTTCCCTATTTTATGGGAAAGTGTCTTTTTTTTTTTTCCAATAAAAATTAAACTGTGCATTAAAGAACTTCACAACAGACACTGAGAGAATGCACTAGGCCAGAGAGATTTGCTGCCTTTAAAATAAGTAATCCTATTAGAAATGAGCCCAGATTTCTAACAGAAGTAATCAAATACAACAACAGATATGTGAATGGAATTTTTTTTAATATTACTCCTGGACACCTACAGTTATTTGCAACTTATTTAAATATAGGATGGAATCTTTCTGTTTTGTATACTATGCTGGATACCTGATGTGCAGGACATTGTTAAAGACTTATTTTGTATTTAAGTGTATGTATTCGTATGTCTTTTGAAATTTCTGTCTCGAGATCCTTCAGTACTCCTTATTTTACTTAGATCTCAGTTACAATTTTTGCACTCCTACGGCTCTCTGTTTCACAGTTTTTCTTTTTTTTAGAGTTGACATGAGCCATGCTTCATTGTCCCATGCACTGAATTGCTCAGGAATAGCTTGTATACACTTGATGGGAAGCTCAGTTCTGTGTCTTCCACAGTCGCTAAGATAGCACGAGATTGATGTTTCCGGGTCTTTCATATGAGACAGCAGTGCTTACATGGGCATTATATCACGATTTTCACTCTTTTTTTACTAGTGCTTTCAGAAAGTGTCTATTAAAATACTTTTTCTTTTGTTCCAACGGAGTCTTTGGGTTTTGGTGGTGATACCCAGACTACTTGCTTGTAATATACTGTTTTAAAATGTTCCTGTTAATACTGTGTTTTTCCCTAGTTCTAACAGTTGTTCCCTACATCTTTCTGGTCTGTTTTGCTCTGCCTTTTTTTGTAAAACAGTTTAGTTTTTTTTTAATAACACAATGAACTGTCTGCTGACAAGTAATTACTCTGTCAGACCATGGTAACTGGGCAGGACCTCTTACGGTTACTGTAAAAACAAACAAACAAAAACAACAACAAAAAAAAAACAACAATGAAATATAATTTAGCTCACGATTTGCAGATCTTTAATCTTTAAAATAGATGTTTGGCTGACAGCAGTAAGTATATGTGTGTATGCACACAGTAGCAAATGTTAAATTTTTCATTCTTTGTCATTAAGTTAAATACTTAAACAAAAAAAATCTTAAAGCTTTTCTTTCAAGATGTCGTGTGTGTTTGGGCTTTAGAGTCATCTCTTAGTGTGAAAAAGACAAGTATAAAAATTACGTGTATATTTTCTGATAAAAGGCTGGGTCCTCAATTTGGGAGGAGGGCCTTTAATTTGCTTGCTTTTCTAAAAGCACGTACTGCTTCCTTTATATCCACTTACTTCATATATAAAAGTCAAAATCCGTTGTTATATTGGCATAACTAGGAGCAGAATTTTAACCTGTCACCTTTGTAATTTTTAAGACTTTAAAACATTCTGAAAAATGTCTTTATCTGATACTAAACTTAGGCTTTTTTTGGCATACAGTTGGACCAGGAAGAAACTGAAATGATGCACATTTAGAAAATGTAGCTCTAGTACTGATCAGAGATTGTAACTTGCTTTTGTCTGATGCTTCCTCTACTGCAGAAATAGTGATAGGGTTATTTACGTTAATTCGTTTGGCTTGTTGAAAAAAATATGCCCACACTCCTCTACTTAATGGGATTCTTTCCTCGTTGCAGTGCAAACGGCTGGAGCAGGAGCTTCATCATCTGAAAGAGCAGAACCAGACTTCAGCAAACAACACGAGACATCTGACTGCTGAAAACAATCAAGAACGTGCTCTGAAGGTAAATCTCCATTTCTTCTTGCAGGCAAATTAAGGTTGTAAGCCCCTGGTGCCAGCTTTCTGGGCTGCATATATCAGTTGTGTACATTTCGGCAGAAGTGAGCTATGGTGTTTGCCAACAACCCCTTCTTTAAACACAGATACAGCACCCTTCTGTTATGGTTTTATTTTATTTTGTATATGAAAACAACAAGAGAAAAATAACATATCCGCCCACTTATTAGGCTGGTAATTAAGGCTAAATTCTTGGGGTCTGTTCTTGCGATACTACATTTTATAACGTGAAGAAAACTGCAACTATTTGACTCGCGGTACCTTTGCAAAACTAATATTTTAAAGCATGGCTGTTTGATCTGCTCCCAGCAGTGTGTGCTATATTAATAACATTGTTGACCTATACTACTAGTGACCACATAGTTGATACTACTATTTGCAAAAGGGTAGCTAGTTGGAATTGGGAGGAGGAATAATAAGTCTTGTCAATAAGAATAAAAATGAGCAGACAGGCGGGAGAGGGTCAGAGAAAGGACAGTGTAAAGTGACAGGTTATTGCTGCTTTGAGAAAGGGAAATTGTAACGTCAGTGGAATTGATAGCTACATAACCAGCAATTTCACTGCTAGCCAGAATAAGAGACTGTGCCAGGTAAGATGTGCAAACACCGTGCGCGCCTATTCAACCACTATATTCTTAAAAATCTCTTCTATGGGTAGTGGAGAGGCAATATAAATATAGAAGTTACTCTGTTGATACTGTGTTGTCGTCTTAAAACTGTGTTTGATTTAGCCAGTAGGATCCAAACGTATCTCATTTATAGGCAGATTTTCCTCTGCCTCCTTTTTCTCTTTTTTTTTTTTTTTTTTTTTTTTTTTATATTGGGGAAACATCATTATTCATGCAACAACTTGACCGATGCAAAGTATAGGAATTAAGGTAAAACCTTGTGTAGTTTGACATTTTTCAGTAAATAAAGTATAATGAATAAACAGAGAGAGGCTGCATGCCACACAAACAGTGTATGTTCCATGGGTTTATAATTGCCATCAGAATCTATGATGAATATTACAAAATCAGGTGTGCAATACTCAGATGACTAGAAATAGACATCGTAAGCATTCAGGGATGTTTCTGTCCACAATAATAGTATTGTTTTGAGTCTGGTATCACTAAAAGTTAGTGCTTGCCGAGCATGCTACTTACTGAACTTATTGTTTTTCATTAATTGCATGCTGACTTGTTTTCTCTGTGTCATTGAAAATATTACGCACAGAGTCTTTCTGTTAGAAAACAGCGATCTTTTCTTGAAACTGCACTTTTTAGATTTAATATTGCCTGACATAATGCTTACAGAATAATTATATTTTCAGAGCAAGAAGTGACTTAATAGTTCAGAGTGTTACTAGGATTTCATTCTAAGCCTGATATTGCTCTCCCAGCACCTAATCTTTAAAGAATTTAATTTCTGGCTGTCACAGGCATTTTTTTATTTTTTTCAAAGTTAGAGGTTAATTGGTCATAGTCTTTTAGAGATGAGAGTCTGGGGAGGAAAAAAGGAATGCTTTTCAATTTTTTGGTAAAGTAGAACTTTTGTAATATTGTACCTCCATAGAGTTTGTCTCAGTTGATATTAATGTTACCTACAGAGAGGACAGGTCTGTCAGAGTACTTTTTAAAAGGCCGATGGGTTAAGTTGAATTCTTGACCTTAAACTTTAAAATGCCCATATGAAATATTGGCAATAGTAGTTGGCTTTCATATATAGCATATGAACACTCATCCTGACCTGAGCACCCATGTAAATTAAAAGCTCATCGCTCGTTTTTAGTATAGCTACAGCCTAGAGCATATGGATTGGCTGGTAGGGCTGAAAGTCGTGTCAGCGACTCCGTTAGAGTTGGGTGTGACTGGTGCCAAAATACCCACCTGGAGCCTGCTGACAGGTAACGCACTGTGGGGCCTTGGCACACACCTCCCTGAGAAACCCTCTTTTTTCTTAGCTGCTGCCTCCCGCTTCTTGTATGCGCTCAGTAGCCACCGTAAGTGCTACACACAGAACAAATGTACAGACCCAAGAATCCCCTCCCGTCTCCTCCCCGCTGCAGGTCACCCTCTGGTCATCTCATTTTTTCATAGAAATATGACTGGCCATTTGTCTCTGTGGTGCAGAGTTAAATATCAGGCACAACTGTTTTTATTTTCGCTGTGACGCAGAGAACTACGTTTACTTTAACCACCTCCATGTGCTAACTGGGAACTGCGCTATGTGTTGTTAATTCAGATGTAAACACCTGTCCTGCAGAAGGAGTCTTCCTTCTCTGTCTATCCAGGTATTCCTTCTCTGTCTATCCAGGACAGTTTCTGTTAAGAAAGTTGTGTTGTTTTTTTTTTAAATTAATTTTCCCTACTCTCTTAATATTGTCTGATTCAGTTTGGCAAAAGATGTATTTTGTGATAGGTGGCAGATGAGGAATTTGGTCTGCTTTACAGTAACAAGTGTAAACATCATATGTGGTGCAAGAATACTTGCAATCTTAACCGAATAAAAATACAGTAATCGGGATCATCTAGATTAAGGATGGCATAAAAGTTTGTGATAAAAGATGAGGTCATTGCCTCTATAGGGTCCTGAACTGCACTTAACAACGGAACGCAACAGGCTATTTTTTCTCTCTTACTTTTTAAAATCATCTCACGATAGTGAGTTGCTCAGAAGGAAAAAAGCGTAAGACCAATCCACAAGAAACCTACTTCGTTCCAATGAGAGTATAGTCTAATAGGTAAGATAAGCTGCAAGCTTTCGGCTTTATTTTTAGTTGTATTAGCTCACAGGGCTGCTGTCACCCTGCTTTGAGGCAGTAGCAGCCTGTAGACTCCCGAGTGAGGCAAAGCAGCAGAGACAGATTGCAACTGTGGGAGAGGTGTGGTGGCAGTAAATTGGCCAGATCCAGGACCTGGGAATCACAAAGATGATGCAAGCACTCTTGCATACTTTTGTTTCCACGCGCTTTTAGATCCCGTGTCATACTTGAGGATCATGTGACAAATAAAACATGACACAGAAGGCATGCTGTCTAGACCTACACTGTGCCATTTCGTCTTACTGTGCGATATAACATCTGCATGTCTTTGGTAAGATAGGACTTCTTAGCTAATCTCTGTCATATATACTAGCAGTACATGACTTAAAATTTCCATATTTAATGTACTTATTGCATAGAACGTTCTTTATAGTGATGTGGGCCGTTAAGTCCCACAATAATAAGCTAATACTCCTAATTTTTATAACGTTGGTTTTGGTCATAGGATATTGTATTAATTGAGCGAAAAGGACAATTTCAAATCTTCCCTCCAGGCAATGCCCACAACTGCACAGAGGTCATTGAGAGAAGCATGCGGGCCCCTATTTCCATAGTTAAAGTAAAATAATCCTCTTCTTTTGAAATCATTTAAAAAAATCTCTTATAATATTTCCGATTGAATTATAGCTAAATCTTTTAGGGATAATTGCTTCCTAAGGGCCTATACATTTGCGCTCTTAGTACATTTTCATAAAATAAGATCTGCAGAGCGCTTTGCAGTTCTAATGTGTCAGGGTCTATACGTAAGATTATTCATTTGTGCTTGGTCTTCATAATTAACATTTGGTCTCTACTGGTTCTGATAAATGTATTCCCACAATACGCTGAAGTAGCTGATTCAATTAAACATAGAAAAGTTGAAGAATTGTTGTTTTTGCACTAGTATTCAAATACTGTTGTGGATCATTTTATTGTTGTTGGCTTTGCAGTGTGTAGTTTTAAAATGCGGAGTTTCAAGTAATAAATTAGTTTTAAAATGCGGAGTTTCAAGTAATAAATTTTCCTGAAGAAAAATAAAGATTCACACTGGCAAAATGTCCTCTCTACTCAGTTGAAGAAGAATAGGAAATAAGTCTTGTAAAACAAATAACTTAATGTGAAAATTCATGGAAAATGCTTAACTGGATTTGAATGAAACATAAAGAGAGGCAACTTTTTTTTCACACGGCTGACTTATTTTTTAATTATTAATTAGGTGGTATGTTCTTCTTAAAATGGCTATTAATCTGCTTTAAAGACCAAAGAGACATACTAATTTTACTTCCGAGCCAAACTCTCAAAATGGAGGACAGGCTCTTTCATGATGATACACAAATCAGGTGCCCTTCAGTGACTATATGAATTTACTCCAGCCAAGTGCAATGTCATTAGAGCTTGTAAAGGTTATTAATCTCCTTCAGAGCCGTTAAGGTGTTAATCTTTGGTTATGATTGGCTTGTTTTGTTATGTTTTTCTGACTTATCTTTTTAATTGTGATTTTTCTGTAGAATGCATCCTACATGCTTCCATGGTTTTATTAAGAATATCATAAATTTAGTCAGAGGCAAGAGCTGTCAGAACAGAAATTCATCTACAGTAGTGTCATAAAGCAATTATACCTGAGTGCCATCTGCTTTCTGCTGAAATGTAAGAATTGTGTAAATGGCTAGAAATCCACAATGCATAGCAGTTTGATAGTTGTTCCAGTGATGATGCCGATGGAAAAGCTACTCTAGAAGACTAATTTAACTACTTCCTGATGCTTGTCATAAACTGTATTAAGCTCTGTTTTGATTCCCAGAATTTTCCAGATTCTTAGAGTAGAAACCATTTTCCGTATCTGCTTGGCAATGCCAACCACAGAAACAAATCAAGCTGACTAGTCAACGCATCGTTCATGAAGAGCATGATCCCAGGAGAATCTGGTGTCATGAGAGCTTAAAGTTTAAGAAAAGCTTTAACATGAAGTTTAAAATGTTTTCTACTGTTGAAAAGCACGGAGGATGCATGCTATTTAGGCATTATATTGACTATGTAATAAAGTGCTTCTTTCAGAAGATGGTAACTGTGGCCCTTACCTGCAAAAAAAAAAAAAGTAATTCTGACAACGTTTTTATGTTTAGAGCTTCAGAGCTTCATTTTAATTAGCGTAGAGCTGGTTTATAGCTATGAAGCCTCTGATAGGTTTCAGATAGAGCCGCATGCATTTGAAATGCTCTGTAATCCAGGGAAACTTGCCTGAACTGGTGGTGGGAAACTGCGAGATGCCAGTCTCATCTCTTTTATTTGAATTCCAGTTCAGCATACAATTTTTACATTTTCTTAGAGTTATCAATTGTATCATAGAAAACTCTTGGAGAAAAGCCTTTCCGTACTTCCATAATCATGTTACATGAGGCAACAGAGATCAGGTAGATTTACTGGAAACCTAAAACATATGTTTTGAACGTGGCAAGGCCCAGCCACATCCAGAACACCACTCTGGTGACTTCAGCCTTTCCAACTGTCACACCAGTATTAACTGCGGTGCTGCGTGAGTGGTAGAAATCAGCTGCTGATACCAATATTTTAAAGCTAACAGATGAATAGCTATGTTATCCACTGATGAAGTGGGTGTTACACCTTTCTCCAGTTTCTGCTCTACAAAGTAACTGAACATTGTTCCACAAAGAGCATAAAACATGCTGTTGATCTACTTCTTGGCATGGTGTTATTGTTTCTGAGCAATAAAAAAAAGCATTTTCATTCATAGCATTTAAAAAAATTTGAAGTATTATGCTTACCTCAGAATAGTTGTTTCTTTGTTGGTTTTGTTGTTGTTTTTTTTTTTTATTATTTTTAATGAAGCAGCTCGCCAGTATTCATATGATGGACAATTCACCCACTTCTCTCACATTTTGCTGGGAATTCCTCTGGCCAGTATGCACTGTTCCCTCTGTATCTAACAGAGAATATCAACCTGTGAAAGCTGTTTGAGAGCTTGCACTCTGGAGTTAACCCTAAAGCAATCATGCTTTTCATTTTGGATGTCATGTGCTGCTACCTGTAAAAGGGGCTGCTATCGCATATGCAAATGAATTTATAGGTATGTTTGAAGACTGGGATGCCAGCTTCATGTTGGAAGTAGAAGGGGACAAAAAGTAGACTGCAGATCTGCTGATCAGTGGGAGGAGATACGTGCGGCCCTTGCATTTACTTATGATCTGTATCTATTTTTCTGAAACTGAGGAATGTTTCAGGAGCAATGGGAATAGTTAACAGGTTTCTTGGAGGTTATCTCCAGCAAATAATATGTTCTTACAACTAATGCTGAAAGTTTCTTCATGCTATTCTTCCAATAACTTACAGGAGGATAAAATACCAAAGGATTTATCAAAGCAAGCTGCAATCTCTAACTTTGTGCAAGAGCTATTTCAGTAGTTCATTTTCTTCTCCCAAGAAAGGTGCCGCTTCTCTTCTTCTGCTTTCAGGATAGTTGTCCGGTTCAGGTTATAGAAAGCAATGAGTTCATTTCACTCTCCAGTAGCTACCCTAAAGCAGTGTGTGCCCTCATTTAAATGTCTGGGCAATGTGAGGGACAAGTTTGCTACCCCATCAGTAAAACTTGTTATAAAGCACATGAGATCACTGTTAATTTTTAGAGTGGAAGTTTGCTAAAGTTTGAATAGTCATTGCTTTTATGTACATAGTGGAGGTGGAAATAATAGACCTAGTAAAACGTGGTTGCTGGCAATCTGGATGTGGATAAGAATGCACGTTTTTTTTCAGTTGCTGCTTCCTAGACACTTTATCAGACAGAGTAGACACAGTTGCAATCTTAATTGCCATTGAACAGAGCCTTTGCTTGTGCTGCACCCAAAAGCACTTAATCACAAGGTCTTAAAGGGTGTCACTAAGGTAAGACCCAAGACTGTTCGGCTCTTATCCATGCTAGAAACATGATTAGTCACTTTATGGCTGGTGTTATTAAATAGTACTGTATACCTCAGAGGATATCAGTGTAAGCCGGTGCATCGTGCCATAAATGAACACTAAAATGGGGCTGTGTACAACTCCTGCAGAAATAATGCTGTCCATGTTCCACTTCAATATTAATTTTCTGCATTCCTTTCTGCTTAAGTTGCAGTGTCTCCAAAAGCTATTGCTACGGACTTCTGATAACCCGCCTGGTTATCTGTACGTATGGAGAGGGAGAAAATAACTCATAATTCCGCAATGACCCCTCAATTCCAGTGGAAAAAATGTGAGCGCTGGTCAAGTGGTCTTTAAAGGAGTTATTTGAAGTTTCCTTGGACCCAGTTTTTCCTTTGAGCCAAATGTCATAAACTGGTCCTCTGGTCAGTTCAGGTTCGGAGATTCGCAGCCAGGGATTTCTCCTTCATTTGCTGTCATATGTTTAGGACTGTAACAGTTCGCTTACGTGTATGTCCTATAGGCAGGAAGTGACTAATTTAGCACATGTATTTGACCATGAGTCAACAGGCTAAGTTCAGAGATTTGATCTACTAGTATCACTTTCAGTGGCCAGTTTTGATAATTGTTTTTTGTAGCCATCCAGGCTGGTAGGCTTTATTTGCAGATCTTAACAGAAAAGTTGTTCACAAGTGACAACTACATTCTTAGTGACGGTCTCCTCCCATCTGGTAATTAATGTTTTAGCACTGATAGGCATTCGTATTCATTGACCAAAAAAATCTTATTTTGTATAGGGAGTTGAAAGTTAAAATAACTGCTTAAATGTACCATAAGCAAATAATACAAAGTTTTCCGCTGATGGGAAATAAATTTTGAGATGAGACACTTACAATTCACTGAGAGTGAAATTGTCCAGAGTTCCTTTAGAAACACAGGCTTCCAGAGTCTGACAAATCTGATTTATATGAAACATTATCTACCTGGAAGTCGAAGAGAGATGATTCTTGGTAACATTAGTACCTGCATGATTTTCAGTGGCCAGCTGGCGCTAAGTGGCTGTGCGCGTAGTCAGCAGTGCCATTTATAATGTTCTTGGTTCACTAAGGCGTTGCTGCGGGCCAGAATTTTGAACTTGTTCAAGCCTTGGGTCATTTTCAAATTGAACAAATAGACATACCCAATTTCTTGTCTTAGCTTCCTCGATTGCAGTGGCCACCTTCCTGTGTCTGTAGGGCTGTCCTTTCACTGACAGCACTGTCTGGCATGGTCGCCCTGTGTGTACAGAGTGTTCTGCACAGCAGCTACTCAGGATTTCTTGGTCTCTGTTCAAATGAAAGGAGACCAAGCAGTGGTGTTACTTACTGTGACCTCAAGTCTTTCAGAATTGTTTCAAAGCAAAGTAATATATGGATGAGAGCGAACATTTATTGGCAAAACAGCATTTGTCCTGAAAATGGTCCAGAGAAGAGTTGTGTCTGTCTAATTAATCATGCTTGTCTAGAGCACTGTATGTCATAAGGAATTTTAGTGTGCTTCATATTGCCTGTAAATAGCTGCACAAGAATGGCACCGATTGTGTCTTGATAGGCTGAACAAACAGCGTCTTGGCTAAAAGTTTCTTCACCTTGCCTGAGGAGTGTAAGTCTTCCTTCTCTCCTGTTAACACATGCTGAACATCTCTAATCAAAGCAATATATGTATTGAACTTTGATTCAGTTCTAAGCATTAAGGAATCCATTACTCATTCGCACTTTGAGTTTGATGTCAGCTTTCATCTGCACCACTAAAAATTCCTTGGAGGTCTGTTGCTTTTTATTTGACAGCCTTCAAATCCTTTTTGGCACCAGGTTACCCTTGACAATCTTAAATATCAACAAACTGTATAAACTATGAATGTCCCTTTGTCATTGGGGATGATATGGTCATTCAAACCCTTTGGCTGAGTCTATTATTTTTTGGTTTCCATTTCATAGATGGAAATTGTCTTCTCGTGAGGTCTGTTACTACTTCCAATTAGTAGAGTATTATTTCTGATGAAGGCAGCAGGTTCTTGGAATGCAATATTTTGGTTTCAGGTTACTCTAAATCTGGATGATCATTCTTACAGTTATCTAGACTGCTTCCACGTCCTCACTTTTGGTATGCAAAGAGTCATCTCTTTCATGGAATAGTTTATGTGCCTGGGGCAGATCTCAGATATATGTATTCTAGAAAAACATATCCTGAAATAAACAAAGGTTCTGAAGTTCCAAAAGGTGGAACAAACTATGGAGGCATCCTGTGGCCAGACAGAAAACTCTCTGCTACCTACTCTTTCTTTCCTTATCTTCATCAAGGTGACACCCATGCCTTAAACCGATGATAAAAAAATTGGTGTGTTCAGAAATACACTGGAATTCATCAGTATCTTGTAAATTGGAATCACAGATTCTGGTACGTAAGCAAAAGATATCATAGAAACCACAATCAAGTTAGAAAAGCTACTTATATGCAGAGGGGAATACTTATAAACACAAAAACTCTATTTAACTGTACTGATAAGCTTCATTACCATCTCCAATAGTATAGTTTATCACCCTAGTCATGGGTTTTCTTCCTCCTGCCCAATAACACGTCAATAGTGTACTGCTGTGAACCTTTGTCTGAGGTTCTTTGATGTTCTTTGTCTTCATTTCGGGATTACATGGATCAGGAATGAAGGGCATATGTTCACCTAATTTAAAACAAACATGAAGCCTAAAGTATCAGACTTACTGTAAGAAAACTAGGACTCTTTCCTTCGCCTACCACTTTCTGATCCTATAAAACATATTTCCAAACATAGTTAAGAGATTCTAAATCTGAAGCCATTTTGTACGTGAAAGAGTAACTCTTTTCTGCAATGTTTAAAGAAGACCTTAGCATTCATTTATATTAATAATATTGTCCCTAATCTTCACTGGCATAGTTTTCAAAGTATCTACCAGCACAGTAACATAGTAAAACAAAGGAAGTAACAAAAATATTTAGCCAAGTGTTTCGTTTCTCAGAATACTGAGAATACTGAGTATTAAATGATGCTGGAGACAAGATACCAGATTTAATGAATGAAGAGGAGGAATGACATTGTTATATATTATTTTCTGTTTCATAAATCTTGTTTCTTTCTCCACATGAAATCTGTTATTCATACATGCAGAAAGTCTGGTAAATCTTAATTTTCAATCATTTTTTCAGTGTCTTACTGTACACCCTTCGTTTTTTTATGCTGCAGAGGAAAATTATCCTCTTTTGTTTGAGCAGCAACTGTAAACAAAATCTTGAGCCTGAGTGCATGATGACATATCACTTATTTGTCCTACAACAAAATGTATAAAAGGTAGTAACCTAAGCTGTTGTGCAAAAGGCAAGCTACAGGGTCATTAAATAGCAAAGGTCTTGCTCTGACCCATCCATGACCTCCTTATCTGAAACGCCTCTCAGAATTGATAGAATCTACTTTAGATCTTGGGTAGAGGAAACCAGGGATAGGATAAAGGATCAGTATAAATATTTCAGAACTTTAGGTATTTACTCAAACTGCATCTTTGTATGTTTAAGTTTATCCAAATTTCTGTTCAGAATTGGAGAAGACTTTCCTAGCATTTTGCATATAAGTGGTCATTTGAAGTACGGGTCAGAGTAGAAGGGGGACACATGGTAAAGGAAGACACCAAAACTTTAGGTTTTAGTATGGTCATGAGGCTGCAGACTGGCCTTGATTCAGAAGCCTCAAGGTGATATGTTTGCTCTTATTTATCTTTTTACTGTAATCTGAAAGTCTCTCCTGTTCTGCTCCTAGGTGAGAAGCTTCTTTAGGTTTTAGAATGAGATGAAGTCAAAAGAGCCCATGTCCAGAAAGTGCAGTTTGGTGCTCAGCCATCATTTACTCAGACGAGTAAGGACTCATTTTGCTTGTCCTTTTTAATTCCCTTCTATTTATGTAGCCTGGTGCAGGGGCATGTTTTTGATGTTAGGGAACTTGTGCTCCTAGATCACCGAGAGGCTTTTCAGAATCCCTTTCTTT
The DNA here is from genome assembly GCF_965231255.1 of Vanellus vanellus. Taxonomy (NCBI): domain Eukaryota; kingdom Metazoa; phylum Chordata; class Aves; order Charadriiformes; family Charadriidae; genus Vanellus; species Vanellus vanellus. The sequence continues at coordinate 44,570,009 of NC_138911.1, forward strand.
TCTGCATAAATAAGAGCTAAATCATGATTTGACTTCTATGTGTGTGGTCACTTAGGGGTGTAAAGGAAAAGTGGACTCTGCTGTTCACATATTCAGGTCGCTACGGGGAAGAGATGTACTCCTTGTGTGCAGTAGGTGCGTGTTTCTATCCTAGTAGTATACAGGTCATTAGGAGAATGCTTGAAGAGCAGAAGGAATGAATGGGCTTGGATTTATTTTGATCTTTTTATTTTTCTTCTATGAAACTGGCCTTTATGAAGTAAAATATTGCTCACCTCACTCTTCCAGTAGATCTCCCCAGCTTTTCTCATGAGATTATGGACTGGCCGCTGGACTTCAGCTTTTCTCTAAGAATAAGATTCAGAATAGTAAGTTATACATTAGGGTTCAAGTAGTAGGTTTGATAGTACAAATCAGTAATTCTAAGTTTCCAGACCTTAACCATAAAAAACCTGTGCAGGCATACTGGTGTACCATCTATTCAGAAAGTAAATTAATATTAGTTTTACTGATTAACACAATCATGGATAGGATTTTGGCATATGAAATACTTAGCTGTGTTTTTTATTGTTTGAAGACTTGAAAGATATGAAGTAATCTTCACATCAGCAGAACTATATCAATGCATTAGGATTTCAACTCAACATATATTAGGTTTATCTTCATATTTAGAAACACTGCATGGATAACTCTGTTATGTAGTTTGATCAAAATTGCTCATTAGGCTTTCACAAAAAATGAGTTATTCACTGAAAACACTTAAAGAAAGTCTGATTTCTCCTGTAAAATACATTTGCAATTAAAACTTCAGTCTCTTATGCCTCCAACATTCAGCCAGCTATGTTGTTATTTCCAAAATTCAGCCTTCCTTTGTGGTAAGGTAAATATATCTTGCAAAGAAAAAATGATAAAAAGGTGTAATTAGAAAAGAGCTGTCTTTAAACTTTGGATAGGAAGCTGAAGTAACAAATGCTATTGTGCAATAGTGAATAAGTGTATATCACATTGCCTGAACACGGTATTAATGTGAATTGGTGATTGTGTTAAGCTGCTATGCAGCAAAATTTGCAGTGTAAAATTAAACTCAAAGACCCGAATGTCATTTTCTCGTTAGATTCAAAATATAAAGAAGCCTGCCGGGACTTCATTTTCTGAACTGTGTTGGTTGATACTGGATTTTCCATCTCCAGAATTGATTCTCCACTCAAGAACAGATTTCATCTTTTTACAGTTTTACTATCGTAGAATCATAGAATACCAGGTGGAAGGGACCTCAAGGATCAGCTGGTCCAACCTTTCTTGGCAAAAGCGCCATCTAGACAAGATGGCCCAGCACCCTGTCCAGCTGAATCTAGAAAGTGCCCAATGCTGGGAAATCCACAGCTTCCCTGGGGAGATTATTCTGATGGCATATTGTTCTTATTGTGAAAAACTTTCCTCTTGAGTCCAATCAGAAGCTCCCTAGGAGTAACCTGTACCCATTACCCCTCGTCTTTTCCGTGTAACTCCTTGTAAAAAGGGAGCCTCCATCTTCTTTGTAGCCACCCTTTAAATACTGGAACATGGTGATAAAGTGTCCCTTAAGCCTTTTTTTCTCAAGGCTGTAGTGTATACTAGACATATTCGGATTCCGCACAGTTTCATAAGTTTGCCATTTCTTTGTGGGTCACAGTCAAGATGATTATTTTGATGCTCATTTGTTTATTAAAGAAATACCTGCTATGCTGGAGGGGTTAGTAAGATGGCAATGGTGTGACTTGCACATAGAGTTCATTCTTTACAAATACGTTCGCCACGCATTTTGACAAACTGCGATAACTTATTTTTAAAAAATCAATAACATTTAAACTATTTTTACATTAGAAGCATCATTTGGATGAGGCTTTCAAACGCTGAAGCTAATCTTGTAGATTAGGTCTGATTCTGTCCATATACATAGCAGCGACTGCTGGACAGCACTCCTGCTGATGTTAATAGTTACTGTAGTAGGATCTACATTTTGAGAAGAAATGAACCCTTTCTTGCTTTAATCTAGACGCTTGTGAGTTCCACATGCACTTCAATTTTACTGGGACTAGGTCCCAAATCTGTGACGCCTTAGGCTGTTAGACACACGTTTAGGCTATGACAGTATTCCGAGATCAGAGGAAATTCTGTTCAAATTTGTTTTCATAAACTAGGTATCTTACACGATACAGCAAGATCCGGTAAGTATACAGTGATGCTTTGCTAGTTCTTTCACAAGAGCTCGGGCCAGAAGATGTTTTAACAGCAAAAAATCTTTGATGTCTATGTTAAAAGAATCTATTATCCTTTCTCAGTGAAAAAAAATCATATCCCTTCAAAACCTTTCCACCCAAAATCTCATTAAAAGCACCTCTACTTTAACCATGCTTCTTACTGAGTTCTTTGGAAAAAAATGAATGAATCCTAAAATACCTCATTGCCCTGGTACTTTAGTCCTTCATCTCTTCTTCTGAAAGGATGAAACTATTTCGTGCAGGTTTCTAGTTTAAAAATGGAACTGTGTTTGCCTCCATTGTTAAACAACTGAGTAAATGGTTTGAATACACTACTTGGTTGCAACTAGCTGCACTTTGAAGACAAAGGGATTTCGAACTTTTTCCTTGCATATAGTCTAGAGGAGAGACTCAGTATACCAAACATTAACACGTTACAACAAAGTGATAGACTTTTAAGCATTTAAGAATATCACATAAAATGAATTGGGCTTCACTGCTTATCTGCTCCTATTTCTTACAGTTGAGCTGTAATTGTCTTGGGTATTGGAGGAGAGAGCGGCTGAGAGGAGAGTGACTGAAACCTTGCAAAGGCTGCCGATAGCTCCTTCCGTTTGGAATTGCTGTACAACAGTAACAACAAAAACACTGGTTTTCCAAACTAGATAAAATAAAATCTGTTTATCTAGCCTATTAAAGCTGAGTGCCAACTTTCAAACAGATGCAGTTTTAAGCTCTGTAGATGCTAAATCCTGAAACATTTGGTCTATAAACAAAAAGCTGACATCAAATACAGCATTGCTGCTAGACATAGTAATGCTGTATATATGCTGCATTCGCACAAAATAAGGAGATGATTGCTTTTTTGCATGTTGCTTAGGGTTTTTTTCTTATGTTAGAGTATTAAAACAGATATTAAATTTTATCATTAATGCGGTGCGTGGTCTCTCTTCAAATCCCCTTAATTACAGATTGACTCCAAGGATTACACAGCATGGATTTTAATTTTAACTGAAACAAAAAGAAAAGCTGCTTAAAAATTATTCTTGCCGAGTGACTCGTTGGACCACAAAACAATTTTTAACATCTTTTGACAAGTGTTGTCAAATTTAAAACATTAGAACAGAGCTAAGTGCACCTTCAAACTCCAATCATATCATGTCTACTTCCCAAATAAAATGTTTTATTAACTTTGTCCTCACAAAGGAATGTCTGCTTCTCGTATTTTTGTTTTTTCAGTTATTCTTTAGGAGAAAAAGACTCGCAGTCTTGCTGAGATGTGTTTGTGTTTGAAGAAAGTGACATCACACTTCATATTTCCTTTCTTTGGTAATTTGAGAAAAATTACCCAGCAGAGTTGACGTTGTAGCAGCAACAGCGTATTTCACACCCTTGCGTTGTTTCCCTTCTGACCCCTATCTTTAGGACTTAAGAGCTCCACTCTGAAAACTTCATTCCAGCCTGAAACTTAGAATAGCAGGTCTCAGTCCAGAAACAACATTTTCACAAATTGGGGCCTAATCCAGTAAGCCTCATGCAGGAAGCTACTTCTGTGAGTACTTATTATTCATGTGAGTAAAACTTTAGAGATCAGTTTTTAGTGTTTCATACAGGGTTTTCCCCCCCATTTCTTAAAAGATAAAATCAGCTTCCTAATTGGTTTCATTAAGTAAACCTTATTTTTCACAGATGAAGCGTATTAATATTTTTTACAGTGTTACTCTATATCTCCTGCCGGTGCTCTAAGACACGTAGGGGGAAAAAAAAAAAAAAAGTTGTTCTCCAGAGCTGCATCAAATAATAAATATGCAAAGGTGAGTGTCTACTGCTTCGGTTGAAGTTTGGTGCAGCTGAAAGCGCCCCTTATCTCTCCGAGTGTGGATGCAAGTTTCTTGCTTCAAAAATCAGCTCCTTTTGTGACTGAGTAATAACTTTGAATACAAAAGGCTGGAAGAATGAGAAATTATCTTTTGGCCAGGAAGTCACTGTAGTGCTGAGAAAGAAATCTATCATTGTTGTTTAATGGTAGTTAGTGGTTTGATAAAGTTCCCCTAACTCAGTTTGTTAGCTCGAAACATATTTTTTGAGACTTCACAGATCTGCAGGTAAATAACACCATTATTGCTGCGTCTTTGTATGGGGTGAAATTTTTGCACTTAAAAAGGGTTATTTCAACAAGCTTTTCTCTCCTTTTTTTCTTTTTTCAGCTGTCACTGAATTGTTGCTATCAGAATGTTTAATGGTTTCCTCCATTAGTGTACTAGTGCCCTTTTTTTTTAATGGATCGGATTAAACTCTATTGCTTTGTATTATAGCCGAGCATAAATCCTTCCTATTTTAACAGAAAAGTATTTCTAATCCAAACCAACGAACAGGCTAATTTAAACACAATATTGTTCAGTCCAATTTGTCCATTACGTGTAATAGTCTCAACAGTATATGATTTTCAAGTCATGTGTGCTTAATGCAGAGGCCAGAAACAGCAACAAATGAGGCGAAATAGTGACTACACTTGCTTTTTATGGGTTTTGTTGCAGTCTTAACGTATGTAGGTTACTAAGTGTGCTTGCGCATGTGATTTCTTTTAAGTGTGCGTTAGGTAATGCACAGCACCATGAGTGATGCTGTCTGATGGCAGAAATTTAATGCTCTACATTCATTACGGTTGTGTTCTGTTGGCTATATTCAGTAAAGCTTTTAATGTATTATTGATTAGACTTTTAATATAAAAGTATACAAGTTAGTTCATAATTTTTGTCAAAAACAAGATAAAAGGGCCTAAAGGCCATAAATAACAATGACTGGGTTTTTTTACTGTAAAGTTCAGTTTTGCAAGTCATCTTTTAAGGCCTGTTTTGTGAGATTGTGAATGATTTTGAATGCCCGTTGAAGTTAGTAGGGGATGAGGACTCTCGGGGCCGTTCAGACAGATCCTTTGATAAATAATACTGTCTCTTTGCTGCACTGGACAAAATCTGGAAAAAAGAAAAGTCCTGCTTGTGTCCTAACATAAATAAATGTATGCATGAGCGCTGTCTATCTTATGAAGTCGTCCATGTTTGTTTAAGTTGGAGCAGAGGACACACAGTAAGTCTGGTGTCTGGTTTTTGAAACCGGGGTGTGTAAGAAAAATCATTCTGGAATCTGAAGGCTGAGACTGACAGGAAAAATTATCCTTAACGATAAGCAAGACCTGATCTTGACATGTGTTATCGTTTCATCGGTGCTGTACGTTTGCAACACATTCACTGTTGGTATAGATCTGAGAGTCGTGGCGCTTTAAATGTAAAATTTCAGGATTTTTTTGCTGGATCTAGATTTTGATATTTAGATTATGAACCAGTTCTGCATTTTGGGGCAAGGAGTGTTGCTGGGGCTGTTAGTTTCAGTCCAAGTATAACCGTCTCTGTTCAGTTTACCAGTTTTTCAGAACCAAATCAGTAGCTGTTTCATTTTTGTTAATATTTTTGTTAATATAATACTTCCCCCGTGCGCCCCCCCCCCCCGCACATCAACTGCATAGGTGAAGACTAACTACGTAATTTCTGCTTTTGCTTTCCATATTTTTTCTCTAGCTAGTCAGTACCTCATGGCTGTTAAACAGGATATGCTGTTTCCTGGAACAGCTAATTTACAAGGGAGTACGTTTTCAGTTTTGTACATATTCTTGCACAATAATAAAAAAAACAAGGTTTTTTCTTTTGGTTTGGGTGATTTGTGGCTTTTTTTTTTTTTGTTACGTTTTTTTATTTATCCTCTTATCCCCTGGATTAAATCTCTTGTTTAGTTATTGCAAAATCCCCTCGTCTTTTTAGTTGAACCTGAATCATGAAAACAAGGAGTCTGAATTACATTTGAGGAAGGAAGTGTTCAACTTGAAACATGGTGCTTGCAGGTAAATCAGTGGACACTGAAAATAAAATAATTAGAAATAGAATGACTCTTTATTTTATGTGACTGATTTGGAGCTGGCTACATCTGAAAAGGATTGAAAAAATGATCTCTTTGCTTGAGAATTGCCAAACAATGCTATAAGCTCCAAGTTATTTTGAGGTGGTGAAAGGTGAAACATTTGACATGTTCTTTTTGGGCAATGCTTTAAAAAAAGAGAGGGCGGGAAAGAGGCGTTGCCACATCAGAGTTAAGGGTATTTGTGGTTGTCCATGACAGCGGCTCCAGTTTTAAAACACCTGTGTTTACTTTCCAGCTTTTCTCAATCGGCCTGAAAGTGGCCTAAGAATGGCACAGACAAACCTGCAGTATGGCTGTGTTGCCTTTGCAACACACACACACACACACACACACACACACACACACACACACACACACAAAAGAAAAGGGGGGAAAAAAAAAGACAGAGATAAATCTCTTGTTATGCAGCTAATCATTAACAGCATTTTTGTGCCTAGCTAAAAACATTTGGAACTTTTCTAAATTTTTGTAGTCTATCAGATAGTGTCTGTACTTTTTGCCTAATCTATTAAGCTAAATTTTTATCTTTACTATTTTATTTTCTAGCAAAAGTAAAATCAACTTAGTGTTTATTTGTGGTGGGTTTTAGTGGTAAATAATAATAACAACAAAATTTGATATCTTTTGTTGCAAAGTGATATTTCATTCCAGTATTTGGAGATGAATGTACCGATACTCCAATTAAAAAAAATAAATAAAAATAAAAAATAAAAAAAACCCACAACACAAAAAACCAGGCACAGCACTCCCTCTGCTACCCTCACTGAAAAAAAGGAACTCCTCTTACAACCCTTTTCTGAGTACAGTTTTGCTTCATAAAATCATAGTATTTGATGTGTATTAACTTTCTGTAATGTGCTAGCTTGTATTTTATCACATAAATACCTTGTCCTGCAATATGTTATAGAGTTAAGTTAGGTGTAAAATAGACACCTCTTGAAATCTGGGCAATGGAGATTGAATGTTGTTGTTTGTTTGTTTGTTTTAAAAAAAGCTGAGATATTGTGTTTTCAGTGTTTGCTTAGCAATTTTTGAATCTTTTTTGGGTCAGTATTTATGATATTCATCTGATGAGAGGCATATTTTTTACTGCTGCTCCAAATGTATTTATTATTACCTTGAAAATTTGTTTACATTTTACGAATTTTTTTAACTTTTTGAGAAAACCTCAGCTGCTTTCTCTAGTGTTTTTTAATTGAGGTAACATCTCTTCCGCCTTCTATTCCAAATAATGTGCCTGACGTTCCTGTTTATAAAAATATGTCTGCTTCATAATTATGTTTGTTTTTCTTTATGGATCACTCAGGTTTTGTTTTCTGGAAGTAGGAAGAAAAGGCAAAACAAAATATAGTCCTGATACAGGAGCACAGGTGGTTTATCCCTTAGATTTTAGATGTGAGCTTAATAGGCAGATTTAAGGTCAGTGTATGGGATGAACAACATTGAAACCCCTTAACCAAATTACTTTGCCTAACTGGAGCACAATTACTTTAATACTGTTGGTACCACGATGACTCGACAGAGAAAAGTGGGAACATGCCAGTCCTCTCCAGACCAGGCACCTCTGACAAACTGAGAAATTGTACCGGAATGATCTTCCTTTGTGATACACAGCAGAGCACCCACGTTTGCACAGCTTTCCAAGGGGTAGGGAACGCAATACGGATGCATGCTCTGACGAAGCTGCCTTCTGCAGAACACACAATGTGCTATCAACTGACTGCAAGGAAAGACGCTCAGAAAAAAGGGGGGTTTTAACGTTCCCCATTTTGAGCGATTCAACTAGAAAATCTGGAGGGTATTCATCTGAATAGAGAGCTTGTGAGCCAGATCCTCACCTGAGTATCTGCACAGCAGTATCACTGAAATCCACATAGTACTACTGTTTCATATCAGTAAAGGACATAAGCCAGTACCTCGCCTAAGGAATGGGGGGCACAAGAGATCTAAAGAATTCACACAGTTTATTCCAGAGGGCTGTAAAGCTAGTTAAACAATATGTCTAAAAGGTAGGAAAGTTGATACGTTTATTAAATTACCAAGTGTAGATGTCTTTTAACAGCAAGCTGGATAATGTCCACATACAAAAGGTGAAGAAAAAGCTTTGCAAATGTAACTGTTTTTCTGAAGGCAACACTGAGATCTTGATAAGAAAGAGGTGAATAGGGAGCTAATATTCAAAATATGTCTAAGTGGTTTGGATGCCTACCTCTCAAGACTTTTAATGGTTGTTAGGTATCTAACCCACTTAAAGTTATTTGATTCCCACTAAGTACCTGTCTCGAGCTGCCTCAGCACCTCTAAAAATTTGATCGTCTGTTCACTTTTTAACCTCTGTTAAAATTACTCCCTGCAAAAGCTGGTGGTTTAATAAGAGCAAAATTAAATATAGCAGTTTCCCAGCAGTTAAAACTTGAGTGACCTTAAAAGTGGAATGGCCTTTATGAAGTATACTTATTCAGTTTGTGCTTGTGACCATCTAGTAAGTCACTCTAGCTGTTCGCTTGGGGATTTTTAGCCTTAAAATACCTGTGAAATACCACTGAGTCTTTACACACAGATGTAAGACAAAATCAGTCAACTGTCTCAGAAACAGCATAATTATGGGAGCTGTAGACCAATTGTTCTGTTAGGGATGTGTACGCAAATGATTGTTCATGTAGTGGCTCAGACCAGCCATAGATTGTCTGTCTCTGGTTTAGGCTGTGTAGCAGTGTTAGGGTGGTACTGAATCCAACACGATGCCTAGCATCTCACCTGGGAACATTTTCACGTAGATTCTCGAGAAGAGCTTGTGTGACCATTTGTAGTGAGTCTGCAAAGCAGATTTTTGGGATCCCTTCTAAATTTACCAGACTTTGCATTTTTCCTGTTCCTGTACTGGAATCACATCAGTATTGACGGAACTCTTCTGTCTTAAGAAAATACAGCCAAAAAGGGAAAAATACAGAAGTTACAGTGTCTGCAGCTTTTTTTTTTTTTCATCCTACTCAACAGTACATTTGATACCACAGATCTTGTATATCTTGCTGCAACTGAAATATCATGGATTACCCCCCTTCAGTTTGGTCAAAGCCTGTGTGCTGGCAAGATTGCTGTACCATCTTGCTTTTAGTCACTTTATGCCTTTCTGATCCAGGGGTAAGGAAACATCTTAAAGGTAGGATACATTTTCCTGAGCCTCAGCACCACCACCTACTGTGTTTCCAGGGGATATCACGTCCTCAAAAGAGTTTATAAGTGTCAGGCAGTAGTGTACCTGGTTCTGCGTGGACCACATGGTGTTGTCTCACCTGGTCTTATTCAAGGTGCAGTCAGAGGGAAGCCAAACAATTTATTAGGTTTGTTTCTAAAACAAGTTGATGTCTGAGATTTGCAAAGCAATTCTTATTTGTAAACATCATACAGTGGATTTGGTTTCTCCATTCAGAACTTGATTTGGGAAAGTTGCGTTCTTAACAATCTCAATATATATGCTACTGCCCCTGATCCTCTCAGGGAGGTTGCCACCCACCAAGACTTTACTGGTATAAATACTTAATTTATAGAAACTATGGGTCTTCAACTCACCGTAAAAAAAAAAAAATCAAAAATCCATCTGCCCTTTTCACTTTGCAGTCAGTGACCCTCAGCAAGAATGAAAATAAGTGGAGAGGTTTATATATGGTTCACGTTGTGTTTTGACATGCCCATGTTTGCAGCAATTGTGCATAGAGTCCATGAGAAACAACTGTTTACAAATGCCCTTGTTTGTAATTATGAGGCTCATCATCTTCTTGATGACCTTCAGTTGTTCTGTTCTTTTTCTGTGGACCAACATAACTGGCAGCCCTCTGTGGTCTTTAGATCACAGTCTCTTCTGGATAGAAATGATTTCTCAAGAGAACAGTGCATGAGAATGTACTTTAATTTTAATATGGAAAAAAAAAAAAGGAGAAAAGGGAAAGGATTTTGTATGAAGTATCTAGCAAGCAGGTTTTGTAGTCTCGTTTCCCTAAGAAAATAAGGGATATATGATTATCACGGAATTTTCAGAGTTGGAAGGGACCTCTAGAGATCATCTAATCCAACTCCCCTGCTAAAGCAGGATTGCCTAGAGCACATTACTCAGGACTGCATCCAGGCGGGTCTTGAAAATCTCCAGAGAAGGGGACTCCACAACCTCCCTGGGCAGCCTGTGCCAGTGCTCTGTCACCCTCACCGTAAAGAAGTTTTTCCGTGTATTTGAACGGAACTTCCTGTGTTCTAACTTGTGCCCATTACCCCTCGTCCTGTCACTGGGAACCATTGAAAAGAGCCTGGCTCCATCCTCCTTCAACCCACCCTTTAGATACTTGTATGCCAGTCTTTGTTTTCACCTTCTGATTTTTAGCTACTTTCAGCCAAATCTGACAGGAGAATAATGGTTGGATCCCTAACAGGGTTTCTGTCTTCTACTCAGTTGCCAATTTTCATGAAACTCCTAATGTTCCACTGAAGGAAAAGTCAAGGACAGCACTTTAGCGGTAGCCATTACTGATTAACAGGAGACAGCTGTGCAAAAGGATATCACTACTGTCTAAATGATGGACCAAAAAATTTAAGTAGAGTGAGCTGGAGGTGTTGTAGTAGAAAGCTATAAAGGATATAGGTAGAATCCATTGATCTTATGAGGACATTGGAAGGAATATGAGGTTGTTATTACAAGACAAGGTGGTAGGAGGATAGTGTAAGAGAGAGAGGGTGAAGATCAGTGTCAGGCAGGACTTCATTAGTATTGCTGGTGCAGAAGAATTTACTTGATTTTTATACTGTTTTTAAAGAGATCCTTTTGCCCAAAGAATTACAAACACTTCTAATGCCAAGATAGACTTTTTTCTTATTTTTTTTCTTTTATATATCAAAATACTGCATCTAGTAGCAGAACTGCAAATTTTAAATCTATCAAGACTAGTACAGCCACAGTGAAGAGCTTCAATCATTTCTCTCTGTCGCTCTTTTTATGCTACATTTAAAGTGATGACATTGAACCTTGAAGGGGTTTTAACTTATCAAATTGAAGTCTACGCCTTTCATTAGTTTTTAATAGCATGAACACCAACTGATCTCTTGCAGTTTTGGGGGGAGTAGCGAAGATTAAGAGAGATGGTACTTGAATTAAGTTGATGTTGAAAGGATACTGGCACCAAAAACACCTCTCATAGTTTTAAACTCATTCACTTTTGTGGCCAAAGATCCATCCAGTGCCATTTCTGACTTTGAAAAAGATATTAAAAATTATTTTTTTGTGTGTGTTTTCAATTAAGCCAAAGAGAGAAGTGAGTCTTATTTTCAGATACTTAATAATTTCATTTATTTCTCTTTTGAAGAATAATCTAATATTTCGATATTAAAACCTTTTTTGATGCATGTTCTTTACGCAAATATTTCAAAACAGAATGGTTAAAAAAGCTAAATATAAAAAAATGGATTTTTGTCACATAAAAGAAAATGGGATGTGAAAAAAAATCTGTCTTAATTTTTATTCTCATATTATGTTCTGCTCCTTCCATCCTTTGATCTACCGCTGAAAAGTGTATTGAGTGCATTCTTCTCTTCCACGTTTCCATACAAGTTATTACTTTTCTCTCCTCACATCTTACACCATACCTTCAACATCATGCAGCTTGCTTCTATTCCCCATTCTCAAAAATGTTTTCTTTTGTCTTCCCTTATTGTTTTCCTAACTTATCCCTCCTTTTTTTTCAGCCTGGATGTTTGTTTCTTCCTCATCTGTCTCAGCCACTTCATTGGGCCAACAAGAGCCTGAACATCCCCAGAGACCTTTGTCCCATACTAAGAGCTGTACCTAAGATACTGGTATTTTCGTGTATGTTGGCTTTAGTTGTTCTGTGAAGCAGAAAGATTACTTCAGGTCCCCACTAATCAAGCGGAAAATGGATGACATGAGCAAGATGTGAAAAGCTCATTGGTAGCCCCTGGAGAAGTATTGCATTCAAAGTTGACAAATTGCAGGGGATTTAAGGAGTGCATGATAGGGCAAGCAAATTGTCTTGCTTTCAGCAAAGTTATTCATCAGAACATTTGTCCTTTCAGGAAGGCAGGTTATTTAGACAATAATTATGAGTATTGTGTATGCGCACAATTGTACAGTGTTATTTGCTACACATGCAAAAAGCTGCACTGAGGTAGCCAGTTAATCAAGAGTTAACCTCAGTTCTGGCATTTCTGAAGTGAGCATCTTCATTTACTCCCCTTTCCCCTGAAACAGTATGTTAACAGTTTTCATTACAGGATCATGTGTGCTTTATTTCACAGCATTCCTGCTCCACACAGTATCGAGAGAACAGCCAATCAATATATTTTTTTATCATCTTCTTTGTTCATTATGTGTGCCAATCCCTTGTTTACTGGATACTGTTCAAACCTTTCCCTGAAAACAGAATTTTGAGTAACCATCGTGGGGATTTTATGTAGTATTGAATGTTATACAAACCAAAGGTTTAATAAACAATTATTTAATGTATTCCTGCAGGAGTGTTTTCTGATGCTTCATGGGGAAATCAAGGCATGAAGAAATTAAGGTCAAAAGTAGCCACAAATTTTGCATGCCTATTTGAGACATACAAGACTTCACCTTTTAGAATATTTGTTATTCATAACCTCCTGGCATTTAAGGTCAAGCCCAGAAGATATTTTTATGTAATTTAATTGGTCTTCTGAATATCACAGATCATTGATTTCACCAGTTGTCCCTGTATTGAGCCCAGAAACTTATGTTTGTTTAAACTTGCTTTCCAGAGAGGTTTCTGGGTCTGATGTAAAAATTCCAAGAGGCGGGGAGACCACCATTTCCCTTTGATAGTTTGTTCCAGTGATTCAAGTTGCCCTTACTCAACTAGATTAAAAATTCTTTCATATCCTGTGTTTTCTGTCCATTTATTGAGGGACAATGAGAATCAGTAGCTGATTCCTGATACTTGATTTACCTTGTTCAGAATTAGCACATGGGTCTCTGTAGGTCTTTACTGAGTAGGCATATCCTCAGGGGTTTTTATAATCTGAACAGAATAAGCTCTTCTACTACATGCCTTTTTCTCTTGCGCTTGCGTTACTGGTATGGCTCTTTTCTGCGTCTTCTCTGGGCTTTTAACATCTTTTTGTTTTAGAATGTGGACACAGGTGCGTATGCATTCTTATTCTTTCTCAATGTCATACGTGAAGTAAAATCACCTTAATTGCTTTGTGGAGATACTTACTATTTTACTGTGTATACACCAAAAGATTGCATTTTCCCAGTTTTTCCACAGCATTATACTGTCACCTTGTATTGCAGTCCCAAATCTTTTTCAGGGTCAGTGCTTTTCAGAATACGGTTACCCTTTCTGTAAGTGTAGCCTGTGTCCAGTGTTCTTACACTGAGTGTTTTGCATTTGGTTTTATTAAAATACACTTGATTTGAATGTGCCTAGCTACCAAGTGGCCCAGAACATTGTTTCGTCATCATAATTTACTTATTTTCTTTGTTGTTCATGAAACAACAGAGAAACAACTAGCCGTGTCTACCTGGTTCTGAGTAATTGAAGGATACGTTGAGTATCCTAGTATGCTAGGAGTATAGTATAGCCTGTGCAACTTTACTAGTTTTCTAGTATTATTCAATGACTATTGCCTCTTGGAACATGGACTTGTGGTGCTTTTTTAACTGTCAGCCCATTCTGAACCCACTTAAGAAGTTTTTTCTTGATAGTGTGTAGTGATTTATTTATTTTTTTTAATCAGTCTGTTATCTCTGACAAGTCAAACCCTAATAAATCTGTGTACAACATTCACTTCTAATCTCATCAAAGACGGAAATCAGATTTGTTTTAAGATTGCTTAACAGGGATCTTCTCGAACAACCCTGCAACACCTGAAGTGAAACGTCTGAATCTATAAAACTTTTCCCTCCTTGATTTCTAATAAACTGAAAGGTGCTTAATAATTCTACATAAATTGTAACTATATCTCATCCTGTTTTTTCCAAAGGCAGATCAATTTATATGCTGAGCATTCCTGGGTTGGTTTTTTTTCATTACAATTTATGGTATAGGTATTCCAAACTGGGAATGGGCTTACACATTCATGGTTCTCTCAAAATGAGAAATCCTTATTAGCCGCAGTCCTGTCAACGATGTGTTTTTCCTTGATGCCTTTAGCTACTCTTATCAATTGTCATCGCTTCAGAACTTCTGCCTTTTAGGTTGTATCTGTACTTGTTTCCTCTGTAGTTTTGTGACTTTTTATCATGTTTGCTTTATTTGCTTTCTACATGAAAAAGCAGTTCTACTTTCGCTTAGTTGTGAGGTCAGATATTTTTTGGGTCCTTAAAGGACTCCCCAGTTTTCTGTCATATCGTTCTATCCTTATTTCTCCCAGTTTTGTATACTTTGAGTGTTTCTGTGCATGTAAAGATTCTGGTTGTTTTTCCCATGTGGAGTTCGATCGGTTTATTATCACTTATCTCTAACTATTTATCAATCTACAGTACAATGATTAACATCTCTTGTGTTATAATTAGATTGTTCACCTCATGCTCATAAATCATATATGGTTTTTGAAAGTGTATAATGCTAGTTTATAATTGTCTGCGTAAGCCTCCAGGAATACATGTCCTAAACTAAAGTCCCCTGTAGCATCGTTATTTTCCTTTCCAAAGATTACAGATATGTGCTGAAGAAAAATGTGTCCTGTGTCCTCGTTAATTTGCTGATCAGCAAGTCTGTCTTAGGTTATGTTAGTTAGCATATTGACCTTTACGTATTCAAGAGCTGTGGTCCTGTGTTACTGATCACTCTAAAAGGAATAATGGCGTGGGGTTTTTTTGAGGTTTCCTGTTCCCTTACTGCCTCTCTTATCCTTCCTGTTAAACAGAGATTTTAACGTGCCAGTTGTCCACCAGGTTGTAGTAATTCTGGTTATATAAAATTTATTTCCATCAATGAGAGCTTCCTCTTGCTGTTTACCCAGATTCCTAGGATCAATACGTAAACAATTGAAGAGATTCTTTTCATTATATTCTTTGCCACATTGGTTCAACTTGTTCGTTAGGTGCTGAATTTGAGCATGTACCTCATTTGCCTTCCAAATAACCTCCCCTTGTGTTGCTGATTTAATATCCTGGCTGCTCCAGCTAGTTTCCAACTGAGAAGATTAGCCTCCTACTTGTGTGGTGTAGGCCGTCCTGTTCATACAGTCCCTTCTTTCACTGATGGGCTGTTTCACGGATTGAAATCTGCTTCTTTTCAGTCATGGAGGACAGGCAGAAAATGCTGGAAATAAACTTCCTCGCTTGCGATAAGTGTGGATGGC
Organism: Vanellus vanellus; assembly: GCF_965231255.1. Classification (NCBI taxonomy): domain Eukaryota; kingdom Metazoa; phylum Chordata; class Aves; order Charadriiformes; family Charadriidae; genus Vanellus; species Vanellus vanellus. Next base: position 44,585,551 of record NC_138911.1, read on the forward strand.
CACTTACATTTTAATTTTCCTCTTAATTGTTTTCAGTGCAGTTGAAGCCTTCAGTAATTTCCTCTGAGGTCTGATGTGGGAGTATTATAGAGCATTTATGTTCTGTCTCCCTTTGACTTCAGTTGCAGCTGTGAGTGCACGGTACTTCTGCAGATTAGACATGAGGGATTTATCTTGCACAGTCAGAAAATGAGTAACGTACTGTGAATCCCTCTGAAAACTTTCAGTTAATTCGTGCTAAGGTGCCTCGACCAAAGGATGGAGAGATTCCACAACTGCTGAGCAGTATTCAGCTCCATTAAGTATGAAGCGTATTTGCTCTCCTGCTGCGGTCCCATTCCAATGGCTGCAACAAAAGAAACAGGAATAAACAGGTAACAGGCTCTTCCACTGGGCAGCGATGATTCATGCCCAGGTATAGGTCCACCCTGTGCAACAATTAGAAGTCCGGGGAAGCAAATGATCATGCATTTGAAAGTAGAATCACAATGCATGTATACTGGTAACCTTACCTCTGGCATTTCCTAATATCGCTGTACTTGACTTCATGACCTTATTAATGTGCTGCCAAGGAAGGGGTTCAGTCACCCAGCTTTACCTGCCACTTGTTGGGGCTCCGTTTATAGTCAATACAAAGAAGGGGACATATTGCCACAGGGCAGTTCTTTCCCTAAAGATAAACGCAGAAGGTAGGTGAAATGTTCTTTGGAAGTGTTTCATTCACTTAAACTTTAGGTGGCTGAAGGCAGAGCAGATAAATGGCATCATTTCTCTCTGTATAATACTTGTGTGTATAATTATACACATAGGTTTGTGTGGAAAAGTACACTCACGGATGCGTTTACGTGAGTGTGGCCCGATGCACCCATATATGTACACTGTTAAAATGTAGCTGTACATAATACTGTGTTTCTCCTGTACTTACAGTGCTTCAAAATAAACCTTAAACCAAGCCTCAGGCACGTTAAAGTTGCATTTCTGAATTGAGCTACTGAATTTGGACCAGGTCTTAATTTGCTTTGTTAGTCGCTGATGAGAGCTAGTAGTCCTGTTCCCCAGATCATCTCCGTAAAAGTTTGTTATATGTATAGCAATGCTACAGAGATGATCCTGGTTGGTAAGAGCGGCTCCTTCCACTTCAAACGAGCTGAGAACTTCTCAAGAAGTGGTGTGATTAATGGGCTTCTGTCAAAAGCTTGATAATGAATTGAACAGTGAGAGTTTGTCTGACTTTTGTCCTTCATTGTTTATAATGGAACAGGGTAAAGATGTGTTCCCTGGAAATCCAGGGGTATGTTTATTTTTTTTCCTTAATCAGTTGCTAATGATATCTACTTTTTTAAGATACATATTTAGGAGATTAGGATAACCTTGAGACAGGTTCCCTAGCATTGTCCTTCCCTTTCTTGTATGTAAAAATATTAAGTGTAAAGGCATTACTTACCTTCTTAACAAAATGTTCTTCATAAAATTAAATTCCTAAAATGCATGTTGGCATAGGACATTTTTCTAGTCAATATTCTTGATTAATCTTTCTTCCTTAGTAGTGTTACTTATTTTCTTCCTGTGGAATAGTAACTGCAAAATGTGTATGTTACAATTATGTTGTAGGAAAGATTATGAACGGTTAGTTTAAATTATTGTATTTTTTACAAAGTCTTGGAAAGTTATATTTTTTTAAATAAAAATTTGATTTGGTGCAGTAATAATGAAATAGCAAGATACTTCTGTTATCAAATGTACTTTGAATTTGACAATCAGTGTTTACTTACTGTGGTTTTTTACTGAGCTGTGAAGTTTATTGTAGATACCAGCAGTTAGTTTCAGTGTTTGTAGCAACAAATATTTCAACCTAAATGCTGAATTACGGTAATGATGATGATATTTGTAGCTACTACGAAGCAATTATTCCTGACCATAGTTCTCCAAAACGTAATATAAGGAGGGTTACAAAAAAGTCCTTAAAAATAATATATCTGTAAAATAAAGATTTTTTTAAGAGAGTAGGACAAGCAAAAGGGTTTGCTAGTAACAGAGTCAAAGGAGTGGTTTCCTAGAGTTTGAAAAATCATTACTAATTACAGACTTTGAGCTAGCAGTTTATCTAGGAGAGACAGAAATTTGTTTTATGTAAACGGGCTTATTTTCAGAGAAACTGGCAATTCAACTGCAGTCTTGTTGATGTAAAAAGTAAGACTTTTTGTGGAAGGTTATATATATTACCTAGATGCTGGATAAAGTTCTCAGAATTTTTCAGAATACCACAGTGCAGTAAATTAAAAAGAAATCTAAGTTTTATAATAAGTTGTATTTTAAATTTGTGTCACACCGTGAAGCCTCAGCAGACAGTATTAAATAATGCTTCTTTGACTGTAGAGGTGTCATTTTCTTGAAGCCTGAAAAATTAATTAATCTTTGTAGGAAATAAAAAGTTCATTAATTCTTGCCAACAGTGACAACTTGTTAGTGACTAGACCAGAAAGAAACCCCTCACCCCTACTGAACTTACTGTGACAACTTTTATTGACTTCAGTGGGAGCAGCGTTGGGCCCTGTGTAATTAAGTCCAATGAACTGTAAATATTGCTATGACATAACTTTGACAGTTACAGTTCATCTATAATTATTTACATTTCATAAGTTAGTACTAACTCTTTACTAGAAGATTTTATTTGATATTTTGAAAAACCATGGCCTATTGATGGCATCTCCATTCAGCTGCTGTTAATATATCCTTAAGAGCTGGTATGAATTAGTACTTTCTTTCCCCTGAAGAGGTGCAGCATAGCTGGATTTCCGTCTTTGAGAAATGGTGGGACTTCAGTGTATCTTCACCAATCGTGAACCAAGATTGGCTACCAACTTCACTGAAAAACAGTATTTTGGGGGGGTGGGGCTGGACTGGCAAATTCCTTAATTTTGTGAGTACGCTGTTTTGGAGCATTTGAGTTTAGTGTACGAGTTATTTGTTTTATTAACTCTGACACTTGAACTAAATTTCAGGAATTTCTTTTGTAGAAAACAGTTAAATTTTACCAGCTGCCAGGATTCTGGGCAAAGGGCAAAGCAATGTTGGTGTAAATGAAACAGTGATAATTTATAGGTTCTAATATAAAAATCAAAAGTCGGTCATATGGAATACAGAAAAAATGTGATTTGAGGAAACAAATCTTGATTTCTTAATATTTAACTTTAACTTGTATTTTCAAAGGTTTTTCCTGCTGCTTTGACCTCTAGCAGTAGTAGTGGTGGATATTAAGATAGCAGTCCATTTCACCCGAGGCTGTTGATAATTTAGTCATCCGAAACAGCTTCTTCTAAACAGCGTCTCTAGGATGTAGTTCCTCCCTCCGAGGGGAGTGGTCTTTTGTTAGATTATGTAAATTGAGAAACTCATTCATTACCGCCGCATTGCTAATTCCTGCCTTAACCTGCAGAACCAGGAATTGCACAGCGCTTTTCCAGCGCACAGCAAACACGAGAAGCCACTGTTCCTGCGTTTGCTTTACTTTCTTGGGGGAATTGGATGAAAGCAGATTCAAATCAGCGGGGGATTTGTTTGTCAAATTTTGCAAATCAGGCTGCAGAAAATGGAGTTTTACAAGCCCCGTGCAGCAGTCCAAGATATCAAACTCACTTCAGCTTTCAATATAACGTTCATACCGACTCTTTCAATCTTAATTTTGATTGATTTCTTACCAGTAGAAGTTTATACTGAAATCTTTCCTTTGTCCTCTTTATCCCTTGCTCACCTTTTCATTCTTTCCTTGTCAATTATTAACACCGTGACGTTACTTGTTGCTGCAGTAACTTTGTTTCAATGCAGCTGTTGCCAGGTGAATTTTCTTGAGCGCTTGATTGTCACATTTACAGAGATTTTATGAGATATCAGAAAAGTTTTGTTTTGGGCAGCTGTCTTCAGCTTTACATTCTCAGGGGACTGGCCTGTGCTGTCTCTAGATGTTTTATTGCGGGGGGGGGGGGGGGGGGAAGGGGAAAAAAAAAAATAAAAAAGAAGGGAAACACACTGTGTGTTGATTCCAGGTTATGTACGGTAGGTTTTGTTAGGCAGGTAGATACCAAGACATGGAAATATATTGGATTGATTGGATTGAGTTCACTGGGACAGATTTGCTGTGCCCTGGTGAGGTAGAGGTTCACAAGGGGCTCAACAGACAGAATGTGCCTGATTGATGTGTTAACAAAGATCTTTTTTAGGTCTGTTTTTTTCGCTGGGAGGTGTTGCTGTAATTAGATGGTGAGTCCGGTGAAGCTGTGTGTAACCAGACTGGGACTGTTGCAAGACATGAGACCAAAGTCCAGGCTCCCTGACAGCATGCCAGTGGCCACGCAGTACACACCCTAGGGTGCTTTTCTGCCCTTAGAGTATGGGCTGGTGGTTAATTCTGCAGGCATACCGTGCCAGTTGTGACCACTTCACAGGCTTGAACTGGTCATCCCAACTGCAGGATTTAGGCAGCAGAGACCCTTGCTGCATACCTGCAGTTTGAAAGTTTCCTAGAATATGGCTTGGCCGAGGTGAAGCAATGTTCACTGTCATTTTCTTCTTCAAAGCTTCAAGTTCCTGCTTGCTTTGTGGTGGTTTCTGCCATGGAAACCCACACAGAACACCGGCTTGGAAGAATTTCCTGATTTCTGTCCTTACTATCTTTCCACGTTGGATGGAAACCTTTCTTCAGATCTCTTCTGACAGGCAGAGGAGCCCTGTACTGTCCATTGCTCAAATTCGCTCCTCGTTGGCACAATCTAAATGTTAACTTTCCGTTGGTACACCAAAGCAGAGTGAGACTAAAACTAAACCACTTTACCCCTCTCCCCAACACCTCCCTACCCCCACACCCCACCCCCCGCTTCCTCCATGGATGACAAACAAAAGGCAAAGAGCCAAGTTTTGCCTTCCAGGGGAAAACCCAGTGTAACGGCCTGGCAACACTGCAAGAATAGAAAGAAGCAACTGGAGAAATAAGGAAAGAATAAAAAGCAAATGAAAATCCGTTGCTTAAAACCATTCTTTCTCCTTCCCTTTTCCCACCTATTTTAGCATTCTTCCAAAAGTAGAAAAACTGACAACTAGGCTCAAGTTTTCTGTTTCTTTTGTAGTGTGCAGTGGATTTCTGTTAATAGATGTGAGGATGTGTGTACAAGGATCCATGTCAATTTTATTGCTATAATGACGTGTTTTTTTCTTTTGAATCTGAAGTGGGAACTAAGTACACTGTTTTGCTTTAATTCAAAATAAAAAATAATGTATCCTGCAGTGTATCTTTCTTAAAACAGCTGCCATGGGAGTATGATACATTTTTACCCATCCCTGTTGTTGAAACTTTTTGGCTAGCCGATTTCTTTATATGTCCCTTGAAATGTTGGTAGCTCCTGTTAATTGCCCCAGTGCCTACTGATGAGCCCAGAAGTGATTGTCAAGCTCCCATACTTAAAGCTCAGAGAACAAGCTGCTTATGATGACCCAACAGAGACATAAGGGAGGTCTATGAAAGGGAAAGTATTCAACCAGCCTTAATCCTTGTTTTCAGTAAGGCAGTGTCTTTAAGTGCAGACTAATTAGTGAATAGACATGGTCGTAGATTCTTGTAGACATGTCTTTTGTTGGCTTGAGATGAGCTGAGCAGCTGATAGAAATGGTTTAAAATCTCTGCTTTGCTTTTCTTTTAATGCACTTTAACAGGGTATGGAGATGAGAAAATATAAATCAAAGCACGAGCAAAAGTAAATACAAACCATCCAACTACCTATGGTGATAAATTCCTTTTAGATATTAGCAGTTACACTTATGACTCCCATTCATGGAAGTCTGGCCCCGTGCTTCTAAAAGAACTATTCATTTTATAACCTTTGACATATATCAATACTAGAAAAGCATGCATTTTTTTCCTGTTACAGTAACGTATTATGCAAGCATTACTTTGCATTTGAATAGTATGTTAAAGTCATCAATCACAAAGTGATCGATCAAGGTAAACATAGTTCTCCCATTTTAGTGCTAGGGAAATTGAATTCCAAGAAGTGAAGTGAATTTCCTTAAGAATTGATGGCATGCCTGAGACTAGGACCTAAATCTCTAGAGGGGTAGCCCCCCTCTTTAATCATTTGTTTGTCATATCTTACTACATATTGTATAATAAAATTTCCCAACAGGTAGGAATAACCATCTGCACATTCCAAAAAGTCATTTATGGTAAAATTGAATGCAAGAAAATGCATATGGGGAAACTGAGTTAATGATGAATGACATCTAGTCATAGTCACCTGAAAGAGAAAGCATTCCTTAAAGATCTGCGAGACATTTGAAATATAGTGAGAGGGTTAAAAAAAAAAAAAACCAACAACAACAAAAAACCCATCCCAAACAACGTTGTAGGTTTTTTTCTCTGGTTGTATTTCCCCTATTGTTTGCATGTTGCTTGACCTTGACACAATGCAGATAGGAAGCAGACGTAGCAACTTACTGTTCTACTCATGTTCTAAAAGGAACCATAAATTCCAGTGATATTCAATAACAGTACCTTGGTTATTGAAGCTCATAACCTTTTTGCTGCCTTTATCACCTGTATTATCGATAGGAGATAATTACTGCAAAGCAGCTGGCTGTTGGTTTTAGAGAGCATCAATTGTTCTCCTGTCCCAGCTGTTGGCTAATAAGGACAGTCAACACATCTGTTTCAACAGCTGGTAATTAACAAAAGCCTAATTGCTGCAACTCTTTTAACAACAAATCTATGAAAGAGTAGGGATGTGGAGGAATATTATTTACTCTGTGCTTTGCACTTTCTGTGACCAGTTTCTTTTTTCTTTTTCTTTTTCTACTTTGAACACCACTGCCTTTGTCTGACACATTGAATGGCAGGAGAACACAATATGGTAATCCAGAGCTTAAGTTTTTCAGATCTTTGTTGGTGTTTCTTATTGCAACATTTCTTTGCTAAGTTACAAGATAAAATGGATCAAAAGCATTTTGTGGAGTTTCATACAACAGCTACAATCCGCAGCAGTATGCCTACCGCAATAGGGCTGCCGATCCAGCAGCCTCTAAAACAAAGTAATGGGTTTCCCCGTTTGTGTATGAGTTTAATAGCTCTGCACCCCTTCCCAAAAAAGGTGTCATCATTCTGGAAGTGGTGGTTATTTGCAGACTTTTATTACTGCTGTTCAGATCCTTCGCAAAATTTGTTGCACAGACGGTGTTTTTTCCTTCCTCTGATGAAACCTGCATGTGTTGGTAAGTTTAAAAGTAAACCTTGCACTGCACAAATATCTCACCGTTTTATCATTACAGAATTGGAGAGGGTTCGGCACAGTGCTTGTCTAAGTATCTACATTTATAGTGTCAGCCACCAAACAAAGTCAAAGACATTTCTCTTAATTAGACTTTTTCTGTGTGTTATCCTTGTGTACAGCACACATATAATTGGAATACTCATCACTAAACAGAGAGAATGCGTGTATACAAATACAGGGAAATGTTAATCCCATTGAAGTCAACAGTGAACTTCTGTTGGCTTCAATGGGTAAGGATTTTCCCTGCAAAACCAAATTTTCTTAAAAGCTGGAGGCAAATTTGGCATTCATTACGCTACCCTTGAAAAGAAAGTGTTCAAGTATTAATGGAACTATTGCCTGAAGTATTATGCAAGTCAGGCATGTGTTGCAGATTGTGTGAATGACTGAGTCAATAAAAATTTCTAAGAAATAGCATTTAAAGTGGTATTTTGAAGCGGTAAACTGATGAGGAAAAAATTGTGATTCTTTGCTAAAAGTCAAGATCACTTGATTAAACTTGCCTCGCTAACATTTCAGTTGGCAAATATTTCTGTACACTGAGTCCTTAATTGTCTGCTGGGTATGTTGAAAGGTATATAAGAAATTCTACCCAAGTGCTGGCCATTGACAGAATAGAGATTGCATAATTAAAAATATTCTGGCAAGACAAGTTTAGTTCAACAGGTGTTCAAGTGAAGAAATGCATAATAGGTGCAGTGAAAAAGTATAAGATATGCTTTGAACAAATAAAAACAAAAGCATTGGCTAAAATTCGAACTGTAAGATAGTAACATAGAGAAGTGTTTATTTTCTGGGTTTATCAGGATGTGATTGTTGTACACTACAGTCTTTGGAGATTGAAATGGTTTCTTTTGTCTTGCACAAATAAGAGGAAAGAAATACACCTTCTGCATTAGCTTATACTGTGGAAAATTGCTGGAGCATTTGATAGTTGACAAAAATGTTTATCTTTTCAGTGGGTTATTTTGTTTAACTTCTCAAGTTATGATTTTAAAGAGAATTACTGTGGGTAACATATCACTCTTCTCATTCCCTACCCTTTCTCTTCCTTCCGCTGAAGATTAAAAAATTTATCAGATATGCAGCAACTACATTTTTTCCAGTTTAAATGTAGTTGAGTCTGAGTGGGTTGCAACAGAAATTTAGATGTGGTCTGCAACCATGCACCAACACTTAGGTAGGAAGTGAAAAGATTGCTTTTGCCCAAGGCAAAAATCTAGTAGAATCTTATTGAATAGATATACAGTAGAAGAAATATGACTACCGCATATAAGATTTAGTAAATAGATTTTTAGCAGGAAGGACCAGAACTCTTTGGTATCAGAACATACTTTTGAGTCCTGAGTGAAGGTAGCTCACCTGTATCAACAGATCTCATCCAACAGTACAGCATCCATAACAATCCATGAAGATGTCCGTCCCCTGCTGATTCAATAAGAAGGTGCTGACATTGAATACTCTCAAGTACTTTTTCCATCAGATGGATGGTTCCTATAAAGACTGAAATGTATGTTCTCACAAACACCTCTATTCACTTTTCATACTTTAATTTTAAATCCTTAGTCTGAGTTCTACTTGGGTGGAAACCATTGCAGTAAGATTGTGGAGAAAGCAAGATTTAGGGAGTTCTTCTGGTCAAAATCAGGACCAGCTATTCAGTATGACTGATCCCTTTTACACATCTAGAATCGCACAGATTAAGAGTGAAACTGTTTTAAATTATCTGTTGAGGATCCTCTCATCACAGGAGACATGATGGTAGCTTGTTAACAGTGTCTCAGAAATTCACGGTCACCCCAGTTGCACAAGTAGCTCAAGGTAGCGAAGCCTGCAGTCAGCCTCAGGACCAGGCACGCAGCTTTGTCTTTTTTCCAAAAGTGTGAGGCACAACATTAATCCAGCTGGAGAAAGAGCCCAAATTGTCTTGCTACGTTGTCTGATGAGAACTTCGCATATCAAAGGAGAAGAAGAGGAGAAGGACTAACAGGCTTGCTAGATTCAAAGTTGGTTTGAGCACATATTTGTAGTTAATGTCTGAACATGTCAATGTGGGGCATATACTCATGGATTCTTTCTTATTCCTAATTTTCCTGCTAACAGATACATTATTCAATAATGGTTTATTCTTTTCTTAAGTGTAACAGTTGCTGTTGAACTCCACCCTTTGATTCTGAGTTCCTGTGTGTATGAAAATATCAGATAAATTTGAGTGTGTATACCTGCTAGTAGTTCATTTTCCATAAGTTGAATACCGCAAGGTGAAGTATTCAATATTAATTCAAGCCCTGCCCTGCCTTTCCTTCCAAATCCTGGAAGATTTGTGGGCCAGACCGGTCCCACTGAAGTCATTGGGACAATTCATTTTTATAATCCTGTACAGACTCATGGCTTTTATGAAAGACTTGTAGTTTTATTCTGATAGTGGGATTAGATGTTGCTGCCTTCTGCAGAAGGACTGTCTGTCAAGGGGTAACAGTCATTCTGCCTCTTTGCATGAAAGGTTGTAATTTGGAGCATGTTATCACTTAGCATCAATTATAAGCTTTGGAGCGTAAAAACTCCTTTTTTGCTCAAGTTACTGCCTTGCATGCTTTTGAAACCTGAATGGTTTCAATGTACATATTTTCTTACTGAAGAGAGACTTGTGAAATGTTGCAGAATGTCTCAGTTGGACCAAGTGTCTCAGTTGGACTGGTGTCACGCTAAAATCAGGGGTAAGGAACTGTAATAAGTGAATGTCTTATAACAGCCAAAGTGTAACCAAGTCCAAACGGCAATGGAAGGGCATGGTCAAAGGTCAAAGCCAAGGACTTTACTGTAATATAGATTGGGTAGCGAAGTAAGGTTAGAAAGATTTACTCGAGCGAGATTTACTCCTGCATCCTTGGAGTGGAGCTGTGGGTGACACCTGTTGAACAGTCAAGAGTGTCCCACCAGCTTAGTGGGAGACAGAGAAGCAAATTGTCAGTCAAACTCATATATAAGTCAGATTTATCAATCTTGATCAAGTTCATTAAGCCCTTGTTAGTTGACAAGACCAATTACTGTACCTACTCTAGTAACTAAAATAGGATCAGGGCATGGGCTTGCACAGCGACATGCAATCATCTATGCTTTTTGTTAGAAAGCTCCCTGGCAAAGTTTTAACCTGCTGTCCTGGACAACGCCTTTGAACGATCGTGTGTGCAATACAGGGCCTATTTGCCTTAGACAATCTGGTGTTAGCAGCCGTTCCTTTTAGGGGTGGAAGGTAGAGAGCTTTGACATGGTAACACAAGGCAGGTCATGCCAGTAGATCTCAAGGCTGGAGCATGGTTTCTGGATGGTTCTTTTTAGCAATAGAGAGGTGACTGCTGTGGTCAGTTTGGGGTCTGCTAGCGGAGCCTGAAAATGTACCAGGTGGAGAGCCCTGAAAGCACACACAGTTTCTGGCTGCAGCACAGATAAAACATGTCTGGTTGTAACACGAACTCTCTTCTGTTCTTCTTCCAGTTCAGTTCCGCCCCAAACTGGATAGGACACTTTTGGGGCCGAGGGGAACGTTGTTTTTATTGAATAGGGTCTTTGTTACCGCAAAGCTTCTGAGACAACATTACAACACTACCTTTTGGATCCTGTGCTGATGACTTGCTGTTTGTGGCATACTGACTTGATATCCTAAGTGGCCAAAGTCATTTGCGTGGACAACGGGTGACATTTGAAGCTTTCCCAGAGTAATCTGCCAGTAGGTCTCAGACACCACCTAAAAGGCTTCTTCAGCTCACTCCAGCCTACACAGTCATTTCCCTCTTGATTTCCCCTAAGGAGATTGCCAGTACAGTTTGTTATAAAGTGTATTAGTCTTCATAGTGTGTGTGAAGCAAGTCAGGTCTGTCAGAGTTGAGGGAAACATGCCTGTTATTAAAGTAGATCAGAGAGTTTTTTTCTTCTGTGTTTCAAGCTTATATCTGACAACAGGGTCTGCCTTAAAAGGGATGCATCTCTTTTCTAGTCCAGTTACCTATGCAGCCGTGAAGGGGGACATAAGAAAGCTTCCCAAGGTAAACAGTATACACCAAGCCCAAAACAACATGCTTTATTTTCTCTTTCAAATAAGACACGTTTCTCTATGTTGCTGATATCTTTCCATTATTTATTTGAAATTGCATTTTTCCAACTGATTTTTAGATCAAAACCAAAATGCGTGATGTCACCAAGGCCAAACCTGAATTGCAGAACGTGGAGGAATGTGCCCTTGCCACATGCCCACAGCTGTAAGCAGTCTTTAATCTGAGAAAAAAAGGAATTATTATTTTCATGTCGATTCTAAAGCCATAGCTACTGTGCAAATGTAACTGTTTTGAATGGCTTTTTACTTCTCTATTAAAACAAAGTCTTCTTGTTCTCTTTTTATTTTCTTTCACAGTGTGCATCATGGTTTAGTAGTGAGCCAAGTATCTACCTATCTGTATATGGAGACCTAACTACTTGCTATTTTAAAGCACCTCCAGCTTGTGTTCTTAATATAATCCCTCCTACTAAAAGGTCAGCATCTCTGCACATGACATTATTTATGTGCAAAGCCCAGTCCAGCTATGAATGTGTATTTTGGAGCTGTCATCTTTAAAAGTTTTTAGGAGTCATTGTGTTGTCACTAATGTTAGATCTTACCTGAAATAAACTTTCCGGTATCCTTAGGTAGTTATCTGTACGCACATACTAGGTATGTATGATGGTATCTCTGGGTTTTTTAGCTATATACTCAAACAAATGGAAACCATAAATGAAATCTTGACCCTGGAAAGTCAATTACAGTTCTAGGTCAAATTTACAGGGGCAGAATTTCAAATTAATTTTCCTCACTGTGTGAATCATTCTTTACAATAAAATGATTCCATGTATTAGTCTCACACACTCATCCCATGCCTTGGATTGTCTTTTGAATAGCTAATTTTTCCTGCAGTTTCAATATACCATATATTACTTGGAAGAAGTATAGGATATTAACAAATAATACTGCAGATGATGAAGAAACTTTGTATCAACATCATATCTAAGGTTAGATGAGCTAATTCTTAATTCTCACTGAAAAATAGCATGAGCATTTCATATAGACACTTCCTTGCATAATGTGGTAATGGACTGAATCTGCCTGTAATATGGGCTCGTTTGGGCACATCATTAGATGAAAGAGTAAACTGCTTGTCAAGTACTGCTCGTACAGTGTACTTCCTAGTGTGATGTGACCATGCAGTACAAGAATGAGGCATTCACATCTCAGGCATAATAGTTCAACTGCCATTGCTTCAAGATAATTAGTAGATATTAAGTTTTCTCTTATTGTAATAAAATGAACCAGATACGTACCTAGTCTGGACAAAAATGCTATTGGATCCTTTAATTTTCTTTGACACAGCAGTAAAAAGCTATTTGGCGATTATTTTTTTTTTTTCCCCCGATTGCACAACCTGCATAATATTTATCATGGCCTGTTGCTGTCATCCCAGTCACAACAGGACCTCTCAGAAATGAATGAGCACACAACCAGTATTCATATGGTACAATCATGTATTCTTACTGGGGAATTTGTTGTTGTGATGAAGACGAGAGTCTGGACCTCAGATAGCGACATCTTTTACAAGTCTTCTGAAAAGCTTCCTAAAAATACTAAATTAGGGATGGCATAAAGACTGAGTTGGGGAAGGTGGCATTAGGTAGACTTGCAGGACAACACTTCTTGAAAATGACAATTCCATTTTGGAATAAAAGGGATATTATGGGGTTATCATTTTTAATTCCAATAAGAGAAAACATTAAGAAATTCTTTGTAAAGTAGCTGAAAAAGATGCACCTATGCATGCTAAAAAGCCAGTGTTGATGCACTCACATCATATAGATCAAAACACTGATTTCGGCTCCCTGATTCAAGTTGGGCACCCACAAACATTTTGATGGCTGAGCTGTGGAGTTAGTCTCCTTTCCTGCAATGCATCTTCTGTCTGGATCTGCTTTTCACATACTTAGCAATTCAATAAAGAATTTTTTGTACCAGTCACAGAGAGAGCACATAGACCAATGGAAGTCACCAGAAATATGGAAATATGGCTAATTCACATGAATTTAGAGCAGGGAAGTATTCTCACTGGTGGGAGTCTGCCATGTCCAAAGTGAGTTAATACAAGAGACTGGGACTCATCATTAGGTTTCTGCATCCAAAACGAATAACCTAATCACATGGCTGGGGAGGAGTTCTCTCTTCTGTCAGAAATTCTGCCTGACATTCCTCAGAAATATTTCCATCTAAACCAATGCATCTTGACAGGGCATTATTGTTCCAGTGAAACAATGCTTTTTATTAAAAAAAAAAAAAGTTTCATTAACTGATATTTATTCTGACCAACAATAGTATTAGATTGTAGAGTAAAATCTTATTATGGTTAATTGTTTGATCCTGATGCAAACTCATAAAGGTCATGTTTGCTGTTGAGATCCCATTCCTTTGTGCCCAGAGGGAATGTCAACCCGGGTGTGGTTGTGGCAGTGTGTTGGGGGAAGATGTAGCTTAAAGGCTGCTAGAGTTCCCACCACTGCCACTGTTACCCTGAAATTCACACACACAAACAACCCTCAGCTGGTTCTTCAGGGTAGTTTTCTCACTGTACTGATCCTCCACAGCAGCACAGGTCCATCAGGGATCAGTAATACAGTTGCTTGATTTACTCAAAGTTAAGATAGCTGTAGTAAAAAGTTTTTTCATTAGAAAATGATGTGTTAAGAAACAATTTTTCACTAATTTCTAATGATTTCAGTTAGCATTCCAAACTTTTCCAACTCACGTTTCTCTCCCAGAAGTGTTATTTGGTGAATTTTGAAACTACATTTCAAACTTCAAAAATTCAACATGAAGTTTTAATTTTACATTTTAAATTTCGATTTCTTATTGTTAATTATGTATTTAATGATGTGTCAATAATTTACAACATCTGCTATGGTACAATTCTAATTTTCACTTTTCGTTTTTAAAATCGTCAAGGGTAGCTGATACTTAAATGCAAGGTTAACATTTTATCTAATTTTCTAGGTCAATGTGTCCCCTGTTTGTATTGTAATGAAACAGTTTGACACGTTAGTGGTGTGGTTTAAAAAACAAGGAGATCACTTAGTGTGTTATTAGAGAGCTAGGCATTTGCAGTCCCCTCGTGTTAGCTGGAGTCTTTTTCTTGACCCTGAAAACCTCTGATCCCCTAATTAATAAGACAAGTGCTTATATTCTTTTTGAGATCAAAGCGTCACCTGCTCCTGTTGCTGGTGGAACAGTTTGATATGTTGACACTTTGATACAGAAAATAAGATGAGCTGTTGTAATCTGCACTAAGTAGCAGCTGCTAATGTAAAAATAACAGAATGGCTAGAAGTTGGATGTCATAATGTGTCACAACATGACCTGCTCTGCCATGCAGTGTGTCCTTCTCTTGCTGATATGATGTGTAAAGTGTAAAAGCATTAAAAGTAGCTTAAGAAAAAAATATTTCTTCAATGGTTTTAAAACGTTTTTCCAGATTTTTTTCTTGCTTATTCATTCTAATTCAGAATGAAAGAAACCTTTGTTCCCCCCCCCCCCCAGTCTCCTGCTGCCCTGAGAAGACACCTGACCTCTCACTGTCCAGCTAGCCTGCTAATATCAGCAGAAACATACTTCTCCCCATGAGAGATGGGGGCAATTCTCAGTTGTCCACTTGTGGCTAGGCTCCAGATAACATAGGACCAAAGGGGCAGAAAGACATCTTATTGCAATCTTTCCCAATTATACAGCCCTACCAAGTGTAAATGATTGAGTCCATAAATTACAGAAATGACCTTTGAGACTTTCCTGACTTCTCATCCAGCCTTCTTCTAATCTGTGGGAATATCTTGAATCAGTAGAAGCCAAACTGTTGGTAGCAACTGTTACTGAGTTAAGGAATACCTGCACGTTAACAGTCAAGCCAGGGGACAATGCTTTGGGTGGGAAGGATGTCACTTCTAATTGGGTTAATTATGATCTCAGTAAGAATAAAATAAGAATAACTCTTCTACAAGAAGAGTACTTATTAAGCAAGAAAGTGATGTCTTAGAAAACAAGAAATATAGAGACAAATGAAAATTGCCAGAGGTTAAGCTAAATCGGCCCTTGGAAAGGAAATTAAAACAAACAATAGTGTAACGACTGAAATGAGAACAAGGAAAGAGGAAATGTGCCACCTGTCTGAGAATGGTATGGAGATCAAGGATAATCTGGATTAGGTCCGAAAGTGTGTGATTTTATTTTATTTTTTCTCAGCATTGGGCAATGATGATGTCAACTATGAGGACAGGGTTAAGAAAAGTGAATGTATGGAAATGGAGTACATCATAGCTGTTCAATAGGTTATTGTGCTGAGATTGAGACAATGGATGGTTTTCATCCCCAGTTCCGAAAAAGGTGGTACCTGGAATTGCAGGAATGATAGTAAAGTTCTTTAATAATTCCTGTGAGGCTGTGTACAGCATAACATACAGGGAATTAGCAGAGGCAGCATCTATATTTAGAAGGGCAAAAAACATAGTTCTGAAAATTCTAAACCAGTTAGTCTTTATTGTGAGGCTTCAGAGTAAATTTGGAAGGGGAATGTTTTTAAGGCATAGATCTATCAACAGTGGATTGAAGTACAACTTTCACCCAAGTAAGATCATGCAAGAATTCTTCTTTGGTATGATAACTGGTTATTTAGACAAGGCAACTTGTTAAGTATAAGCTGACACATAAGCTTATACGTGGTGCCATATGGAAAATTATTAATTACAGTGGAGAATGTATATTGTCATTTTACAAGCACGCACAAGCTTAATGTGGGAAACGCTGCTCACTGTTAACTGGGTTCACCTAGCATCTCTTGTTTGGAAGGATGGGCACGTAGAGCTCATGTCTGTCTGCAAAATGTCATGTACCCATGAAGGAGATGAGGGATTAGACAAAGGCAATAAGGAACTAGTTAGCAGGAAAGCAACAGCAAACAGCTTTGAAAGGAGAAACGTTAAGGTCCAGGGATTTCACTAGTGGAATTTCTCTCCAATTTCTCACCAATTGGTGCTGAACCAGTTTTCTTTAATGCTGTCATTGACAACCTTTGCCATGAAGAGCAGCAGCGTACCAACAAAATTGCTTGATGACGCAGAGCTGGGAGATGTTATTAACACAACGTGGAGATATCATTAATACAAAATAAGTTCAAGCTACTGTGCGGAAAGGTTGGAACGGCCTCAAGTACTGAAAAAATAAAAACAGTGGGGTGGAAATCAATGGTACCAAGTGTAAGGTATCATCATCTCAGGATGAATAAGAATTTCCACTGTTAGCTGGGTAATACCAGTGAGCAGAAGATGACTGTGAGCAAAAGGGAGGCAAGAATGCATTAGGTAAGATGTTTCCACTGGAGTTAGGATGTACTGCTAGCAGAGCGCTGATGACAGTTGGGTTTGAATTGATCAGGAGAATGGAGAGCCTGCTTACTGAGAGGTAACAGAAAAGGCTGTGTGTTTAGCTTGTGCAAGGAAGAAAAAATAGACGCCCTCTATAAATATATATAGGTTGAAATATAGGCGCTCTCTATAAATGAATGGGAAAGCAGTAAAAAGATAGAGCCGTGAAGCTTTATTACTCAAGTTCATGGAATGTTTTTTTGCTTCTGTTCGATGTTGAAAAGCATTTAGATTAGAGTTGAGGGTGCTCATGTTTGCCCTAGAGGAATTAGGAAAAGGTAAAAACTAGTTTTACCCTTTGTTTTCCTCTGCTGAATTCTAGTATTTTTCCAGGCTTTGCGTTAAGAAAACACATAACATTGTTCTTTCAAATATTTTGAAACAAAAGCAACAGCAAAATGACCAGTAATGAGATTTTCTTACTTAAGATCTGGCTATTTTAAGTTTGATATGTAGCAATTATCTTTTCGATTTAATTTAAAAATTTAAATTTTCAACAAATAACTGTTTGCTAAAGTGCAAAATGGGAGAAGTGTAGAAACAGGATTTCTGCAGGAAAGTGGGGTGGGGGAAAGAGAATGGGGAAGGATCTATCCATGTTAAACCAAATATGAAAGCATAGGAACTTGTGGACAAAACAAAATTGTGAGAAAGAGACCATATCGCAGTGATCAGAATACCCTTTCAGGGATAAACAGGAACTTCACTGAGGGTGACCCCTATACCAAAGTGGTGACCGACCTCACTTCTAAATTGACCTTTTTTGGGAAAACCTCCACCAGAGGAACCTGAGCGTAATTCTTTTTCTTCCTATTGCTCCTTCTTCACCTTGCCTTCCAAAAAATTTCAATCAAAACTGATCCATTTCTGTGAAGAGTTCTGATTTCCACAGCTTGACATTTTCCAAAGGAATAATATTTTGTTAAAAAGTTCCCGAGCAGCTATTGTTATTACTAGAGGTGAGCTCATGTAGGACTTTTGCCATGTGCACTATGGATGGATTTCAATATACATTATAGAAGTCTTCCAAACGTTTTATAGTAGTGGAGGCACCATCATTTTAGTTAGCAATTTAACTTTGCGATGGGCGCTGTTTTGCTTTCCCTCTCCTAGCGGAGGAAGACATCTCTCTTTTGGAAGGATATTTGAGTCATTTATTTGTGTTTACCACTCTTCAGGCCTGTGAATGGTGGGTCGTTTTGTCGCACGGCTGCATGCTGTGCACAAAAAATCCTGTGTTTGAATTTTGGTCTCATGCAGCTCCCAAGTATGAACCCCACTACGTGCTACCGAGGAGGTCAGCAAATGTCTGCTTCTCTTCCCTTCAGTTTTTGTAGCTGTGTTTTTTTAAAAGCCGAAGCACTTGATTCTACTGGTATTTTTACTGGTGCAAACCCAGTCAAATCAGCGCAGTTTTCTCTGCTGAAAAACTGGCATAAATAAGAGTCTTCAGACTCTCGTGCCATCTGACTTTTGTCCTGAAAAGCAAGTGGAACATAAGGTGTATTTTTTATGATAGTTCTCCAGAGAGACTAGCCGTTAATCTCTCTGTGAGTAGGTGTGTCAGCTGCAAACATTTCCTTCCAGTCTACCATTTCAATCACACTTCACAGTACACTGAAAATTGGCAAGGATGTTAATTATTGGCCTCTAGAACAAACCACCTACTTCGATTCAAGCATGTTTTCCAATTTTTAAGAATGTTGTTTCACCTACAGAACAGTATAATTACAGAAAATAGCTTGGTTTGGCTAACATCCTTGTGTTCTGTGAGTTCTGCTTGCAAGGCAGCAAGCAGCGCTGGGCAAGAGGCTCACCTGCAGAGGATTTTAACCTCTTGCTGACAGGAGTTAGGGCTTGCCAGCATCCAGTACATTGTTCTCAGTATCAGAAGCTCTAAACCACTGTCACTCAGAGGTTAAACATTAACGCTTTCTGCTTTTAAAGCTGAAGGAGCCCTCTACGTAGTAAGAAACTTTGGTTTTATTCTCCAGGGAACTTCCTGTTAACATTTTATGAAAGTGCGCTACGGGAGCAATGACAGCGGTGGGTCCTGTACCCCGGCAATGCAAAACCCTGGGTGCAGCGCCACACGCTGAGCAGCACGGTGCAGAGACTGGTTGTGTAGCTGCATCTGTGCAATGCGGTGTTTAATAAAATTTGCCGGAGTCAGCCATGTATCCAGGACATGATTAATCAACCTGCAGAATAAATTGCCCATAGATGACTGGGAGTTGACAGTAAACAGTAAAACACCTGCCTTGAAGACTTACAGTCTTAACAGACAAACAGGAAACAGAAGCAAGTGGGAGCCCTGTTTTAGGAGAGAGATTTTGAAGCACACAGACAGAGTGGTTCGTTATTATACAGCGAGGCGGGGAGAGCCAGAGGCTGAACTCTGCAGTTCCCTTCAGGTGCTCATAGCTCGCGTAACAGGTCTTTAATTTACCAAGAAACTTTTCCGCGACGCTGTCCTGAAGAGTTGGCAGAATCCGCAGTCGGCATTTCTCACACATGTGCCTCTTGGTTTGGGGCTCTACAATTTGTACAATTAATAACTTACACCATGAATTAAAAACATTGGAAAGCAGCCCAATGCTCGGGCTCACGTGTCAAAGAATTGCTGTGCAAGCCCAGTCTTATTTGTTGTTACGATAATTAATCATCTGCTGATTTTGAGATAATTTATATGGTACCTGGGCCCTCAAGGGAGTCCTGCAGTGCTATTGAAACCGGACATTTTAAACTTAATGGTGATTAAGCTATAGAGTCATGTTAAATATACGCGAGCGCTTATTTCTCCTACCTCCTCTTTAACCATAAGGCTGTGTTGGGGCTGGCTACCTTCCTGACCTTACAAGCCACATGCTGCAATTTCCGTAATGGCCGTGAGTCACAAGCCCTTTGCAGGGCGCTGTGAGCAAACAACGGGAGGGGGAACATCCGGGAGGCTTCACGGGTGGGAGATGACAGCGGTTTCTCAGGGATTCCCTCGCTGCACTACAAACCAGATCCTGAGTGAGAATGCAGCCGGATCCCAAAGCAAGCCGGCGGTGCCGGTCCCGGCAGCCCCCGCTGGCTCATCGCCTGCCGCCGCTCAGGGTGCGGGTTATCCAGCAGCCCTCCTGCCAGGAACATCAGCACAGGAGCTGCGCTTCACAGGCGGAGAGCCACGTGCGGACCGAGTCACGCATCGGTAGTTTGTGGCTGAGTGCCTTGCTTCACTTCACTGCCTGTCTGGTGGTCAACGGTTTCGCACTATAGGAATATTATATCAATATGAAGTATGTTCGCTGAGAAACGTTTGGCCGAACTGAAGAGATCTAACCTTGGCCATTCAAAAAGTTTACCATATACACGAGGGAAGCTGTTCAAAACATCATCCTGCTGGGGAAAAAAAACTAGAACAAACTGCAACGTGAGAACAAGAAAGTGGGTTTTTTCGTAAGAATTAAATAGGCGGTATTACAAAACAGTATAACTTTATATATGTAATTATAATGCAGCATGAGTGAAATGAATGCACGTAGGATTGTTATGTTTTCAAAGGACCGTGGATATTCTGAATAAGTTGTTTATCGTTTGTTTATTGTTTTGCAGGCAGACTTGATAGCCTTGCAACAAGAAAAAGAGGCCGCTCTTCAACAGTGCAAAAAATTAGAAGAAGAAATCCAGACATTGCGTGTTTATTACAGGTAAAATAATTAATACTATTATAAATCAGTGAGTCATAGGGGAAATTTTCTGTACTGTGGCTGACTGTGAGTGAGGAAATGGCCTTATCAAATAGGTATTTGTTGGAAATGTGAATACATCAATGAATCAAGGCCTGCATTTCTGCTTTACTGCTCACCAACCATCTCTTTGAAATAGAAGTCCTTTTCTTATAGCCTAAATTTTCTATTAGTTTCTTCTAAGGGAAGGGGAAGGTTGCTGGCAGTTGATTCTCATATAAATGAAAAAGCTGTGTTGTAGCGATGCATTCGCTTAGGAACATGAGGACAAAAGAACCAGTTGACATAAGTGCTTGTTTCTTCCCTGGTTGTTTGCACATGCCTAACTTAATCAACGTAGATTTTAAAATAATAAAATCTGTAGTTCTAAAAGACTTTTCAGCCCCAACATAATATGTATGTTTTAATTCCTTGCATTCTGTAGCAGTACGTAGAATGAGAGAAATAGCCATTCTCTTATTAGTTTAGGTGGGCTGCACTGAACATTTGCATGGATCAGTGGGTTTTAGTCCCTAAGGAAAAGCTCTGTGTGGTCCAGTGAAGGAGTTAGGTTGTTTTATGGAGTGATGTTGGGTTACAGCTCTCATTTCATCCTGACCTCCTGTGTGAGAGGGGATAGAGAGCTGCCAGCAGGTTAAAGGCAGGAGAATTGGCATCAACACAGCAGAAAATTGTGAATCTGAAGGCTGAATGTCTGTGATGAGGGATGTGGGCTGCAGAGGTAAATAATAAATGTAGTGTGAATATTATGTTCATTGGAAATAAAGAGGACTAGTTAGTTATGACTAAAAAGCATTTGCAGTAGCAGAACTGTGTATGTTTTCAGTGTTTCAGCATTTACAAGTGAAAAATACTTGGGTTTCTAGAGGTTTTTAGAGTTTCCCCTTCTCATTAAGTTTATTAAAACCTTGGAGGGAAGTTTCAAAAACAACTTTTGTTCCTAAATCTCATAGGCATTTATTTAAAGCCTGTTAATAGTGAATAGAAACCCCAAGCAATTTGTGATTATTGCTTTTAATGAATTTGGTCAGCATTTAGTGTGTGCACAAATTATGGTATGATTTACCAAGCTAGAAAGAATTTATTATAGTGCCCTCATTACTCACTTAAATAGGATTTGTAGAATAATTTAAAAACAGAAATGCAGTTTTTGTATTGATATTTCAGAAATTGAGAGTTTGGTTTTGTTGGTCTCCTGCGCATTGCAGGAGATTTTTCCTGACTTTTGAGTTATGTTTTTGAGATAGTGTGTCAAGTTTGCACTAACATAGAGTATTTAACAAGTGTAGTAGACAGCAGCCTCAGTTTACTGATGTAGATGCTTTAAACAATAATGACTTGTAGAAATCACCATTAGAATGTACCATGTTGTTAACTTACGGCCCTTAATTTGAACAGGCAGAATTTCATTGTAAGTTTGAGGATGGTATTTTGCAAGATTTAGTCATAAGGTGTGGAAGTACTCATCTGAATATCCCCTGGGGCAAGAACTATTGTATCACCACTAAGTTATACAAGTTACATAGTAGCTCAGAACATCAAAAATGAAAGATTTTATCTCCCACCTCATTGTTCTTAGAGGATGGGGTTTTTTGTAATGCATTCTGAAGTGGACACACAGAGGCACACACTGACTGAGGTTGGCAGGGACCTCTGGAGGTCACCTTGTCCAACCCCTCTGCTCAAGCAGGGCCACCTAGAGCAGTTGCCCAGGACCACGACCAGATGGGTTCTGATTATCTCCGTGAATGGAGACTACAACCTTTCTATATAGAGACACTGTCCAACCATGCAGAGACACGGCTAGGAAAGCCAAAGGCCACCTGGCCTTGTTGCCTTTTACATCCCTCACAAGGTTCAAGAAGGGCTCCTCTAAGTGCCTAAGTAGCAACATTTGAGGTCTCGTGCCTATCTTTTGCCTTGGTTAGAAAGTAATTACACCATTATGAGGATTCTTATGAATAAGGTAACATTTTGGTTATAGTTTCCCATATGGTACATGAACATCTGCAGCCTCTGTCATGCGATAGTGTGGCGGTACTTTGAACACATGCCAAATGAGGTAGATGAAGATAAGAAAATATGACGTGTGCATAAAGCTTCGGGGACTGTGTCAGGCCAAGGGTGGGTTGGCCACAATGATCATGAATGACTAAATAGAGTGCATTTCCCAGGCCATCCCAAATGGGTGAAAATTTACTCTCTGGTTTGTATGTGGAGGCTAGTTAAAGAATGTTGTGTAGATGTCTTCTGGGTTTCCTTTTACTGCATGCTATATACTATGGTAATCTAGAGCAAGCACTGAGAGTGTTTTTCAGATGGCATGTCTTGGACTGAGGTGGACATTTGGTGCTTTGATCTAGGTGAGTTACCTAGACAGTTTGCTGTTCAAAACTACCTTTCCCTGGAGTTATTTCTCTTTTGGACTTCAGAGCTCCTCAGTCAGCAAAATATAGGTTTCTGCACATGCTCCACCCCTCATCTGAACTGTAGAGCTGCAATGAAACACATTATTATACAGGGTGCACATTTCCTTCAGCTACTGTTTTCTCATTCCTTTGCCAGCTTCTCCAAACTTCTGTCATCTCTGCGGTGCCAGCATGACAGCAGCTTGGGAATTTTGACTCCATTTGGTGCATTCTCCTCTTCCTGCTCTCAGGTCTTCCTTGAAGCATTTTCTCATACTTTTCTTCTTTGTTTCCTTGTTTTAACTGAGATTTCTACATCACCCTTTAACCTTAGAGAAGCAAATTTAAGAAAAAGAAACAAATACTAGAGGCTGACGTTAAAGTGTACAAGAGATACCTAAAGCCATGCCTTAACACAACCACATTTTAGGGATTTGGTCATAAAAGTAATGACTGTGTGCATATATTAACAATTTTTGAATGCATACATGTGTAAACAGTAACATGAAAATGTGTATTTTTATACTGATTTGTCTTTCACTAACGTTAGTATAATCCAGAAAAAAAAAAATCAAATATCATTTTATTATGCAAAATCAGGGAAGAGATATTTAGGTCCAGAATATCTGTATGTGTGAACTTGCAACTGTATGTATACACAGACATGCTAAAAGGAGGGAAATAAGTGGAGACCTTCAGGAAAAAAATCAATCCCCCTTTTTCTTTTCTCCAGAAGAAAGATTCCTGATATCTAGAATGCTGCATCCAGTTTTGGGTCCCCAGTAAAAATAAGACATCTATAAATTGCAGCGAGTCTGACAGAGGACCAGCAGTACGGTCAGGAAGCCGTAGCATTTGCACTGTAAAGGTAGATTGAGGGTAATGCTCTTGTTCAGCCTGGAAAAAAATAATTTCTTTCTTTGGCGGCTTCAATGAGACCTAACAGAAGCCTGACAGTGTCTATGAGGAGGTTATCAAGGAGAGGCTCTTCACAGTGCTGCATGAGAAGAGGGTGAGAGACAACAGACTTGAATTGAAACAAGAGAGTTTCAGTCTGGTTATAAGGGAAAACTTTTTCACCATGACGGCTCCCATCACTGGAACAGGTTGTCCAGAGACATTTTGCTGTCTCCATCTTTGGAGACTTCAGTGCCTGACTCGATAAAGTCAGGAGTAACCTGGTCAGATCTCATAGTTGATATCATTTTGAGAGGGAGGTTGGTTGGTTGGACTGGAGACCTCCAGCGGTCCCTTTCAATCTGAATTATTCTACAATTCGGTGATCTGGTAGCTGCTGCTGCTGTTTGAAGCCATTCTTTTTTTTTTTTTCCAACTACGAAAGAAGTCTATGTTGGAAACCACACTTGTTTGCAGACGAAGTGGAAAGTGAATCCCAGCTGAAACTGGAGTTTCATGGAAGGCCTGAAAGACTTAAACCAAAATTAAAATGAGCTTTTGGGGAATAAATGATGGAACATTGATTTCCATATGAATTTTGACTTTCTGAAAAGAAAGCACATCCCAGAAAAATTCCAGCCTCCTTTAAAAGGAAAGAGAAGTGAAAAGGAGGAAAAAGAAAAGGAGGAAGACTAGTACAGATACAAGAAGGGAGAGGAAGTTGGCTCTGAATAAAGTTGGGCAGGTTCTCTGCTTCTCTTTGTTCTTCCTGTGTTGTTTCTGTGTCATGTATCAAAAGGAAAATCACATTTTCTGGATAGTAACCCAAAAATACGTATCAGAAATGAAAATTTGCATAATAGTTAGGGAGAGTATAGAGTTTCTAGCTTACTAATATAATTGTTTCAACACAGTACTCTTTAAGCTAGGGATTAATGCAAATCATAGATCCTCACTGACCAAAGGCGGCTATATCCAAATAATCACTTTTGAAGAATGTGGGAGTGTTAATCCCACTACCTTTCTCACATAGCTCTGCTGTTTGAACATCATCACAAGTTTTTTATTTGCATATTTTTCAGTTACGCGGTGCATCCATTTTTATAACCAGTTTCCTTCTATTTCAATAATGCTTCAGAAGTATACTTCTACATGTTAAAATGCTGACAAAGACATATGCTATTGCATATTGGTTATTTTTTACGTATTAGCTAAAACAGTACAATTGTATATGAGAAATATATCTCTTTATAGGGAAGTACATATATATTTTTCCTTTTTTTTTTTTTTTTTAAAGTCTAAACTATTTCACTGAAAAGCTCTGGCACCGGGAGTTTTCACAGGCAAATAATTAGAACAAATTCTAACTAGTACAGCAAAAGGTAAACCTCTAACTTATCAACCTCATTGCAAAGACAGATAGGAGCAGTACAGGACTGTCCTTACTTAAAAGTATGCTTTTGATAGGTTTTGTGTTGGGGTCAGATCTTGTGATGCTTAATTCAATAAAATTATTGTTTACTGTCCAGCTGTGTAAGATATGTACATCTGCGTTAGTTCACACACCTTTGAATGAAGCTGTTGAGGATAAGAATTGGTATGTCCAGGCTCTACCGTAAAATTTAGGGATGCTTTTAGTAAGTTTGAGTAGTTATTTCAATGACAATTGAAATAGCTCTTTTGTGATTTAATCAAGTGATCTAAAAGCCATATATTTGCTAAGTCTGATGTTCACAGGGGAGGAGGGCCAGTGAAAACTTTTTGCAAAAAATCTTTATCCAAAGAGTTGGTCCAGTTTGCTGTTGAAATGTGTGAGATGCAGAAATAGCTGCAGGCTGGAAGTCATAATGGGAAGAAACATTTATCACAGCAAATTTCCTAGTGAACAGACATTTGAAAAAGCTTGCAGTGTTAAATGAAATTTAAATTAGAATTCTTTTTTACTCTCCTGAAGTTGAGATGAAGTAAAGGTCTGAAAGAAAGGTCATAGTAACATGGAGAGATGGAGTTTTACTGGCAGATGTATGTCAGTCCCAGGAGTTGTATGTTGCAGAGTAATTGGAATTATAAGTTGGAACCAGGATGAAAGAAAAAGCTTATTTTACTGTTATGTGACAGTTTTCAATAATGAAATGGAAGAGTATCTTCAGTGAAACCACTTTTAATAGTAAGTACTCTGACCTGAAATAAATATTTTTAGAACCAGACATTCAGTCAATAAGGATAGCTTCTCCATCAGAACTGCAGTTTTGTTGCTTCCTAACCAGTTATATCAGTTCTAAAAAGTTATAAACTGTTGAAGAAGTTTAATAAAATTTTAATCTAAAAGCTTCTAATGCTCCTGATGCTTCAATTAAATTGGAATTCATTTTTAAGTGACAGAAGCAAAAAGTGTAAATAACAATTGTTTTTATGGAGGTCCATGTATTTTTCCCACAAAATCTCTTGTAAAATGTCGTGGAGGTTCATCTTTTTAAAGATTGAAAATTATAGACATGAAAGAGAAGATAATCAAGAGTTTTTTATTATTTCCTCAAATGAAAGACTTACAAGCACAGGGACAAACTCAATTTTCATTTTAATTACAGAACTAAATCACCCTATAACAGGAGAAATAGATGAAAAAAGATGCTTTGCAAGGCATTGTTTGCATTCCTTGAAAAAAGGGTGTTTTCTATTCAAGCTCTGAATACAGTGGTGCGTTTTTAATTTACTTCTATTTTATAGTTTCATGGCTGATGTTATAGAATACAATACTCAGGTGGTACCATTTCAGTCACGCTCCATGGATTCTGTACATGGATATATAATGGTTTAATTCTTGCTGTTGCACCGTTCCCCTCGTTCCAGTATTAAGGGCTATTAAAAGCTATAAATTATTCTACCTAACATGTCAATAGTCATTTTCTTGTATTCTATGGGGTTCCCAGCCACTGCAGCAGCAAGTCAGAATACAACTGCCTAAATATTCAGTCTCCCGTTCTCTGACTGACCCCTGCTCAAACATTTCAGCCTTTTTGTTCTGCCATCTCTCAGTCTTTTTCAGAGATTTCTCCAGTCCAGATTTCTCTCAGGGGGACGTGATGTGTAGCAGAAGATTGGGCTGCTCTAACATCCAGCTTCCCAGTCCAAATGAACTGGAACCCGTTTACAGTGGGATTAGTGAGGCTGCAACCACTAGTGCCGAATGGTGATCTCAGTCCTTCCTCTAAAGCAATAGCAGGATACCTCGAGCACCTGCCTCTGCAGTTCACCTCAGAGGACTGGTCTTTTCATGGCTGCTTTTTTATCTCACTTATTCAGTTATGGCCGTTGACTCATTTTCCTGCTCTTTTCATCCTATCTGCTCACTGCTATTCCGGCAGTTGCTGTCATTGTTTCAGTATTAGTTGCTTTAGACATAACGTGGTGTAATTACAGTCATTAAGAAGAATGACTGGATGATATCACGGTAAACCTACTGTTCTTTTTGCAGAACAATTTTAGGGAGATCAGGGAGAAGACGGCAGTTGTGTTTTAAGTATTCTCTGTCCTTGCAGCAGTGACTTCTGTTTTATCCAAGAGTTTCAGACACCTGACATCAAACATAAATTTTGAGCTAATTAAATTTCCCGCTTCCAAGCAGAGGAGAAATTCTCTTTTGTATCAAAGAGATGAGGCACTTGGCATCTATTGTACAGTGGGAGACTGTGATATGTCTTCTTGTGAAGGAACCTAACCCACTGCAATTTGATACAGCCCAACATATGGAAAACAATGGCTCTGTAAAGGAATGCTGAAGTTTTTGTTTGTCTTTCATTATTATAAAACAACTCAGGTTCTATCCAAACTATATTTCTTAGCTTATTCTCTATGTATAAAGTCCCACTGATTTCTGTGAGAGATTTCTGTGGGAGAATTGGACATGCAAGGAACAGAGACTTAGCCTTTGATTGTGGTTTGGGTTTGTGGGGTTTTTTTAATGTGCATTATTTCTTCTTGCTTGTTTATTGAACTGAGTGCTGAAATTAGTCCAAAATGGGTGAGTTTTCTTGTTGTCTTTTAAATCAGATTGGTTAAAACTACATCTTCTCTGAGCAACCCATGGAGGTTTCAGTGAATTTTAGTCAATTTGTGGGGGCGAGGGGAGCCAACACCCTGGTAATTTGGACCTGGGATTTAAAATCTGCAGGTTCAAGCTTCTTCTTCTGTTATGGTGCCACTTTCCAGTGGGGTGCTACAGCCCCAAAAGAATTGGGATTTTAGGTTGTTGGGTCTTTCTCACTCTGTAGTCCCGTATGCATTTTCCCTCTGGCTTCTTTCCCTTTGTGTCCTTATTGCTTGTGCGATCCCAGCTCTTGTTAGTGTTACAGGAGATAAAAGCCCAGGGTTTGGGGACTGTTTCATGAACTGGATCAGACAGGTGAAGGGGGAGAAACACATCAGTAAGCTGCTCTGCTTTGTCAGAGCAGTCATTTGAAGTTTTACTGGTGCTACTGAGACGTCTGTATTTCACAGTGTCTTGGTGCAGGTGAGCAGTGGAGGCAGAGCCCTACCTTGTTATCCTTGTTATCCTTATGTATTTCATACTTTATTGGAATTATTATCCTCTTGCCTTTGCCCCGTTCCCAGACTTCTTGTTCTCTAGCCTGGATTTGATTATTGTCTCTCCTGCATTTGCTCTACTTTCTAGCAACAATAAAGTCAGAGTGACTGACTTTACAAATCAGTGGATAGGGAACTTTCTGGGGAGTACAGCAGACCAGACTCACACCTGTACTCCCATTAACATTTGACCATTTGCACAGAAGAGGGATGGTAGAGAGAGATTTCAGTATATACTATAAGCTTGATGTTTATGGTGCCTGTTTGGCAGGCGATGGAAAGGCATAGCAGTATTTGAACCTGTTGGGGGGGAAGGGTGTGCCTTTTATTTGCTTCCCAGTGGACTGTCTTAGCTGTCAGTGCTCTCCAAGCTTTCCTTGTCTCTCACTCATTTAGAGATACACACGAAAAATACTTTTGAAGGTTTCTCTTTTTGCTCTGACATGATTTTGAAAATTTTCCCATCTCACTGGGAAAAAAAAAAAATATCATGGAAAAACAATTTCCCACTCAGCTTTAGTGATTTATAAAAACTTCAAGGGAGAAGAAGCACTGAACTGTCAGAGATCCCAGCCTCCTGATGGAATAACAAGCCACCCCACGCCATCCCTGCAACCAGCACGGAGGTGAATGTAGTACACAAATTGACTTGTGCCGCTGTTGACTCAGGCATGGATTGGTCTGACCTACATTTTATGAAATCTTTGTGCCTAATGTTTCCAGGCTCTGGCTCTTGGCCTTCAGAGGTGCCTTGCCAATAGGAAACACGAAGCAGCAGCTCTGAGGAGTAACACGGGCAGCGTGAATATGGTCTGAAGTGCCTAACACGCTCTGTGATGCAGTTTAATTTGTACCATGTACTGTGCTCGTTCTGCTACTGCTTCTGTTATTGGGTGGGTTATATTGGCAAAGTTTCTCAAGTTTTTAAGATTAGTTGAGGACCAACCGCTCACTTGTTGTGCCAACACATTAAAACTAGAAGCGACTCCTTATACTGTCTTGCATCAGACTTGAGCAGACTTCCTCCCTACCTATTTGCTGTTGTGGGGTAACGTGAACTAAAACAGTGCTTACCTTGTCATTTTCCTGGGATGGACCTTTTCATATAAGTTTCTGCCCTTCTCTAAGAGCAGGGATTTGCTTGACGGAAAGGAATTCCTTGCCATCGGATGCTGATACGGTCTCACGACTCTGTATACGTGGCCCTGCTAGCTTTCCGTTAGCAGCTCTCCTTCGCCTCGCTGATTCTTTCCCCTTCTCTTTTACCTCCGCTCTCTGTGGTTTTCTGCTATGACTTCCTTGGTTTCTCAGTGAGCTGAAAAGTCTAGGAAGTGTAATTTTCTTCTGCGCTTTTTGGAATAAGTACATAGCTAGAGGCTTCTAGGAACTGTTTTTCAAATTTGTTGAAGCCTAATAAAAGGAAGGTTTAAAGTCTCTGGAAGAAATACCTGCGAACAACTGACTGACTGCTACTGATCACTTGGAGTAGATTATTAATACGAAGTATTCTACTCCTGCAGAAATACTTGTAAAAATTAGGACATTGAGATCAGTAGAGTTAATATCTATTCTGTATAATGTAAGGATACTCAAAAGAAATGTTGGAAAATCTATAAAGAGCATATGCAGGATTATGAAATCTGTTATCTGCTAGAAAGGGTATGTGACCAGAGGCTTCGTATTCTGCTTCTGCCATTGAAATGATGGATGAATATAGATTAATCACATCACTAAACTCTGCTTCAACTGCTTTATTTGTGTAAACTGAATAAGAAGTTTTACTGTTTTCCATGACACCTTTAGAGATCTATGACTATGAAAATGCAGGTACTCCTACTTTAAAACGAGGGAAGAGAAACAGATACAGGATAAGAAGCAGCCCTCTCTACAGCAAGTTAAAGAAATACAGGAAAACTGTGTGTATAATAAGAGCTGTTTGAAAGACAAATTTTCCCATGAGAAGTTTGAAAGAAAATCTAAAACTGCAAAAAAATAACTTGGCTTGCCCTATAAATATTGTATGAAAGGGAATTTCTTTTGTTATGAATATGATATTTAGAAATAAAGTAATAACATTGTCAGGAGGACTTTAAATGCCATTTCTTTTTTGTTGATTTTTCACAGGACATGTTTTTATGTTAAAATGTCAATTCAATAATAAAAAAAAATGTTCATTTTGATGTGTTTCAGTTCAGTTCTCTTGAGCTGAAGAACTGAAACAAAATAGCATTTCAAGTTGAAATGTCAAGGTGAAAGGAAAATTTTCGCTTAGAAATTTGCCACAGGAAGCCAGCATATTTTTTGTGTTGGAATTTACATCTCCCAATAAAAAAAAAAATTGTTTGATGAGAAGACTTTCCACATGAGCAATTTTAAGCCAGTGCTAGACATAACATTGCTTTTCTTACTTTGAGCTTAACCCTGCTTGCAGTGGAGTCAATGGAAAACTTCTGTTAGGAAGTATCTAGGAATGCAGGTGGCAGGAGAAGTCCTCTGCCTGTGGTGAAACACGAGACAGAAGACTGCCCACCTGTTGTGTTTACAAAGAGAGAAGCTGAGTGTAAGATATTTTCTTTATTCGGTTGATTTTTTAAGTTAGAGCTTCTATTAAATTGCTACATCCATGTCATGCTCATGCCTTTTACTGGAATATTTTCTGGTTTACATTCCTTCCGTGAGCTGTTTTTCTAACTTTTGTGATAGAGGCTTGTCTTTTGGAAGCTGAAGGTTTTTAGCATTGTGTCCAGCGTTGCATAACGATGTGTTACTCATCTGGTATGGGTAATTCTTCCAGCATAGGTGTGAAGGCTGTCATTTTCAGAGAGGGTAGGGAGCGACTTGGAAGCTTCACCCACAATTTTCCAGTGAAGAAGTGGGCCTGCTGGGATTTGCACAATTCTGAGCCTCTCAAATATTTGAGTAAAATGTAACATATTAGTAATAGTTTGCTTTTATAAGCTGCAGTTCATATGGTCATGACAGGAAGGAGAACTAACACAGAGCAGTTGGGGTTTTTCCTAACACCACCAAGACAGCATGTAAGCAGCAGTACAGAGCTGCTGTCTCACTAGCAGAGAAGCTTTTCTGGCTGTGAGTTTGGAAGGAAAAGCCACAGAGGGAGGAGGAGGGAGTTACGCTGACTGAATCATCAGTGGTATATTTTCTTTGACAGCAAAGTGAGTTTAAAGAAGCTCTTTCCCTACCTGAGCCACTTCATGTTTTGGTTTTATTGTCTTTTCTCTTGATCTGTGGGGTATCAGTGATACAGATTAGAGCACGGCCACCCACAAATGTTTTCATGAACAACACAGAAGTGCCGTGTTTATTTATTTCTTTCACCTTCTTCACACTGCTAGCTAGCCAGCCACACTTAGTATGAAGCCACACTTAGTATAAAGGTTACTGAATTGAAAAACACAATATTGCAGTGTGTGATAGCAAAATTTTCTTCTGGCGACTGGTGAGTGGTGTCCTGAGTGAGTAAAAGGGCCAGGAATTAAATCTCAGAAGGAAGAGAAACCTGCAAGTCCTGTAATCTCAGGGTTGAACCCACTGAGGTTGCTGATGATTGGAGCAAGTGAAGTCATGGTCTGCCACACAGAATCCACCATTGTATGTCACCCATCATCAAGAGAGCTGTTTTTATGCAGTTTCTGCCACTTTCTTAAGGCTGCTGCTTTCATTTTTGAGAGAAGTTTCTTGGCTTTGATAATTTAAATATTTTCTCTTCATGCTCAACTTTGTTGTTGCTTCCAAGCTTTCAGGGTTAGTAGCATGTGTCTGTACCGTTCAGTAGACACCAGGTTGAAAACACTGATCACCACAAAATAAGCTTTGACATGCCCAAATTTTTTTCAAGAGTTAGAGTAGGAAATAATTGTGGCAATTGTGTTCATAAATGTTTACATTATAAAAGCTGTAACTGCAAGGGTTCTCTCTCTTTTCAATGTAAATTTGTATTGAGTGCTAGCCAAACTAGACTCGTACATGCAAACAGTATCTGCCCAACAGCCAATAACCTCAACTATAAATACAGTAGTTTATTTGGGATTTGTTTGCTTGTCTTCTGTATCTTTTAAAAAAAAACATACTAGGAAAGTAGTGAAAAAAAGAAAGAGTGCTCATTTGTCTTTTGTATTGTTTATTTGTTACATATTTATTTTATTAGTATTTCTGGTGCTTGCAGCAGGGAAAAAAATTCCTTTTATTTCATTTATCTATTCTTTTAAAATAACATAGTAAGAAGTGTTGGGTAGAAACAAAGTGAAATCACAGTTGGATATTACTGTTGCAAGATAGGAGATGACAATGGTATCTTTTTAGTGTGTCTGTTATCTGTGGTGTCATTAAACCTAATGATGTGCTAAATAATAAAAGCAGGCTTATCACATCGCAAGGCCTTGAATTGTCTCGAAGTTGCCATGCCTGTGGGTTCCCTTTGGCTTTCGGAAAGGGTTTGGAGTCAGAAGAAGCTGCAGTTCAGAGTGCGTTTATGCGATCAAAGCTCTTTAGACAGATGGCTGCTAGCACTCCAAAATGATTAAAATATGTTCCAAGCAACATCAGTCTGTGGGCTTGGGGACCCAACCTTTCATTAGTCAATAAAGGGTCTTGAGTTCTTGAAAATGAAATCTTTAAAAGCTAATAAGGCTGCTGGTTTGCTCTGAGCTGTTTCTTTGGATTTGCAGTTGTGGATTGGACTTGGGCCAGTGTCTGTCCAATAATATGAGGCTTTAAGAAAAAAAATCTGGTTACAAGAGGCCTCCCAGCAGATCTGCCTGTTAAACAGTGTGGCCAAAATTTTCAGCCTTGGATATGTAAGTCTAGGCACCTGAGTTTGCACTTAGGGAGATGGGAAGTGTAAGTGCCCCTTTGGAAAGCCAGTCGCTCTCTGGAGCATAGTTTATCTCTAGGCACCAAAGCGTGATCATTTTGACCTGTTCTATTTTATTTTTAAATCCTTATGGGTTGACCCAGGACCATCTCTAGAATACTTTCAGGGTACTATAACCAAGATCATTAAGCAAGTTTTCCAGAGCTTCTAGAAATCAGTAATATTATGTACAGCTTTCCCAAGTGTTGTCAGTGCTTGCCAAATAGGAACGTGCCACGGTACAGTTTGGTGCTAGAGCTCAGTTGGGTTTATTCTCTTGTCTACGCCAGGCTTGTGAGAGATAGCAACTGGGGCCTTGTGCAAATGTGAAGTGTCGGTAAGCTCTGCACACCTATGTGAGGGCAGCAGCAATAAATGTCTGTTTAATAAGATATTAACAAATCCAAGCCTTCTGTTTCTTTTTTTGTTTTTGTTTCTCTGACAGAAGAGAAACTGCTCTCACAATTTGTAAACTTCTGAACTTGAAGTGTTCTTGCCCTTTAGACTCTTTCCACTCAAGTCTCAAAATCTGAAGATATGTAAATTCTCTCGGAAATGCCTCAAGATTTAGCCCACTGCCTATGAAAAGAGAATGTATTTGAAAACACATCAGAGTTTTTACATACACCAACAGAAGCAAAGCAAGTCATGGTGATCCCATTAGCTCAATGTGATCCCATTAGCCAAATTGTTCGGCCTGTCTTCTTTCACCTTGGGAACAGCTCTCACATTCCTTTTGTCAGGACTTGATGGGGCCAGCAACTGAAGTTCTTCCCCCTCCCATACCATAGTTACTGGGAGAATGTCCTACTCCATTTCGGTTTCCCAAAGTCTCCCTCTAAAGATTTGCCTGTGCTTCAGCTTGAACAGCCAGGGAATTTTAGTCATCATAAACATAGGCAAGATGTTACTGACTTTCGATAAATGTACATCAGATTATGGCTTCTGATTATTTTGGTGAGCTGCTTTTTTGGTATTGTTTGTTGCAAAATATCTGGTTTGTGTGTCCCAAAGCTTTTTGTCCACCATCTAAACAATCCTGTCATCTACTCTGCTCTTAGAAATGACTTCTGAACTGGGTCACATTCTCCCTAGCTGTAGGCATGTAGCTCCAGGCATAGGTTTTTAACCTCTGTTTTTCAAATTCCTGTGAAGTATTTTTTTTCCTCAGCCAAAACTAAGGCCTTGTTTTCCCCAGAGTAGGCCACATAAGACAAAGGTCTGTACTAAAAGCTCATGATGTAGTGAACATGCCTGTTTCTCTTAGTGTCTCCATTTCTGAAGTTCCTTATAAACAGATATATTTACATTGGACTCGAGAGTTCTCCCATTAAATATGTGTTCTGAAGTGGTCCTGTTACTTTATCTCTGTTGCTGTTCTGCCTCCTAAAATTTAGGAAGCTGACCTGATAACCTAAATGAGTCAAAACTTCAGGGTAAGGAGATCCACAAAGCCTTCGTCAGTTTTATGATTTTAAGGTTCGATAGATCACAAAGAACTAGAACTAGGAAAGGAAACTCTAAAGAACACATTCACAATGTCTTGGGAGCAGACAGAATTTCTCTCCTTAGGAATTATGTCTCTCTTTATATCTCCTAAGGTGCCAGACTTCATAGTAATCATTTTTCCCTCTACTCCAGGGAATCACATTTTATTAAACAAGCCAACATCCTACATTGCCTATGTCACTTCTTTTTTGGATCATTTTTCTGAGCTCTGCAGAAGCTCCATTTCCAATAATGCCATGTAACAAGAAAGTGCTGCTGAATGCTCCATCCATATACTCAGGACTGAGGTTTCCAGAGGATCGAGCAGAACTTCAAGAGCAACATGAGTCTGGAGAAGTGGATGACTTTTACATGCTGCTAAAGTGCTTGGGGGCTCTGCTTTGAATATTCTGATTTGTCATTGTTTTCATCTGGAGTTGCAAGTCCCTGAAACTTGTAGACACCAAGTCCTAAAGGTCTCCATTTGGGGAGTGGAAATAAAGGGCCTCTTTTGGAATGTTTTTTCTTTGCCTCTCGATTCCCCTAGCTCTAAGATGTGAATAGTGCTACTCATGCGGTTTTTTGGAAAATACATTGAATTAAGTTTTCGTTATTAGATTCTGCTAAATGGTAAGTGGGCTAAATGTAAATTTATCACAGTAGCTA
Source organism: Vanellus vanellus (assembly GCF_965231255.1). Lineage (NCBI taxonomy): Eukaryota > Metazoa > Chordata > Aves > Charadriiformes > Charadriidae > Vanellus > Vanellus vanellus. The sequence goes on from NC_138911.1 coordinate 44,620,994, forward strand.
TTGTATTGCAGCAGTCCTTCTGAAATGCATGTACAGAACTGTGTTTCCCAGACAAACCATGCACTGTGAGTGCCCCATTAATACATTTAATGTTTAATGATCAACTGTTTCTCTGGCTTCCTCTAAATTACTGTAAAGTTACTATTCCAAGGAGAAAAAGTAGCTTTTTATTCTGGAGAAGACTGTGGCATTCATCACTTCGAGTGAGAATGTAATCTCAAACAGTTCATAATATTTCCTCTGCTAAAAGGCAGCAAGAATTTGGAAACCTTTGAAATAAGGATGAGGCTGCAAGAGAGAAAAAAAGTATCTGCTTTCCAGGTAGGTGAGTCCAGTTGTATTAGTTCGGGGGGGGGGGTAGTTTTGTTGAAATCAGTGAGTATGTGTATAACTTTGTCATAGAAATGTTGCAGCGTTCCTTCTTTCTGTTTGTAACAGTGCAGCTCTTTATGACTGGGGGAAAAAAACTGGTTTAGCAAAGGAGGTGTTGAGCCTGCCAAAGTTGATGGAGGTGAATTTGGATAGCCATTTAGTGTGGGACAGCTAGACGGGAACAGAGAAGAATGTAAAATGAGTAGATTGCTACAGATTTATGCTTGCCAGAACAAAACAGGTAAATTGTTTGTGAGTTTAAAGACCCCGAGTTTGCAGACTTAAGTAAAGGCATGCCCTTAAAAAAATCCAAGAAGAGGCTGGTATAATGATATTTCTTTTGAACATTATGCTGGAGGAAGGTTACAAGAATGTCGAACACTTAAAAATGATTTTTACTCAACTAATGCTTCCATAATGGACGTTAATACTGTTGACATTACTCATGGATTGAATGCAAGCAATTTAAACAATAGATAGTATCAGGTGCTAATAGATCAAATGTAATTACTCTTGATGAAATAATTTTACACAGTTTAGCAAAATCGTTTCAATTATTCACTGTAAAAGAAAACATTGAGTAAAAGTGAAAATACTAAGCTTTCTCCTCTAGGGGCATTGTATGCATTTCTGAGTCATATTTTTTTTCTTCATGGCAACCTTTCCTCTATAACAGCTTCCAGTGCAAGTTATTACAATTCTTTTTGCATAAGATAGGTCATGTGAAGTTCAGCTGTAGGTGGGGCCACTGTGGTAGATTGGGGGACAGTCTTAATAGATCCGTTTCATTAATTAAGTCATGCATTTTTTTATTAACAAAACCTGTATGTCAGGTTTAGCCAGCTGGGAACCATTCTTATGGTTGTTATCTTTGTCAGAAGGAATATTGTGAAAATAAGGAATTACTGTACACGCTTTAACTCCTGATTAAACAGAGGAATGACATCCGCTCACCCACTGTCCATGAAAAAATAACTTAGGGGCATATCATAGGCTTGATTTGTAGGTTCTGATCTTACATAGCTCATTAAGGTAAAAACTCTTTACACTGCATTCAAATTTTACCCTGAAGGATTTGTGTCATACCTATCCCATGGTCATTAAGGTAAGCAAGGTTAAGGTCAAAATTCCAAATATCTTGATTATTTATTGTTTCTTTTTACTCTTGAAGGAACTTTTTCTTCTTGGCCCTCTTTTTGGATGTATAAACCAATCTTTTCTTGCATTTTTTCCCTTCTGGTCTTCCACTCCCAGCGATCAAGAGGAAGCAGTAAGATTTCCAAGAAGTATTTAGTTGTACTAGACACCCAGAACAGTGTAAGCACCTATTGATGGCCACAGCCTTTAGCTTCTTGATACTAATAAATTCAAGGCATTGTATACTAGGCTGTCTCCTGGTCCTCAGTGGGAAATGCACTAATGACTTCCGCTATCATTAAAGAAGATTGAACTGGGAGGAGCTTTCACCAAAGAGGAAGAAGTGCTGTGAATTTGTCCCTCACCCAAAGGAGTGGAAAGAAGTATGGGTTACAAGGTTCATATTATCTAATTTATTTTTCTTTTGCTTCTGAGCTATGCAGGGTCTTAATGTCATCCAGGCTCATCTAACAAACATCACATTCGTTTTGTTTCAATCAGATTCTGTAAAAGGGAATAATAGAGAGGCTAGACTTCCATCCTAAGGTCTTTGGTGGAGATACAGAAATACTATTTAGTTCTTCTACCCTACTGTCTTTACCAAGGGAGTCATATATTATTATACTTCTACAGTTGTGACAGTAGAATGAGGACTATCCTGATGTAGGAATTCAGTTCTCCCTCTTTAAGCAATGTTACAGCTCCTATCAGAATAGAGTATAATATCGGTTGAATGTGTATAAGCACAGCAGGCAGTATTCATACTAATAATTATCTTGTCCTGTTCAAAAAGTAAATAAGGAATTGAACAGTTGGCTAAATATCCAGTGTTGGCTAGATTTCGCATGAGCTTTCATACGTATTCAGCTTCCTTGTCAGGTCCTGAGAAAAGAATTAATTCTTTGGTTCAGTGCAACCAATACATTTCCTGCTACAGTATTTCACTTTTACCTGCTGGTTATGAAGAAATGATAAGCTGGTAAAAAGAAAAAGCTGCAGTTTTTCTTGTGAACTCCTGCTTCATGAAGTTAAACTGTTGTTTTCCCCTTTGCTCAGGCTAAATTAAAGCACATGACAATATTACTCTTTAACAGAATTGATTTTGGTAGCCAAGTAGTCAAAACTCATGAGTGTAAAAGAAAAGAAAGGTAAGAGAAGTTGATTTAAAAGCTTTAGGATACAGAAATCAATTCAGCATCTGTTTTCAGTCACTTTCCAAGCCCTACTCTTTGAAGCTCTCTCTCCACTGATTTTTCTCCAGGAACCACCAGTCTAATCTCTCGCTTCTCAAGAGGCATGCGAGTTGTGCAGTTTGGCTTCCAGTCGGTAGGCTGTATCCGGCCGATGACCCCTTTTGTCTGGGAGGAAGCCAAGAACATCTCAGGTAACAGGGATCTTGGGATCCCAGCACCTCACCAAAGCACGGGGGGCTGCTATCACCACCTGCACCCCATGGTGGCAATGGTGGCTGAACCTGCAACGGGGAGGCAGAAACTGCCTCCTTGTGAGAAGCTGTTGTGTTTTTTCCCTAAAGGTCCCAAACCTGGGTCTGTCTGCTGAGGTTAACCAGGCTGACGTGCGTTGCCAACACACGCATACTGTTAATTAGCTCTTTTGTATCTTCCCATGAATAATAATTTGCACTGAGACCTGAACCAAGATCAGGGCCTCAGGTTTCCAGAGATGGCGCACATGGGTAATAAGGAGCAATCCTGGGCCCCCAAAGCTTAGAATTTAAGGAAGACAAAAAGCAAGGGAAAGGCACTTTACTCCCAGTTTCAGCATGGCAGGCTGAGGTTTGCATGTTGTGACTTGCTCAGTACCACACAGAAGATGTGAAATAGAAGAGGGAATTCAAGACAGAGCTCTGATCCCGAATCCACTAAATCATTCCCCCAGCATGTGTCCTTGTTTCGCATTAAGGAGAATGGCCCAGACAAGTCTGCCCAGTTGCTTCAGTAAGCATTGGTACAATAGGGAAGCAGACTTCCCCTATATTAAATTTCCCAGGCGTTCCCTTTATCATTTAAGCCATCATTTTAACTGCCTTGTTTCATAGCGCTTGGCTGTCCAAGGAGCTGTATGATTTATATGAATAAGGGTTTGGCAGCAGTGACTAGGTGAGACATGGCTTACCGAGTAGCGATACGTTGCCATTGTGTCATCTACATGGCTTTCAGGAGGTGACTTGCTAAGTGTATATCTGCATAGCAATCCCTAAACCAACTGCATTTTTGTATGGGAGAAGCCACGATAGCTTTAAAGTAGACATTACGGGCGTCTGTACTAGTCTGGAGGAAGGTTTTCAGGCTGCAGCACATGCAGTTCTCCTGTGACTCACTTGCCATTTCAGAGTGGCACGTGTTGCTGTGCGCAGTACCAAGAAAGCGGGGAAACCATGTGCTGGACACACTCACCTGGAGTTCCTCTGTGTACCTCACTTCTTGGCACAGTGGTGACAACAGCTGGGCACGTTCTGGAGCACAGGACACCTTGTTTACCTTCGGTCAAAGTTGCTTAATATATTTCAGTAACATCTTTGAGAAAAATCAGACAAGACTGTTCAAATACTCTCTGTTTTATTTTCCAGGGACAAGGGGGAAAATATCCTCAAATTAGAAAACATGGTGGTGTGATTTTTATTTTTTTTAAAGTCACTGGAAGATTTTTATCCAACTGAATCATTCAGCAACAAAGGAATGACAAGAGGGCAGAGCCCCATGTGAATTCCCTTCCCGGGTCAGTCACACTGAGGGTTTCTAGCTTTAGCACTACTCAGCTCATCCATGAGATCATCCCTCTCTCAAATTCCATATGTATTTGGTTATTCCGTCTTTGAAACACGTTTCCATTCTTTGTATTTCTTTTAATTGCCTTCTCCTGGAGAGACTCTACTCTTCCATCTACTCAGCTGGATGTTCCTGGCCATGCTGGAAGGCAGGGCTGGCTTCCAGCCCTGGGCCCATGACAGCCTCGTCTCTTGCTTTTCTTGTTCAGTGGGGGAGTTAAGCCAAGCAATCACAATAGCAAATCAGGACAGCCATAAAATTCACGATCATTTCTGATTTATAAAGATAACATTGTATTAAGTGCAAGGTATTTTCTGGGGTTATTAGTAACAGGCTTTCTTCAGCCGGTCATTCCTGAATGGTGCCATGCGCCTTACTGCTTGATTGATTTATATGCCTTCATGATTTTAATTAATACTGTTTTCATCAGAGCCAATTAATAGTGATTTGAAAACTCCAGGCTGCTCAGTTTATCTATGCCAGTGTTTGGGAATTATTCCCGTGATCTTTATTTTTGAAATCTATTGAATGGCATCGAGAGCACTAAAGAGGCCATTTAAACACTGGGGAAAAAATAATGCTTATACTTCTGGGAAAACATTTACGGTGATTCACATTTTGGAAACTGAGACACTATCAGTGTTTTATTCCCAGATTATTTTCCAAGAAAAAGCTTGGATCCACTGCTAAATCAGTTTCTTCAAAATACTTAGGCTCATACTGGAGCTGGATCATGCAGAGAAGGCTGGAATACTGTGTTGGAGGAGGTCAGGAGCCTCCTCCGTTCTGTGACATTAGCACAGAGGCATGGAATAAGCCTAAGTCTAAGGAGATGTTTGGATCCTACCTGGCCATAGCAGCGCATACACGCACTAGTTGTTAAAGGATCAGGATAAAAGTTTAGTGATCTAGACAAGCTGCTTTGCACAGAAAAAATGCTTAATAAACTCATTAGCTGACAGTGTACCCAGTTGAAGATGGGAATATATTTTCACTGTACGGGAGCAAAAAGTCTCTGGATCTTAGTGTAACTATTTTAAAGTTGTTTGTTTTCTGTGGTGAAAAGAGGCTAAAAATCCTACGCCATCTTGATGTGAGCGAGAGCGAAGAGTTTTACAGAAACTGAAGCCTTGTAAGAAAATCTCAAATGTGCACTTGTATAACAGGTTTTGAGCGAGTCTGGCGCAGTATTTACTACTACAGTATAAAGGGCTGGGTTCCTTGATGTATATTTCTGGTTGGCATTTTATCAAGGAAATAAACTTTGATTTTTCTTTATTTTGTGACATGTGGATTGAAACTGCATTTTCTCTGTCCAAAGCCTTGATTTAAAAGCATTAGATCATTAAATTAAGTGCTTTTGCATAAGACTAAAATTGTAACTGAACAAATTATTTATGCAGAGAGAAGCAAGATAAAGTTTCTTTCAAGAGTTCTTTAACATATCAGATTGATAAGGCTCAAAACACCTTTACTGCCATTAAATATTTACCAAGACTTGGCTTTTGGAAGAGGGGCAGTTCAGTGCAGTGTGTTTGGCTCCATGCAATGCTATTGATTAGCTATCAGAAGGACATAGTTAATGGGTAACTGGAGGTATTACAGAGCGCTCCACATTCTTGTCAAGTCTTTTCTCTGAAGATGACCTAAAATAAAGTCAGTTACAACTGGCGTTCACCCTGCGACAGATTGCACAAGCTCACCTACGGTATGAACAAAAGGTTCACAAGAATCAGTTGACCAGGGCTTAAGCAATCCTTTCTAGTAGTTGTTGTCATCACCGCTGGACTTTAGAACTGCACATGTTTACATTTAATTAGAAAGAACACACAGTTTACATCGCACAGTAGCTATCGGTATCGAATCAGAATTGATTTCCGCTCTCTTTCTCAAATGACTGTTTCCTTCAGACTCATTAAAAAAAGACACATAACAAAATGACTCATATAAATTTTAAAGCAAAGTAAACACTATTCCCTGGAGACAAAAATAAAAGTCAACAGCACATAGTCATTACGTCGAGTTTGTTTTCAGGTGATTCTGGTGCCTGCATTATGATATATATCGGTACTGTCAGATTTGTTTTATGTAGATGTATATATGGATGTGTATATGAAGTACCCCTTTGCACTGAGCGGACGCTTCACTGACTTTCGGTTTTCAGGCTCAGGTTTCTTATTTGTGTCATCTGAGTTGTTGCAGTTTATCTAATACGAGGGGTGATTCGCTAGTATTAATACTTTTTGCAGAAGGGTTTTGTTCGTTTCAAATAAAATTGTCAGTGTGTAGGTCACTCACGTAAAATGGAAGTCAGAAGCCATTATCCTTACCAGTGAGAAGCTGCAAAGGAAACTCAAGGCACAAACCAAATCAGCCTTAACTTCACGCATAATTTCCAACAAAGAAATCTCTATTCAATTTTGTTAGTTACGCAGGCAAATCTAAATTCAAACTACGGTGACGGGGGACGTCATTTAAGGCTCCTAGCAGAAATGCCTGACCCTTGAATGTGCACATTCTTTGTCATCAGGAAGGATTTCCGTGGTTGGCATTTTGGAGATTAAAGGTTCAAGCCAGCTATTTGCTGCGTACTGCCAGGTCCATGGGAGCTGAAGGGGTTGCAGTCCAGACCAGGTTGGTAGGTAGATGTGTGGAGCTGTAGGACCTGATCCTGAAACGCCTGCTCGGAAGGCCTGATGTTCATCTATGCCATAATGCCCCGGTTTCCATGTAAGAGTCGGTGTTCAGAATGAAGGAAAGGAAAAAGGAAAAAAGTAATCCCTACTGCATCTATTTCCTACCTCTTTTAGTCGGTATATTTTAGTGCACAACCAGAGTTACTGCTTTCTTAATCAAGTTTAGCTTTGAGGAAAAAGATTCACGGTTCTTAAAACTGATGTTGTCAAAAACATACTCAAAGTATAAAAAATAAACCGCTATGACCTTTAGGACAAGATCCCCCGTCTCTTTTCCACCAAGTTTGTGTTTCTGCAAAGCCCTGACATCGGCAATTTCCCTGCTGGCCCGAAGCCAGAGTCGCTGGCTCTACACCACCCCCGTACACACCCCTTCAGTGATCCATGTCAACCCAGTGGCCTCCAGCAGCAAGCAGAGAGGCGCAGGGGCCGCCAGTTCAGCCCAGGGACTGGGAAGGTGAAAATGCCTCTTGTCTTTGAGCCGGTTTGTGCCCCTCCTCGCTGCCTGCTGCCCGCAGCTGAGCCAGGATCTGCACTGTAGTGCTCGTGCTTCCCGGGGAAAGTGGCTGGGATCTGCGCTGCCCTGGCCACGATGCTGGCGCTCCCCGGGGAAAGTGGCCGGGGGGTTGTGATACACGGTAAAACCTGGAGTTGCTGGCGCCGTCTTAAGCATCCTTTATATTCAAATACTGAGGTCACTCTTGATGACTTGATGCCAGTTCTGTCTTCGATTAATAGATAAGGTTCCCTCTGTATTTGCAGTGTTACCTAAACAATCTCTTACTGTAGGGAATAACTACAGTATTACAAATACTAAGTTAAAGTTATTTTGTTAACTAAAGTCATTGGCAAATATTTAAGAATGGCCAAAGCATATGAATCGGCAATAAAGAACAGATACAAGATAGCAAAATTCTTGCTTGTAACTTCTAGTGTGATAAAGTAAACACTGTACAAAATAAAATTATTTTTAAACTTTCAGATTAATTGTGCTTAGTTAGAAGCAAGCTTTCGGGGCTGGGTAGCTGCACTCCGTGAATGCTTAGGCTAGAATATGCTAATACAGCCAATCCCCTGTCAAAGCACGACAGGAACATTTTACAGCAAGCTTGGTTCTAGGAATAACATGTAGTCTAGTAAAACCGTGAAGAGTATCCACAATAGCTGCTGTTGTATCGAAAACACAGTCCCCTAATTCGCTGAAGAAATTTGAGAGCCTGTGAATCTGTGTCTTGCAATTAACACAGGTACACTGTGGAACCGTGAAGTTGTGTAATTAATGTTAACATGTATCAAGTAATATTCAGGATTAAAGCATAAAATCTACAGTAGTCTCTTCTGTAAACTCAGATGTGCTGTATCTGAGAGCTGGTTATGTGTGAAAAAAGCTAATGCTAAGTTATCATCTTCCAGAATCTAATTAATCAATTCGAGATAACAGAAACCTCAGCTCTAGGTGCATCATCCAGGTGCATTTCTTAGCTACAAGCTGTTAACTGTGGGTCTGTGGATCTAGCTGAAGAGCACAGTACCACAGCTGCAAAAATCTCAAAAGCGCTTCTTTCTACTCATCAATATTGTGTATGTTTTGCTCCGTTTCAACCAAACATTATTAATCCAGAAACTATTATTGTGGGGATCCTGGACCATTTGATGGTGTGGTGAATGTGAGGAATGATAGGTGGTGCTGGATTTCGTGTCATGTGAGGCTGTGCTGTCTGAGCGATTTACCCAGTGACTGCGTGGACTGGAGACATTTGATTACTGTGCAACTCTGTAAATGAAGGGTTTGTAATGAGGGTATGGTTTCCAATTGTTTCTTGTTGAGAGCATGTCTCAGCGGTCCTTCAGCTTCAAGAAAGGCTCATCACACGTCCCGCGTCCTTACTACCTCTCCCAAGCTAGTCACAGGAGAATGGTGTGGATACTGCAGTGGTCCCAGAGACTGAAAATGAGGCCCAAAAGAAAAATGTTTGCTGCTTGGTGTCATCAGAAGGCCATCTGGGTTTTTCGTTTTGTCCTAAATTCACTGTGCTGCATCTAACAGCTCTTTCAACAGCGATGGGTCTTTTTTCAGTAATGAAGCTCAGAGCACCTTGCAAAGGTAGTGTTGTGATTGCTCCTTTTTAAAGATGAGGAGACTGGAGGCCCAAGGAGGAAAAATGTGTTTGCTAGGGACATTTAATTTGTATTTGTTGAAAAATGGAAGTTCTAAGACAGTCAGTTCAAGCTTTCACTGTAGATAACGAACCTGTGCTTGAGTGTCCAGACTGTTTGGACCCGTGTACGGGTTGCATTTTTCTCTAGATCATTTTGGGAGAGAAGGCTGAAACTTAACCTACTGCTCACTGTAGATCCCTATTTGCATGTAATTGAGTTTGGACAGTATGGACATGCATGATCAGCGCTAATCTGTCAACGTGTTATCCTGTAAGATCCTGAGGTTATATCACCAACCACCACAGAGAAGAAAATCAGTAGTGGGCTCTGTTCAACAAGTGCTTATCATTGAGTTTGGTGAGAGAATATAAAATAAAGAGGATGCCCAAGCTCATCCTAGACTAAGAATGTGTGGGTACACCACACATGAGAGAGTGACACTCTCTGATGGGCTGTGACAGTGCAAAGAGCATACTCTGCGCTATGCGCAACGTGCGCTACTGTTATAACATGGTCCGTGGCCTGTGCGCCATGAAGTCTAACGCAGCTGCTGTTTTCAGTTAAATTAGTGGGAGATGTTTGGGTGGTTGTCCTGAAGAGAAAACAGAGTCCTCTTAACTCATGTAATTGCAGAGGAAGGAAGGCTAGTAAAATATTTGTCTATGGTAGGGCAATGCCATCTAGTTACCAGCCTACCAGCTGTCAGGCTCCTGACTCACATGTAATGCAAACTTGACCATTTTATATCCTCCGCTTTACAGCAAAATGTCAAAGTCCTTCCAGGTCTTACGGGCTTTTCTTTAAGATCGTCTTATTGCAGTGTTCCCTAAGAGCACCTTTGAGGTAGTATTTTCAAGGTATCAGTGCTGCCTGGCCCTTGAGTGCACTCAGCGGTATGAAGGGACCCTCTTCAAAGCCATCCTGAGTGCAGGCTGAGGTCTGAGAGGTCTCCAGAACTTGAGCGTCAGAAACATTTGTGTTGAAAACCAAGGTCAGACCTACATGCCTTTGGGAACGTTAGTTACGTTTATCACTGGGGTGGGGGAGGAGGGAGGGAATGGACAGGGAACGTTAGGGTTTTGATGTTTTATTTCTTCTTTTTGGTGGAAGGTTTCTCTGTGTTGTTCAGTAATTGCTTCAGGTGGAAAGTAATTTCCCACCTTGCAGCAAAAGTATGCCTGGCAGGAGAGAAGTGTTATAAGAGCAGCACTTCATACAGTTGATTTTCAGCCAAAGTCAAGTCCCTCTGGGAACAGTTACAACTGGAGAAATTTTTTAGCAGGCTTGAAGCTGCTCTGACTTTGGGGGTTGAGGAAACCTCTTGCTGTCTCTGCAGGAGCTGCTTAAATGATATAATCTCATGTCACTTTTTCTTCTGCCTAGACACAGCCAAGCTGGGTCCTTGAAGCTCTCAGATCCAAGCTGAAGCAAGAAAAGGGCCATGCTGCCATAGTAAAGCAAAAGGCCTACTATAAAGAACATGTGCCTTTCTTAAATCAAGAAACTGTTTGAATGCTTCTGGGACCCATTCTTCAGTCCTAGAAGTCCCATTTATTTTTTATTTATAGCATCAATATTCTTTGATAATCTTTGGGACATTGATGAAGGAATTTCAAATTAATAAGTATCAAAAGGTACTAAATAAAAGTAAGTTAGCAAAGCACATATTGATGGAAATCTGGAAATAGCATGCTTTTGAAAAAAAAAGTTTAAAAGATCTATGAACTACAGTGCCTTTGTCTGGAGGAGTCATACTGGCTACAAAATATATACATGTCAGAATCTGTTGATCACTCAGATGCAATCATTATGAGTTAAAACAGGTAATGGTGTATCACGTACTGTATTGTTCATGGCCAGTCTTTGAGGAGGAGCCCAGTCGTAGCCAGACAGGGTTAGTATTTTAGAATCTAAATAAATGACTATATTTTTCATAAGTTCTGTAAAAAGACCTCTCAGCTGCTCTGTGAACAAGTTAGACTATTTAGGGTATCCTCTTTTTTTTTTTTTTTTTTTTAATCAGGGACCCATATATTCATTGAACAGTTTAGCTTCTCATCTGTGTTTTTTTTCTTTTAATCTTGTGCCAGGTGTTTAAGAAGCAGGCAGCAGTGGTGTTTCGGTAACCTGCTTTCAGCATTATTTGCATACCTTTGTATTTTTCCATGGTGATCAGTGCTTGACCATAGTGGAACTTCAGTCAGTAAATTTTATGTGCAACTGTTGAAGTAATTTTATTTTTAATGAGTCTGTTCTAGGGATTTTAATGTCCCTTTATAAATATTTATATTTTCAATATGTCTTCATTTAATTGAAAGGGTTCTTCACGTTATTTTCAGACAACCGCAGGTAGTAGGCGTAATGACATATCAACACTCTGACCTTTTAGCTTCTGGATTTCTATTAGTTCATCCACATTTTGCTTGTCCATGTGTATTATATTTTAGTTTCTATACTGTTTTCCTCTATGGGCTGTTGGAACGAAGGGTGTTTTCCATACAAACACCTTAATAAACTGGTAAGGAAGAAAATACGCTGTTGCATACCAGCAGCTGTCATGCAGGCTATGTCTTGAGTATTGTAATCAGTCTGCATTGCTACTAGACATCCACACAGAAATAATATTTGATATTTGCATGGTCATTAATCAGAGGAACAGTCTTAAGTCATATTCATCAATACAGCAACAGCTTCTGACATTCATGAAGTTGTTTTAAAATTACTTCAACTGTTTATCTGAAGACACTGCTCATCCTGTTGCCGTCACTTTTGTTGTCAATGTCATTGATTAATTTCTTCTACTACCAGTGTCATTTTTGACTGGTGTAAAATTCACCAGTGAATTATGGCTATGAAGAGATGAGAAGCAGTCATTGCTAATTCCACGGAGAGCTTGCTGGTGCAGGCTCCTCCCCTACTGATCAGCTCTTAATGTGATTTTTACCATTGCACCTTAATAACTCAAGCAGCCGGCTACCTGCTGATTCCTTGGGAAATAATTCCATAGTCAACAGGCATCATTGAGATTTCTTTTTACCTGATGCACCATCTTCTTTATTCTCCTTTTATTATTTATAGGTAACCTCTCTGTTTAATATCTTTCTTTTTGCTTGTTCTCCATAGCTATTTTTAGCTGATCCAAGCATGTTTTATTTCTTTTAGTTTCATGAATCTATTGCCTTAAGACCCTATTCAATTTCATTTTTGATTTCTGATCTCCTTTTGATTTGTCCAGAACTTTCTGGCACACAAATACAAAGCATGTAGTACTGTATTCTGGTTTGTACAATGGCAGAGTATTATTTTTGTGCTCTATGATTTGATATCTCTACAAATTTACCTCAAAATCACATATAAAACTGAATGGATTGAATATCCATCCGCAGCACTTCAGTGTGAAATAAATGGTGAACATGTCTATGTTTTGCCTGAGTGAAGCCAAAACAGTGGGTCAGAAAGGACCTTGCAAGAAATTATGGCAGAGGACACTATAGATATTGAAATGTCCTGTGATAAAACCCCGATGCTGGCAGGTAACCTATCTTTGTCTACTATAGAGAGGCTGTTTAAGACACAGTATATTCTAGTACAGGTGTTACTAGCTTACTTAAATGAGCGTCAAGAAATAGTTTAGGTTTCCTCTCACAAAAATGTTCATCAAGGACCTTTAGAATTGGTTAGTGTGCGCAAATCATTCATATTTCTAAGTAATCCTGCTGATTTAATGATATTAATTTTTGCATTGTAGCATTTTTATTCTTTTAATTATATTAAAAAAACTGCAATTTTGCAAGTAAGCTCCCTGTAATTGGTGAGTCTGCTTTGCAAAAAGAGAGTCCTGTGTAACGAGTTAGTAACACTTCAGGAACTTACACTGATTAATTCAACTAAATGTAAATCACAATAACAATTTTTTACTGCAGCTCAAAGGTGATCAGGAAGATGCTACAGCTGAAAAATACTACCTTTTAAGGTTTCATTGAATAGGTTTTTGACTTTTTAAAATTCTGATTGTTGTTACATACTTCCAGAATAGCCTTGTGGAAACAGGGTGTACTTTTTGTTCTCTGTCACTTCTGAAATAAGACTTGTTTTGATATTGGTGCGTGTGGATCCATCTATGATCATATTAAAAATATTAATTAAACTGAGTGTAGTATTCTTGCAGCTCAGCCTTAGACTGAACCTTAGTAATGTGTATGATTTTTTTTCCCAGCTTATACAAATCTTTGTCTGAAGGAATGAGTCTGCAGGACCAGCTTAACTGTACTTTTGGTACTTCTGAAGGTGGACCGCAAGGCAGGGAGGGTGTTGTGACCCTTACCTATCGCCAGATTGAAGATCTGGCAGCTCAGCTGCAGCAAGCTCAGTCAGAGCAAAAGGACACAGAGCTGAAGCTCCAGAGAGCCCTGGAGGCTTCACGGGAGGCCAATGAAAAAGTTCAGAAGTAAGTCACTTGCCTTCTTTCAAGAAAAATTGCACTTCAAAACCAAATGAAACGTTGTTTCTTCTGATATTTTGTCTATGATTGAAAGAGTGGTGGTACTCAGAAAAGTGCCTTTAAAATGATTCCTTCTTTTTCAGCAGTTCAGCTCGTTACTGACTCAGTGTGAAGCCGATCATTTTAAGTTTTATAGTATTACGCAAGTCAGCGTGCCTGTCTTTACTGTTATGGAAACTGCTTTCTACGTGTGTAAGGCACAGAGAAAGTGTTTCCATCTCCTATGAATGGTTTGCACTGTCTTTTTACCCATGGCAATCCTATGGCAACAGAGTATTTGCCTTTATAATCGCATGGTAGAATACTAAGGTTCTCATTTTTGGTCTGTTACACATCTGACAAGTTTCATGCCACGGTAAATGCTGATGGGATTGTTTGGGGTGGCTTCAAAATCTCACTGAAAACAACAGGAAATCTCTGAGTCGCTGAACAGGGATTGTATTCTCTTTCCCATCATAAGATTCCCTGTTAAAAGGTTACTGAACTCCAAAACCTGAAGTTCATCTCTACTGAAGTCCTTATTGTCATGATTGTTATTACTATCACGTAAGCCTTCCAAAATCTGATTGCTGAGACACAGGCAACCGTGTATGCAGAGCCTCTTCACAGTCTGGCACTTCTCATCTCTGCATTATATCATCAGCTGCAAAATAGCCCACTCACACCCTTCCACAGTGGTCAGTGCTGAACTGATGCAAATTTTCCTGTCAGTCCATATTTGTCTTCCACTTTAATGTCTGCAGCTTATTTCCAGAGTAGCCAGAAATTGGCTTGTAATATACTGCAAAGACCTAACAAGAGTTCTTCCTGTTTAAAAAAAAACGCATGCTGAGTTCTCCTATTTAAAAAATAAAGAAATTGTATTTTTATGGTTTTAATATATTTGTAACTACATAAAATATAGTTAAGAGGTGTATATATGAAAATACGTATTTTCAGTCATCTCTTTAAAACCTCCGGTGGTTGTTTGAGAATCATTCCAATCTTTATTCCAAACGTTTAGATATATTTGAAACTTCAGCAGGTGCATGCTTGATAAAAACAAACCTATGAAAAATAATTACAGCGTGTTAAAGAGAGTATTGGCTAAACCTTTCTGTAATTTGTTTAAAGTTGCTATTTCATTTCATTTTATTGATAAGCATTTACTAACCATAGATATTTAAGTGCCAATTGTGTTTTGGTTTTGGTTTTTTTTAGTGAAACAGTCTTGTTTAATCCCGTGTAACCGGGGTGGCTAGGGTAGAAGTGCAGCCACAACCTGAATTAAAGTGGTGGTGATGTACTGCTATAGTGAAAAGAATTTAGGCAATTTAACATGCTCAGCTACTTGGGAAAATTTTGGTCAGGTTAGTTTTCATTATCGCTAAGATCAGACCACTGAGCCTATAGGAAAATTAAACAATTGGGTGAAGTCTTTTGATGACAATAGCATGCCCTTTTTACCAAGAAACTGTGGAAATGCTCTGTGCGTCTTCCCAGCACCCGGAGTCATCCACCCCCATCTTATAATTCAACCTGCAAACAGATTAAGCAGCTGAGTTTGTGGAAAGTGTGTTTACTTTGAGCTAAGAACCCTTGTGTGACACTATAGAGATTCCTCTGACACCTCTGGGAGAGCTACACAGACAGTTCGTACTCATCAGCAGGGAAACCGGGCTGAGAATTCCCAATTTCTTTGTAACCTCAACCGCTTCATACAAATCAGTGTTTGGCAATTAGGCAGGAACTCATTTGTTAGCTTAGCTTTTTATTTCGGAGATGTAGGATATTCTACATTTCAAAAAGGAACTGACAATTTATAAACCTGTCAACGGAAAGGCTTCTTGGTATTAATTACAGTAGTATTAATTATTAGCACTGTCCTAAGAGGATGCTTATTGTAATTTAAAATGTGGCACTGTGATTCATAGCCTAAATAAGGTTCTAAAACATCTGTTTTCCTGACTTCTTTTAAATGCTCAAGTAAAATTGAATTCTGACATAGGAGGTATTTTTGGCAGCTATATAAAGTAGTTTCTCGGTATTATTCAGTAAAATACCTGAATAATGTAGCAACGGTTAAAAATCAGAAGAGGAAAATAATTATGAGCTTCACTAAGAAAGAATATAATTAGAACAATTAAAATAATGTTGAAAAAGGGTGTGCTTTGTATCTTCGTTCCTCCCAATTTACTGGTGTTCACTATGCCTTTGCTAATCTGTTCTTTGACAACACTAAAGAATTTTTTAATATTCTTAAAAACTTCTGTGTTTGCATTCAGCGTCATATACAGAGCTTGAAATAGAGATGTAATTTCTCCACGGCATTGCCATCGTGTCAGACATTTGTGTACCCACCTGCAATTGTTGCTTTCTAAAAGTGAGATCTAAGTCAGAATAGTGGTCCTGTGTTTTCTGTCAGGACACAAAGCATCTAAAAAATCTCTGGATCCTATCCCACATGAAACAGCAGCTGTGAACCAGAAGGGGGATATATTGGAATTCGCTTATAGAGAACGTGGATATAGTAAAATTCTGTTTATACTGGAGTAGGGTGAAATCTCACAAGGGCTCACTGCGGAGTGAGATATAAGTTGCGACCGTGTGCTTTTGCCTGTGAAGATGATTCGGATTCACCATCCTAGCAGGGCTGGTGGTGTGAAGCCGAAAATGTTGAGGCTCAGAAAGTGACCACACAGATCTAGCAGCATTTCTTTGAATCTATTTTGATTTTGAAACATTAAAAAGGTACGCATGAGACTTTTAAGAGACCGCTATTCTAGTTTATAAAGCAAATACACATTTTATCAGTGTGGTGGTGTGTGTAAATAAATAGATGTATGCACACACATAACACAGTACGTATTTGTTCAATAGGAAATTATGATGACCTGCACGATACTTAATGTTTTTAACCTATACTCCGTAGAATGGCTATGACCATAATTTTCTGTATTTCGTTAATGTTTCTAATTCACGGTTACAAACAAAGAATTAGGACAGTGGCGCAGAATTCACCAGGAGTGTTGGCTCGGCGCCACAGGCCCCCAGCAAGTTTGTCCTGCCGGAGAAGCCAGGAGCCAGCTGGTGCGGCCCCAGCAGGGAAATGGGGCTGACCTGGAGAAGGTGGCTGGAAAAGCCTGCGAATTAATTAATGCCTCTGCCAGCAGAGGAAGCAAGACATTTTAAAACTGTCCTTCCTGCTGGAACCTCTGGGATTGAGGAGTGGCTACTGATGTCAGTGAGATCAGAGGAGGTTATAATGTAATACCAAATCAATATTAGCCAATTATCAGTAAAGGTTGAGGCCACTTTTTGATGTGGTTTGTTTTTTTTTTTTCCAGTAAATGTTCTATTTTTCTGCAAAAGCTTTGCAACTGGAGTGAATTTTAATGCAATTTTTCTATTGAGGGCTTCTATTTCTTCTCCGAGTTTAATGCTTCTGGCTCGGTAAAGCGTAGCTCTCTGCGTGTGGGCACAGTCACACTTGCACACTCACATAGCTGTGTAAGGTGGCAGTGGAGGGTACGCGCGTAGAATTTCTATGTAATCCTCTAAAAGTAAACACAAATCCACCAAGTAATGGTGAAATGCTAAATATACAGATACGAAAATAAGCATAAATGGTGAGAAATATGCTGCTTATGCACTTTGTAAGGTAGTTCTTACTATGAACAAAGCAAGTATATGTGATGTAAAACAGAAATTCTTAACCTCGTGTGTCTTTAACTGTTTATTAAAGACACCTTTTCTTTTTATTTTGGGGTTTTTTTTTCTTTTAAGGAGGATGTCAGGAGAGTTACAGATTTGGATAAAATACTTGAGTGGATTGAATGCAAAAGAAAATTAAGCGATCTTCTTAATAAGCAGATAGGTTTATCAAAGGAAATGACTATCTCTCATAAAAGAAATACTACCCTTAAAAACATTTGCTTTACCTCTTAATGTGTGATTTTTTGGCCACCTAACTTTCATTGTTACTGGAACACACCCTTTTTTTGAGTACTCCTGGATTTCCCTCCAGCATTTCCGAACATGCTTTCTCTGCTTTCGTAGTTGCTCACTTAGTTTTGCTCTTTAGCTGACGCTGATAAATAAGTCGATCGATGACACAACAAAAACAAACAGTCCTTACCAGCATTCGACACAGTTAAAAAGAATACAAAAATGGAAAGAAATAAGGAGCAAGCATTTATTAAATGGTTAGAGTTCCCCTCTTCTGCAAGTAAAACTAATCTGCCTTCCGAGTACGGGAGCTGTGTGCGCTTCACGTCAACGTCCAAGACGTTCTCCAGTGCTGGCTGGAGGGTCTAATCTTTCCCAGAATTATCCAAGCAGTGCAGTTGAAGAACAAGAATGAATATTTGAATAATCACACCACAATGTGAGGTGACCCTCCGACAGGGGACTGACCAGATACACATATGGATTTTGGGAAGACGCTCTGATGCTCTTTTTTAACACAGCTGTGAGAAGAATGTGGCTAAGACCCAGTAGTCTTTCTGGAGTATAGCTGGCAAAGGAAACCATGAGGAGAAGAGAATTTAACACATGGGTGTAAGGGAGTCCGCTTCATTGATGCGATCTGAGGGGAATGTCTAATGACTGGAAGAATCAAACTTGGCAATGAAAACACAAAGCTCTTTTCATCAATTCAAACGCAGACTCTAAAGCTGCAGATGGTTACCTCCAGCCTTGCCTATTCAGCGCGGGGTTGTATAAAATGGCACTTTGGTGAATACTAATAGATCAACACAAAGATTTAATAACATAAAGATGTGGTGTTCATTTTGAAATGAGGATACAGGTCAGTGTCTCAGAAAAGAGTGAAATAAGTATCTTTATGTATGGGTCTAAAGTCTCTGGAGATTTTTAACTGCAAACATGATATCTTTAGTGTGCAGATTGTATTCAGTACAGCACAGCTATGCAGGGAACGGGCTAAAAGCAAGATTTCTGAATTATTCTACTAATTGAGCCTCTTTGCAACATGCAAAGGTTGCTAACTAGTTATCATCTCCCTTTTAAAATCATACCTACATATATTTAGTTGAAGTATACATTGTAGCTTGTAAGCTTTCAGTCATTCCTTGTAGATAAGAATGGAGCTGGTTAATTAGAAATTGCAGGCAGAAGCACTGCACAAAAGAAACAAGTTTTACATTCACTGGGACTTAAAGCTATTTGTTTTGGAGGAACCGCCAAATGTCTGATAATTTGACTGGCTTTATTTAAAATTTTAGAGATACATTTCTTTAACTTCCGTATTTCAAAATAATAAATAGAATTTAATGTCTTCCTTTATTAAGATGTTACATTTAGATGTTCACACTTCCCTATAAAACTAGACTGCTTGTTTTTTTACTTAGAAAACCGTATTCTGATGAGCGTCACATCAACACATTAACTACTGGAGGGTAGGAGTACAGCTTCATCGATATTAATAGTTTCGCTAATTTGTGTCAGTAAATAATTTAGCAGATGTCAAAAGTGATTTTGCTTTTAATGAAAACCACTGTGCTGCCTGCTGCTGTGAAGTTCTGCTGGGATTGAATAGTTGGTAATCTTTTAATATCGTATAGGGAATAATTTAATTGGTGCTGGCATTTTGAAAAGTAAAGCAAGTTCTGGTGACTTGTTGAAGAATGTAGATGTAGAGCTAGTTTCTTAGTTACAGCAAATTAGCTTAGCTCTGTCGCACCAAGTTGCGTTCGTTTGTCCCAGTTAAGGATATGACCTGCAGTTCCCTGAGAAACAGATGCTGGTGGGTACATTCAAAAGGCGAGCGAGGGAGGGCAAAGTGCTGAGAATCTTTTACTTGCTATAGCGAGTCACAGAAGTCAATGGTTATGCGAATTTGTAGGGAAGCAAATGGGGAGCCGAGGAAGACAACTTTTGTAGCAGTCCAAGATACCAAAGACAATTAGCAATGGTTCTGGACTTTCAGAACTGGATCAAAAGTTATTAAAGGAGATTCAATATGGAAAAAACTGCTTGATGAGGACTGATGTGTTGGCTGCCTCGTGCAATGATTAAAAGCAGATTATAAGCTTCATGGGGCCCATAAGAGATACACAATCTCCACAGGCGGGGTTTTATGGTGTTTAGGAAACCCACACTAGCCAGATGGAAGACTCCCAGACACGCAAAACCACCACATACCCTGAAGAATTCTGCAGAGTGCAGCAGAGCTGATGCAAAGTTTCTTTGGCATGCAAGACATGAATAGGAACACGAGAAAGTCTAAAACACAAAATCCAGTAACAATCACATCATATCATCTATTAAAATATTACCGTTAACTAGGGTAGCAATAACAGGCAATGTGAATTGATTGGATTTAGGGGCAACAGTCTTGGAAGTAGCTTGCTCTAGGAATTTAGTGAGGAATTAAGACTAATGAAAATGTGTGAAGAAAGTCATGTGTGATCTAACAGCAAGCAGTACATAGTAGGGTCAGAATTTATTTAAATACTTGGAATTTTGTGCTAACGCCAGTGACTCCTCTCAGAAAAATTCCCTGCAGGCTGCACTAATATGCATGGTGAAATGATGAATTAAAAAGTCTTGTAGAAATACCTGTTTGTTATAATAAAAGAATTGACTAAGCCAGTGAGGATGTGTGCATCCTCGGAGAAATTCAACATATAGAGTGAAATCACTTTTCTGGGTCTGGAGGAAATAAAATTTCTAGTACTAGTATTCAAATCTAAGGTGACCTGAACAAATTCAGTCACTGCTGGCATATTCTCTGGACTGTTGTCGGTATACCATGTTTCTGTATCACTAGGCAGATCTTGTTCCCCTTGGTAAGGCTACCTTATTATTCATGCAAAGCTGTAATGAACTGTATTTTCTGCATTGGATTATATTATCTTTATTGGATGACGCTTCATTTACTAATTTTTGAATCGCGTAGTCCGTGTTACAGTCCAGGTAAAATTTGCAGTCTGTGATGGAGGGAGTGCCTGATAACTTAGTACCACTAATACTGATAACTTCCCAGCCCAAAGAAGGGAGGACCTGGGTTAGCATAAGCAGAAATCTTCTGACTGAAAAAATACAAAGCAATTGTCTTTTTGGCTTTTCTGCCTGGATTCCTTGGAGACCCCAATGGGGAAGCACATGCTGAACCAGGGATGCACAGTGGTTGCACCGAGATCCATGCAGAGCAGCGGGACCTCAGACATTTTCTTCCAAAAGCTTCCTTGGCATCTGTTCCCCCGCACCCTGGTTTTCCAAGTGGTTGTTTGGGAGTGGGGGTACTCCTCCCGGGTGCGGCACAACAGAGCTGAGTTTCCTCCTCCGTCTGAGGAGATCCTGGTTCAGATCTTCTGTATCTCAGGGGGATGTTTTAGCCACGCAGGCTTGGTCTGGATGCTCTCTATTCCTTGCCTTGAAGTAGTACCACACAGCAGAAAATAATGCAGGATTCTCGGATCAGAGAACAGGGAGTAGGTTATTCACCTCTGAGAAGTGAGACCTGGTTCTGACACTTTCCTTTAGGGCTTTTTCTCAGTTTTATCCAATGCCTGTTGAACGTAAATACAAAGCCAGTATAAGAACACCCATCTCCTATCGAGATCGAGGTGAGCACCCTCGATCACGACCTACAGAATCACACCTTCAGGTCTAATAACCTTTCAGGTGTTTCTTCTGTAGAAATTCATAGCTTCAGAAAGAGAAGTAGAGAAGACTTTTCAGCCCTGGAGTGTACAGCTCTCCTGAGAAGTGGCAGATGTGGGTTAAAACCAAGTTTTCCTTAGCTTGGCTGAATGTTCTAGCCGATAGTCAGTGTAGTCTTTTATACTTGTTTTCAAAAGGAGGAGCGGTAGCACTGCTATCTTTGTCACCTTAGAAGAAACAAGTGGCCTCACGTTAGTTTTAGAGAAGGGCAGTGTCAGGACCTCCGGACAGCTTGGAGCAAGACACTTAAACTAAGGGCCTGAGGTTTAAAAAAAATAAAAGAACAAAAAAAACCCTATTTGGCTACTTGAGGAGCGCCCTTCTCCTTAAACTAGTTGTTGCAAATCCCATCCCAAGGTGCTGCCGTGCTCTCTGTGCAGTCTGGAGGAGGAACGCACAAGTGCAGAGCACACTTGGAGCTGCAGATCCCATTCTCGGTGCCAGAGTCCCAAAAGACAGATTTGGTGATGTTCAGAATTACTGCAGCTGAGACCCTTTGTAGTACTAATGATTCATAATATCTTTTGATGTCTCGTTTTCATTTGAAGACAGCCCTTAATACAGCAGTTTGTGGTATCAGTACCAAAAGTCTTGTACAGTTACAATTTGTGACATTGCCAGAGCAGATTACGGGATACCATTCTCATGGATATTTTGGGTGTCATAAATTACATTGAGGCCTTTAGCATCTGACAGTTTATGATCGATGCCAGGATTATGTTCAGTGGTGTACTTAACAGAACGAAGACAAAAAATGCCAGCCAAAGGGAATGACAGATAAGCCTTTCCTGCATTCCTTGCACACCCGAGATATCCATTGGCTGCAGGGAGTTTCACATGGATGAAGAATGCAAAACTGAGCATACAGTCTGAGTCAAGTATTTATTTTCTTTGTGTAGCTATGGTTTACATTTACTTAACCTCTGTAAATTGTGGATTGCAGCGCAGATACTGTTTTCTTAAAGTATGGGTAGTTACAATATAAACACAAATATTTATCATCATTTGAATATTTATCATCTCAGCCTTCCACAAAAATATAAGCGGCGCTGAAACTTCATTCTCTCAAACACTGAAATGTATTCTATGAGAGTCAAATGTTTTCAGAGTCAACATAATCACAGCATCCCAGTTTTTGACCTGTGTGTTCATTTACAGTTTGCTTATAGCTGCTTCACAGAGATGGAAGTTTGTAGATTACAACATGGTTTTATTGATTTATCAGTAGCAAAATACACTAAGTATGCTCAGTAAACTGGATCAGCTAGCTCTTGGGCTTGTATTGTATAATATCAGCTTGTTGTGGAATACTTCAGAACATAATCAGAATGTTGGCATAGTTAACATCAATGGCGTAAACCAGACTTGCAAAGACTAATATTTAGTAAGACGAATAACACAAACAAATTAGATTTTGAAGTTGTTTGCCCAATAGGAAGAAACATGCTGACACAGTATTTGTAAGCTTATAGTTAACAATTCTATGACAAATTATTAAATAACTTTGAAAAGCAGATGGAGTGCTCCTTGAAGAACAGCGAGAAAACTTTTTCTGACTTTCTTTTTTTTCCAAGATGATAAAATGAGTGTCACAGCAAATAATCATTTACTTTAATATTTTATATCCAAATAAAATAAGTCCATGGCATTTACATTGCCGTTACTAAATAGTATTTGGTTTGTTTGCAGGAGTCATTTATTTGTGGCTTGGCTGAAGGAATAAAAATAAATTTGCGGTTCTTTCTGTTAATACTCATACTGTTTCTTAACATATGCAAAAGATTGAATACTGTAAATGTATGTGCAGAAGCTCAACAAGAAACCCCAGACTTTCTGAAGCTTCTGAATTACGTATCTTTTAGAGAATTGCTGGAACGGTTCTTTACAGCAACAAATAGAAATAAATGACTAGGCCAGCGACGTATTTAATTTTAAGCAAATCTGAAATAATTTAAATTTTTCCATTAAAATTAAGTGTAAAAATTACATTTAAAATTACGTGTACCTTTACTGAAGCAGGGGCTAGTTCTCCAAGGAGAAAATTACAGTTCATGTTTCTAATATAATACTGAGTCATTAATTAATAGCCAGATTTTACCATGAGGCTTTTAAATTTTTTAACAATATTTTGTAGAAAGGCAGCATCAATTATGTTTATATGTGTGAGAGCTAACAAAAGCTTTAATTCCATCATTGCCATAATTTTACTGGCAAGTTGCTCTGCTTTCCCATCCTACATTTTTGCTGGATGTGATGTGGGTATAAGGATATGGATCTAAACACGGGGTTGTTGGAAGGCGTGAATCTTTAGGACCAAATTTTATCATTTCAGCTTCAGATTGTGGAATTTTTGCCCATACAAAGTATCAGAATTCAGCCTTTGAGTGGAAGACATTGCAGGTATTGGAGAGGTGTATAATTAAATTACTATATTTAGCACTTTATTCTGTGCCTCGTAATATATCCATCTTGATCACCTCAATCTTTTATTTGATAAGATAATCATATAAATTATTTGGAGGATGTAATAGATGAACATCTACATCTGATAAAAGGGATCTCTTAAGTGGTGAACTCGACACAAAACATGTTTCACTCTGATTTCAAACACTGAAAAAATATTTTACTCTATGCTTTTGAAGAATTTCATGAATCTTAATGTAAAGACAAATTTTTGTGCGTTTATCAGCAGAGATTAAAAGGTTTTTCTCCTACAATCAGTCCCATTCATGTTACTACCAGGCAGAATTGCCACCAAGGCCTGAGTCTGCAAGCTCACTAGTTCAGAAGAATTAAAGCTGTCCTCAAAAAGAGCTGAAGGTGCACTGCTTCTCTCCTGTGTCAGCCTTGCTCAGGAATTCACTCACATCCCAGAGCAGAAGCTCATTCCCAGTTGGATGGCAGGAACACGGAGCAAAGTAGGCCCAGAAGGCCAGTGAAAAAAAATCTCATGTGAATTGTTCTGCTAGAATGGTGCAGAAGACAGTTGGAGACAGTCTGTCTGCTGGCTACTGGAGAAAGGTTACTGAAGCTTAGAAGTGGGAAGGCTTTTTTTTACCTTAATGGCCTTAAATGGCTGATAACTTAGTAAAAAGCCTATGAAGTATCTTAAGGAGCACTACAAATGTGTAGAAGACTCTTTGGTCTGTGATGCTAAGTCTCAAATGGAATGGCTTTAAACTGGAAGAGGGCAGGTTTAGATTAAACATTAGGAAGAAATTTTTCACTTTGAGGGTGGTGAGGCACTGGAACAGGTTGCCCAGAGCTATTGTTGAGTCCCCATCGCTGGAGGTGTTCAAGGCTAGGCTGGACGTGGCCTTGGGCAACGTGGTCTAGTGGGAGGTGTCCCTGCCTATGGCAGGGGGGTTGGAACTAGATATCTTCAAGGTCCCTTCCAACCTAAACCATTGTATGATTCTTAAAGCCCCTTTTTTGCGTGTAAATGAGCAGTTAGGCATCTTTTCTGGGTTTATCCCTGTGTAGGGTACGCCATCACATCATCACTGTAATGGACAAGCTTCATGTTGACAACATCTATCTATAATATATTGCGAACATTAAGTAGGTGTTTCACCCATGGATTTTTTGTTAGTCCACTGCTGAGGGAAGACTGCTCTTATTTTTTCTAGAAATACTTTTCACAAGTATGACTAAGTGTGAGTTGCCCTGAAACCAGGAGAAGTCTGTGGGCACCACTGGATCGCACTGGAAGGGTGAGGAGTTCACCTACCAGTCTGAGCATGTTACGAAGGATTTATCACAAGTGGGAGCTTAATTAAATGCTTTCCTCTTACACCAAAAGCCATTTCCATTGTTACTTGATCTCTCAGTAATATCATAGAAGACATTCCAGCTTGGGTGATATCCCA
This sequence comes from Vanellus vanellus, assembly GCF_965231255.1. Lineage (NCBI taxonomy): Eukaryota > Metazoa > Chordata > Aves > Charadriiformes > Charadriidae > Vanellus > Vanellus vanellus. Next base: position 44,646,186 of record NC_138911.1, read on the forward strand.
TCAGTTATGCCAGGCAGGCAAATCTATTGAAATATATCAAACCTATGTCAAAATGACTGGGTTTAATGTAAAGTGGGGGATTTTAATGATGGTTTATAGGAAGGAATTTTCTCTCCACAAGCTCCAGATTACTCTTGGTCACAAGGGTGGGAGCTGTCTAGAGCCAGCAAGTCTGCACTGGGTTTTGTAAAATATTTGTGGAATCAAAAAAAAAAAAGGTCATGTTGTCTTTATTGTTTACGATATCAAGAGGAGTCTGCCAAAGTTGTGCTTTGATGGGATGTACTTGGGAAACAGCCGGAGTAGTACCTTGGTATTTGCGATTTTACAAACTCATTGTAAACAAGACTTGACCAGAACATGCCCAAAAGGGGTGGAACTGGCTTGGAATAGGCAGCTGAGAGGTTCAGACCTGGTCTTACAAGGAAGGCTTGTTTGAAACATGCAGAAAGGTGCAACATGGAGCTTTCAGACTGATACTTTTAAAGTTTAGAGTCTCTTAGTAACCCCATTATCTGCAGATCCTTAAATGTGTATCAGTGTGCTGGTCCTGCATTTCATGAGGAATCCTGCCTGTTTGTTTCGGGCAGGTTTGAAATAATATTTGTTGTAGAAAATCAATTTTTGACATTGCTTTTAAATATTCCTGAAGAGGGATTTAGAACAAAACAGAATCCTCTAAAAGGTAGATCCTTTTTCCATCTCCTGAAATACATCTCAGCTGGATATAGAATAAGAGAACTGGCTGGTTGTTACCAGTTGACATGATCCAGAGCACGGATGGAGAAGCTGAGAGAGATGGGCTCTGTACCCAACAATTTAGGCTCTAATTCTGCAGGTATTTATGCATATACTTTTTCTTTTCTTTTGTACACATGAGAAACCTGCTTCAGCTCAAGACTACTTACGCATAAAATTAAACAGGGAAAAAGTTTGTGGGTCTTTTCAGTTTTCTTGGTCGGTTGAGCTTCAGCAAGTCGTTTCACTTCTCTGCATGCTGTTTTGCCACATGAAAATACACATAATGCAAAACAGACCTGATGTCTTTCGAACACTTTACATTAAAGTTCTGATCATCCATCCATGTTGTGAGCATTCAAAGCCAAGAATAATTGCTTTTCTGAGTTAGTATTGCTCTCAAGAAGAAGGTGGGAAACAGTTCAGAGACAGAATAAGGTTGCCTGTGACTCATGGCACTCTAACGATACCCAACATCATTACCAACAGGCAGAATGATTGTTCATCAGGAGTCGATGGGAAGTAATGTTTTTCACTCTTCAAATGAATAAATACTGTGAAAAAAATGCGTTCTTTAGGAAAGATATATTAGCTTAAGGTAAATCTGGTAGCTTTTCCTAAGCAGATGACAGAGACTTCCAGGAAGGATTTGGCAAGAAAATCCAGGGGACCCTTGCCTATTCATGTCAGCACAAAGTTTGTGGAAATGCTGTCACTGGAAGGAGCAGACTTCAATGTCAAGATTTCTCCTAAAAAAGAGGCCACCTGTGACCCCAAATGGGTGGAAACAGTAACTGCCAGTGCTAAAAGTAATTCAAGCTTATGGAAGGAAGTATATAAAAGGGTTTTCTTGCACAAATAGAAGTAGTAAAACACATAAAATTTGCATATAAACTGCTAGACTGAAGCTGGAGTAATTAGGTGAAGTTCTGTGATCTGATTAAATAATCTGATCAGTATCATTTGACCATCATATGCCAATATATCCTCTATTTCAATTACTGTTAAATTTTTAACTCTTTAATATCAGTCACATGCTCAGATACGCATGGTCCATCCAATGGTAAGAGTCTCTGCCTCATCTAATTGATAAACGTGTTGCAGATCTCTGAGACACAGATGAGGTGATAACATAGTGGTTTCAGGGTTTATTTTTCTTTCTCATAAGCTCGTTTATTTTAGGCAATCAGTATGTGCTGTCCTGAGAAAGCATTTGAAAGGAAAGGAGCAATACCTTTCACAAGGTGGCATTAAATCCAGCATAGATGCAAAGTCCTGATTCTATATTATCCTGGACTGTGCAGCAATCTACATCAATGCAAAGTAGGGTGAAATGCTGTCAAAATAGACCAACTGTGTTTACCACTCACTTTTCCTGCTGCTAGTGATGGCACAAGGTGAATAGTAATGGTGAGCTTGCTCATAATCTTCCAAACAGAAGGTAGAGAGCAAACAATTTGACAAGATTAGTTATTGTGGACCACAGATAAAGGCTTAATATTTTAGCCAAGGCCTGTGTAAGCCAGGTTTATTTTGAAATATGTCTGCTGTCAGGAGCCCAACTGGCTGTATTTGCTTCTAAGTTTAATCATATACAGAATTACTCTTTTGGGTTGAGAAGACGCTGAAAGGGATTTAATAGGAATGCTTGTTTTGTGACAGTGCTTTTCAGAGGCAGAATGGTTTGCCCTGCCAAATTTAAGGCCTGTAAGTTTAATGGAACATACTTTTTGGAGTGACATTACAAACAGTGTTGGGCAGGCAGGAATTGGCGGCGGTGCCTGGAGTGATTAGATTCAACACTGTGGTCTACCACGGTTTAGAGCTCGCTGATGCTGCTAAATCAGTCTCTAAGACTTGTGTTTTAAGACCAGAAAGGAGCATTAATACTGGTCAGTCCAGCCACCTGTCTAACACAGGGCACTGAATTTTACTCGATAATTCCTGCATCAGGTTCAAAACCACTGCTGAACTCCAGCGTGTCGTTTAGAAAGGCGCCCAGTCTCCGAGCCAAAACATGCAGAGGGAACTTTAAGTGGAGAGTGGCAGCCTGGTGCATCCGAACCACGTGTAGTCGTTACCACTGTGATGATTTGTGAGGGAATTGTTACCAACTGGTGCATGACGGTTAAATGCAACCAGCAGTGTTTTTTAGTGAGTCCGTCAAAAATTATTATTGTTCAAAAGGCAGGCTTTTGAGGCGGCAAAAGTGATACCTGAATTGAAGAGTAAGAATAATTAAAGATTCACTGAACCACCCAGAGGTAAGAGTGCGATGCCTTGTAGCATGGTAGATAGGCCACTCACTGCGAGGTCGTACCCTTACATTCCAGGCTTTGATCCAGTGAATATTTAAGCGTTTTAGTCAATCGGAGCAGCCTCAACATTTGAAACTGAGAACAAGCCATGCCAGCACCCGGTGTTAGCGCAGTGCTGCTCCCTTGAGAGGGAAACAGCTAGAGTCCAGTTCCCCCATACAGATAACAGAGCTGAACCAGTCTCCTCCAGCCTCTTGAGCAAATGATCCTATCCAAGTGACTGGTTTCTGGGTGAGACTGGTATCACTGCAGCCTCTCTTCTCTGTGTCATTTGTTTCCTTGACTTTTACAGAAAATGCCTGAAAATGAGCACTCCATTATGGATTTGATGAAACATATCCCAGAGGAAGACTGAAGGAAAAGAGAAGAAAAGGAAAGGAAAGGATATTTTTTTTATTCTGAGGTGAAATTGATGAACTTGTTTGTATGACCAGTCACCGAACAGTCAGTTATTCACTCAGCTCTGCTGCTAGACTGCTTGTAATGCTCTTGTCCAATGCATTTTATTTACCTAATATATTTTCAAATGCTTGGTTTCTAATGGGAATGAGTGTTAGCAAAACACATTCCACAAGAAGCCAGAAATCACGCAAGTAAGGCCATCTTCATAGCCTGAGCCTAATCTTATCTACTGGAAAGATAACCAAGGGTTATAGTTTAGGTTTATAAGCCTTTATATAGCATTTCAAAATCCAGCAGGGTTTTGGTTTTATCACTTAACTCCTCCATCTGCAGGTAGAAGCTATTGTTTTTGGCTAGTCTATATATTGCTTTGCAGATTAGGACATAGGCTACTTGAAGGATGCCCTTTTCTTTCAGTTGGGTATCCATTTTGGCTATTTCTGGGGTATGATGGCCTGGAAGGTCACTCTGTGACTGCATAACTCTGTCATATTCAGAACTTGTGGATAAAGGCCACTTCTCTCCTTTGGGGTGAGTTCCTTTGGCCAGAGATGGAGCAGTGTGGGAGGATGTACTGATCTATGTGGATTCACTCAGTTGCAGGTTTAACTGATCCCAAGCAACAGTTTAGAGCTAGACTTCTTCAGCAGAGTATGTGAAGGAGGAGAGCAAACCAAAAATGCACCTAAGAGTCAGCACTGGGACCAGTACATAACATTTTTGCAACTATACGTCCAGCTTCTGGGCTCCTGGAACAAACTTCTCTGTCAGTGGGGGTTTTAAGTCTGCTTTATGGAGGCTGATTCTAAAGCCAAAATTATTTGTACTCAAGGGAGTAAAGCTCTGTGAGGCTTTGCTAAAAATCACATCAGATTGTCAGACAGTTCAGGAGCCACATAAGAATACTTCATATAACAACATACGCTCCCTACAGGCATTCTGTCAGATGTATGCATAGGTGATAAGAGAGCACAATTTGGAATGACTGGAAGAGGCGTTGAGAATGGTTGAGAATTCGTCTCGGGGAAGACACACCTAGCAACGTTCTTGTTTAGGTAGCATTCCTCTGAAGATGAGGACCTTCTTCAGCTTAGCAACACTTTCAGAAGTGCATATTCAAACTGGCAATATCACAGCAGTAAGCCCCTCAAGGAAATCTTTTTATTTCTGTATTAAAACACAGATTAGCCTGATTAATTCCAAATTTGTATTGAGGAAGAATTAAGGCGCTGCAATTCAAGACTCTTCACAACGTTACATCTTTTGCTAACTTAAAAATAATGATGGGCCAGATGTCCCTTTCCTAATTTGTGGGGGGCTTTATTTTTCCATTTCATGGAAGCACTGAACTGACCACTAAAGAAATAGGTAGTGTAGATAAAGAATATTTCTAGCTGTCATCTTTGTGCTTTTCGTGGATGCAAATTCTATCTATACCAAAAAACGCAAGACTTCTTTACTTTGGGTATGTGCGAGTCAGTATATATAAAACCAAAGTTACACCTATCCATCTGAATACATATTTTGTTCCTGTATTGCATACGCCATTTTGTACTCATTTTGCATGCACACACACAGTAATTGTGTAGAGAATGCTGAAGTGGCATTTGCTAAGAAAATATATTTGCTAAGGGACAGATTTTCTAGAATTATTTAAGTACCAAGATCTAGTGAAGGTCACCTACTGGGATTTTGCAAAATCTCTAAGCAAGACATTGAAATCTGTGAGAATGGGGAGTGAGACCGTAAGAGGCTTTGCTGAACATTCCTAAACGTGTCTGTCTGTCCTTGCACATTTGGACCTTCAGCAGCTGAGTTGCCCACCATGTCATTCTTCTGTCTGACCGAAAACACCAGCTGAAATACTTTCTTCTTGAATGACTTGTTTGGTTGCTTCATGAAATGCAAATTCAGTGAGTGTCTCTCTTACGTCTCAGGAGAAGATAGTGTCATATTGTGCATTTAATTTATACTGTGAGGACTGTTTCCTTCACAAGCAAAAAGACAAATGTCATTTGTTAAGTCTGTGTCTGAGTATACAGTCAAACATCGTCAGTATTGCTTTCAGTTAAGTAAAATATGGTGAGATTATAGTGGCAGACACATCACGATTGCACAAAGTAATAAAAGTCTCTTTGTTCAGGTCAGTGTCTTCTGTATTTTGAATAGAACTCCACAAACACCGAGACTTTTAGGGTAGTTCCCAGCACCTCCCATTCATCTGTTTAGATATTTAAGTTACCTTTGATCTTGAGGTATAAGATTATTCCTTCAGTTTACCACAGATGAAAATGCTCAGCCTCCAAAAGGAGCTGCCTGCAGCATCCCGCCGGGCTGAGTACAGAGCCTTAGCGACAAGGGGCGATTTTGCCACCCTCACCCCTTGCAGGTAGTACCTCATTGACACAAACGGCCTTGTTAGCTGCCTTTTATTACTCACAAAGAAAAATGTTGCCTAGTGTGAGTCGGGGTGGCAGAGTTGGGCCCTTGGTGAACAAAGAGTCCAGGATTATCGTTCCGAAAAGCCCCCTGAGGCCTGTATCAAGAGTTATTAACCACCGATTCAGCCCATAGCTTTATTTTGTAGGCTTAAGTGGGATTTCAGTGGTATATTGGGTCTTGTGTCTGTGTAGGGGTGAATTTTGCCCTCTGTTATTTTATCTTATAAATAGCTGTTACAGTTTCTCTTTTGCATTATTGTTTAAATCTCTTTCAAAGGTATGGTTTCTTAATCCCCTGCTGCTTTTTTTTTTCTTTCTTCTAATAAAGAGTAAATAAATTTGCGAATCCACACACGACTGAAACAAAAGGCAAATAAGCCCTGCACGGTTTGTGTTTGGTGCGGGATACCTCATTTTGATGATTTCAGTCATCATTCATTTGAAAAGCAGAAGCTATGATTGTTAAGCCTCATTATTTTCAATGAAGCCTGACAGTTTCAAGGTTAAACAGAAGACAGCTACTTTCATCCCAGTGGTATTTCTCTTCAAACATGGGCAGCTCTTCGCTAACTTGTCTGCTCTGGTGTGCAGTGTCATTGCTTGGTCACAGAGTGGTGCACATCTAAGCCCAATTGCAGGACAGTGACCTCCAACCTACATCTCCCCAAATGAAACCTCAATTATTGAAGTCATTTTTCCCCCACTTGTACAGGGCACGCAGTATTTCTTTTTAACTGAAGAGTGATATAAATAAGCCGTGATCTCAGATTTTACTACTTTTCTGCTGTCGCCCAGAAAACAATTGGCAGCCCAAACTTGCTGTTTGTCCTCACAGTTTGAAATGTTTCTCCTGTGCTTTATGTCTCTGAAGCACATTAGAGAGGGTGTTAGTGTGAAAGAGAGAGAGACCTCCAGTGATAGTCAAACTGGCTGAGAAAGCTGCAATGCTTCTGAACATACGTGCTGTTAAAAGTGAGGACTGATCTGCCGTTGCTTTCAGAAATCGCACATGGACTAACAACTGATTTAACAGAGGAACTTCTCAGTAAGAGAGGCTGAGGAAACTATGACCTATCAGTAACTCAGCTAAAACCCTTAGAACCCCAAAATCATTGTTTGAGCCACTCTCAGAAAATTTTCAGGAGCAAATAATTTGTGAAAGTGCTGACTTCATACTTGCATGGACTGACTGCACTGAGTTATGACTGTCTGGGAGCTGCCTCCCTAAAGATGAAGAAGTGCAGTAGGTGTATGTTACAAAACCAGGAAAAACGCACTAGTAGGAAAAACGGTACATGGAAAACTGAAGGGAGAAGAGTAGCGAAGCAATAGTTTTTCACCTGTGCTTTCACTCCTTTAGAGTCCCTGTGAAACAGCTAGAACCAGCTGAACTTTCCACATACATTTCCTGGTGTCTGATAACTACATTAGGGTGGTGAATTCTTAATCTCGTTTCAGGAATTAAGTCACCTGGTGAGTACAATGAAAGGTGTAGCTTCATGGTGCTTGGTGGTTCCTGGAAAACACGAGTGTTTCAATACGTACCGTGTGCATTAGTCACGACTTGTGGCAATAAATCCAAGACGTGTTAGCTAGTTTTCCTGCACTGAAGTTACTAATACATCCATGAGATAAAATGAATTTTGCAGTTTTGATAACGCTGTGTTATTTTTATTTCCTATCTGCATTCCTCATATCGTATAATACATTTTTTAAAAGGCAACCCTGTCTTTTCAGATAAGAAAAGAATGGTCAACTTTGCAACAGTGAATACAGCTATTTGAACCCGCAACTCTTTTTATCCATTATGGAAGCTGTGTGTCTAATACGCTGGACATGGTTCTAAAAGTGTTCTACTACACACAGTGTCTGCTTTTATATAGTTAGCTTATTTGTGGGAGGGCTTTCATTGAAGGATTCCATAAAATAAAGATAAATTGAAGAAATAGCTTGAATTCATGATTACTGGAGTGCTGAAGATAAATGTGTGCAAACAGAAAACCCTGAACAAATTTAGCCCTTTGTGTTTGCCTACAGAAGGAAAGAACAAATTAAGTCAGTGAGATACTGGACATGCTTATAGCCTGTGCCTTAAAACTAAGAGATAATTAGGCAGCTTTCTGTCCTACTTATTTAGACTGTTAATTTCTCTGTAGTTGTGTCGACGTAATCATCATATGGGCCACCTTCAAAATATCATTGTCCACATCCTCAGAAACTTGGGCTGTTGAGTATTTTGAAAAAATTTTTTACATAAAACACACGGGGTTTTAGGCATAAATTTATAAACTGGACAATAAAAGTATCTGTTGGATAACAGACAAGGGTTTTTTTAAGGGGAAACGACAGCTAAGTGTTACATTTAACAAGAGCCGTGGACTACTTGTATTTTAAAAAGTGCAAGAATTGAGTGTCCTGCTTACACCGAAGTGTGTTTGTGGCACGGGATTGCTGCACAGGGTTTTGTGTTAATGCCTTATGGGGACCTCAGATAGTACATGTACTACAAAAGAAAAGTGAGTTGATATGTATCACTGACCGCAAATGGATTGCGTTGTAGGTTGAAAAGTTTTCCGTAAGTTGTCTGCATTTTCCCTTAATGTCTGTCTTTTACAGTAGTGCTTTGTTTCTGAGCGTGACCACCACCAGGACAGCTTGGTTCAGTGCAAACACTGTCTCTTTCAGCCAGAACATTCCTAACGTTAGCTTCCTTTTTTTTCTCCCTTCTCCCTCTCCCCTGCCCCCTCTCAGGTTGGAAAGGCTGGTGGACGTCCTGAGGAAGAAGGTTGGAGCAGGGACCATTAGGACCGTGATCTGATTGAAAGCTCTAGTCTAAGGAAGCATTCACATCTGGTGACCAGGCTGCTTCATTCAGCACTGTGTAAACACTAAAGCCTTAACTTAGCAAACAGTTGTTAGAAGTGGGACACTCCAGCGACATTCCAAGCTGAGATAAAATCAAATCATAAATGTTTAACTACTTTGCTGCTGAGTTCTGTGATTTGTTGAAATGTTTCACTGCAAACATATATTTGTTTTTAAGCAGATGCATTGTGGCACTGTGTACTGTGAAAAATGATGTAGATGCTTATTTTAAGTCTGTCCTCTCGATGTTACTAGACTATAGTCTGCTGCAAGGCACGACTTGATCATGTTTTCAAATACTGCAAGCTTCAGGTGCAAAATCCTGCAAAACACTTCCAAAATTTAAATCCCTTATGTTATTTGTGAGACTGCAAACACTCTAGTATTTGTATGTTAAATATATTACTTGATAATAAAGTAGGTTCACATTCAAGAAATATCTCTGGCTAGTATAATGGAGATTTTTTTCCTCCTTACTCGTAGCCCATTGAATTGCAGCTAGTGACTGTGGCTACATGTAAGAGAAGGATGCATGTGTAACTTTGTACAGTGGTTGAATAGCTACTGCTAGTACATGGCATTTTCAGTGTACATTAAAAAGAAAGGTACAGTTAGGTTTCACTGGAGGTACAGCTTCACAAATTGCAACGTGAAAGCCTTGTGACATTGTACAGTGTCTCAGACAGTGGGAAAGGTTTCCTTTATTGTTTTTAGACACAGCTCTGTCATTTCCTATGAGGCAAAATCTTTCAAATATTCGGAAACTACCTTGTAGAGTCAAAATTCACCTTGTCAGTGAAGGTGGGTCCCTCACCCCTTTCTTACACGACCTTTTGCCTGCTTCTTCTAGACCTCTGATTGCTCTGCGGTGCAGGAGTACCGTCCAGGTTGGGTTTGAGGCCAGACTGCCAACCTTCTGCTTTGTGTGCTCCCGAAGTGCCCTGGGACTCAGCTCAAGGGCTGAAGGGTAGAATCCTACAGGGAGGGGAGAAACCAAGGGGTGAGAAGGAAAATTTGGGGTACGTTATAGACCTTACAGACACAATGGAGTTTCACCTAGAGTTATATTTGTGACCTAAACATGTCCCTGTATTCTGTGCGTCTTTGTCACATGACCAAAGGTGAGGAGAAGGGTCAGGTCAGCGTTCATATAAACCTGCTTAAGAAGGCAGCTCTAATCCCTAAGCAGCCCAAATTCAGTAATGGATCTCAGGAGCACAGTGGGCTTTGAGCTACTCCCTCCCAGGACCAGCCAGCTTGGGCAGGGTGGATGTAGCTCCTAAGGCTTTCGCTTGCCTACTCTGCTTTGTGTTTCATGTTGTTACGCTGTCTTCCCTCTTAATGTTTGCTTGTACAGATGTCATGATAGGGCAGTCTAGCTGAAGAAAAGGAAATTATAATTTTGGATAGGGGGAGACATTTCAATGCTACTTCAACCTTCATTGTCTGCAGACCTGAGCTCCTCCTGGTTTCAGTCAACCAAACCTAAGCCCTTGCAGGGAGATGACTAGCATTCCTCCAAGCCAAATTTACCCAAGTCACTTCCTGAAACTTCTGAAGTGCTCGTTTTTGACCTTTGGTCAATCCTGAAATAGCCAGTGAGTCTGGAGTCTCTCCCCTACACTTACTCAGTGGGAAGAAAATTTAATGCTTCCAGAACAGAGGACTGTAACCCCTCCCCTCTCCCCCCCCCCCAGCTCTCAGCCCCTTCACCACCTCCAGTGTGCTGCTGTCCAGCACTTGCGCAACTGGTGTGGTTTAACCCCCGCCGGCAGCTCAGCACCGCGCAGCCGCTCTCTCACTCCCCCCTGTTGGGATGGGAGGGAGAATCGGAAGAGTAAAAATGAGAAAACTCGTGGGTTGAGATAAAGACAGTTGAATAGGTAAAACAAGAGCTGCACATACAAGGAAAGCAAAACAAGGAATTCATTTGCTACTTCCCATGGGCAGGTGGGTGTTCAGCCATGTCCAGGAAAGCAGGACTCCGTCACACATAATGGTAACTTAGGAAGACAAATACCATCACTCCCAACGTTCCCCCCTTCCTTCTTCTTCCCCCAGCTTTATATGCTGAGCATCACGTCATATGGTATGGAATATCCCTTTGGTCCATCGGGGTCAGCATTCCTGGCCCTCTCCCCTCCCAGCTTCTTGTGCACCCCCAGCTTACTCGCTGGTGGGGTGGGGTGAGAAGCAGAAAAGGCCTTGACGCTGTGTAAGCACTTCTCAGCAGTAATGAAAACCTCCTTGTATTATCAACGGTTTTTTGAGCACAAATCAAAAATGTCACCCCGTACTAGCTACTATGAAGAAAATTAACTCTATTCCAGCCGAAACCAGCAAGGTGACTCAACTGCTCTTTTTCCTCCCACCCTCATTAAGCTTTAGTGCACTAAGTGAAAGACAAGATCTCCTGAGCTGTCAGTGCTGTTGGACCTTTCTGCTCTAAGGAAGTGGTGAGGAAGGAATAAAGATAAAAATGTAAGGACTACTGTACTGTACTGTACTGGACCAAAAGTCCAGCTGGCCCAAAGACTGCCTTTGGCAATTAGCAGCAGAAGATGCCTAGGAAAAGGGTATGAAGTCAGGCCAGAACTAGTGACCTTTCTCCGAATGGTCTCCCAGCAATTTTTTTTTTATTTAGGGGCTTTCTGAGACAGAGGTGGTGTCCTTGTATTTAGCAGCATTTTTTCATGACCTGTTTTTGAACCCATTTAAACTTTTAGTATCTACTTGTTCCTGTTACAAGGACTTATGCAGTTGATGCATAAGATGTACTCAATAAGGTGGACTCAATGATACGCTGAGTGAAGAAACATTTCCATTTCTTTGTTATGAACCAGCTCTTTTCATTTGCTATCACCTAGTTTTTGTATTGGAGAAATGGTGAACGACCATTCCCTCTTCATACTGTTTCCGTATCCCTTGTGATTTTACATATTTGGCATCCTTCCCCCACCATCTCTTTTCCAGAGACAACCCCTAGTCTCTTGCAAAGAAGC